>NC_085141.1:403623611-404331944 GCF_024139115.2 Armigeres subalbatus
GGAATAGAAAGCAGCTTGCGCCCAGCGGGGCATGCAAAGAGGCATGCGGCGCGATCGATCGACGATGGATAACGATCAATCCAATTATTTGATGTGCTGTTGTTCGTGTTGGAAATAGTGTAGTGCTCTGACATGGACTATGAATTTGACTCAGACTTCTTTGTTGGATGGCGAGGCTGCAAGCGCAATCAGCTGCTCAATACGCGAAAGCAATGATGCCTACAGCCACCAAGCAAAGAAATCAGGTTACAACGTTTCTGGAAGTATGTCAAAGGTCAGCGTAAAGAATCTGGATTGCCGTCGTCCATGGTATTTGATGGATCTACAGCAAAAAACACCCAGTAGATCTGTTCGTTTTGCTAAGGTATTAGTTTGCTAAAGTATTTTCTAACGAGGAGCTTAGTGATTACTAATTTGAGCTCGCAATACATAAGTAACGTTCCACTCATGGGTCAAGCAATCGGTCCTATTGATATCGATGAAACGATGATATCGGGAGCAGCTTCTCGGCTGAAATCGTCTCTCAATCCGGGACCTGATGGATTTCCTCTATTGAAAAGACACGTCGATGATCTGATGGTTCCTCTTCTCCGTATCTTTCGTGCGTCCATTTCCCACGGGGTGTTTCCTTCCTGCTGGAAGACTACTCACTCATCAAACTTTCGACGATTGGTGCTACATCAACCGGATGGATGTAAACCCGAAGAAATGCTCGATAATTTCATTTTCACGGAAAAAGAATCCTATACGCTTCAACTACCGCTTGCAGGAAGAAGAGATTGATCGTGTAAATCATGTGAAGGATTTGGGAGTAATTTTGGATGCAGAACTCACGTTCAAGCAGCATGTTTCCTACGCTGTTAGTAAGGCTTCTCAGACGCTGGGATTCATTTTCAGGATAGCAAAGAATTTTACCGATATTTATTGCCTTAAATCACTGTACTGTTCTCTGTGTCGGTCTACCCTGGAATATAGTTCGGAAGTTTGGAGTCCCAACTATAACAATGGAGTTGAGAGAATCGAATCCGTACAGCGCCGCTTCCTGCGCTTTGCACTTCGTCGGCTACCGTGGATGAATCCGTTTGAACTGCCTAGTTACGAAAGCCGCTGTCGTCTAATTCGATTGGAACCTCTACACGTAAGAAGGAACACCGCTAGGGCAATGTTCGTTTCAGATTTATTGCAAATTCGTGTAGACTGCACAGCCGCTTTGGGTCAAGTGAACATTAACGCGGTTCCACGAGCGTTGCGCAGCAATCTTCTGCTGCGTTCACCATTCCGGAGTAGGGTAACGGTACCAATAGTGGAGGTATTAGTATATCCACAACAGAAAATATTTTTTTAAAAATTGATAATTATGGGAAATTTACAGCTTTAATTAAGCATATGCGGTATTTCGAAAAATTCCGTTTCAGGTGGTTCGAAAATATGAGCATGGCGAAATCTGATTTTTTGATTTCGTTTCGTTTCGTAAAATTACAAAAATTTCGCTAGAAAAAACTTGCTTTAAACGAAATTTAACGGAATTCCGCGGAATTTCGAAACAAATTTGAACTTAAATAATATCGCATATTATCGTAAATTATCAAATTTTTGGCTACACCGCTGAACAAAATCATAAAGCTGTTTTCAAAACTAAATGTTATGAAAAAAATTCTATTAACACACTTAGTTTTTATTTCTGCAGCTCGGCAAAAATCCGCACAGCCGTGCGCCAGCAAAATAAAAAACTGATATTCCGGCAAAAATGATGTTTGTTAGCTGATTTTCGGCATATTATTTGCTGATTTCCAGCAATTTTGACAGAAATCTCGGCAAAACACATGTTTGCTGGGCCACGGCTGTGCGAATCTCGGTAAAAGTTGACCATTTCGCTGAGATCCCGGTAAAAAAAAATTAAGTGTGAACGCTTACTACATAATCTCATTCTGAGTCGACAAATGCGTATTTAGTTTTCTTCTATAAAACGTCTTCAGTGTGTCTAACAGAGAACGAAAAGTATTTTTCACTATTCTATCCTATGTTTTGATGATTTAAAGTGATCCCACTCAATATTTAAAACGACAGACTTAGAGTGTAAATGTAATTAGATATGAATCAGATCAGTATAACTTTGTCAAACAGGCAAAGCTGTGGCATTGATTCCTAGAATCCTTGGCCTTGTGAAGTCTTTTAGAGCGCTTCTTTATTATTAAAAGTCGATTTCTACACCTCCGGTTGGTTCTCAAACCAGGTTTAAGCGCCAGGTTTGAGTCCGCTTAAGAGTAAAGAAAGCCCTAAGGAAAACAAAATGCAACATTTTACGTTCAATCAACAATTTGAATCTTACCTAAAAGTAAGAATAAAAAGTTCAGAGGATTGAAGATACTCCACATAACAGTCAATATTCGGCGAATCGTCGAAATATACATACAGCCCCCAAGAAAATTTAAATTTTGTGATATTCTTTGACTATTTGCACAATATGAGTGCGGAATCGATCGTGTTGCTGCTGGTCACGGGATGGCAGCTAGTCCGGGAGAACGCGAAGTGAAAAAAAGGTCTGCGTTGCCTCTCCTAATCCTAAATTAACGTGGCCGGCTCATACTGTCCATAACAGCTGTTTCTTGCATTCAATTGAAGCCAGTTCAGGATGAAAATACGGCAAATAGCCATAGCTCGGTTCGTCGAGCTGATTGTATATAAGACTATGCTGCCGTGAATCGCATATCTGTCCCATCTTTGCTGAGTTTCCTATTCATATGGGACAAATATGCGATTCACGGCAGTATGGGTCTCCGAACCTCCTATAAAAAGGTTGAATTTGGAAGGAAATGATAGCCTTTTGGTACAACTTTTTGTATGAGAAAGGGAAAATTATTTCTTTATACCTGGAAAACTGCTACCGTAAAAACTTTGCGATCACATGTCTGAAATACATATCTTTGTGCATTTTAAAGAGGAACAGTGACAAGCAAATGTATTCTATTAACAATTCTATATCTGCGTATACACCTGGCAGATGTGAATATATAAATGAGTAGGGACACGGCAGGTATTTCCGTCCATCGTCATAGGGGCTAAAACCATCGAAAGCAACATTAATTTGCTAGAGCTCCACTATAGCAGAACGCATCTCCTGAGCTTAAGATTTGATACGAATGAGTTTGTCAAAAAAGTGTCTCTTTTATTGGTTTTCGAGACTATGACGAAAAGACGAAAATACCTGCCTTAACCCTATCCCACTAGACAAGAAAAAAAATCTATGCCACCAGAAAACGAAGGTTTTGAGTTAGCTAAATGTGCTCCAGCATAATCATATAATTCTTAA
Source organism: Armigeres subalbatus (assembly GCF_024139115.2). NCBI lineage: Eukaryota > Metazoa > Arthropoda > Insecta > Diptera > Culicidae > Armigeres > Armigeres subalbatus. The sequence continues at coordinate 403,626,922 of NC_085141.1, forward strand.
GTGAAATAAGGTTTTAAACAAAATTTGAATCCAAATACAAAACCCAGATTAATCCACCTAGCGGTGATGGTGCCTTTCTCGACCTTCGTAAAATGTGTGTGCTTGAAAATAGATGAGCTAGTAGCTAGGAGTAAAAAAGAAAAAAAATCTTTGTCCGTTCTATGAAAATCGGATTTTTTCAAGCAAAGATGTTGTAGTTCCAGTTGAAAACCGAAAATCATATTTTGTCCCATTCCCGAATGTCGCAACTGCATCGCGAGTGGTGCACGATTATGGCACAGATGCGCACTACTCGCGATGCAGTTGCAACATCCGGAAATGCGAGAAAATGCGATTGTCGCGAGACCTCGGTTCGGTTTTCAACTTGATCTTCAATATGCTAATAAGAATTTCGAATTTTTTTTTCCTTTTCTAATCTTTTTGACGTACATACCCATGTTTTATTTTACCCAGTCATATATTTTGAGGATATTACTTTTGGATGTTTGTTAAACTGAAGCTCCGACTACACAAAAAGAAAACGAAAATGTCATTCCCATCGAGCGGAGAGCAATATTTGTTATGATATAAATCTCATGACCGTCCTTTTGCCAAACTCCCGTATGAAAAGGGAGGGAAGCGTATCAGTGTGGAAGCATCCGATAGATCGTTTTCGGAGAGAAATTATAGCCTTTCGGTACAACTTTGTTGCACAAGAAAGGCAAAAATTATGGCCAATTTCTAAGGTAATAGTCCAATCTGGCCAATTTTCAATAGAAAATAATAGAACAGGATTCCGCGTCCAATGCAATTTGTTGTGAGTAAATCGATCAAGGGTAAGTGCATTAAAAGTGAGCTAGGCTTTTCTACGCGCCTTTTTTAAAACACAAAGTATTTTGGCCATAATGTCTGTGCCCATAGTCCAATCTTCCAAATTTTCAATATAAAACAATACGGCAGGATTCCGCGTCGAGTGGAACTTGTTGTAAGTGAATTGGTTGAGGATAAGTACCAAAAACGTGAGCTAAACTTTTCGCACTTTTGGTGCGCACACACACACACACACACACAGACACCATCTCAATTCGTCGCGCTGAGTCGATTGGCATTTAACACTATGGAACCCCAGGCCTTCTCTAAAAGTTTAGTTTTGGAGCGAACATATAACCTTTTCGTATACTTTGTAGGCAAAAGGCGAAAATGGTGTTTCAGCCATATAACTTTCGACCCCATATTTCGATGTGGCCAATGTTCAATAGGACACATTGGGACAGGATTATGCGTCAAATGTAACTTGTTGCGAGCAAATCAGCTAGAGATAAATGCCTAAAATTGAGTGACATTCTTTACGCGATTTTTCGTAAAGTTTGCGTTTAGCCATAACTTCCGATCCCATAGTCCGATCTGGCCAATTTTCAATAGGAAATAATGGGACAGGATTCTACGTCGAATGCAATTTGTTGCGAGCAATTCTATTGAGGATAAGTGCCTGAAAAATGAGTGACATTTTTTGCGCGATTTTACGTATAAATTTGTATTTTGGCCATAACTTTCGATCCCATAGTTCGATCTGGCCAATTTCAAATAGGAAATAATGGGACAGGATTCTGCGTCGAATGCAACTTGTTGCGAGCAAATCGGTTGAGGATAAGTGCCCGAAAAATGAGTGACATTTTTTGAGTAGTTTTGCGCACACACACACACACATACACACACATACACACACACACACACACACACAGACATCACCTCGATTCGTCGAACTGAGTCGATTGGTATATAACACTATGGGTCTCCGGGCCTTCTATAAAAAGTTTGTTTTTGGAGCGATCATATAGCCTTTACCGTATACTTAGTATACGAGAAAGGCAAAAATACCTCAATTTATTTATTTTTATATACTTACTGATATAAAACCGATATAAAATTGATTAGATTCGGGAGCACATACTCCACGATGAATTCCTTTGAAAACGGAACAAATGCTTCTTCACAGACTGCTTTTTTTGTTAGTATAACTCTATTGGTTGCAAGGCAGTTATTTGACTTTGAAAAAATGAAATCCGAATGCCGTACTAGGGTAAAATACGGCTTTGGCAGTATGTGACTATTGTTGGCAGCTCCAATAAAATTGGCAAAATACAAGAAATCTACACATTCAGTGCCAGTTTTTATGATTTTGAATTATAATAATGCATATTGGTTTTCATTTAAAAACATCTACTATTTGAAAATAATATTTTGTAATGAATTATTCACTGAATAAAATTCAAATCCACAAAACACGGGTCCTTTTCGCATTGCCAAATAAAACAGTACGGTAACAGCAAAGATCTACTCACAATTTTCATGGGTACTTTTTTCCTCTTGTAATGCCTGTTGTCAAACGTAACTGCACAATTATCGAATACACAAATAAAACCTACTTTATAATCACTTCCAAACAATATTTTACTACTTTTGTAAGCTAAATAATCACAAAACATAATATGAATTTTTTAGCAGCATGTATTTCTTTAGCAACCTGTTTTTCTACAGGTTCATGGTTGCCAGTTGTGCGAACTTGTCCATGATAGATATTTTTCCCAACTTATTATTGTGAAGTTTTCTTCAATAAAGAAGGTCTACTGTACAGATCCACCAATAAAAACATTATAGCATAATAATTGATAGTTATGTAAATGCTTTTATGCGCCTCATATTGCATAATTTTCAGGATCAATGAAACATATTGGCAGTTCGAAAATGTTGTATTTTCAATTAAAATGGCAATGCTGCTTGTATATTACACGTAAAATGAATCGTGTAAACTATAGATAGTGGAATATATAGATGAGCGAAGATAAATCCTCTGTCTCCAAACGAACTGTCAAACGTGTCTCCAAACGAGCATGACGTCACGATTTCAATGGAAACGTTAAGGGCTGTGACGTCATATGCGCGTGTGCACGGGCAAAAAAATCGACTCAGCTATGCTTTCGCTCATCTATAGATTCTACTATCTATAGTGTAAACGTGTTTGTGCGACATCATTCTGTTGTTTGTTTTGTATGAAGGGCCTGATCATGTAACATGTGTACACGCTCGTCTGGCTCAACTCAAATTTGGGTCAGTTCAACTCAAAATCGGAAAAACTGGCTCAAGACAAAATTGAGTTCATGACATTGAACTCAATTTTGAGTCATGGTGTCAGATATTTAATTTTGAGTTATATCTACTCAATTTTATAAAATTGAATATTTATGAAATTGAGTTTGTCAAACTAAAAGAAGCTCATTATTTTCATTTTTTTTTTTCAAAGCAAAGTATAAAAATTTTATTTATGTTTATCACGGAATGCATACATAGTTTTAGCTTATATTATTATAATAATGTTGAATAAAACTCGGCATGAAGGGAGTCTTCAGAATTATCGAATTGGCCGTATATCATTTAAATCTAGCTTTCGGGGAGATATTTTAGGCGAGATTTTAGGTTCCAATTCTGCATCGTTTTGCGCCGAGCATCTAGAAAATCTTCACCAGTCTTGTCCGAGGTCCTCCAGTAACATTGGATTAAGTCGTCCAGTGATTAACATTCTTCAAAATTCAACCGTCTAAGACGAATATAGTACTCTCCATTTAATTCCACCAGTTAATTTTCGTTATTTTTGCAGATACGTATTTCGACCACAACTGTGTGGTCGTCTTCAGTGTCTCGTACTTGAGTCGTCTCGACGTACGAGACACGGAAGACGAGTTGTGGTCGAAATACGTATCTGCAAAGATAACGAAAATTAACTGGTGGAATTAAATGGAGAGTACTATATTCGTCTTAGACGGTTGAATACATTCCACTAAAAGAGCTAATATATTTTCCTTCAAAATTCACCAAGGGAAGATTCATTAATTACGTAACGCAAAAATGGACCATTTTCAACCCCCTCCCTCCTATGTCACACTTTTTGTATGAATCATCAAAACTTTTTGTATGGGCTGTCACACTTCACTCAACCCCCTCCCCCCTCTAAGCGTTACGTAATTTATGGATGTTCCCCAATTCGCTAACCGGAAAGTTCCGAAGTAACTCTACAAATTCGAATCAAAAATAGTAATTATTTTAACTTCATTCATGAATATGAAACCGTTCAGAAACTTACCCTATAAGCAGAAATGACGCTTCTGCCATCTTTGCCATAAGATCACGCTTTGTCTTGACTATTAGCGTTGCGTGCCGACACGGAGATGGTGAGTTTGATTTCCGATATCTGTCCTATGGCCTGTAGGATGGGATGGGAAACATTCTCGGGTTGAGTGTATCTATTGTCCTTGCCACACAACATGTATCTTATGTAGTTGGCGAGCATACAAATGGTTCCAATAATTAACTGTGGAAATGGTAATAGAACACAAGTTGAAATGCAGGCCAAGATCCAGTTGGAATGTAGAATCATTGAAGAAGAAGCATATATGAGTAATTGCAGAAAGTGATAACGGAAAATGTGAAAAACATACAAGTTGCTGACAAATGTAGGCATTTAAGATCCCATTTAAGATCTATCTTCTATGTTTGGCTCCGACACAAGGGACTGTTCAGGCTTCATCTGACAAGTAAATCAAATCTATTCGCATCACTCAGATTTAAAAATGATACTCATGCGTGAAACGAAATTAACTCAAATATGAGTATTTTTTTCTTATCATTGATTGTTTTCAAGCTCAGGCCTTTTGTATAACTAATGCAAACTAAGTGACGTTTCCTTCGGAAAAATATAAACAAACAAGTTGTTCACGAATACACGAACAATTTTTTGGAATATTTTCTGATTGCCAATGAGAACGTTTTAGTTGCTTATAAAAGAAATTATCCTGCCAACAGAAGAAAGAATAAGGTTTTTATTGAAAATAAAATAATTGTAATGGTGATAATGTTACATTAGTTTCGCGCTCACCAACCAATAAAGGATTAACAGAAAGGTGTACATAAGGTATGTTTCTCTAGGCTTTTTGTCAATTTATGCTATATTTTAACTTTTAAATGTGGCGATCTGCTTAAGCTGCCAATAATCGGTATTTTCCCCTATGTAAAACCAATTCAATAAAAATTCCGCGGAAAAAAAATGAAATTTTGTTTCGTTTCGTAACATTTCGAATTTAATTAACCTTGATTTCGTATCGTTTCGATGTCTCGAAAGTAAATTATATTTCGTTTCGTTCCGAATCCACATAGACATTTTAAATTTCGTTTCGTTTCGTTTCGCTAGGAAAAAGTGTGTTATCGCATACCCTTAGCTTTAATATCTTAGCGAATAGATAAACTAATAAATTTGCTAACAAAAATGAGATAGATGTCATTTAACATCAACAATTATCAAATATTGCTTGCACCATTATGGGTACACTGTTTTATTAGTGGCGGTAAAAATTAATTTTGGTTCCCATAGTGGTGCTATCCATTGGTTTCTTATGAGACTCGCTACTATTGGTACAGTTGCATCACTATAGGTGAAAGGGAGTCAATTTTGTTAAGAAAATCATTGTTTTCAATAGTTTTTCAAGCGAAATCTTAAGATAAGTTTTATTTAACAAAATATTTAAAGCCCGACGCATCAACTGAAACCATCGTAAAGTGTATAAATATGAAAACTCTCATTAAAACCCCATTACCTCCACTATTGGTGCTTCCTCCACTAAGAGTACGGTTACCTGCGAATTATCTCTAAACACAAACACAAATTCTATGACGACGATTTTCGAATTTTTTCTCTGAGCACGGAAGATAACTATTCATATATGATTATTCTCTATATATTTTATTATTTTTATGATATGTGATCAGATTAGATTAGGATTAACATTATTTGGGCTTATGTAGCCTGTTAAGGTCACTCCTGACGGAATCCAAGTTTCAAAGTGCTCGCGTTTTCGGGGGCACACCACTCGATACGGAAGCAGCACACAACTGTCATTTTTATTTTTTCACGCATGCTGCGACGCAGCAAAACTAAATCAATAAAAATGACAGTTGTGCGCCGCCTCCGTATCGAATGGTGTGCCCCCGAAAACGCGAGCACTTTGAAACTTGGATTCCGTCAGGAGTGACCTTAATGTATTTATAAATAAAAAATAAAGAATAAAGAATAAAAAACACGTCGAAGACAAAGTACATGATATGAAGGGGTTCATGAGAAGACAATGTGAGCCACTCACTTCGAGTTCGCATCAGTGGTGACGAAATCGAGGTGGTAGAATAGTTTGTGTACTTGGGCTCACTGGTGACTGCCGAAAATGATATCAGTAGAGAAATTCGGAGACGCATAGTGGAGGACCAACGCGCACTTGGAGTTTTCGAAAGGAAAGTGCTGCGTACCATCTATGGTGGGGTGCAGATGGCGGACGTACGCGGTCCGCGAAAATCGGACGACTGTGGTGGGCCGGGCACGTAGCCAAAATGTCAGACAATAACTCGGTGAAAATGGTTCTCGACAACGATCCGACGGGCACAAGAAGGCGAGGTGCCCAGCGGGAAAGGTGAATCGATCAGGTGGAAGATGACTTGCGGACCCTCCGTAGACTGCGTGGTTGGCGACGTGTAGCCATGGACCGAGCCGAATAGAGAAGACTCTTATAAACCGCACAGGCCACTTCGGCCTTAGTCTGTATAAATAATAAATAATAAGGCTAACAAAAGCGGTGTTCAGCAGAGAACTGTGAAGCCGGTGTGTAGGGAGACTGGCGATTGGGAGACTGGCCCATGAACGAGTAACCTGGAATGTGACTTTTAGAGTGATTCAAATTTTGACTTTTTCGCTCCCCTATGCTTAAACGATGACATTTGCTGTTTTATTAATCCTCCTAAATTTTTAGCTGATTTGGATGTAACTAGACTGAGCACGAGCAGTTTGAAGTTTGTATGGAAATTACTATAGAAATCGTCACTAAAGCAAAAGATCGTTCCGTGTTGCAAGCCATCAAATATTCAAATGTAATCGACCCGATGACTTCAATAGAATACTTACTTAGTTATAGGACAGTTGTTGTTGCGAAGTGATCTGACTTTTGTAAACAAAGTTATAAAGAAAACAAAAATGCTCATTATTGATATTGATGTTCTTCTTTTACGTGTTAAATTGAATTTACCACGATTCAGTATTTCCCTAATTACTTTTCTTACAAGCACAGAATCGTTTCGCAACAAAGACGACCAGTTTCATTGCAACATTTTCTATGTTGCCAATAAAGTCGTATATTTTTAGAACTTAATGAGTAACGTTACGGAACGGTTTTCCACGAAAGTGACTGTTTTCATAGTAATTTTCATACAAACTTCAAACTGCTCGTGCTCAGTCTAGTTACATCCAAATCAGCTAAAAATTTAGGAGGTTTAATAAAACAGCAAATGTCATCGTTTAAGCATAGGGGAGCGAAAAAGTCAAAATTTGAATCACTCTAGTGACTATACTGCAAGGCATATTGTACATATATCATGGGTATAGAAAAAAAGATAATTCATATAGGGGGAATGACGACTTTGGCAGGTTTTGTTCTATTATTGTCAGGGGTTTTTTTATGACTGATTTTGTTCAAATTTGGCCTAAACATTCTTTGCATATCATAGAATATTGTGGCCAAATTTCATGAAATTCGGTCGACAAAAACCCCCCTGCCAATAATAGAACAAAACCTGCCAAAGCCGTCTTTTCCCCTACCATTCGGCAATGATACTTACCTAGCACTATTACAGAAATTTTCAAGCCGAAAATCTCCTACTTCGGACCGGAAATCGATCTAAGCCTCTTTCAGCATGGTCTTTCTTTGTAGTGGCATATCTTTTCGCTCAGCTATGGTTTGCCTCATGTGCATCGCATGGTACTTGATAAATTCTACCGACTGATATATTTGCCCTTGAATTACGGTGTTCAATATAGAGCACTAGTCAGTTCCATGTCAAATTAATTTGGTACTGTCGATAAAATTATCATCACACAAACTATCAGCGATTGTTCCAAACGATAGTATGTGTCCATATTTGAATTCAATATTGACTATTGAGCATTATTTTTATTTTTGGTATTGAGGTTCATCAATCAAATAAATTGTCATCGCATTTCCGAGCGACTATCATTTAATGACATCCCATTCTGCCTCTGTTTTTTTTTATAGAATTGAACGACCGCCACCCCACCTCAATAAGTAACAAACATCTATAGATGCCTTGAACAGAGCAAAATCATCACAAGTCAAACAGCCACCACGATAATTACTCCCTGCAGCTGTGACATAAATTCTACATAAAAGTACATTAAATCACTTACCCCACCGGGGAGGACCAAAATCCAATTTGGGCCCGGCCCATTGTATGTATCCTCTCGTGACGCTTTCTGGCCGATGAAGTTGCCCCGGGATGGGTGCCCTGCCGTTGTCATATTCCGTATAACTCCGGGCTCCCACACTCGACCGCTGTAATCCGTTTACGAGACAGGTGCCTCCTCCCACTGCCATCCGGTGTATACTAATTAAAAAGTCGAAAACTCGTTCCGCTCACACACGGCAAATCCAGCACATATTGTCAATTAAGCAAATTGTAATTAATTTATGTGGAATTGGATTCATGGTGCTTGCTTTGTCGTGCGACATGGGATAGCCTGCAGCAAAACGCGGTCAAAAGGTCATCTGATCGCTTTCAGATTACCCGCATTCATCAAGGTAATCCCGTGTCGGGTAGGGAGATGTTACCAAGCCTAAAAATGTCGAAATTAACTGCAAATAAGTCTAAATAGCTATTCCCAGAGTAAAGCATTTATTTTGAAATCAAAATGAGAAACTTAAAAGAAAATATTCAATAAGAATTGCCTCACTGTTGACTGTCTTCTCCTACATTTCATGACGGAGGATTAACTCGTATCAAATTAACGATGCTTGAATAAGTGTTTAGACACAAATGGCTTATTTCTCTATTAACGAATACAATGCTGTGGCGAATTCAGGTTTTAAAATTAGTTTTATTTAAAAAATGGGTATGACGTTGCCTGCGATTCCACATTATTCACAATGGATGATTCCAACTAATCGATGGTCATTTGACTCTCTAGCTTGCTTGCTCTAGGACACATACTTACAACTAGTTTACACTTACATTTTGTATCTTTTCATTTCAGAATGTTTCTTTTTTATTTATTTGTTATTAATCTTCTTCAGAGTATTATTGATAAAAAGAAAATCTATCTTACAAAAGAAATTAGTCACAATTTGTTACCTCGTAATCCTAATATAGCATCTTTTGGAATGTTTATTCTCATCATCTTCTCTATCAAGTCTTAAAGTCGTGCTTCAAATAGGGCTTTAAATTTTTATCAATATTATTTCACTTTTGTTGCATCACCATCACTGTTGAGGGACATATCCATTCTAAATCAGTTTTCCATCTTTTAAATCTCATTAAGCTTAAGCCTTACCATGCTAAAGTGAAAACAAATTGCGTCACCAAAAACTAAACATAATAGGACCTGTTATTCGTGCTTAAAGATCTGACGAACACGTCATGAGTGCCAGCAAGAGTGAAATGCTGAACAAAAGCATCCAACTGGCGCGGCAATTCGACTGGACTGCGTTGGCCCACCCGAACGGGTTCCCGAATGCGGTCGATCCCAGCGTCTGTTCGACGTCCTCTTCCGGCATGTCACTGCTAAGTGTGTAGAACTGGAATATGTCGCTGACCTGACAGGGTGAAAAAAATGTGAATATTAGATACGTAGAGAAATATGTGAAGAAAATTGCAGCTCAATTTTTGGTATGTAGAGAGTTTTGTCGAGATATGTAATTGCTTTTAATTCACCTTACATAAGACAATATATCATAATAACTTTCTTAATTGATTCGACTAAGATGGCGACGTTTGAGGTTTTGGCTTTCAGTCTTTTGGGATCAAAAACGGGTTTTTATGTTTTCATCCGACGTTTCGGACACATGTAAGGAGTTAACGATATTCCGTTTTGTTTTCACATTAGCCCTCAGCATAGAATCTATTTGTCACCACAATTCGTTTGCCCTGTCTTGTATGAGGTAGGGCGGAAAATTTGAATTGACCCGGCTCGCAGAAACTTTTTGGTGCACTTTTCTGTTTGGCGCCACTTTTACTAGTAAGTTACTAGTAAGTAAGTATGTAAAAACCCAGAATAATCCACCTACAGAGAGATTTTGACCCTTCCTTAGCCGTAAATAAAAAAATCATGAAAAAAATCAACAGAACAGCATGAAAGCTTTTGATTGCAGCACTCAAATTAATTCATGAAAAAAATTCAACTTAGGTCCTTTTGAAAAGTTAAGCGAGAAATCAAGAAAAGTTAAGCGAGAAATCTCATGAATTAATTTGAATAGCGCAATCAACAGAACAGCATGAAAGCTTTTGATTGCAGCACTCAATTAATTCATGAAAAAAATGTTACTTAGGTCCTTTTGAAAAGTTAAGCGAGAAATATTGTCAGACTCTAGTATTTAAAACGAGATAAAAGTACTCAACTTCTCACGGCGATTGAACGTATACGGAAGCTGGCAAATACCCATTTAATGGATTTTATGTACCCATTTTTGGCATCAATACCGATATGTCAAATAATGGGTAAATTTTTATCAACACAAAAAGAGTATTTTCACCCCATTATAGAGAATGACTTCTGGTAAAAAATAATGGGTAAATCGTACCCTCCCAGAAGTTTGAAAAGAAAAGCAGTCATTTTACCTGTCTTCTGCACCAGAAGGAAAAAATTTAAAAAAAATCGCATGAAAAAACTAATTTCATGCAAAATTATGATGCAGCTGCAACGCTGGACTATCAGGACAAGGTAAGTGGTGATTACTGGGAAGTGGCTACTGAAAAAGATTGGCATATGTTTCTATTACAGACATTCAGTATACGGATGGCGGTGGCGGATTGTTCTAATCTCCCTTGCTCTAGCTCCCCTGCTGCAAACATGTTAGCAAACAAGCACCCGGCATATAGGCAATTAACTTTGAATGTACTGATCTCGAGTGGCGATCTCTCTTCGCTTGTGTGGTCGTGTTGGGATCTGACGACCAAACTGGCACAACCTCACACAACCCTACTTCATTGAGCGCCGTTGCTGATGAAGCAAGTGTGTAGGAGCCGGACAATACTAAATACTCATCCTACTTGGTTGACATGATGTGTACAAAAATACATTTGAGAGAGTTAGTTCTGAAAATGTATTGCGAGAGATCGGCTGGTACCTGGTGCTGGGAATTTGGTTTCATCAGTACCCGCTAAGCTGCGGTGGACGACGGAGGTCCTTCGTAGCTTAGTAGGGAAAGCACCTGTCATGCGAACTGGGGTCGTGGGATCAAACCCCACCGAAGGGCGGTTACCCTCAATACCTTTTCCGAACTAAATCTATCACATGTTGTACATATGCATAATCAAGTTTCAGACATAGTAATTAATTTCCACTCCGGGTGGCTTAATACCCGGCATATAGGCAATTAACTTTGAATGTACTGATTAGGCAATACGTTTGCACTCACTGCTGGCTAAAATTTTCAACGTGACGATTACTTTATCGAACTCATGAAATCAATGTGAACTCGACTCGTGAAAAACTGATTCTAGGTTATCCGCGGCTTGTTATAGTTCCTTTATCACAACGGACATTGTTACCGGCGAGTAACAATTGGTATTTAATCAAATCATGATTACGGGAAAATAAGGACAAACTTTGTAAATTCAATTTTGGATCTCTAACTGTCAATTTGTACTGGATGCGCATGGGTCCTGGGCAGCCGATATATGTGCGGGGTGCACCAGTGCGATGAATTATCTAGGTGCTGAGTGGGTGTCGAACTACACTGAAATGGGGCAGTGGCAGGCGAGAAAGGAAGAAGAGAGCGATTGATGGTTTTGGGTGGAAAATATATTGTTGACCGCACCGAGAGGCAGTTGATATGAAGCGATAAAGCGATTGGTATCAAAGAGGAAAGTGACCAATACCTCCCCGAGTAAACACGTTTTTAGCACGTTTTGCTAAAGAGCAAGATTGATTGGAACCATCGTAGCCAACTCGATCCGAAGAGAGTCTTCGCCGTTTCCGTATAGACAGCTCTGGTTCCAGTGATTAGTGGGCTGTGCGTACCGGGTTGTGGTCACTCCGTAACCCTTTCGTAGCCTCTAGCTGATACACCCGGCCACCATCATACGTCCTACGACGCCGCCGAGGGCCATTTCACGGAACCGCCACCGTTGCGATAACCCTTCGAGATCACCAACTGAATCACGCGGATTTCGACCCCGTCAACTCTCCACTTGGCCGCCATTCTGTTTGCAAGAATACGCCATCTCAGTTGTTCCCGGCTTTTAGCAATTTCATTGGGAATCAACATTCTTCGGGCACCATCGCCGCTGCCCATCTTCGCCGTCCAGGAAACGTGACCCCACCCAGACCGACTTCCTCGTGGCCTCTCCGGAATACCGCCGAAAAATTCAAGTTTACGCTACATTCATCAATCGCCGCCCGTCCAAGCCTCCCACTTCACCTACCTGCTAGCTTCGGTGGAAAACACCCGAACCCGGTAAAGTCCCCTGCAAGTTCCGGAGTTCTCCCCGGCGGCCTCATTCAACGATCGCTGAAACGCCCATTCATGCCGCTTACATCGACGCAGATCCAACCCGTTGTCAACCGGCGGAAACCCAGGAAAAACCGTTGTATGAAGCGGAGCAGCCCAGTAAAGTGCCGACTGACAGTGAGTTATTTTGCGTGTTCCCGTGATCACAAAACTCCCCAACGCCCGTAAAGAGGTCTTGAGCATCCACTCCAAAGACTGCCGTTGTCTCTGGACCAGCAGTCTGGGGTTTGCTGTTAGTCTCCCTCCGAAACCGAGCTTTGTGGTTCCGGGGTCAAAAGAAGGTCTTATAACCTTTTCATCCGCTGCCTGGCCTCTGACGACTGCTATGGAACCTATTTATTAGAGGAGATATGTTTGTAGAGATAGAAACGATTGGTTTATATAGATGATAGATGTTCAGATAGTTTGGAATCGGTACGATAATAGAGTTCGTTATAGTTTAGAATCTTTTGAGACTATTTATAAGTTTTATATAATCATTTTGAAATTAGTATAATCATGTTGGCTTTAGTTTGGAAACATAAAACAGAATGGGGGCAGGCTGGAGAGATGATAATGCGTCCTGATTGGATTATCATCCTCTTGTCCAAAGGGCCGTCGTTGTTTCCATTCGACTCATCGTTTTAGGCAATCTACATATTTCGCTTCTCTGCTCGAGCCTCGATCGCTTGTCTGATGCTTGTATTTGCTTCTTTTTTTATTTCTTTATTAAAGAGGCTTGCAGCCCTAGGCTGGCTCACCTCTCGGTATTTGCTTCTCTTTACATTCGTTCGTCATTCGCTTCAGTCTGATCCCTCCGACTTTATCGCAAATCGATATATAGCAAATGACCCATAAGGCAGGAGAAGTGAGGAAACAAATAATATTACGAATGCTAATCACTTATGCTACTAAAAGATCGATATTAAAATGGAAATTGGCATTGTTATTGTTCATCAAAATATAAAATTATTTTAGATATTCTCATAAGTATGAAAACTCAATCCTAGCCTAACTGCCTCGAAAATGCCTCGAGCGCAGCCGCCCAGTGATGAACTTTATAATTATTAAAAAAAATAACTTTTATGAAGAAATTGAAAAAACAAAAAAAAGCACAGCCCCACATGCCACTCATGGGCGATGTCCCTATCCCCGCCTTGACAGCCACCAGAAGTATCTACCGATAGATTCGAGAACTTGAATGAATTAGCAACATGTCTAGCATTTATAAATTTAGCTTTAATTCAATTTCAATATAATATAATTTAATTATAATTTAATAATTATTAATTAATTCCAAACCAATCCCAATTTAGCTTTAAAGTGACTTCAATTCAACTCTGATCCAATTTTAATTTAAATCCAATTCAACTTTAATTCAATACAAATTCATTTTCAATTAAATTTCATTTTAATTCTAATTTCACTCAAATCCAGCTTTAACGCAATTCCAATTCAATTCTAATTTAATGCCAACTTAATTCCTACTTAATTTCAATTGAACTTTTTTTAAATTCTAATTCAATCTTAATTTAATTTTAATTTAATTCCAAATTCGATCCAAACTACCTGAAACTGCTATTAAAATAGTTACGGGGTATAAATGCAATGTAACGCAGAGTTTGAACCCTCTCTTGCGTCAAGTAATACTGAAAACAAAGATTCTAAGAATTTTAAGCGTGGAAACTAACCATCCTGAAATTTGTGCGTGGCAAAATAAGATATACTATTATGTAGTTGATTTTGTTAAACCCTGACTACCGCACATTATGCTGGCCCATTTTGAGTCATCCAGTACCTCTTGGACTTAACATACGTTTTCTTTTTAAATTCTAAAACAATTGATCACGTTGAACCCCCATATTAGTCATATGTACAACGAATGCTTGTATTTTACTATATACTATGTATAGTAATAGACTTGAAGTAATCACGGGGCCAGACACATGAGCAATGTAAACTACCCGAGCAGACGTAAATAGCTCAATAATAACAAATCGTGATTTAATAGCAAAATGAGATATGGACATGATTTATATAAGGGATAAAAGATCATACGATAATATAAATATTATTTGTTTTAGAAGTTTTCAGCCCTGGGCTGAATTACCCCTCGTTTCCCGTTTTTCAAATTTTTGCTTCTGACTCGTTTTGCTCTTTTCTCACTTTCTACTTATTTTTTGTGACTATTCACGTCTCACTAATTACTTCTCACGTCCAACAGTGAGAAATGAGAATTCAAACGAAAAATGATAAGTGAGAAATAAGACGTCTTACTTATAAAGATGCAAATGCAATATGCAAATGCAAATATGAAGACTTTCTTATTGAAATGCAAAGAATTTCTTGTTGAAAGCGATTTTATGACTGAATCAAAAAATTCATATGTTATTTGCCTGATAATACCGTTTGGCCGAATTGGCCGTAAGGGTAATAAAGATTTAAGAAATGATATATCAGAAGTAAGAATTGCGAAGTGAGACGTCCCACTTCTCAATTATTACTCTTCATTTCTCACTTCACACTCTAAAAAGTGTGTAGTGCGAAGTGAGTAATGACGTCAGACTTTTCACTTTTTCATCAGAAGTGCCAAATGAGAAGACATTTCATTTATCACTTCTTATTTCTCACTTGTTATTTTCACTTCTCACTGTAAGAAGTGAAAAATGAGTATCAGGAAGCAAGCTGATTCTTTCCCTGTTTGAACATTTTCCAAACAATTAACTATGAACAATTCCAGAGTTTGCAGAAATCGCTCTCAATAGATAACGAACAACGATAAAAGAAAGGCAAAAACTGTTCTGAATCAAAACAAGCTATAATAACAAATTTATCAAACTTGTATACAAGTGCGAAAAAACGGAATTGGATAGGCATACAGAGGCTACAGAGAAGTGATGATTCTCGCTTTGCTCTCTCTCATTTTGTGTTGGGAACCGCACAGCTGTGTGGAATAAGTTGAAATGAATCATCAGAAACAGTGCTCACCGCGTTTGGAGTTTTTTTTTAAAGAAATTCATCATAACCTCCCGAAACAGTTCTTTATCATGACAGCTTGCGAAAAAAGTGTCTCACGGTATGCCACATATCATATATGAATGCCAAGATGATACATGAGAGACTTTTTCATTCTCTTTTGGATTAAATCCTTGGATAATACAAATAAAATTAAATAATTTTTTTTTTTAAATTCCAAAAAAAATCAGTGAAAATTTCAAAAACAAAGTGAAAAATTTCCACAATATTTCCAAAGAAAAAAACTCTACTTTAAAATTCATCACTTTTCACAAGTGTTTGAAAATGAATCTTAAATCCAACCACCCCTTTGTCACTGTGAAAAGCTCGAAATAAGAAATAAGAGATTTTAGTTTAAGTTAAAAACATTGATATTCTTACATGGTTCAATTCAACCACAGGAAAAATCATTGGCGTAACTACAGGGGGGCTATAGCCCCACCTAGAATCCAATTAGCCCCCTCTAGAATTTTTGCTACAGATAGTGATTTTTTTCATTGTATCTCTACGAAACACTACAGCAAGTTGATTACACTTTATTAAGTTTCTGAACTTGGAATAATTCTCGCCTGGTTTTCGAAAACATCGAATGTCAAAAAGAGAGGGCTCCGGTCCATCAACCCCATAACTGAAAGTATCCTACAACAAACGTACGTATGAATTGATATAAAATTATTTACGTTTTCCTTTTACGAACAAAAAATATCACAAGTCAGTCAAAAAGCTGCTTGGTGCGGTTTAGCAGAACCCCGACCATATACAAATAATATCTGGCTTTCTAACAAAGGTGCGTCGCATTCCTGAAAGGATTATGATTAGAATCCATTCGATCCATTACCAAATTCAGAGTTCGTATCGTATCTCTTTCTTTCTTCGTATTTGTCTGGTAAAGTTCGTCAAAACTTTGAGATTTCAAGGGAGGTAAATGAAATTTCAACGAATTCACACAACTCCTATGACTTCTTATGAGGTCGAAGCTAATGATAAATATCGTTTGTTATATCCAAGCCGTCGGAAGATGAGTTAAAATAGCAAACTGGTAGACCAACTTTTGAACAATATGCATTACTTGGGTGCAGCGTCGGGCGAAAACGACAACTTTCTGTGTTTTGACTGTTAAAAAATAAAATTTTGAAAAGTTAGCCCCCCCTAGAATTTTTCGTTAGTTACGCCAATGGGAAAAATCCTAACTGCCAGAAGCAATGGAAATGTATTAATAATAACTAAAAAGTAACATAGCAAATAAGGATGATAGGTTTAAGAAAACACGGAACACCTAGTCTAAGAGATTAATGCATGCATTAGATAATTAGCTAATAAAATAAGTTTAAAAAAAAGCTATAAGAGATAAGAAGGGTGGAAAATGATAAGTGAGATGTAAGAGGCCTAATTTCTCACTTTATTGTACACTTGTTACTTCTCACTGTGGAAAGTGATAAATGAGAAGTTAGAAGTCAGAAATGAAAAGTGAGACGTGAGAAGTAAGAAACGAGATTGGAAAATGAGTAGCAAAAAGTTAGAAACCCAGAAGTTAATTCGAGACGTGTCACTTCTTATATTTTATTTATCGCTCCCCATTTCTCTCTGCTTGTTCAAACAATCAATTATAGAATAATATACGAATAGTGGAATATGAAAGGCAGGAGAAAATTGTGGAAAGACGGTTCCAAGAGGATGTACGCAAAAGAAAAAAGGCAAATAAGGGAAACTGGAGAAAACCAAAGCAAAGTGGAGAAACCGCCAGTGAAAAACAAACGAAAACAAACAAACGAGTCCATCCTCACCAAAAAAAGCCGAAGAAAACGGTAATTCAAAAGAATGAAACACATATTTAGTTCCAGAAGTATATTCTGCTCCGTTATGCTCAAATGTGTTTGAGCATTTTTTTATATTTTTCAACCTGTTCGTTTGTTTGGCACGCTCAGTCGTGTATGACACTTTGCAGAGCCGCAATTCTTTAGTATGATCTTTTACAGTGATCTCTTCTTATCATTAACTGTCAGTAGGTACGTTTTCTGGGAAAAGGGCCGTTTGCCCAAATATCCATATGACCGAAAGTCATTTTGCCGAACTGATCACTTGGCTGAAAAGGTTATTTGCTCAAATACGTCGTTCGACCGACTAGGTTATTCGGCTGAGTAAGTCATTTGGCTAAATATTGTATTTGAAGTTTTACTTCTCATTCCTCAATCACCATTTTTACTTCTTACTTTCTACTACGAGTGAGACATGAGTAATAAGAAATTATGGACGAGAAGAGAGGCATCTCCCTTCTAACTTCGCTCTTCTCACTTAGGAGCAGATATTAGCAGCAAAACTTACAACAATGAGCACCATAAAACCCGAGCTTATGCGTCTCAACACAAGAGCGAGCTTTACGTTTATCATTTTCTTGTAGTGCGTCACTCACCCTTACTCACTCAAAAAAGCCTCTACGATTTTTGTTACATACAAAGTGTCGCTCCGGAGGCTTAATGAGTACTTTTACACCCGATGCCACACTCGCATGAATTTTTGCTTCGCTCTTCCTCATTATGTTTGTTTTAGCCTCTGCTTCATTTACGCTTCCCCTCATTTGTGAGGATGCGAACGCAGCATTTTGTTAATGATAATTTTATTTTATTCTAGGCGGTTTGAGAAGTTTTGTCAAACCTGCTTCTTACTCATTATCTCACTTCTCACCGCGTGAGGTGAAAAATGAGAAGTAAGAAATGTTTAATGAGAATGAAGGCGTGAGAAATAAGCAATGAGAAGTGCGAAATTATAAAAAAAATCATTCAAACCAGGACCCGATCCGGACCCGACCCGAACCCAACCCGAACCCGACAATTTTTACATTCATAAATCCGTACCCGACCCGAATCCGAAATTAATCAATTATTCGAACTCGAGCTGGACACGATCTAATCTTTTACCGGAAAGCTTATACTTAATATTTTATATTTCTCCTTACATCGAAAAGGATGTAGGTCGAAACAATAAACAAGCCTTAAAATAACCGTAAACAATTATGAAAAATATTTGGTACCTGATTTACCTTTACCTTAAACCCGCACCCGACCCGGACCCGATATGTTTTTATATCACAAACCTGTACCGACCCGATCCCGATATTGTACTAATTTTCCGAACCCGAACTCCGAAACCCAAAACCCGACTTGTGTGGCCTCCCCAAAGTTATTTCTCTTAATCCCGGCGAAAAGAATAAACGCATACACTCTACGAATAGCTTTTATCAACTGACTATATTTCAATAGGTGAATAGGTATAATACTCGTAATAGCAGAGGGGAACCAAAAGAAAATGAAACACATTTTAATAGGGTTGTTTAATATTCTCTACATTCGGACACCCAGTTATACTCGATGTCCTCACCGTGAAGTTACTCGTAGTCCTCCGATTCCATCGATTCCACCGTTTGTTCATCATCAGATCCGGTTAGCGTGTCCTCTATCAATTCTAGATCTGGTAACTCGCACCACGGTTCAATACGATCAGCAGAGTAAACTGTTGATAATCGACGCTTACTCCGCTCCGGCAAATTTTCCATTTGGTAGCGATCGTTGAGCAAACAGGCGTACGTAATAACGTACGGTCCTTTAAAACGAGCTTCCAGTTTGTGACTGCCTCCTGGTTGAAATTGATCGTTCCTAACCAAAACAAGATCCCCAAGATGGTATACTATGGCTCGTTGATTCTGTTGTCGTCCTCATCGTGTATGGCTAGCACAATTTCGTTTCGATGAATGTCTCGCGGCTTGAAGCTCAGTAATAATGGGGACGGGCTAAGCTCAGTTGTAGCATTCGGGCTGTTGTTGATGGCCCACTGGATGCTACTTATTTGTTTCATCCCACTTGCGGTCGTTTTGTTCTACCAACGCTCTTAGTGAATTCAAAATTGTTCTGTTGGATCGCTCTACCTGACCGTTTCCTCTAGGAGTTCCCACAGCTACTTTCACGAGCTGACTTCCGAGATGAGCACACATTGCCCCAAACGCATGACTGGTGAACGCCGTTCCCCTATCGGTTATAACCCTTGCCGGTGACCCGAAAACCGCCACTGTGTCCTTCAACATGGCAATTACTGGCGCTGTTTTGGTTGATTCAACATTTTTCGCCAAAACGAACTTCGAGAATCCACATATTAATACTAATAGGTGTACATTACCTCGGGATGAACGTGGAAACGGACCTAAATGATCCAGATGTACAGTTTGGAATGGAACCGGGTGTTTGGGAACGGGATATAAGAATCCCTCTGGTCATCCATGTTTTTCTTTGGCAAACACACATCCCGGGCAAGCTTTTATATAGCTCTGTTTGTATTTCCGCATACGAGGAAACCAAAAATTTTGCTCCAACATCTTAATCACTTTCTCTTCTCCAAAATATCCACAATCGTCGTGGGAATGCTTTAGCAACCGCCAACGAATATTCACTGGAACCACCCAACATCTTTTGCCATCTAGCTTTCGGTACAACCGGTGATTCTCCAGCTCGTAATTCTGCTGAACCTGCCTCTGCTCATCGGATTCTGGATTCCACCAGTTTTGGGTCACGACGTTGCATAGAAACCAGGGCGTCACCGTTGCTTATCTCGAGCAACCATATCCCCTCGCCCACCGACTGCATTTCTTCTGGAGGAACAGATTTTCGGCTCAATGAATCTACATGAGCCATTGCCGTTCCCGAACGATACTCTATCTCGAAATCATACTCAAGTAGCTTGAGGAAGTATCTGGCCACCCGATGATTAATGTCCTTCGTCTTGTACGCATCTTTCACAGCGCTGCAATCCGTTTTGATGACAAATTTCCCTTCCCAGCAAGTAGTACCGGAACCGTTCAACCCCTGCAACAACCGCTAGCATCTCCAACTCATAGCTATGATATCGGGCCTCAGCCTCATTGGTTTTCTACTGAAATAACTCAGTGGCTTGAGTCCTTTCTCCACCTTCATCAGTAGCACTGCTGCTAGTCCCATCGCAGATGCATCAGTATGCAATTCCAGGTCACGATTAGGATCAAACAATGCCAAAAGTGCCTGCCTGTCAGTATGGATTTAATCATTTCGAAAACCTCTTGGTGATCCTTCTTCCACTCGAAAACTGCATTTTTCTTCAAAAGCCGGTGAAGTGGCGTTGCAATAATGCTGTAATCCTTGACGAATCTACGAAAAAACCCAGAAAGGCCAATAAATTGCTGGACTTGTAAAACTAAGGTGGGGGTTGGGAACTTTTCAACAGCTTCTGTCTTCAGTGGACCCGGTTTGATCCCTGCTTGATTGACCTCAAAGCCTATTTCTTGAGCACCACTAACAGTCGTTCAAACTTCTCCAATACTTCCGGCTCAGTTTTTCCAGCCAAAATCAGATCTTCAATGTAACCGACCACAACGTCGTCCCGCACATGGCTAAGTATTTTATTGATCGTACGTTGAAACAGCACATCCACTAACGAGACCAAACGGCATTCGCCGGAAACGAAAATGGCCGTCCTTCGTAGAAAAGGCTGTACAATCCTGCGACTCCGATGCCAGAGGTATTTGGTAGTATCCGCTGAATAAATCCACAGATATAAAGAGGCTTCCACCTGCCAGCTTATTAAGACAGCTTTCAATGTCCGGCATCGGAAATCGGTCCTTAAGGTCACTCCTGACAAAATCCAAGTTTCAAAGTGCTCGCGTTTTCGGGGGCACACCACTAGATACGGAGGCGGTGGACAACTGTCATTTTTGTTGATTTAGCTTTGCTGCGTCGCAGCATACGTGAAAAAATAAAAATGAAAGTTGTGCGTTGCTTCCGTATCGAGTGGTGTGCCCCCGAAACGCAAGCACTTTGAAACTTGGATTCTGTCAGGAGTGACCTTAATTGCCTTTGCATTCAGCTGCCGATAGTCTACTGCCATTCGAAAACGATTATCCTTCTTCGGGACCAGCACCACTGGGCTGTTATACGGTGATTCAGTTTCTTCAATAATACCAGCATCGATCAAATCTTCCACAATTTCGCTCAACGCTACCCCCCCCACTCGAGGTTTCTCGGTTTCACATAAACTGGATTCGAGTTCTTCAGCACTATCTTCATTTCGGTATCATTGGCAGTGTCAGGCGATTTGGCCGAATAGTTAAAAAAATTGACCTCAGTTTACGAGTTCTTTACTTCATTTTTCTTTCTTCTTCTTTCTTCCTTCTTCCTTTTTCCTTTTTCTTCTTCCTTTTTTTTCTTTCTTCTTTTTACCATCCTCTATCTTCTTTCTTCTTTCTTTATTCTTCCTTCTTGCTTCTTCCTCCTTCCTTCTTCCTTCTTTCTTCTTCCTTCTTCTTTCTTCCTTCGCCATTTTTCCTTCTTCATTCTTCCTTTTTAATTCTACATTCTTTTTTCTACCTTCTTCCTTCGTCTTTCTTCCTTCTTTATTCTTCCTTCTTCATTCTTCATTCTTTCTTCTACCTTCTTCCTTCTTTTTTCTTAATTATTCCTTATTCCTTCGTCCTTCTTTATTTATCATTATTTCTTCTTCCTTCTTCTTTCCTTCTTCTTTCCTCCTTCTTCCTTCTTCCTCTTCCTTCTTCCTCTTCCTTTTTCCTTCTTTCTTCTTTCTTCTTCCCTCTTTCCTCTTCTTTCACCCTTCTTCCTTCTTCTTTCTTCCTTCTGCCTTCTTCTTTATTTCTTCTTCTTTTTGCGTTCCTTTTTATTCCTTCTTCCTTTTGCCTTATCCCTTCTTCCTTCTTCCAACTTCCCTCTTGATTCTTCCTCTTGTTTCTTCCTCCTTCATTCTACCTTTCTCTTTCTTCCTTCTTCCTAAGTCCTACTTCCTTCTTCCTTCTTTCTTCTTCCTTCTTCCATCTTCCATCTCCTTCCTTCCTTCTTCCTTCTTTCTTCTTCCTTCTTCAATCTTCCATCTTCTCCCTTCCTTCTTCCTTCTTCCTTCTTCTTTCTTCCTTCTTCCCTCTTCCCTCTTCCTTCACCATTCTTCCTTCTTCGTCTCCTCTATCCTTGTTCCTTCTTTCTTCTTCTTTATTGCTTCTTCCTTCTCTCTTCATAATGAAACGTATTTCAACTATTCGGCCAAACGGCAGTCGACCAAATGACCCTAAACCTCATTGGCCACCCCAAGCTCTTTAATTGTTTTCGAAAAACAATGACGATATTTGTTCATAATGTTCAACAATTGGCTCCGGGCCGTCAATGTTCCACCGCACTCTATATCCGCAGCTTCTATAGCAGTAATTTCTTCACCAACGTTAATTTTGTATACTGTCAAGGAAGGGTCTGGGTCATTTGGCATAAATTCATTTGGCATAACGCCATTTGGCATAAGGTCATTTGGCATAAAGGCCATTTGGCATAATGGTCATTTGGCATAACGGACATTTGGCATAATTTTGAACTGTAAGAAAAGAGTGGGTCATTTGGCATAACGGACATTTGGCATAATTTCGAGCTGTGAAAGCGATATCCCTTTCATGTAATGTTTAGCGTAGATAATAGGTCTACGCTGTTTTCTGATAAATTTAGATTGATGGTAGGCATTTTCCGGGAGAACGAAATAACAAAACGGCAGAATTACTTCCGAGAGAGGGATCACATCCATCAATGACTTATCCCGGCCACATGCCTACTTTTAAAGTAGGGGTTCGCCCACCATTGCTTCAATCCGAGCATGCGCCGTAAGACCAGATCAAATCCACCATTGCCTTAATCCGGCTAAGCGCCTAACTTTAAAAACTCAAGCAACACACTTGTCGTAGACGAGTTACCAAAACCAATCAAGTCACATATGAGTTATTGCAACCAAATCAATCTGAATTGTGCTTTTCGGGGAAGAGATCACATCAACCATTGATTTATTCCCGACAAGCGCCTACTTATAAAGAAGGAGTCACATCTACCATTGCCATAATTCGTGCAAGCGCCTATTTTTAAAGAAGGTATCACATCCACCATTGCCTCAATCCGGGCAAGCGCCTTCTTTTAAAGAAGGAATCACATCCACCATTGTCATAATCCGGACAAGCGCCTACTTTTAAAGAGCGGATCACATCCGCCATTGCCTCAATCTGGGCAAGCGCCTTCTTTTAAATAAGGAATCACATCCACCATTGCCTCAATCCGGGCAAGCGCCTTCTTTTAAATAAGGAATCACATCCACCATTGTCATAATCCGGGCAAGCGCCTACTTTTAAAGAAGGGATCACATCCTCCATTTCCATAGTCCATGCAAGCGCCTGCTTTCAAAGAAGGGATCACATCCACCATTGTCATAATCCGGGCAAGCGCCTACTTTTAAAGAAGGGATCACATCCTCCATTTCCATAGTCCATGCAAGCGCCTACTTTCAAAGAAGGGATCACATCCTCCATTGCCATAGTCCTTACAACCGCCTACTTTTTAAGAAGGGATCGCATCCATTATGTTCATATCCTTCATTGCCATGATCCGAGCAAGCACATACTTTGAAGAAGGAATCACATCCACCATTATAATAATCCGGCCAAGCGCCTAATTTTAAAGAAGGGATCACATCATCCATTACCATAATCCATGCAAGCGCCTACCTTTAAAGCAGGGATCGGATCCACCATGACCTTAATCCGGGCAAGCGCCTAGTTTTAAAGAAGAGATCATATCCTTCATTGCCATAATCCGGGCAAGCACCTACTATTAAAGAAGGAATCACATCCTTCATTGCCATGATCCGGCAACACGCGTTCTTTTAAATAGGGGATTATATCCACCACTGCTCTAATCCGGGCATGCGCCTACTTTTGCATTGCATTGCAAATGCATTCTTTCCACGAGAGGACAATGTCTTTTTAATATTGTTATCGACGGGTGTTATATTTACTATTCCGGGGTGTTTCCCGCACCATTTAGTCACCATTTAGCGAACGCAAAGAAAAATTATGCCAAATGTCCGTTATGCCAAATGACCCTCACTTTTGACGTTGGTTACAATTATGCCAAATGTCCGTTATGCCAAATGACCGTTATGCCAAATGGCCTTTATGCCAAATGACCTTATGCCAAATGGCGTTATGCCAAATGACTTTATGCCAAATGGCCCGCTCCCGTCAAGGAATCTTCACCAGCATACTTTTCCGCCTCTTCGATAGCTCTTGTTCCGGATTCTAACTGGAATGTCACCCCAGCTCCACGCTTTACCATCACCAAATGATCAAATAACTACCGCACCTTTTCCGTTTCCGCCCGGTCGCGTTTTTCTTATTTTCGAAAATTCCACGTCGATCCCGTTCACGTGAACTTGAACTTCCGTACTTCCTATCTACCAGCTATATCGATCCTGTCAACAGAGATGTGGCCTCCCTAAAGTGATTTCTCTTAATCCCGGGGAAAAGAATAAACGCATGCACTCTACGAATAGCTTTTATCAACTGACTATATTTCCATAGGTAAAAAGATATAATACTCGTAATATCAGAGGGGAACCAAAAGAAAATGAAATACATTTGAATAGGGTTATTTAATATTCTCTCGGTTTCAGTTTCTTGTGTAATTCGACCTTTTGTCCCTTTTAAACTTGTATTCTTTTCGACTTTTTGTCTTTCTCCAACTTTTGTCCCATTCGACGTTTTGTTCTTTTCAACCATTTGTCTTTCTCGACCTTGTCGACCATTTATCCCTTCGACATTTTGACTTTGGATCATTTGTCTTTCTTTTTTTTGTCCTTTCGACCTCTTGTCTTTCGACTTTTTGTCCTTAACCCCTTGAAGAAGCCTGATTTATAGGAAGGCTTATTACACTATGTGTACTGGAAAGCCGTGCGGTAAGACGCGTCGCTACAAAGCAAGACCATGCTGAGGGTGGCTGGGTTCGATTCCCGGTGCCGGTCTAGACAATTTTCGGATTGGAAATTGTCTCGACTTCCCTGGGCATAAAAGTATCATCGTGCTAGCCTTATGATATACGAATGCAAAAATGGTAACCTGGCTTAGAAACCTCGCAGTTAATAACTGTGGAAGTGCTTAATGAACACTAAGCTGCGAGGCGGCTCCGTCCCAGTGTGGGGATGTAATGCCAATAAGAAGAAGAAGAAGAAGAAGAAGTACTGGAAAACTATTTAAGTTCCATATGTTTCTTTCAAAATCGTGAAGTTAATGCCCGGATGAGCAGCTGTAATTCCTTGATCCCGAATCCTAAGCCCCATTCATGGATTCTTAAAAAAAATGCATATTTAACCTCGAGACACCACGAGTACGTTGGCCTCTGTCCCTCTCTTACTAAATTAACAACAAGATGATATTGAGCGTATATATCACAATGAATCGTGGCTCCGTGAAATGTTATACACATCTGAGCTTATTAAATAAAATGAAAAAAAATCGTAAATTTTGTACGTCGCAAGGGTTTTGGAGCTGAACGAAATTTGTCCATTTTCCTTAAATCTTCAGAACCTAAATAATATGTCCATAATCGTTCGAAATTCTATATATTTTGTTTGTCTTTCACAATCATGATGTTTGATATGTCGCAAACAGACGTGTGATATTGGACATTATTGATTGAGTGTACACTTAAATCAACATTGTGGGCATTTTTGCTTATGGGGTTACTGATTCTTGATTTCATTCTATAGCTTCTAGGTATGTCCATTCCACCAAAACAATAAAAAAAATCTTATCGCTTATTTTTGTGATTTGGTGTCCAGAAAAAAATAAGCTCGCTGTCATCCTCCCTGCGCATCATCAAAAGTCCCACATCACTAAAAATGGAAATCAATTCAAAACGCATCATCAAAAAAAGGAAAAATTCCTCCGGATGATCATCGATACCCCGTGGGTCTACACACGTCCGAGGTCCACCATCTGGCTGGAAAGAAACCCATTGTAGACCACTTTGGCTAGGCTAAGAAATTAGGGGTCTGTTGCGAAATTCGGCGCCCTTACGAGAAAGGATCCTAGTTTTGACTTCCATAAAATCAATAATTTTTGATAATTTCATGCCCCATGTCGTAATTTATTTCGAAACACAGAGCTTTTCATATTAAAGTTACTTTTTTCTTTTACTTTTTCACAATAACTGCGGAGTGATGGGGCCACGTTTTAATTAGGTTTATCCATCTTATTCAGTGATATTTGTGTCGTATATGAATAAGCTTCTGCCTGTAATGCAATGGAAATCAACCAATAACAGCCACATGAATAGTGAATGATCCAATTTCGGAACTTGCATTTTATCCCAACCATTATTGGAAAACTCTTCTTGCCTTCGAAACAAAAACACCTCCAAAAGCCATCTACATTAAAAGCAGGATTAAAATTCAAAACACTTGCGCGAACAGACCGGGGTCGGAAATGATTTCATTGAAAATTAAAACTTATCCCCCTGGCTCACTCGGGGCCGTCGGTCATCAGCCCATCCCGGCAGCAAAAAGTACTAAGCCACCTTCCTTCCCGTCGTTGTTCGTAGCATCTAGTTAGGACAAAAACACAAATCTCCGTGTGTCCGTTCGCACTTACCTCGTTCCAGCCGTATCGATTTTTCGCCTGAACGATCGTCTCGTACACCGAATTGGGGTCCAGATTCCGGATGGTGTACGTCATGATGTGCCGGTAGGACTCGGCCCGGGTCGACGGCGGGTTTAGTATGACGTCGTGCCATCTGCCCGGATGCTGATAAGACTCGTTCATCTGCGGTGGTAAATATTTATCGGAAAAGCGGCATGCGTGTCCGGTTTGGCGGGAGAGAAGGAAAAGTTGGTATTGAATGAGAAATAAATTCGAACGGTTCATAATTATAGTTTTGTTTTGCTGCGTGTTGGAGATGAGACACAATAGATGTGAATAGTTCTTGATCCTCTAATTAACGATTCTTTCTAACATAAATAAAATGTTCGATAAGAATGTTTGGACTGTATTTTTGGGTCATACACCCAGCTAGCGGATGTTAAGTTGCCTCACTTTTTTTTATAGAAACCTACAAAAATCTATATAAGGACTGTCCATATGCGAAAAATTGTAAGAAAAGCTTGCACAAATGTAAGCTCTTAAAATATATGCATTTTGCTCATGTCTATTTCTCATACAGATTTTGGTGTGTTCTTTTATAGAATTGTAAAAAAATATCATAAACGTTGCGCTGGTTGGGTGTAGAATCATTATTCAAATCAAGAAAACTTTTATTTAACTTGATTTTTCTGATTAAGAGTAATCCTAAAAATCCAATATCCAAATGTGGAAGAACAATATGTTCAAAACTTTTTACGTCTGTACTTAATTCGCGTTTTAATATTTCTCAAGCTGTAGCAAACATTTGCATAATTCAACAACAATACGCGCTTCACTGTTGTCCGTCTTATGTTGCTGAAATTTCGAGGAAAAAAACGATGGCACCGCTTGTCACATCAAAGATAAACACCACAGTCAATTTCCCCACGACATTCGATGCAATTAGAAAAGTTTATTCCCATCAAGAATCACGCTTCGAAAGATACGATTGCGGTATGCCTCTTATGGCAAAGATAATTACATTCAGAATTCTTCGGAACGGGGCACAAGTTGTGGATTGGTTCTGCTTAAAAATGCAGAATTTCGTGGGAAACCCCTTGAGAAACAACTGAAGCGCGATAGATGAAAGTTTTGTTGACACAAAGCATGAATAAATTACGAGCAAAGTTGAGTTGTAATTTCGTCGTCGTCACCCAAAAAATAAAACGAGAAGGGAAAAGGCACAGCCATTCGATGGCACCGGAATGATAACACCACTCACCATTAACTTTCGGTAAAGTAATCGAATTTCCTCGATCGGTGGAAATGACTCGACGCTCCAGGTCAGGTTGTACATTTCTCGGTAGCGGCTGTACATCGGGGAGTGGAACTGGGCCGGGCCCGGTCGGCCGGACATTTCGATGTATTTTTTGGCACGTCCGAGGGTGTTTTCCGCCACACAGCTTTGCAGCAGGGAGAGTAAAATGGGAATGAGGAATATTATAAAAATGCAATCTCGTGCAGTTGGCTGGGAAATGGTGACGCTTCGGAAGCTTACCTGTAATTGCCAAAATCGGACTGGCGCACATTCCGTATCGTGAGATAGTGCTTGTCCCCTCTGGAGTCCATTGTTCGGCGATCGTTCGGGTGTAGGAGGAACGAATCCTGGTACCACATCATCTGCAAATTATGTAAATGCGGAAACTGTGAGAAGGAGGGAATTATTATTCAGTGTATTACAAAGATATAATCAAAACATGAGCGCTTAACGCTCGGAAGAATATGTATGTAGATGGTGGTAAGATGAAAAAAGTCAAGAGATGCAAGTATTCAAAGTTGTACTAAATTAAGACGGAAGCAAATTCACGGTAGCAGCGCAATTATAACGTCAACGCAACGGTCAAAAAGTGCTGTGTGAAATTCAGTATCGAATTTCGTAGAATTTTGAATTCAGGTGAATACCTTTCGAAAGAAGAATTATATGAATGAAATTATCGTTGAGGCTAATACGAATTTGTAATGGATATTTAGAGAATTTCCCAAGGTCATTTGAAAGGAATCTAGAGGAAATTAAAAAAAACAAAATCCGTTAAAAACCAGAAGTATTTTCCGTGCAAATTTGAAGACATTCAACATAGAAAATTGAATGAATGTCCTGTGGAAGTTTGGAAAAATCTTCCGTTCTAAATTTAGAAGATTTTCTTGTGGAAGTTTAAATGGTTTCCGTTGGAAACTAAAACCAATTCCAGTGGAAACTGAAGAAAGTTTGCTTTGGCAATTGAGAGAAATTCCTCATATTTATGAATTTATGATTTATGAAGAAATTTTGTCAAAAAAAATTGAAATAGTCTCCCGCGGAAGTTCGAAAACAAGATTCCGCGAAAATTTCACGAATTTCCAGCAAAACCGCGGAAGAATTTCCCTTCGAAATTCGGAAAAAAAAATATCTTAAAAGCCTGGAAATATTCCCCGAGAAATGCTAAGGAATGTTTCGAGTAAATTCGGAAGATTTTCAATTATTTTCAATAGTCTAATTTATTTTTAATAATACGGATTTCCAATCACTAATAGAAACAAAACCAAATTCAGAATACTTCGAGCAAATTTCACTTTTAGTGGACGACGCAATCATATTGAATCCTTGTCAACCATTTGCCGACAGCCAACAGCCGACGCTCGGGCCGATACTGACACCATCAAATTTTAGTCTCAAAGTCTTGCGAGAAAACTTCACTGGATGCCATGAATTTGCTACAGTACCACTTTACAACCTTTTACTTTCTTCCGAATATAATAGTGGTCTTAATAAGAACCGATTTATTTTCAATAAAGTGCTTCTACAATCATTATCAGCAACCACATAATAGTTTGAATATTGTGATAAAAAATCTGACTTGATATCTGCTTCATCCTGCGGAACCGTTACTGTACGCCGTCGGCCGACAACCTTAAAAACTCGACCACAATTTTTTATGCACAAAGGAAATGAAGCGGTTGGTCATTTTTTGACTTCAATTAATTTTATTTGATCTTTTTGTGTTTTCCAATTCGTTTACATTCTTTAGGCTTCTTTGGCTCCAATGATAGTATTAATGATAGATATAACTAATTAAAATCTATGATGTGTTGGATATTGTTACATCTAGATGCCTAATTAAAACTACCTGGCGAAAAAGGATTGTAATCTTCGGCGTAGTGTTTGACTTGACAAGTTATGATCGAAGAGTGGTGAAACACAGTTGAATCATAATTTAAAACTGCTCCATTCATTCCGTATTTTGTGCGACGGTATGGTGCTCTTAACATCTGCTGGTTTCTCAGAGCACGAGGCTGCACGTTGATATTGATCTGCTCCAGGATGGTCGGACGGTCTATGACTAAAATAAATACTCCCCCTAAACAATTAGAAAATTCCCATAAGAAAATAGAAAATTGCCAATAAAGAAATCAGGGTATGAGCAATAAATAAATATAAAATTTCCACAAATAAAACAAAATTTCCATAAACAATTAAAAATTTTCCACAAAACAAAAATAAATAAGCACTTTTAAAAGCAAAAATTGCAATTATAAAAGAAGAATTTTCCATAAAAAAAATTAAATGTTCCACGAAAAAAAAAATACAAAATTTCCATAAATAAATCAATATTAGCAATAAAAAATAACAAAATTTTCCACAAAATAAATATATTTTTTCCATAACAAAATAAAAATTTTCCACGAAATGATCAATAAAAAGCAATAAAAAATAAGAAAATTTCCATAAAAAAATACAAAAAGCAATCAAACTGTGCTTTTTTGTCCATAGATGGCGTAGTTCGCCGGAATGGCCGACGGGTGGCACGATGCAGAACTTCCGAGTTTGCCGATGAATGGTTCGGCCGACGAAAGGCGTGGCCGGTTGAAGAGCTGACGGATGACGGAATCCTCCAAATTGCCGAAGGCGGGTTCGGCCGACTGATGGCGTGGTTCGCCGGAATGGCCGATGGATGGCACGATGCGTGGACTCGGTAGAACTCTCCCAATTTAGCTCAAAGCAACCGGTTTCAGAAATAGTGCCGGCTCTCCAGCCAACAAAACTATTAACACAATAATTTTTCGGAGGGAAATCGCTAGCGAACTATTCACTTTGACTGCCGAAAACCAAGAAGGCACCGCTCCGCATTGTTCGCTTCCCGGTCTCTCATTTCAGCTCTCGTCCGCATTCTCGTTCGTTTCGTATGTCGTAGCGCTAGAGTCCCAGCTACCAACGAAAGCCTTCACGCTGCTACCACGCAAAATTGCACCCAACAGAGCAAACAGTGTTCTGAACCGACCCTCTTCACTTTGGCAGTTAGCAAGCATTTGAAAATCTCAGTCAAAATTTCTTCTCACCCATATATTTGTTCATTTGTAACAATTGATGGTTACACATCACGTCAGCGATAAACATCGCTTTCGCAGTGTCTCTACGTGAAGAGAGGGGCTCCAGGTGAATAAGTTGGCATCGATGTTCGTAGCTGGGTAGGCGATAAGGATCTCGCCATAGTAATCGCCGAAGGGAAAATCTTAGGAACCGTCGCTGAACAGATTCCAATCTTTCGGTACCATTCGTTCATTTATTTAGTCTACATCTAAACAGATAACACTGAATCAACAATTTGACGCCACAATACACGGTTCGAGGCCGCATCTCTCCATCCTCGAATACGCCCCACGCTCGCCAAGTCGTTTTGCACCTGGTTTGCCCATCTCGCTCGCTGCGCTCCACGTCGTCTCGTATCTGCCGGATCGGAAGCGAACACCATCTTTGCAGGGTTGCTGTCGGTACCATTCGTGTAGTGAGAATTTCAGACAGGCGAACAGTACTCCAGGGCTGATAAGCGTGGTCCTTTAATTATAAGATTTACGTCGTTTAAAACAGGAGGAAAATCAACGGACCTAAATAGCTTCCTTGTGGAATACCCGACGGTGCAGCAAAGGAATCAGAAAAACGGTCTCCAATAGTAACCGTTAGTTTCCGTCCTGTAAGATATGAGCGGAACCAGCGTAGCAGATCTCCATGGATATCCAGTCTGTCCAATTTAGCGATAGCTATGTCATGATTCAGCTTGTCGATTGCTGCAGATAGGTCAGTGTAAAGGTCAGTGTCCCAATCATGCTATCCGTTATGTACGATGTAAGACATAGTAGGTTAGCGGTCGTAGAGCGTGTTGATCAACGCTTGAATATTGTTTACAGTGCGATGCAAGCGGACCCAGCACTACTAATTCGAAAAGCTTGGAAATAGCACTGAAAGATGTAACTCCACGGTAGTTACTGAATTCACGTTTGTTCCCTTTTTTGTGTACCGGTTAAATACCGGTATTAGCGAAAAAATTTGGAAAAATAAAAAAATTGATTTGAACTCTTGGGTGAAAAACAATATTTGTTGACAATTTTTAAACATTAAAATCATTGCTTGTTGAGTTGAGCAAAGTGATTAGATATAACATTCTAAGCGATTCATTTCTTAATCCTCATCGGATTTTGTTGGCAATGTGTCCAGCTTCTGAGAATGCTCTGTCTGGTTCAACGGAAGTTGGACGAACGGTTTCATAAAAATCAGTGTCAAGTACTTGCCCTTAAGGTCACTCCTGACAGAATCCAAGTTTCAAAGGGCTCGCGTTTTCGGGGGCACACCACTCGATACGGAAGCAACGCACAACTGTCATTTTTATTTTTTCACGCATGCTGCGACGCAGCAAAGCTGAATCAACAAAAATGACAGTCGCCCGCCGCCTTCGTATCGAGTGGTGTGCCCCCGAAAACGCGAGCACTTTGAAACTTGGATTCTGTCAGGAGTGACAGAACCCTTCAGATTCATAGTAGGGGTGTTATTTACGGATTGCTTGCAAGAATCCTGGCGTCAACGTGTGTTTTGCTCTGCTGCAGTCTCTTCATGAGTTGTTCTTCAACCAATAAACCAGAAAAATCATCCATAGATTCATTTTTTTCGCACCGATCTTCAGGTGTGGTCGTTGTTGTCGGTCGTTGTCTCCGTTTCAACGATCGCAGCAGGAATGATTAGAAGCTTAATTTTCTTAATCTTCTCAAGATCACGTCCGCTTGCTTAATGAAAGTAGCTCTGGATGTCTTAAATTGTGAAGAAAATGCCAAAATCGTTTCTGTACAATTGCTTTACGATAGAATTATTCAAAAAGGAATTTTGATAAGAAAATTATTTTGAGCTTTTTAGTGGAATGTCTTCACTTGTCCTAAGACGAGTTTATACCATCCCATTGAATTCCACCACGTCGAGTCAAGTACGAGACACTGAAGACGGCCTTACTGTTGAGGTCGAAATACGTATCTGTCAAGATACAATTAAGTGGTGGAATTCAATGGGATGGTATAAACTCGTCTTAGGACAAGCAAAAAGGAAAAAAACGGCGTATTCTTATCGCCTCTCAATTTGGATTTGTTCTTTGAGAGCAATGAAAAAATTGTAAATTCATGTGACTTGATTTGATAATTGCTAAAACATAAATTGGAGCGCCACGTCGGCTTCATAAAGAGTGCAGAACTTACGGCAGAGTAGTCCCACGGCAGCCAAAACAGGTTCCAGGGCTTGAGTTTTTTCACCTACACAGCAAATAATTTTGAAAATTCAACGACGTGTAAAATTGCAGCTTATCTCATCAAACGAATTAACATTCGATACTCAATTAAATTTGATTGAATTTTACGAGGAAGCACCGTTTAAATTTATTTCGATTCAAAAGAGTAGTGATATCGATTGAATGTTACGTTTATTTGCATGCTCCATGCTCCACATTTAAAATCACAACATATTTTTATCTGTGTACCGCCAAAAAATTATCATCACTGACGATCACTGAGAATTTGAATTGAAGCTTCAACTCTATCACAGTTTTTTGTATAAGCCCGTTCTAGCCCAACCCCCCCCCCGCACCATTAAAAATTCTTTTCCGAATTAAGAACGAACATATCTGAGTAGCAAACCATTTTTCACAGATGATCTCCGGAAAAGAACTACTGCAGTACGTTCCGTTTTTTACAATTTTATATATTGTTGTAAAAACAGTTTACAAGAGTGTTTACAACAGCGCATGTAGTTCGGATCTCGAACTACGAATCTAACAGTAAATATTCTTGAAAGTATGGAAGTATGTCGAAACACCGAAAAAAAACAAAAGGTCGTTTTGTCCCGGGGGTGCGTTTTACCCCAGTTTACCCAACACAATGATCTTTTTTTAAAAGAAAAATGTTATTGTCTATTTCACAGATGGCTAAGAAAATGAAGCGTGAAGCGTTATCAGTCGTTAGCAAGGATCCGAGGTAGACGAATTCTCGCTTAACTTTTCAAAAGGACCTAAGTAACATTTTTTCATGAATTAATTTGAATACTGCAATCGATAGCTTTCATGTTGTTCTGTTGATTGCGCTATTCAAATTAAATCATGAAAAAAATGTTACTTAGGTCCTTTTGAAAAGTTAAGCGAGAATTCCTCGACCACCTCGAAGGTATCCCCGTCTATTGTAACACTGCTTCCCAGGCGGGCCCTGTCGCGCTCGGTTCCGCCCACAAGCATGTACTTTGTCTTTGACGCATTCACCACCAGTCCAACTTTTATTGCTTCACGTTTCAGGCGGGTGTACAGTTCTGCCACCTTTGCAAATGTTCGGCCGACAATGTCCATGTCATCCGCGAAGCAAATAAATTGACTGGATCTGTTGAAAATCGTACCCCGGCTGTTACACCCGGCTCTCCGCATGACACCTTCTAGCGCAATGTTGAACAACAGGCACGAAAGTCCATCACCTTGTCTTAGTCCCCGGCGCGATTCGAACGAAATGGAGTGTTCGCCCGAAATCTTCACACAGTTTTGCACACCATCCATCGTTGCTTTGATCAGTCTGGTAAGCTTCCCAGGGAAGCTGTTCTCGTCCATAATTTTCCATAGCTCTACGCGGTCTATACTGTCGTATGCCGCCTTGAAATCAACGAACAGATGGTGCGTTGGGACCTGGTATTCACGGCATTTTTGGAGGATTTGCCGTACAGTAAAGATCTAATCCGTTGTCGAGTGGCCGTCAACGAAGCCGGCTTGATAACTTCCCACGAACTCATTCACTAATGGTGACATACAACGGAAGATGATCTGGGATATCACTTTGTAGGCGGCTTTAAGGATGGTGATCGCTCGAAAGTTCTCACACTCCAGCTTGTCGCCTTTCTTGTAGATTGGGCATATAACCCCTTCCTTCCACTTCTCCGGTAGCTGTTCAGTTTCCCAGATTCTGACTATCAATTTGTGCAGGCAAGTGGCCAGCATTTCCGGGCCCATCTTGATGAGCTCAGCTACGATACCATCCTTACCAGCTGATTTATTGGTCTTTACCTGTTGAATGGCATCCTTAACTTCCCTCAAGGTGGGGGCTAGTTGGCTTCCATCGTCCGCTGAACTGACGTAGTCATCTCCTCCGCTGCCTTGACTTTCACTGCCTGTACTCTCAGCGCCATTCAAATGTTCCTCGTAGTGCTGCTTCCACCTTTCGATCACCACACGTTCGTCTGTCAAGATGCTCCCATCCTTATCCCGGCACATTTCGGCTCGCGACACGAAGCCTTTGCGGGATGCGTTGAGCTCCGCTTCTTCCAGGCAGCGTTTCTTCTCCTGAAAAAGGCGGGTCTGTTGTCTCCGATTCCATCTATAACGTTCCACGTTCTGCCGGGTACCTTGCTGCAGGGCGACCGCCCGCGCTGGGTCCTTCTCCTCCAGAATCTATCTGCACTCTTCGTCAAACCAATCGTTCCGTCGACTTCGACCCATATACCCGACGTTGTTCTCCGCTGCGTCGTTAATGGCTGCTTTGACTGTATTCCAGCAGTCCTCAAGAGGGGCCCCATCGAGCTCGCCCTCTTCCGGCAACGCTGCCTCGAGATGCTGCGCGTATGCAGTGGCGACATCAGGTTGCTTCAGTCGCTCTAGGTCGTACCGCGGCGGTCGTCGGTACCGAACATTGTTGATGACGATGTTTGGGCGCAGTTTCACCATCACCAGATAGTGGTCAGAGTCGATATTAGCGCCACAATATGCCCTGACGTCGATAATGTCGGAGAAGTGCCGTCCATCAATCAGAACGTGGTCGATTTGTGATTCTGTCTGCAGTGGTGATCTCCAGGTGTACCGATACGGGAGGCTGTGTTGGAAGTAGGTGCTGCGAATGGCCATATTCTTGGAGGCGGCGAAATCAATTAGTCATAGGCCGTTTTCGTTCGTCAGCCGGTGAGCGCTGAACTTCCCAATAGTCGGTCTAAACTCCTCCTCTTAGCCAACCTGAGCGTTCAAATCTCCTATGATTATTTTGACGTCGTGGCTTGGGCAGCTGTCGTACTCACGTTCCAGCTGCGCGTAGAATGCGTCCTTATCATCATCAGTGCTTCCGGAGTGTGGATAAGATTTCAATTTGCGCTGAATACCTTGTTGGTAGCACAAAAAAACAACGTTCACTTGTTCCCTTATACAGATGGTTTAGGGTAGTATATCGTCTTTGAGCACATCTGTTTTATGCTTCGTGTACTTTCGTAAAGCAGCTCGTTTCTTTGATTTCAATGGGTGAAGCTCTCGGTTTACCCATGGGATCCGTTGTTTCTTCCGAAACTCTCTCTTCGGAACGTGTATGTCGATAATGTATGTGAGTACGTTTGTGAAGATATTGGCAGCAGATTCTATAGATGCGGTTCTCACAGTTTCTAGGATACTATCCCAGTCCAAGGTAGAGAGCAGATTAGCGATAGAACGGTAGTCAGCTCTCCTGAAGTCGTGGTAGACTGTCATGGGACAGGGGTTGAAATCACAGGGAAGTTGGTTACGAAGGGTGATGTATTGATGATCTCACCAGCGGAGATTTTTTCATTTTTTTTATTGTCTGTAAGAGAAGTTGCGGCCGGATGCAGAGTAGAATTCTCCGAGTAATGATACAGGAAGCCATTGTCACAGGTTCTCCACGATATACCGGGTAAGTTGAAATCGCCACAAATGATGATCTCGTCGGTAGCGGCTGCGCCCTCTATAATTTCAGAAACCGATCGACAATGAGCATCCATTATCTCCTTGTCACGTGTGCGATCTGGTGGTAAGTATACTGCACAGATAAATAATTTGTGGTCTACTAAGTCGATTGCCGTCCATACTTGCTCCAAACAGCTCCAGGAATCTTTTTCGATCGGGCGAGCTCTAAGCTTTTGGTTAACAGCTATAAGCACGCCACATCCAGTGGACTTGCGACTGTTATTAGTGTTGCGATCACATCGGAATACTTCGTACGCTGTGCCAAAGACTGATTTCGTTCGTTGGTCGAGCCAAGTTACCGTGAGAACGAAACCAGCGATCAGAGATTCAGAAAAATATATTAAGCTCTTTTAATGGAATGTATTCAACCGTCTAAGACGAATTAAGTACTCACCATTTAATTCCACCAATTATTTTCGATATCTTTGCAGATACGTATTTCGACCACAACTGTGTGGTCGAAATACGTATCTGCAAAGATATCGAAAATAATTGGTGGAATTAAATGGTGAGTACTTAATTCGTCTTAGACGGTTGATCAGAGATTGATCGACGGTTCTCATCAATGGTACTATTCATACCGCCTATATTCTGGTAGTAAATTCTTATGTTAGCGCTGGACGAGACTCCGTCGTGATGATTGTAAAATGGTATTGTAGGTCCACTACCGACGGGCGAATACCGGACCGAAGAGTTCAAAAGCGACACGTGTCCGAGATGATTTGATGGAATTGGGTAGGTAGTTGCCGGTTGTGTACTGAAAAATGGACCGTTAGGACTAAGGAGTCGATGGAGGCTCGTGAATGTAGTCGTACTTGCCTGTAAAAGCAGGCTGGAAGACCCCCGAACCCCTTCTAACTTCAGGACCAGGACGACTGTGTTGAACGCTGGCTGGATCGAGCTCGACTGAGTTAGAGGGACTAGGGGCTTCCAAAATGCTTTCGTCTGTGCGTCCTGGTTGATGATGAAATCGATTAGTATGAAAGTGTGCCAACGATACAACACTTCCAATAGGTCGTTGAGAGTTAAGATAATTAATGGATTTGTCACTAGGCATGGAGGAGTAGCATAATTGATACTTGCCTGAGCAAGCTTGGTGGAGGCCTCCACATCTACATCCAATCACAGGACCGAGACGGCTTTGGTGAGTGAAGGCTGTAGAAGGCAGGACTGTGTTGGAGAGATTGGAGGCGTCCATCGTGCTCATCAAAGTGCGTCTCGGTTGCTCCTCGTTGTCAGGTAATAATAAAACTGGAGTGTTGCAGACTCTGTTTTCCGGTATACTGGATGGCATTGGACTGAAACTTGGACCGACGTCAGAGAGAGTAATAGTGTCACAACAAGAATACTTGCCTGAGTGGGCGTTCTGGAAGACCCATTCATTACCCCCTAACACAGAAGCAGGATGACTTTGAGGGCGGGAACATTGCTGAATAACTTGGCTGGGCTTGACGACTTTTAGAATGCCAACGGCCCCAAATATTTCTCCTTCGACACCTCAAAGCGTTCGTCGAGTGTTTTCATCTCAGCCAGACGATGGACCTCAGGATGATTCGCAGGAATTTGTTTCGTACCCGTTGCAGTTTGAGAAGGTGGGTTTTGACGTATCTCTCCCAAACCGGCATGCCGTATTTGATCACAGGGAGATGATTTGCTTGTAGACAGCAAGTTTCCCAAATAGCACACTTTGAACAGATTTGATCGCAGCAACTCAATTGTGACCAAATTCGGTCAAATATAAGTTGTGGTAACTGAATTGCAACATGTGTGCTACTCGGGTTATTTCTCAGGGACAATGACGACCGGCGGTTGATCAAAGGGTACACTAGTTTCAACAAAACATTACAGTTTGTAACCGTCTTGTCAACCTGTTGCCGAAAGATTGCTGTCGAGGGTGCCGTTACGGGTGGTTTTACAATCCCCAGGCGGAACAAGTTTAGGAGATTTGAAGTGGGGGAAGATGATAACCTGGGTCTTCGCCGCGTTGATACAAATTTTCCAGCTGGTGCGGTAGCTTTTCAGGAGATCCAGGCTTAGAGCTTAGCCACAAGGGCTTTGATAACTCTTCATAGTCGATCGAGATGTCATCTGTGAACAGTGCCTTAGACGCCATTTTCGATGACGAACATGCCCAGGGTGAAGATCTGGTCGAAGCGTGTTTTGCACCCACGTAGTCGTGATGCCAGTTTTGTGAAAATCGTAACTATCTGTTCCTCTGGCTCGTTGTACTTGGGTACTTGGGTATCAAGTGTCGGGGATGGTACCGATGCAGCGGCAGCAACCAGCCGTTTATTTGGTTGTAGCGGCGGAAGGACCGGGATCGCTGGACGGGGAGGCATAATGACCGGAAAATTCCTCTCGTTCAGCGCCGGGGGTGGAACTGCTCGTCGCATTGGCTGGTTTTTGGTGGTCGCCGTCTTCCGGATCTCCACGAACTCGGTGCGCTTAGGACAGTCCTTCGTTGTGGCACAATGTTTCGCCCCACAGTTGGCACACTTGAGGTCCAACTCCTCTGTTCGGTCCGTGCTCCTCCGTGCTGTGGTTTTTGCCACACTCATTGCAGCCATGAAGCAGTTACTGGTACCGTGACCGAATTGAAAACAGTTCATGCACTGCGGGCTTGTATTTTGTCCACTCGATTACGGTACCGTTAATTACATTAATCGCCTTCAGGTCCTTGAGCGAGGTGGATCCATGCTAGAGATGGATGAGGTATGATTGGTCACGGTACCTGCGGCAATTATCATGGCGCACGATTTTGTAACAGCTACTGGTTGCAGTCCGCAACGCCCCTCGACGAGCTCCTGCTCTTCCATGTCGTCGAGACCACGTAGTACTATGGTTCTTTGGTCCTTTGGTACCGGGGAAGTCATGGGTGTAGTACTTCCGGATCTTCGAGGGGACCACCCATTGGACACATATATGGGTGAAAACATCAATTCCATGCTCAGGATTTGGCAAAAAATAATTCTATAAAAAATCCCGTCGCTGTACGATGGAATTTACGAATTGACCATTTTTACGGATGTTCCGGATCTTCCAGGGGACCACCCAGTGGATACAACGGTCCGTATGTGAGTCAAAGCATCAGTTCCATACTCAGGATTCGGCAGAAAATGGTTCTAAAAAATCCCGTCGCTTTACGATGGAATTTACGAATGACCATTTTTACGGATGTTCCGGATCTTCCAGGGGACCACCCAGTGGACACAATGGTCCGTATGTGGGTCAAAGCATCGATTCCATGCTCAGGGTTCGGCAGATCAGCTGTAATTCATTTTGCAGGGCTGCCACTGTTCCAGCAATCGTTAGGATGATTGTGGTTGTGTTCGCAAGGCTTCCGTTAGGTCTACGGCGTTGGATGCGGTAGATATTCATAACGTTTTGGAAGGCCAGCTACTAGCGAAGATAATCGTTCTTAGGACTGACGACGCATTGCCCCGTATTTAGTTGTAGGTGAACAGAAATTTTGATGGTGGTGTCCAGAGGCGCAGCCACCTTCCGAGACGTGGGTAGGACAAAACAAAATCAAATAAGAAAAATGACAAAGTTCGCGTGTGTCACATGTTAAATGTCAAAAATACATTTTCTAGGTCAAAATAATATTTTGTTACGTTGAAACTACCCTACTGACATAAAAAAAACTGAAATTTTAACAAATGATTTAAAACTTATTCAATATGGATGAAATATTATTCTAGACTGTCGCTAGCTGGTAACTAGCGGAGCAGTGCAAGTTTTACCTATTACTGGTTTATTAAATCTATCAAATACTTTTAGGGAATTTCACGAACTTTCCGGAGATCCTCTTGGATTACAAGTGATTTTTTGAACATCCTCAGATAAGTTATAAAAAAGGCAACATTACATTCCCAGAGTTTATAGAGCATTTTCAAGAATCTTTACTAACTTCTAGAAGTGGCTTTGGATTTCTGTAATTTTTGTAAAATATTTAATCATTAAACAATTATTTGTATCTTCAAAAACATTGCTACGATCTATTCTATTCTGTCCTAAGAACGATCAATAATCTTTCAGGGTATTCAGTACTATTTAGAGGTTTCAGTACATTTCCATAAATCTCGAGAATTATGTTACTCCGAATTTTAAACTTCTAAGACTTCATGAAAACGTAGGTATATTTGTGATTCCTACAGATTTCAATCAACTATTTGAAGCTTCCAGAGCTGTTTCCCACCACATCCTAGGCAAGCCCCCTGGTCGCACCCTTTCAATCTAGCTGATGTCAGAAGGACAAAAGTGCCCAGGCTACACTATTAGCTAAGTACGCAACCGTTAGCTGACGGTCAGTTGTCATCGAAAGACCAGTGGAAACGTGAGTATTGGAGCTTGTGACTTATGACCAGAGCTACCCGAGCAGACGGAAAAAGCTCAAAATCTCAAATCTGATGTCGCCTCACCATTTCGTAGCCCTAGCATATCCTTTTTTTAGACTTTGAGCTTTTGGAAACGAGCGCACTAGTCTAGCAACTACAGACAGGAGGGCTCAATCCCTATTGGAAAAACCTAGATTAACCCACCTAGCGGCGATGATGCCTTTCTCGTGCATCGTAAAATGTACTGAAAAAATCACATAGAAATGGCCAAAAAAGCACTTTAGAGGAAAAGATCGCATATTTTCTATCATTTTGCATGTTTTGGCATTAATTACGACGCATTCCCACCACACCTGAAAAAAAAAAAATTCGGTTTTGAAATTTTTTTTTCCAAGGGGGGACCCTTGGGAAAAAACAATGATTTTTCAATAATTCCGAAATGCAATGTCCGATCAGGCCAATTTTCAATAGCAAACAATGGGACCGCATTCCCCGTCGAATGCGACTTGTTGCGAGTAAATCGGTTAATGCTAAGTTCCAAAAAGTGTGTCTACAAAATTTGTACACATACACACATACACACACACACACATACATACACACAAACAGACATCACCTCAATTCGTCGAGCTGAGTCGATTGGTATATAACACTATGGGTCTCCGAGCCTTCTATCAAAAGTTTGGTTTTGGAGTGAAATTATAGCCTTTACGTATACTTAGTATACGAGAAAGGCAAAAATGTGGCATAGACTATACATAACTTTTCTTAGTGAATAATCAATCTCTATCCTAACGAATTAACGAAATAACGATTTTTTGTGGTATCGTGGGGATGCACAGGTACTGTCGGTCTCTTGTAGCAACAATAGCTACACACCAACATTCATCTCCTTTTCCAACTAACTGGTTTGCTCTATATTTGAGGGCTGCTGAAAAGTTTCCTTCCAGAATATGGTAGATCCCAACTTTTATTCACTTGGATCGTAGTGCAATTTACACAAGTTCTGATCAGTCCTGGAGCAGAAACCATCGACAAGTACAACCGTCTAGGATGAATTAAGCTAAGCTATATCATTGTTTAGATATTCAACTTATGGTTAATTCACCTACCGCTCTGGAAAATCTTATAAAATAAAATAAATTTACTTAGCCTCCTCCCTGACTTGCAGAAATTTTTCAACCATTTTATAGAAAAGCAGAAACTGTTAAAAACTTCAAGACTTCTTGGAAAATCTCAATACATCATTGAGCATTT
This sequence comes from Armigeres subalbatus, assembly GCF_024139115.2. NCBI lineage: Eukaryota > Metazoa > Arthropoda > Insecta > Diptera > Culicidae > Armigeres > Armigeres subalbatus. The sequence goes on from NC_085141.1 coordinate 403,669,601, forward strand.
TTGGAATAGAAAGAATACCCAGAAATCCTCACATACTCTGAGGAGCCTTTTGAAAAAAAAAAACCTTTACAATGAATCGACTGCTTTGAGCGTGCTTACAGCGGCACACTAGGAGTTAACTTTCTGAAATCAGTATGGCGAAAGGCATCTAAGTTTCTATTTCTCAAAATAAAGCATTTTAATCGAAAAATATTTGGTAGGCGTAGTAGCGGACACCATCCCTCATAACCGATACCAAATAGTGTTTCATGAAAACTTCCTAAATTTGAGAAAACCCTCGTTAGATGTCATACAAATTTCTGGCGGTTAACTCTTCCTGGCTATTTTGTACATATACTATAGCGCCTGGATGTGGCTGCGGCGAGTAGAAAATCAGCCACTGCCAATAATTCATTACGGCCGTACGGAAACCTTGAAACTTCCAAATCACTGATTATGATATGATTGAATGATATTTTTTTGATCTAGAACAGTATTGATAATTATAATATTAGATCCTTTAGATATTCATATGGTATGTTCTTACCAAAATCATGGGTAGGACAATGCTTCGACTGTCCTACCCAGGTATTTTCATGCGTAGGACATGTCCTACGTGTCCCACCCACTCCCGGCGCCACTGGTGGTGTCGTTGATCAGCCTTTGCATTTAACAGAACTTATCAAATTGACCCTTGCTACGGATCTTAAGAACTTTAGGTCATTCCACGGCACTTCTTTATGGGCCTTTCGATGTTTGTTCCCACATACTTCTCGTCGGACCTCCTTAGCAGGTGCTGCTGCAGGTTCGTGTGAATAAAAGTACGAAAGAAATCCAATTTATTTTAGTACAGAACATCTGGACTTATACGGCCATCGATATTTGGCTCAGAAAACTACAGTTAATAATTGTGGAAGTGCTTGACAACACTAAGCTGTGAGGCGGCAGTTACCCAGTGGGGGATGTGATGCCAATTTAGTAGAAGAAGGATATAAACCTCTTGATCTGGATCTGCTATAACCACTCAATAGATAACCCATTCTGTTTGTTCTGTATGTGAAGAGAAAGTCTCTACAGGAGTACATATTCCGATGCATGAAGGGATATTTGGAACGGACCGAATTATTTCCAATTTTAATTTCTTCATGCCAATAGCACTTTTCGGTTTTGCATGAACTTCCAACCAACAAGTAGAGTGGTTTCAAACAAGCTGCAGCACACCTCTCGAATCATGAGCTCAATCTTACCTCTGGAAGCAAACTCCAGACATAATTCCGAAGATTGATGCAAATACAACCACCACCGCATGTACCTACACAAGTTACACTCGAACTAACAACGCTGCACCATACCACGGTTGATGGAATGCTTTCAGCTCGTGCAGCCCCCTCCATCAGCACATCCAATCTTCAGCACCCATCGAATATCGGTTTACAACTGTGATTCCATTTGCCAGGAAAAGTGGATTGCATTTGGTTCGCATTGATCCGGGAGGTTCGTTCCAACCCTATTGAAGCAATAGATTCGGTGTGTAGCTTTTTTTCCCTCACAATTCTTGTGTATGCTGCTGCATCTTCTCCCACTCTACATTCCACTATGGAGAAATCGATCTACTTATTCCTCTTGGTGGGTGCACCCACATAGATGCATTGTGGTCATTGGGTTTCCGAGCGTGCCTCTGGAGCGGCTGCCTGGGAAAATTGAGAGGGTCGGACTGTTGCCAGGTTCACCGGAGCGCATAAACCAGACAAACTCGGCCCGACACAGGATTGTGTTGCACACATCGACAGAGTTGGAATCACGTTTCTCCGCAAGGTATGGGTTGTTGATGGAAGAAGGCAGTTCCTGGAACTGGTGGCGGTTCTCTTAGCCGAAGGAGAAAAAAAAATGTTGGATTTGTTAACCATGCTGCATTTCTCGAGGGGATACTCAATTGACACAATCCAAGGCGTGTAAAGTGGTGAGAATTCACTTTTAACGTCAGATATTTGAAGCAAAGTTTTGATTACAACTGATTGGAGAACCCCTCGTCCATGAAAATGAGAAAAAGGACCAGCAATCATCGTTACAGTTGCAGTTCCCAGTTTCACACGAACTGTTGAACGAATAGAGGGAAGTCAGATGGAAAAAATGGAGAACATAAATCAATCCTCGGTATCGACAGGTTCACTACATCGACCGAAAGGAATTCAAGTACCTTCTTCGGTACGAGTGCCGTTGAGAATTGTTTTTTTTGTTCTCCCTTTTTCAGTTCCATGCAGAACGACCACGGTTACTGAATGGACATTGAAACGAGCTTCCGGAGCAGAACAAAGCATGAATTAGGAATCGTGTCGATGAACACAAAAAACTTTCTTGCAATGACTATTGTTTTACTTCCAACGGAATGCACAACAAATGCTACATCAAGTTTTGACACTTTTTGTGATCTTTCAGAACTCGTCCACTAGCAGGTTTCCTTTTTTTCAACATTTGCCGTCCATAAATTTTCTTTCAAAGTGTCACTAGGACCGTTTCCCATTGAAATCAGCAACACGTGGATAAGGGCTTTCAGTGACTGCAGATTTGGTTGCTCAAGGAATACAAATTTTAGCGACTGCATTGCCAATGGATATAAGGAAAGGTTCACTTATCGATTACTCAACGAGATAACATCAGGCAGGTGCCATTTTTTACACCACATAGCTCCCATGCAGAGCGAAATGAGAACAATATCGAGGATTTCCATTTAAAACTACTAACCTCGCACTGATGTATTAGGGGAAGTGCACCGGTTTTGGCCAACTTAGTGCCTAATTTGGCCAACCCTGGAAAATACATATTTTTCCAAAATAATCGATCAGTTGAAAGCAGCGTTGAATCGTGAGGGATATATCTTTTGTTGGAACTAATAAAACCCTCGCGAATTGCTTTATTTTTGGAGTTATTCGCAAAATTGGCCAAATTAGGAACATGGCCAAAACCGGTACAGTTCCCCTATTTCTATTTTTTAGAAAATAATCCTAGTTTCAGCTTTGGTTTATAAGGAGGGTAACTTTTACAAGACGATGATAATTGTAGTATTGCAACAACAAGAAAATTTAAGGAAGTTCTGAACTAAACAAAAAATAAAACTGCATCAGAAATCTTTGTTCATAAGCATCATCAAGGATATCAAGAAGCTGTGCGTGATTTCTCGATAGAAGATTTTCCTTCAACCATGGCCCAAAATGTGTTTTGTTTTTCTCATCTAGGGTCACGGGAGGTAATGTTAGCCTAGGATGTAACGTTGACTCATCACGCAAATTAATTGATAATTGAGCGATAATACATGGTTTTGTAGAAAAAAAATTATCGTCGTAAGCAGTCTAACGACGGCTTTTTCAAACGATTCATAATGCTTAATGCATCAGTTATTATGGGCTGGAATAGCATCCACCACGGGAGCTAAGATTAAAAAAAATGACTGAATATGAAGCCCATTTCGCTCGAGACTTCGGATGGCTTAAATAAGAGATTTTGCATAATTCTTCTTCTTCTTCCTTTTCTTCTTCAATGGCGCTACATTCCAATTGGAACCTGGCCTGCTTTTCAACTTAGTATTCTATAAGCATTTCCTCAGTAATTAATAGAAAGCTTTTCTACGATCGCCAATGCATGAGTATGTTTCTTGTATGGCAAGGCAAGTACAATGGATACACTATGCCGAGGGAGTCGAGAATGCTTCCAACCCGAAAACATCCTAGACCGGACCGAGAATTAAACTCGCCACCTCCGGCTTGGCTAATGGAGACCCACAACGCACAATTATTGTTGTTTTTGAATACTTGGCGTAATAAACAAAAATATGCAAGCAAGTCTGGTGGCATACCTTTGTTTAGAGTTTCAATATATGAAAATTTACAACGATGACTGTGCTCTGTCACAGTATATTAGGGTAAGGTTATAGCCATTTACCCTACCTTATAAATATAAAACAAACATGGCACTCCTACGACCACACATAACTGAACAATGCACAGACCGATTTATGGTAATTATTAAGCGTTTCCTTTTTCTATTTACGAGGAAAAATGTTATGATGAAAATAAAAAAAACTCTAAAAACCAAATTCCAATCTTTCTGATGAAATGGGTTTTCGTTCGTTTTGTTTGACTTTTTTCATTTTTACAATCTATATCTAAAGGTGTGTGCTGGTTCGAAAATCGTAATTTGTCGTAATTTTGGTCGGCGGCGGCGCGAAATGGCTTGGCATTTTTTGATTGTAGGGGAACTGTTCCGATCTCCATCTCACTGTACATATATCCATCTCATCGCTAAACAAAGAAATACGGCACCAAATTCGTCGCTTATTTTGTTCGCATGCGTGCTCACTGCTGAAAAAAATAACAAAAATAATAAACAAACCAAATTCCTTTCCATTGCTTCGTTTTTGATGGGATGGAAATAGGAACTATGAGATGAAGTGGCGAACCGTTCCCCTATCTGTTTCTTTAAAAAAATGAACGTTTGGCGGATACGGTACTTCCTCTTCTTCTTTTTTAATGGCTCTATATTCCCCGCTTGACCATTCGAAGACCAGTAGGACATAATTTTTATTAACTATTTTTAACGGTCTTACTGGGAACATGAGGAACAATGAGGAAAGCGTGAAGTAATTAATGATGAGGATGCCGAATCGCATATTAGACCGAGAACGGTTTGGGCAAAAATGTAATCGTCCGAAAACGACATACGGCCGAAAGAAACATGCGCCTGAACTGATAATTTGGCCGAAAAAACCTAACTGAATGAGTCAAACGGCCGAAAATGTCATTTGCTGAACGGGTCATATGAACAAATATGTCGTTTGGCGAAACAATAGTGAATGAGGAAGGTGTGAAGTATGTAATTATTGATGGCTTTAGAATAGTTCGTCGAATGGACATTTACTCAGAAGAACATTTAGTTGAATGGAAACTTAGTCGAATGTTGAAAGCGAATTATAGTCGGTAATATGTACTTTTGTAAAATTAATAATTAGTCAATAGATCTTTGGTTACGGGATTGGTCGTCATATGGCTACAACTTCTGCCTTAAATGCAGGAGATCGTGAGTTCAATCTCAGGCCCGTTCCATTCCTCCTACTTTGTATCTTTCCATATATTTCTCATGTTCTAGCAATCGCTAGAACTGGAAATGAGCTTCCATACCGTTTACATCATCTATCTCTATACCTACAACTTAATCAGTTCTAGCAGGTAACTATTAGAATTCGGAATAAACGAAAAGCTCGTTTCCGGCACCCAAGTTCAAATATACTACAATATACCATTGGAATGAAATCACATTGGCAACCCGTTAACCAAGACGAACCTCTGCCATAGAACCTAACCCTCAGATTCCAACAAAATTCCGCAGGAACTCGTGGCGAGTGCAGGGGTGCTCTCGGCTTGCAGTGGGCGAGTGATTGCATCATCGATTCCTTCCCATCCCCGAAAGAGCTGAGGACGTGGCCGTTATCGACCATTCAGAATATTTGAGCTCTCGGACTGGGCACATTGAGGTTGGAGAGCAAATCCTATGCTTCCATCCTTTGGTGCCTTGTGCAATTGCGATTGCTCTGGTCAATCACGGAGTAGAAACTACAAAATGCACGCTCATCATGCTCATGCTCATGCTCAATAGATCTTTGGTTAAATTTGAATAAATAATAAATAAATAACTGAATAAAAAAGACACATGGATGAACTGATTAGAGGAATTCAGCGGACATGAGGAAGTTCAATCAGTAGCGGAAGAAACAAATACGGAAGCTAATGAGGAAACTTCTGGAGACCCTGGTGGACTATAGAAAAATTGAAAACTTACAGAAGAAATGCCATCTGTTCTATATTTTGGCACAACCTCAAAAACTAGTAATACTTCATCGTAGTCGTCTTCGGGACTTTTCGTTGATTGACATTCAGTCGAATGACATTTGGTCAAATGACATTTCGTCGAAAGGACATTCGGTCGAATGGAAATACAGTCGACTCTCCACATCTCGATGTTCTATATCTCGATATCTCTCCCTATGTCGATGGTTTCCTTAGTCCCTTTAATCTACATGCATTTGGGCTTTCTACATCTCGATAACCTCCCTATCTCGATATCTCTCTATCTCGATGGGTTCTGATCATACTTTGTTCAGGATTCACTCTCCTTATGTCGATATGGTCAAATTTTTAGGCTACTAGACCATCTTTGGACAATAACAAACACATCAAGAACAGGAAACAACATTTGTTTTGTTGTCGTTTTTCATAGCAACGAGCTTTTTAGGATCTAGTACCCATTTCAATTTTCCTTCCATTCCTCGATCTCTCCCTATCTCGATGGTCCCTTCAATATCGAAATGTGGAGAGGCGACTGTAGTTCTCTTATTCTTTTCATTGGTACTTTTTCTATCACTCAAAATTTAAACAATGAATAATTCAGTATAATATTTACTTCCTCCTTTCGAGAGGCTCGGAAGCCTCCTTTCAAGAGGCTCGGAAGCCTCCTTTCGAGAGGCTGGGAAGCCTCCTTTCAAGAGGCTCGGAAGCCTCCTTTCAAGAGGCTCGGAAGCCTCCTTTCAAGAGGCTCAGCTCCTTCAAGAGGCCCAGCCTCCTTTCAAGAGGCTCGAAGCCTCCTTTCAAGAGGCTCGGAAGCCTCCTTTCAAGAGGCTCCAGAAGCCTCCTTTCAAGAGGCTCAGAAGCCTCCTTTCAAGAGGCTCAGGAAGCCTCCTTTCAAGAGGCTCAGGCCTCCTTTCAAGAGGCTCAGAAGCCTCCTTTCAAGAGGCTCGAAGCCTCCTTTCAAGAGGCTCAGAGCCTCCTTTCAAGAGGCTCAGAGCCTCCTTTCAAGAGGCCTGGAAGCCTCCTTTCAAGAGGCTCAGGAAGCCTCCTTTCAAGAGGCTCAGAAGCCTCCTTTCAAGAGGCTCAGAAGCCTCCTTTCAAGAGGCTCAGAAGCCTCCTTTCAAGAGGCTCGGAAGCCTCCTTTCAAGAGGCTCAGAGCCTCCTTTCAAGAGGCTCAGAAGCCTCCTTTCAAGAGGCTCAGAAGCCTCCTTTCAAGAGGCTCAGAAGCCTCCTTTCAAGAGGCTCAGAAGCCTCCTTTCAAGAGGCTCAGCCTCCTTTCAAGAGGCTCGGAAGCCTCCTTTCAAGAGCTCAGAAGCCTCCTTTCAAGAGGCTCAGAGCCTCCTTTCAAGAGGCTCAAGCCTCCTTTCAAGAGGCTCAGAAGCCTCCTTTCAAGAGGCTCAAGCCTCCTTTCAAGAGCTCAGAAGCCTCCTTTCAAGAGCTCAGAAGCCTCCTTTCAAGAGGCTCAGAGCCTCCTTTCAAGAGCTCAAGCCTCCTTTCAAGAGGCTCAGAAGCCTCCTTTCAAGAGGCCTGGAAGCCTCCTTTCAAGAGGCTCAGAAGCCTCCTTTCAAGAGGCTCAGAGCCTCCTTTCAAGAGCTCAAGCCTCCTTTCAAGAGGCTCAGAAGCCTCCTTTCAAGAGGCTCAGGAAGCCTCCTTTCAAGAGCTCAAGCCTCCTTTCAAGAGCTCAAGCCTCCTTTCAAGAGGCTCGGAAGCCTCCTTTCAAGAGGCTCAAGCCTCCTTTCAAGAGGCTCGGAAGCCTCCTTTCAAGAGGCTCAGAGCCTCCTTTCAAGAGGCTCAGAAGCCTCCTTTCAAGAGGCTCAGAAGCCTCCTTTCAAGAGGCTCAGAAGCCTCCTTTCAAGAGGCTCAGGAAGCCTCCTTTCAGAGGCTCAGAAGCCTCCTTTCAAGAGGCTCAAGCCTCCTTTCAAGAGGCTCAGAAGCCTCCTTTCAAGAGCTCAGAGCCTCCTTTCAAGAGCTCAGAAGCCTCCTTTCAAGAAGGCTCAGAAGCCTCCTTTCAAGAGGCTCAGAAGCCTCCTTTCAAGAGGCTCGGAAGCCTCCTTTCAAGAGGCTCAGAAGCCTCCTTTCAAGAGGCTCAGGAAGCCTCCTTTCAAGAGGCTCAGAAGCCTCCTTTCAAGAGGCTGGAAGCCTCCTTTCAAGAGGCTCGGAAGCCTCCTTTCAAGAGGCTCAGAGCCTCCTTTCAAGAGCTCAGAAGCCTCCTTTCAAGAGGCTCAGAAGCCTCCTTTCAAGAGGCTCAGAGCCTCCTTTCAAGAGCTCAGGCCTCCTTTCAAGAGGCTCAGGAAGCCTCCTTTCAAGAGGCTCAGAAGCCTCCTTTCAAGAGGCTCAGAAGCCTCCTTTCAAGAGGCTCAGGAAGCCTCCTTTCAAGAGCTCAGGAAGCCTCCTTTCAAGAGGCTCAGGAAGCCTCCTTTCAAGAGGCTCAGAAGCCTCCTTTCAAGAGGCTCAGAAGCCTCCTTTCAAGAGGCTCAGCCTCCTTTCAAGAGGCTCAGGAAGCCTCCTTTCAAGAGGCTCAGGAAGCCTCCTTTCAAGAGGCCTGGAAGCCTCCTTTCAAGAGGCTCAGAAGCCTCCTTTCAAGAGGCTCAGAAGCCTCCTTTCAAGAGGCTCAGGAAGCCTCCTTTCAAGAGGCCCAGAAGCCTCCTTTCAAGAGGCTCGGAAGCCTCCTTTCAAGAGGCTCGGAAGCCTCCTTTCAAGAGGCTCAGAAGCCTCCTTTCAAGAGGCTCAGAAGCTTTCTTTCAAGAGTTCAGAAGCCTCCTTTCAAGAGGCTCAGAAGCCTCCTTTCGAGAGGCTCGGAAGCCTCCTTTCAAGAGGCTCGGAAGCCTCCTTTCAAGAGGCTCGGAAGCCTCCTTTCAAGAGGCTCGGAAGCCTCCTTTCAAGAGGCTCGGAAGCCTCCTTTCAAGAGGCTCGGAAGCCTCCTTTCAAGTAGCTCGGACCAAACAAATGCCTGAATTGAAAAAAGTAGACATATCCTCTCTTGCCTTCTACCAAGCAAATGGATCATTCAAAAGCCATGATCATATCTACACTTGCTTTAAACCGAGCAAATGTCCGAATTTAAACCAGATTGACTTTCACTTTCTATTGGACAAATGCTTCCCTCAAAGATGAGATCATATCTCCTTTTGCCTTATACTGAGCAAATGCCTGAATTTAAAGAAGGGATGCCTTCCTCTCTTACCTTCTTTGGAAGAATGGATCATATTTGCCGTTGCCTTAAATAGATCAAATTCCTGAATCGAAAGAATGAGTCATATCTTCTCTTGGCTTCTGTCTGCAAATTGATCATATCTACACTTGCCTTAAACCGAACAAATGCCTGGATTGAATGAAGGACCACATCGACTTGAGCTTTCTGCTGCGGAAATGCATTCCTTGGATGAAGGAATTACACAACTATTATGTCAAACGACCATTATGCCAAACTTTCTTTATGCCAAACGGCGTTATGCCAAACGACTTTATGCGAAATCACCTACCACCATTTTCGACCGTTTGACCGTTTAGCCAAATGGCTCTTTCTGCCGAACGACCATTTCGGTCTAACAGTATTTTCGGCCAAAATACCTTGTCGGTTTCGTAACTTCTCGGGCTCAATGAACTGTTCGGCCAAACGACATTTTCGATAATATGGTATTTGGCGATTGGCCATTGTCTTGTTTTGTCGGTCCTTTGGCCTTTGCCCACATGCCTTACGGATGAATTACCTTATCCCAAGCAGGCGTACTCCGTGCAAAAAATAATAACTTCGACGTAGGATAACTTTCTTCGCTGCCGTAATTTTAAAAAGTGACTTATATACCATATATGTGCATCGCAAGCACATACATCAAAATCGTGCAACTGACGGGCTGGACTCTAATCCTCAGTTCAATCAAGACATCAAGGAGAGCGAACACAAGGGCCGCACAGCAGCTGTCGCAAGATGACGGCGTTAGCAGCGTTCCCAGTAGTGGAGAAAGCGATTAATTTATTAATCGATTGTCCGTCCAAAAGCAACACTTAAGAGAAATTTTTACGCAATGTTGGGACCTTCGTTTTGTTGCTGTTAGTGATTATAAAGGCGCATTGCGAAAAGAAAATCTGTTCTTTTCAGGACGAAATGGCGTTGTTTGCGGATCCGGGACATCTGTGGCGGTACTGAAAATGTATTCTAAATGGTGGCGTCTTAGTGCAAAACTAGGGATCCTATATTAAGAGATGTGCGTATACTTTTCCAGACGATTTAGCAACGCTGTTACTTTCGTAAACAAACGCTGCCAGCACTTGCCGTGGCGCAAAATGTTGGAGCTCAAACGTGAATTTGCTCATAATAGCATTTTCAGACTTCGTTATCTAACGTCCAACAGTGTATTATCACTAAAATAAAAGTTTAATACAAATGAACAAAGTACCATGCATGAACTAGACTACTTCAACTGGCCAATGTAAAACAAATTGTTTATTCGACAAAACTTTTCGTGAAATCTTTTTCATTACAATCGCAATACCTTTCAATCCGCAACAATAACGATGTTCATTTGGCTCAGATTCTGACAGCTCTCAATGCTCGATTGGCTCAAGATGGCCGCTTTCGCATATCTCTGAATGTAGGATCCCTATGCAAAACCATCAAGTGACTGTCGGACAGCACCAGCAGTGAAGCAAAATTTTTACGCAAGGTTTGGACTAACGTTTAATTGGGTGAGTATATTAGAAAAGCGCATTGTAGAGCCGAGGCAAATTTTCTTTAAAGTGCGGATCATAATCGCTTGAAAACGGTAGAAATTCTTCGTCGGTAGCAGCGCAAGCACTCGTCATTGGGAGACGCTGCAAAATGGCGTCCATCGCGTTTCAGCGACAAATCATCGAGTGGCTGATGTCGGCTTCAGCAACAGTCAGGTAAAATTTTCTCTCAAGATTCAGATTTTGGTTTTGTTGCTGTTAGTGACTGAAAAAACACATTATTGTAAAGTGAAACACATTATTGAAACCACAATCACCTGATGACTGATGGCAGTTCATCGCAACGGTCCCAGTTGCTTACCATCAGATTCAGTGAACATATCAAATTTTTCAAAATTAAATACACTTTATTTTATGTAATCCTACGTCCAACTGGCGGTCGTATCTCGGATACAGCCTTCTATTTTTTCGTATTTCAAAAGGAATGTATTCAGATTTTTTTCATAAATTTCACAAGAAATTCTGCGGGATTTCCATAGTGGAATCTCTACCACAAGAACATGTACGATATGTTTTGGAAATTCCTCAGAAAAATGGTCGTTAATAGGTCATAGTAATTTTTGTATAACAAGGTTGCTGCCTGGATAATATACAGGTACGGATTTTGACTTCAACAGCAAATTTGTTTTTAGTGACGTTTGCGACATTGAAGATGTCAAGTGAAAACAATCTACTGAACAAGCACGAAAAATAAAATCTTTTTCACTCTAAGTGAACTATCACAGCATTTGAATGATCAAAAACAGCTTTATGGGTGGCTGCACCATTAAAAACAAACAGTGAAGTTCGCAAATAAGAATGACTTTCTGCTCCAAAAACTTTGCTATAACTGCTGTAACTAAAAACTTTCCTAGAAATCATCCACTAGGGACCCTCTCCGTAAAATCAACAGCCTCATTATCATTTCAGAAATGCGTACTTACCTCCGGAGTCGAATCGCCATGGACGGTGCAAACCAGTTGTGCTTCGTAGCCCTCGCCGGCGTGGACCCAAGTTTTCTCAACGGTTATTTCCGGTGGAGCTGTAAGTAACGGGAAACAAAAACATAGAACTCTAATAAAGATCAAACCAAACGGAAGCGGGGGCAACAACAACAGGACCGACCCGACCCCCCCGAAGAAATCACGATGAAACAACATATTTTCATCGTTCGCCCGAAATTAAGCTATCCCGGGCCGGGGGAGTTCAAGTTTAACAAATTCAATTCCATTCCCAGCCGGCCGGATGATTCAGTGAAAACAGGCGAGAAAAAGCGAGCGAACAGCAATCATTTTAATCGAGAAACCGATCCCCTTCTGCCCAACTCAGGATTGAAGCCGGGCTTGACCTAACCGAGTTAACCATTCACGAAATCAGCTATCCATAAAAAAAGGATAATGTGGGGGTACTTGAGCCTCTTTTTGTGCGTGTAAAACAAGGCAAATTACATCAAAACAGAAACCCGTTTGCTTCTTCCGAGGTTGGATATGATAAATACGGAGGGAACCGGATCACAGTGGTCCGCAATTGAGTTATGGGAACAAGCTTTGCACTTTTCTTCATTGTACTTTATAAATCCAAAAAAATCAGCACAACCACTGTCGTTGGGATCAATCGAAAAAAACGGGAAACCTTTCCGTACGGTGAAATGCGTTTCACTTCTAGGAAAATGATTTTCACTCCGGTTCGATGCCTTGTTGCTCCTTCTCGCTTAACACAAACGCAATCCGTTCCGTTTCGACTCCCCGCTCTAAATCAATTCCAACTGAGCATGCTGATTTGCATGTTTTGAATAACTTTGGCTTGCCCTGGTCGGACGAGAGCCGAGAACCCGTCTCAAAAGAGGTTACAGTTTTGACAGTCATCGTTCACTCGAATAGTAAACCGCTTTCCGTTCCTTTGTAGTCATTCGGAAAATTAGCTCTTCGACTAACTGGTTTTGATCGAATGAAGGCTGAAATGGTTTAGGAATCGGTTGGACAGCTCTGTATTGTCATGGTTGATAGAAATAAATCTTGGAAATTACTTTCAAATTTTATTCAATTGTTCGTTAATAACAAAAATCATTCCAGGGTGGGTGTACCAATTGTCGCCATGCATAAGAACAACTATTTTTCTTAATGAATAAAAGGCATGTGGGTGGTCTTCATATATCAATCGAAAGGTTTTACTTCCTGCTCCATAGAACAGCTGTGAAAACCACTATAAAATTTGTTATAATCCGTTAAATTGATTAATCCATAATATGAACGCATGCACCAGTTGTGGCACTATTCTTATTTTGGTTCCTTATGTGGCAATTCCCCTTGTTTTCTTATGGGATTGGCCAAATTAGGGCCACTATTGCGATAACTGGTGCAAAGGACGTCAAAAATTAAGCAAAAATAATTTTTTACAATTATGCTTTGCTTGTTTTGGAGGAGATCAAAGGTGTTATCGTATCATATGAATATGCTTAATCGATGTGAACTTGATTTACGGTGATTTGATTGGCCATTTGACATATAAAGCACTAGTGCGACAACAGGTTCGATAGCCACAACTGGTACATCTAGCCCATTCTTTTACGAAAATAAGAACGTAAAAATGAGAACAAAATAATCTTCTTTTTGTCTTATTCCCAATAAATCCGCTACTGGGACATTTCCACATCGCAGCTTTTAGTGTTCATTTGGCTGCGAGGTTTCTACTATTTTCCTTTCGTATACTTATCATGTAAGGATTTTAATTCTATGCTCAGGGAAGCCAAAAATTTCTTAGACCGCGACTGGGAATCGAACGCTGCCAACTCCAGCTTTGTAGCCGCGCATCTTACTGCAAGGATAAGCATGCCCGAAGAAGCAATTTAAAGCAGTTCAAATATGAATAAGTTTCAAATATTCTAGCTTCGATTTAATAATGTCGAGCTACATATTTCAAAATTTAATCACCCACTTTTACTAGGTACCTGTTTTTCCAAAACCTTCACAGACGCTATTGAATTGCATAGCCACCTAATTGAGTTTGTGTTGGTCTTTTGTAAGTGAAAATTTATGCATTATCATCGCAGCATTATCTCATTACCACACCCATCACCCCGAATGAAATTTATACAGAATCGTTATCCCCACCCAGCGCCGGCTGTGACACATCCATCAGAGTGACAAATTTGTTTGCCTACTTACACAGAACGATGAGTTGCAAGTCGACAAACACGGGCTCCCGAATGCCATTGTCCGCATAGCAGCGGTACGTTCCACTGTCCTGTCGGCTGACACTCTCGAGCGTGAGTGTTGGTCCCTCTGCCAGATGGGGCGATCCGTGCAGTGAATCCTGCAACAAATCCAAAACATTATTCAAAGGATTTACCTTCGTGCCGCCCGGAGCCAGTCGTTTGGCCGGCTCATGGTCTCCCGTGGTCCCTACCTTGCGGCTCCAGCTGATGCTGGGTACGGGATTTCCGCTAGCTTTGCACTCGAGCGTGGCGGTACCGCCCTTCCGCACCGTTACGTGACCCGTTTCCGGGACGGAGCGCACCGATGGCGGAACGAGGATTTCCACCGTGTGCACCAAGTCCCGGTTGTCGTGGTCGCCGACCTGGCAGCTGTAGTCTCCGGCGTCCTGCGGTCGGACGTTCTTAATCTGCAGCGTGTAGCCTTTCAACAACTTGAAGCGCAGATCTCTGGTGATGATGAGGTTTGATGCAGTCACGACGGCACTCCCTCGACGCCACAGCAGGATGTTATTCCCTGAAATGGAGGAAAGCGGAGAACATGTGATTAACTGACTGGTCTAAATTATGTTCCAGAGAATTTGAACTGAAATATTAAGAAAAATATATTAAGCTCGTTTAGTGGAATGTATTAAACCGTCTAAGACGAATTAAGTACTGTCCATTTAATTCCACCAGTTAATTTTCGTTATCTTTGCAGATACGTATTTCGACCACAACTGTGGTCGTCTTCAGTGTCTTGTACTTGACTCGACTCGTCTCGTCGACTCGACTCGTCGAGTCAAGTACAAGACACTGAAGACGACCACACAGTTGTGGTCGAAATACGTATCTGCAAAGATAACGAAAATTAACTGGTGGAATTAAATGGACAGTACTTAATTCGTCTTAGACGGTGAAATATTAAGTCGGCATAAGTAGGGCGAACATCGTTCGACCAATTTCTACTACATATATTTCAAATGATGTACACAGTCTAGCCACCGTCTAGCATGAAAAAGGTTTCCAACACAAATCAACTTGCTTCGTCCAATTTCTATATTTAAAGCGAGAATGAATTTTGTATTAAGTGAAAAGTTAAGTGCCATTTAGTATAGAGCAGACATCATCCAACGAAACTATATAAAAGCTTCTATAGGGAAGCAGACAGCTTTCACAGGTTTGTTTCAATTCTTGACACCGGGTTCTAAGACCCTTAGTACTAAAATTCATCAATCTTGGTATAGTATTTTGGGATTAAGTTGAAAAAAAATCAACCAAAATAGAAATACATTTGCTGAAGCCACCTGGCACCCTACTAAAAGCACAACAAAGCTGTAACAACTATAGCGTCTACCGACCAATAGAGGTGGCAACAACTTCTAAAAGCGAATCACACAAAGAGTGACAGAGGAAGAGCGGAAAAAAAAACTTCAAACACCAAAATCCAGGCCACGTCCCTTCCTGCCTGTTTTGACCACTGCTGTCGGCAAAGGAAAGGGGGCAGGGGTGTGTGCGCACTGCATCCAAATGCAATAAGGCAGGGTCTGATGCAGTCGTACAGCAGCAGTCTATCCAGCAGCCAGCAATGAAATATGCAGTTGATTTTATTGTCTGTCTCCAGTGCAGAATGATGGAGACACCGACCCAACTCCGACGGCACTATGGCAATTTTGGTGGCTATAGTTCGCAATCTGATTCTGTACATTTTACTGCATATCGCTTGTACCGAGATTAAGGGCTGGGAACGTCGTATTTTCTAGGATTTATTGAATCATGTTTTGAAGGTTTGATTTTTTAGAAGTACGACTTCAAAATCTTGTATTTTTATTGATTCATAAGCATGGCTAATACGCACCAGGACATTGTATTCCACCTGATAATAAAATCTCGTCAGTTTCGTCGTAATTTTAATACTTATGGTGTTGCGGAACCTCTGAGCGAACTCACGTCGCAGCTGAGTGAGTTCAGTACCACCCATAGCTGTCAATGTCAAGGTCGCTCAACATAGACGTCAGTTGGGGGCAGAAAACTACGTGCTAAGGAGAAGTTTTGATATTTTTATCTAGTGGAATGTTATTATCTGCAATTGAATATTTGTGAATTCCCGAGTTAAGCTAAAGTTCGTGCGTTTATAAGCTTATTATTATTGAATTCAAATGCTTATGAACTAGGTAAAATATATTAATCGAATGCAATCATCTTACATAACAATGTTCTGAAACTTATTCTAGACATGAACGTATGTACGGAATTCTATGATTAGAAGATTAGTTGCAAATGGATTAGTAGATTGATTAGTAATTTAGATAGTAGAACCGTAACCCATGCAAGCAAGTAGTACGCGAAAAATATATAAGTACATGATTAAATGATTCAATGAACTTCTTAATACCAGGCTACTTCAAAAACACATAAAGAAATCGTTGTAAGGAAAGATCAGAAAAAAAGAAAGCTTTGAAGCTGCGAATT
Source organism: Armigeres subalbatus (assembly GCF_024139115.2). Taxonomy (NCBI): domain Eukaryota; kingdom Metazoa; phylum Arthropoda; class Insecta; order Diptera; family Culicidae; genus Armigeres; species Armigeres subalbatus. Next base: position 403,685,783 of record NC_085141.1, read on the forward strand.
ACGCTGCTATCAGGATTGTTTTCATATTCCTAACAACAATCTTCAAAGATTTTCTGGTGTTATTCTGAAGACGCCGGAAACCCGGACAAAACCTTTTTTTCGTGATTTTTGTGAAGCCGATATTTTTTTTTTAATTTAACATATAGGGGAAATGTTCCGATCTCCATCTCACTGTACATATTTCCATCTCATCGCTAAACAAAGAAGTACGGCACCAAATTCGTCGCTCCTTTTTGTCAACATGCGTGCTCACTGCTGAAAAAAATCACAAAAATAATAAACAAACCAAATTCCTTTCCATTGCTTTGTTTTTGATGGGATTGAAATAGGAGCTATGAGATGAAGTGGCAAACCGTTCCCCTATATTGAATGAGCTAGTTCCAATTTTTTGATGGTAGCTTGTAAATTAAATTTTTGGTGTCTTGTTGAAGTTCATTCCGTAAAGTGTCTCCCGAGCAAATATGTATAGGAAATTGAAATTTGGCTTAACTTTTTTGGTAAAGATTCGAAAAGATCTGGTATTATGTATTAAATTTTTTTTTGTCTGCTTTCCGGTGGTTAGTGTGGTGAATTGCGCATGGCTGCGCCAAAGCGGGAAATTGACTGGTTCTAGATCCTAGGGCCTGGGATTGCGGAAGCCCTTGGATAACATAAAGTATGTCGGATAACCATTTTAACCTCAAAATGAATTCAACGTTTCAAAATTACTCTGTGGTGAAGTTTTGAACGCAATCTCAGGTTTTGTCCGTGATTTGTATGAGGGCCCGCCACTGTGCGGTGTAACGGATTCCATTGCCGATCCGAACCGTAGCTGGAGATGTGATCGATGCCGATTTCGTAGTGATAATTCGGCTTGCCAATCACAATTTTGTCAGCAGGGCTTTCGGCTACGAACAGGCGCTCGTCTCGTGTAGAGCTAAGTCTACAGATGATGGAGTCGCAAAAAGTCTTAAGGACTAGAAGGATCTTGAAGGAGGAAGCAGCTCAGGCGGCTGCACGGATGAAGAACCAAGAAGAAGATGTGTACTTTATAAAGGAGAAGTATGCTTTGCTTATTGCCGAAGTGGAGGGTGCGAGTGATAGTGTCAGTAGGAAATCAAGGCTGAGTAGTCGAGCTAGTCGCGATAAGGTACAGTCATGGCTTAGCAATCAGGAAGTAGGTGCATCACAACAAGTGACAAAAGCACCATCCAGAAGCAATTTGCCATCGGTCGCAGCTTCAGAAGCAGCTCAACAGCCAACGATTCCAGCATCTATTCCCCTACCGGTGCCAACCATGAATGCTTCAGGGTTTGTCACGTCAAATGCAGGTAATGTGAGTATGATAATAGCTCCAGGTCCAGCGTCTGCTTCCGCCAAATTCTGTGGATGATTCTGGGCGGTGGAAAATGTGCAGGCAAACGGTCATCTTCAAAAAGCCAATCGAGCGAGATCATTACGCAGCTATGTGTCTCACACCGAAATATTACGTCAGGCGCCGAACAACAATAGTGATCCCTCGTCGGTCATAAATATTCTTCCCACGTCATCGCATATTCCACATTTGAATTCCGTTGCGAAAAGCACATCGTCGTCATTAGTACTCAGGGGTCTGTAGATATTAGTACCATTAAGCATCCATCCAACATTGCTCCAATACAGGCTAAGATAACATCGCAACCAGTAACAGGTTCAGCCTATTTCGGAAATCAGCAGACCATAGGGCAACAGCCTGCAGTGGCGCCGGCGCGACATGGACCCTCGAGTGAACAGTTAGCTCCAAGGCACCACCTTTTTCGGGTAACCCACATTATTGGCTACTATTTTATAGTTCGTTCTGCAATTCTACGGAAGGATGTGGATTCAGTGATTCAGAGAACCTAGCTCGATTACAGCGCTGTCTAAAAAGGAACCCATTAGAGGCAGTAAGAAGCAGACTACTGATGCCGCAGTCAGTGCCCTTGGTTATCGATGTACTGAGGAGATTGGCCGGCCGGTGTCGAGAAATTGCCACCTCAACTCAAAATGCAGTGGTCCTACTATAAAAGCAGATCCACACATGTCAACCTGGCGATGTTTAGCGCTTTCATGTCGGAGATAGTAGTGATGGCTTCAGATGTTACTCTCCCAACTGATACGTCCAGTATCAGTTCTAACCCCACCAAAACGGGTAAAGAAAAATCAAAACTGTACGTGCATTTGGATGATCCGGCAGATACCAAATTGTTGTCGGTAACGGGAAAAGACGCGTCGTTGGACACGACCATTAAAGCGTGTTTGTACTGTGGCAAAGTAAACCATGAAATCGTAGAGGGCATGCAGTTCAAGGCACTGGATATCGAACGTCGGTGGAAAGCATTCAAACAGAGGAATTTCGGGACCGATTTGCGATTTGGGCGTAACTTATTTTGTAAACAAACATTGGAAGGGGAGTTTCTGCTAAAACAAGCATTTTATGAGGAAACCACGGTATGGATTCGACAGATTATGCTTTCCTCTACAAGATAAGGATATTAGTTAGGGATGAAAACGCTTGCATTGTCCGGAATCCATGAAGCAATGTTTGTTTACAAAATAAGTTACGCCCAAATTGCAAAGCAGTCCCGATTTGTGCAGAAGTTGCCTCATACCTCATCGACAGATCGAAGTAGGACGCGAGAGAAATCGGAAGCAAAATTTCATCATGCGTCAGTTTTTACTGTTTTGCCTTTCTCGTACAACAAAGTTGTAGCGAAAGGCTATCATTTCACTCGAAAATCGAACTTTTTATAGAAGTCTCGGAGACCCATGATGTTATATACCAATCGACACAGCTCGTCGAGCTGAACAAATGTCTGTCTGTCCGTGTGTATATGTGTGTGTGTGTGCACACGAAAACCGAAAAACATTAGCCATTGCATACGACCTAGTTGATCACTATTGAATTTGATAACGATCGACCATTGCATTTAAAAGTTATTGAGAAAATGGAATCGAACTATGTAAGCGCCATATAAGGTTGGTGTCTTGGCTAAATGCGAGAAAGGCAGTGTCACCACTCGGTGAATTAAGTTTTTTTGAAGAAAATTCAAGAGAATTCAAATTCCGTTTCAAAAATTATCGGAACTTGACTGCAAGAAGATACTAACGGTTTCGGTGACGAAATGGTGGAATTTTGATGGATGCAGCTTTCCTACTGACCAATCAGCAAAACCAATACTGGTGGCAACATGAAGACTACAGCGGGAATAATGACGACGCAGACGACTAGTGGCGCTGGTGATGGCAATCATAAAGGCGGCGATCATAAACGCGGCTGCCTTACCTCCATACAGAATGCTGTCTCGCAGAAATACCCTCCCTTCGTTGATACCATTTGTCACTCAGCAATCCGACGTCCGGATGTAACTTGGGTTTTCACATCGCGCACCTTTCGTCGCGTGGTAAGTCAATCTTAGTGAGAGGTAAGTACCTTCATGGATTGAGGACAGGTGAGTACAATTTTACTTCGTTTTATTTTAATATCACAAATTGAAGCTTTTTTTATTTAAGATTTAAATTTGCCATTTTACTTGAACTACAAAACAATGTAAGGAGGCAAAACTAATTACTTAGAGTGTAGCGGCGGAAAAGAGTTATAGCATTTTTTAACAAATTCATGAAAATATATTTGCACACACTAATTAGTGCTTCAGAAGATTTTATGTTTTCGATCAACATAATCATAACATTTATTATTATTCGTTTTCCAAATTGTTATGTAATTTAGGTCAATAATAATCTATGCATTCATTATAGTGACTAGAGCACGTTAAACATATGTTTTTAGTTGATTTTTGTTTCACTTTGATTCGTAGTGAGACAACGTTTATATACATTTGATCATCAAAAAAAAATCTTGTCACCTTCACCTTTCTCGAAATAAGGCCTATTATAAAAAGTTGACCGTTTCCTTGGATAAGAACTGCGATGGAATGTGCGTTAGCTCGAAAACTGTATCTAGTATTGCCAACAAAAAATTCTGTCGAGCCTGTTAGACTATACATTTTCCGATATGACAAAATTGACAAATTTATTTAGTTAATTTAATTTTGTTTCTGAAGCTTTTCCACATCCTGATCCATTGTACTCTGTAATATCAAGTGATATTCTATCTTAAACCAACAATTTCCTACCAGAAGAGCATATATTCCAAATATATAGTAAAAAGCACGCCAATGTTTTTCTACCGGTGATCAAAAATTATAATTTTTCATATTTACAGAAAATTATTATAATTTTCTCAGACTAAGGCCGGAGTGGAGTATAGAACATATTTCTTATACTTGTTAGGGGCCGTAGACATATTAAGTAAGCAGTTATGGGGGACGGGGGGTTCGATCGTTTTCTTATGCGCCATATAAATAAAAAATCTATTGTATGAAAAAAAACTTACATGGGGGGAGGAAGGGTCGAAAAACCCAGAAAAAATGCTTACGTAATAAGTGTACGATCCCTCACAAACTAGCGATACCCAGCATGATATTATTTCAGTGAACAATTTGTATATAAAATGTATCTATCTATTCATTTATGTGAATGTAGATCTGTATTTAGCTTCTGAATTGAACATTTACTCAAATTAAATTTACTTCATTCCTATAGAATCATCAAGTTTTCAGATTATTTTCCTTTTAACAAAATTATTATATTTTCAGCAATATTACGATGTATGAGGAATTCATCGTTATTTTATATTATCATGACACAACCTTCATATAAATCAAATTATAGGCCCTTAGCGGTTAAAATTTCCTATTTGTTTCCGAATAGAGTTCATCCTGCATCAAAAACGCCACTTTGTAGATGATAATTTTAATATAATATATATTCAGAAGTAGTATTCCTTAAAACTGATATTACTAAAAATATATATATATAACAATACACGCATGAGAAGTCCCATAGCAGCAAGCAAGACTCAAGCCATGATGGTGGATAACTACATTCATCTATACATACATACACAGAAAAAAATTATGAAAAGTAATCAGCGCGTAAATAATAAATACGTGGGAAATTACACTATTCTGGGCGTACATGGATCTTTTCCAACAAGTTCGCCCTAAATGTATGCAATTTACATAGCATTATGACACTTATTAGTATAAAAAGTGACATAATGCAATACAAATTGCATACATTCAGGTGATAATATCGTTTGAATTTACGCTCTTTTTGGCATTCCCTTTATGTGCATTACTTTCGTGTAAATCTCAACAACTTTTTCTATCTGTGTACAATGCTTCTTTTCATGCATTTATTTAATTTTAGTTATAAAACATATGCTATATTATATCCTGTAAACATATGTATATTTTTTTCAAAATTTAATTGATTAACGACTGCTTATGCCCTCAGGGATATTTTTTCCAATTCAGGCCCGAAGTTCAGTGATAGCGGTGCTCTTCAGTCAAACACCAACGTATTATGTTATGCTAACAAGTAGTTATTTATAACCAAAATAACGATGAAATTGATGTTTCAGAGTAAATTATTGCAGCACAGTAGCATTTCCACAAACATTGCCAAAATTTTCCTTAATTTTCCTTATAACATTACCTATTGCTTTAATATCCCTTACAATATTACTGATTTTACTGTAAATATATGAGATGGGGTTGGGAGGGTGCATCAGGGCATCAATGAAGTTACAACTGGACAATGAAGTGGTAGCCAATCGGAGTCAAGGAAGGAAAGTAGTAGTCGTTCGCGTCTATTACTTTAATCTCGTATTTTACATTTTAGTATAAACTCGAAGCATCACTACCGATGCTTATGAGAATCTGTAGATGAAAACAACAGTTTTTTTTTCTTAATTTACCTTTTTTGCTGGATAGTAATGAAAAGTTATGTAATTCATATCTGTGATGGTAATCAGATCGTTTTTGTTTTTTGCAAATCTGATTAAATTGTTATTATATCATTCAATTAATAATCTTAAAGATAAATTGTCTAGCTCAAACCTTTGTAGGGGTATGTGGCGGGACCATCATCATCATCATCATCATCATCATCATCATCATCATCATCATCATCATCATCATCTCCAACAGTTGTTAACCAGTTGACGTGCCCTTCTTCAAACAAACCATCCCGTGCAAAGCTTGACAAATATTGCAAATTTCATTATTCTTTGATCCAACATCATTCTGCTGGAAGGAGATTCTCATTTTCCCGTGGGTTTCGTGTAAGTGTCTCTGCTTACAGGTCCACCACCCCCATTTTTGGCCCTTCATACAGCAGTCTGTTGAATTCAGAATGATATTGAAATTTAACCTTACTGTTAAGTGGAACCGCATGCAGAGCAAGACTCAAGCCAGGATGGTGGCTAACTACATACATACATACATACAAGTTGCCTCATACCTCATCGAAACTGGCCATGCCGTGCTAAAAAGGAATGTGGTGTGGACGGTTGTCCACTACGTCACCATAAACTTTTGCATTCTAGAAAATGTCCGATAGCAAAGGCGAGAACCTTTGTATCTACTGAGCCACCGAAGCCTGTAGAACATAATCTACATATTTCGATGGCGTATTCACTATTTCGCTGTTTACCGGTCACCATTTACGGTAACGGCCAGCAAGTTACAACCTACGCGTTCTTGGACGACGGATCCTCCTCTACGCTGCTTGAATCTCGTATTGCGTCGATGTTAGGCATCAAAGGGCCAACCGATGGGTTCTGTCTCAGTTGGACTGGAAACATATCGAGAGAAAAAAGTGAATCTCAGCGCGTCAGTATCGTAGTTTGCGGTGAAGGTAAGAAGTACAAGTTACACAATGTACGAACAGCACAACAGCTCCAGTTGCCATCGCAAATGATGTGCTACGAAGATCTGCAACGTTCCTATCCACACTTGAAGGGACTTCCGGTTCGTAACTACTCGGGTACAACGCCAGGGATCATTATCGGAATAGAACACACTCGACTTCTAACTTCACTGCGCGTACGAGAAGGAAAAGACCAGTTGCAGTGAAAACGCGCCTCGGCTGGTGTATTTTTGGGAAGAGCTCAGACAGTGGTGCCGCCGTGGAACAGCTAAACCTACATTCTAATGGCACAACGAGCAATCAAGAACTCTACCTATGGATGAAGCAGTTTCGCAATCGAGGAGGCCAGCGTTACCTTTAAACCAGAGCCCGCTGAAGTGAGGCGAGCGCGCGTTATCATGGAAGCAAAAACCCGAAGAGTGAGCGGAGCTTTCGAAACGGGATTATTATGGAAGTATGACCAAATCTGCTTCCCTGATAGCTACCCTATGGCGCTACGACGGTTGAACGCACTGGAAAAACGGCTGAAAAAAGATCCGGTTCTCGCAAAGAAGGTAAAGGAGTTAATTGCAGATTATGAAGCAAAAGGATATGCTCATCGTATTACCACGGAGGAAATGGAATCAACATGTGCCAGTAAGGTCTGGTACTTACCACTAGGAGTTGGAGGAGTGTCTTTCAACGATATGCTGTTAAAAGGTCCGGACCTTCTAGTGGCATTGCCATCAGTGTTATTGGGGTTTAGACAGAGGCGCGTTGGTATCGTCGGTGATATAAAGGAGATGTTTCACCAGGTCCGTATTCGGACGCAGATTAACAATCTCAGCGTTTCATCTTCCGCCAGCATTCGGAATCGTGCCCGCAAATCTATGTCATGGATGTGGCCACCTTTGGCGCGACCTGTTCACCTAGTCTGGCACAGTTCGTCAAAAACGTCAACGCGAAGAACCCCTGAAAAAACAATTCTCCAGGGCAGCGAAAGCAGTAACAGATAATCACTACGTTGACGACTTTTTGGACAGTGTTGATACGGAAGCCGAAGCGGTAGCGCTGGTCAACGAGGTGAAATATATTCACTCACAGGCAGGTTTTAAGATCCGTAACTTCTGCTCGAATTCGGCTGGAGTACTAGCGAACATCGGAGAGTCCCGAGTAAAACAACAAGTGTCTATGAACCTGGACAAATCGCTGGAAGTAGAAGACTCTGAGCGTGTACTGGGACTAATTTGGAGACCAACCGAGGACGTCTTCACCTTCAATTTGCGGAACCTCAATGCAGACATAAAATTGTTGATCACCAGCTCAAGTGCGCCAACCAAACGGCAGGTTCTGCGAACAGTCATGTCCCTATTCGACCCGTTAGGATTTATTTCACACTTTGTCGTACACGGTAAAATCCTCATGCAACATATCTGGAGATCCGGTACTGACTGGGACGAACCAATTTCGGAAGAACTGCTGTTCGATGTGCACTAGTAGCAGGAAAGACAAAAGTGGCTTCGCTGAGACCACGTCTGAAGCTGCAAGCAGCAATGCGCGGGACAAGACTGCAATTCATTTATTCAAGACAGCGAAGAGATCCAAATCGGGTATGTTGACGAAGAAGGAGTTCTGAGATGCATAAAACCTGCTATGGCGGCATATTCAGACTGAAATATATCCCGAAGAGTACGCAATTCTACGCCGAAACCATCAAAATCCAAACAATCCATCACAACTTACGAAATCTAGTCCACTGAACCGTGTGTCACCTTTCCTAGCAGCAGACTCACGGCAGAACAACAGACTCACGGCAGCATGAATTGTGTCGACAGATATGAAGTATCAGATTCTGCTACCGAAGCATCACTATGGCACCGTTATTGCATAGTATTGTCCCAAAGCCCCCTATGATGGCACCCCTACCGGAGGAGCGAGTTACCGGATACGTTCGTCTCTTCACACATACCGGGGTAGACTATTTTGGGCCGATACTAGTCAAACTAAGTTTGGTGAAGAGATGGGTGGCCCTTTTTACGTGTTTAGCGATACGTGCTGTACATGTAGAGCTGGTGCAAAGCTTGTCAACCCATTCCTGTGTCATGGCAATAAGGCGATTCGTGGCTCGCCAAAGTCCTTCCATAGTGATAGTATAACAAATGTTTTGGGTGCAAATAAGCTGTGCAGCGACATTCACCAATTCTTAAACCAGCTGGGAGTTCAACCCGCCATCAGCACCTCACATGGGTGGATCGTGGGAGCGCATGGTTCGCTCGGTGAAGGCAGCCATGACAGCGATCGCAGATCATCCACATCATCCTAGCGACGAAGTTTTACGTACTGTAATTGTTGAAGCGGAAGCAGTTGTGAATTCGCGACCGCTCACTTACGTTCCACTGGAATCAGCTGAGCAAGAGGCATTGAAACCAAACCATTTCCTGTTAGTCGGAACCAAGGGTGTCGATCAACCAGCGAGTATGGTAAACCATGTGGCAAGTAGCTTGAGAAACAGTTGGCGCCTTGCACAACTTCCGGAGGAATTCCCGGAGGAACTTCCGGAGGAATTCCCGGAGGAACTTCCGGAGGAATTCTCGGAGGAACTTCCGGAGGAATTCCCGGAGGAACTTCCGGAGGAATTGGAGGAACTTCCGGAGGAATTCCCGGAGGAACTTCCGGAGGAATTCCGGAGGAACTTCCGGAGGAATTTCGAAGGAACTTCCGGAGGAATTCGGAGGAACTTCCGGAGGAATTTGGAGGAACTTCGGAGGAATTCCGGAGGAACTTCCGGAGGAATTCGGAGGAACTTCCGGAGGAATTCCGGAGGAATTCGGAGGAACTTCGGAGGAATTCCCGGAGGAACTTCCGGAGGAATTCCGGAGGAACTTCCGGAGGAATTCCGGAGGAACTTCCGGAGGAATTCGGAGGAACTTCGGAGGAATTCGGAGGAACTTCCGGAGGAATTCCCGGAGGAACTTCCGGAGGAATTCGGAGGAACTTCGGAGGAATTCGGAGGAACTTCGGAGGAATTCCGGAGGAACTTCGGAGGAATTCCCGGAGGAACTTCGGAGGAATTCCCGGAGGAACTTCGGAGGAATTCGGAGGAACTTCGGAGGAATTCCCGGAGGAACTTCCGGATGAATTCGGAGGAACTTCCGGAGGAATTCGGAGGAACTTCGGAGGAATTCCCGGAGGAACTTCGGAGGAATTCGGAGGAACTTCCGGAGGAATTCCCGGAGGAACTTCCGGAGGAATTCGGAGGAACTTCGGAGGAATTCGGAGGAACTTCGGAGGAATTCCCGGAGGAACTTCCGGAGGAATTCGGAGGAACTTCCGGAGGAATTTCGGAGGAACTTCGGAGGAATTTGGAGGAACTTCCGGAGGAATTCGGAGGAACTTCCGGAGGAATTCGGAGGAACTTCCGGAGGAATTCCCGGAGGAACTTCGGAGGAATTCCCGGAGGAACTTCGGAGGAATTCGGAGGAACTTCCGGAGGAATTCGGAGGAACTTCGGAGGAATTCGGAGGAACTTCCGGAGGAATTCGGAGGAACTTCCGGAGGAATTCGGAGGAACTTCGGAGGAATTCGGAGGAACTTCCGGAGGAATTCCCGGAGGAACTTCCGGAGGAATTCCCGGAGGAACTTCCGGAGGAATTCCCGGAGGAACTTCCGGAGGAATTCCCGGAGGAACTTCCGGAGGAATTCCCGGAGGAACTTCCGGAGGAATTCCCGGAGGAACTTCCGGAGGAATTCCCGGAGGAACTTCCGTAGTAGTAATAGTAGTAGTAGTAGTAGTAGTAGTAGTAGTAGTAGTAGTAGTAGTAGTAGTAGTAGTAGTAGTAGTAGTAGTAGTAGTAGTAGTAGTAGTAGTAGTAGTAGTAGTAGTAGTAGTAGTAGTAGTAGTAGTAGTAGTAGTAGTAGTAGTAGTAGTAGCTAAACATTTTTAAAACCATTAAACTTCTAAACAAAAGATCAACATAACTTGAATTACAACTTTGATTTTACCAGCATTATCACTCTACCACCGTCCTAGAACTCATTCTACTTGTTGCCAGCAGACAAAGCCATACTCAATCAAGTACTTTATGTAGAAACAATTTTGGCCACCAACATGTATAAAAGTGAGCGCGACCGCCCCGGGGAATAGAGTCCAAACGGGCGGCGATGGAAATGTATCGTAGGACAGTGAAATTCGTTTTTTTTGGCAAATGAACTGGATTTTGTGGGAGTTCATTTTTTTTTTGGTAAGGGCTTACCGGGGCGTTGTGAAAGTGCTTTTAGAGATTTTTTCCCCAACCACACCGGCCGTCGGGCGAATGGTTAGTGGTGGTGACCGATAGAGTTTGTTTAAATTAGAATTTTTGGCTTGGTCAAATGGATTGGAGGATGCAACCAACAAGGTTTCCCCGGGAACGAACGATTCCAAACTGGTGTTGTTTATGGCGATGAAATATTTCACAGGGGACTGCTGGAGCGAAATGAATTGAAAATCAACGGCCGATTGTCATCGTCTGTTGGTGATTTCAGGTTCGGATGCCTAGGAAATGAGATTCAACGACTGCGACAATCGAATACAAATCGGGCTTTGTGTCGGTAGTTTATGGCCTGTTCGGATAGGTAGCCTTGCACAATTTGGTCCATACTGGTCTTTTTATTTAAAAATGTTGATGAATATTTACACATACCTTCGCAGGACACCATTCTCGGGGGTTTGTAAATGGAATGAAAACATTATAATGCCTTGAAAACATTTTTTTTTTCATTTTGGCAAAAAAAAGATGTTTTTGAGTAATTAATTCAATACTATATACATGTCTTAGATCAATAAAGAAATAACAATGATTGTAATTTGTAGTCAATCTAAACTAAAGCCCATGACGGTGATTACTGCTAAAATTAGTTAAATACGCCTGAGCGGGCTCCTCTAATGCTGAATGCAAGAGTGGCAACCAGCTAACTGAAGCTGATTAGAATCCACCATAATTGCAGTGGATAGAGTTAACCATCCAATAGTGAGAACCCAAAATGTGATCGGAATGCTTGATGCCAATGCCACCGTGGGAGTGACAGTGGATGAAATTGGTGTAAGAATCGGTGTTTCCAAAACCCAGAATGCATGTTGAATTGATTGAATGCATCTGAGGATAAAAAAAATTAAATTATACAAGACCTTTTAGAAATATCTTGATAGCTGACTGTCGGTGAAAGCAGTGCCGACCCATTGTCATTAATTCAAAAATGAAGTTTCAAATCGCACATTTCGAACTCGTATTATCTAATGAACTACTCATGTATCTAATATTCATGAGTGCTAATTCAGGCGAAAAGTTTTGTCTGGTTTGCTGGCAAATTAATGTTTTCGATATCTCGAGCTTGTTTTGGTAGTTTCTATGTACCTCTCCTCTCGCATAACCTAACACCATTATCGCCGACCGTTTCCCAATCACTTAGTGGAGTTTACGTGTGATGCCGCTCGTACACCGTGAAAAAGGTATATAGTGAAGAGAATAGTTCCGATTTCTACTCCACTTGTACCTACGCCTCGATAATTTTTGAAGGTTAGAGTCAAGGATAGAGTGACCGTTTGGTTTTACTAAAATCTTGTTTGTAAAGTTCTTTGAAAAATACTTTGCAAATTCTTCTGGAATATCATCCGACACTCCTCCAGAGATTTATTCTAGAAAAAAGAATTTACAAGTTTTTGCTGAAATACCTACCGGAACTTGTTTGATTCATGTATATATGGGCCCTTTATTAGAAGATCCTCAGATGATTAGAAATTGAATATCTACGAACGATGATGCATATAAAGATTGTAGTGCCATTTTAAAACCCACACAAAGTTTCACATGGCCACTCTATCCAACAGGGATACAACGGAGGGGATCTGCGGCTCGTGTTTATTTTATGCGCTATCTAAATTTCCATATTTTGTCTGTCCAGTCGAGCAGCAACAGCAATGAACGCGACTCGTGCAGCACGGCAACGATAATGGTAATTACATTTCAAATAATTATTTTGCAGTTTGTGTTTGATTGTGACCGCTTGCTCGGTCACTACTGGCCAGTCCTTACGGAAATAACACGATTTGCGTGGTTTGGGTCGTGGTGGCTGCTGGTCACAGACCAGAAGATCGTTTGCTGTATTATTTGTGTTTTGGTTTTTTGATATGGGGTTCAAACAATAACCAAATATACATAAATGCAACAAACATCAAGTGCACTTTCTGCCTTTGAAGCGGAATTGCATGGATGCCATTTAGAAAATTGTCAGTTCATTGTGAAACCAAAACCGTTCAACCTTTCTGCTACCCTTCTGCAAAACTGAAAATGAACTTACACAAAGTGCTTTGGTTATTCATTAGACTAATTACAAATTTATTTCCACTCTAAATTCAGCAATTCTCTTCCGCAGATGTAGACACACACACGTGCGAGCATTCCAACAGATGTTCGTAGAATTTTCGAACAAATGCAGTTGCACAAAAGTTATAATGGAAAATTTTCCACCCGCTGAACGGCGACGTGCGCCAAGTTCCTCACCCGCGTGCAATTAGCTTCGCCGCAATAATGGTCGCCATCATCATCATCATCGCGGGCGGAGTGCACTGCTCCATTATTGAATAGAGCGAAAGATATGCACGTTAATGAGCGAATTAAAATGCACTTAACATTTGTATTCATAATTCGCTCGGCTATTGCCTTGCGAGCATAACCGACTGCAAAGAGTAGTACGATTTTTTATTGAGCAAAAAACTCTTTCAGAAGTGCGGTTAATCGTAGTCCTGGAACAGTACTGCAGAGGATCATAACAGACTTCCGCTGGGGTATTTGTAATTTTTGGTGGGAGAGAATATCCCAAAACGCCTAGTCGGACTAACTTATTTTCATGGAAACTTCATCTGCTATATTTAAATATAGCCGGCGAACACGGTTTATGATAGTTTTGGAGAATTTGTAAATCTGTTGCGTTCGAAACGCTTACTCCTTACATTATAATAATATATTGTATAATAATTTAGGGCCTAACATTTTTGCGACCTTTAGATACATCAAGCAAGAATCCATCAAGCAGTTGAAGCCGTCTCCGCATGAGCACACCGAATTCACTATTCCAATTGTCTTGCCTTGAGTTTGCACTTAACGAGTGTTGTGCTTGCACGCCATTGATTCTTAAAATATATCAAACTGGAAAGGAGAATGCATTCAAATATGTGGAGGTCGTTTTCATTACTACACAGTGCCATCTTGCCGTTTATTTCCCACTTTCCGCACGCAGTTTTCCATCGGCAAAAATATTCCCGTTGTCGATGGGCCAGACTTGTGATGTAATTTCTAATTAGCAAACCGTTTCGCTTCATTTATTGTCCATGTAAATTGGCAGCAGAAAACGACAGAATTCAAAATTTAATTTGCCACGTCATTACAACGTTTGTTGCCGTGCCGTCTGGTTCGCTTCTGGTTTCCGCAGCGGAGTCAATCGAAACCTAATGGAATATTTATGGTAAGTTGTCGTTTGAGTGCATGTCATCGAGTTGCTTTCCGATTTGTCGATTTTTAACCACCATAATTCGATTAACATTTTATTTGTTTTATTGTTCTTCAAATTAATTATAAAGTGACAGTTTGAAAATTGAAAATTTTCTTTTCTCAACATTTATTGTGTTTTCCAACGATTTTCTTATTTATGATCAAACTAAGATCATTCATTCTGTTGAAAATTGACTAGATCAAACTTTGTGTTCAGAAATTATGACCAAAATATCATTTTTGTACGAAAAGCGCGTGAATAGTTTAGTAATTTTCTTGGCACCTATTCTCATCCAACAAGTTAGATTCGAATGGGAATCCTGTGTTATCATTTCATATTGGAAATTGTCTAGATCGGACCATGGACTCAAAAGTTATGGCAAAAATACTATTTTTCCATTATACACCAGAAAGTCAACGATACCGCTAGGCTGATTAATCAGGGTTTTTCCTGAATAATTCCTGATTACACCACTGCAAATAAAATAAAACATATTTTTTTCGTTATTTAATTGCAGATTTGATTTTTTTTAGTGATTCGATTATCCGGAGTGAAAATAAAAATCGATACTCCGGATAATTGAGTCCGACCTGTACCTGCAGCCAGCGGTGCAATTTATCGACAACGCCTGCTGAGTGCGATCATTTTGTTTTGTTTTTTCTCTGCTCCTTCCTGCAGGGCCAACTCTGTCAAAAGCGGACTGAAGCTGATAATCATTCGGCACAAATTTCCTGTCTTTTTCTTTCAAGTGATGGTATTCACCATACATTTATATAGGGCCCTCACTTTCACACACCAGCAAGTGAGCAGAATGGACTATCACAGTGGACTACGTGTTTTTCGGTTTTCATTGCTAGGAAGTGAGGGTGAACAGGAGAACAGGCAATGGTATCAATATCCTGCAAATCTCACTAACTGAGACTGAGACTGACCCAGGTAACCGTACACTGAGAAAAATTCCATGGTAACGGTTACTATTTTGTAGTCTACGCCATGTTTTTAAAACAACCACAAATTTTCAGTTAAATTAACCACGCATTCGGACAAATTCACCACTGATTCAGTTCATGCAACAACATTCCACCAGGACCACAGTTGATTTTTACTGCGCGCATGGTAAAATCAAACGGGTTTGTTGTCTGCTGAAAATTGTCGGTGCGTATTCTTAAATTAACCCTCGGAATGGTAGTTTCAACCGCAACATTTTTTTGCGTGTAAGCCTAAAATAAGCTGTACGTGCGACTATAATGCTAACACAGAACTAACAAGCTTTATACTGGCTCTGTAATAGCCCTATATAGCCGAAAAGGCGAAATATAGTGCTAATGGTTACCTGGGGACGCATCCCTGCCTGCAGCACACATTCCATATTTAAAATTTTCAAAAGTAGCTACCCATCGGTTGTTTTAGCAACTGGAAGCGTGAATAGTGAACAAAACCGAGTAAGTGACATGACCACATGCCTTTTGGCCGAAAGGGACACACGACCAAAAATGTCATTCGGTATAACTGGTCGTTTGACCGAAAATGTCGTTTGGTCGAAAACGGTTCTTGGCAGCATCCCGGGTAGAAGAAAATAGCAAAAGAATAACAAGTTTTATCATTAATATATGAATAACAGAATAGCAAAATCTGATTTTAGTTTGTTTGATATAGTTACTAAAATAACTAAAATAATAGAGGAAATTGTTCGAGTGAATAGCTCAAAAATAACTCATTTTGTCATTATAAGAGCAAACCAAAATAGCAAAATATTTACATGTTGGAAGGGAAATATCAAAATTAGTTATTATTGATATGTTGAAAATGCAAATGACAAATAAATAACAAACTTTGTTATGATTGCAAAATGTGTTCTTCATTTGTTGTTCTGTTCTTCCATACAATAACATAATTATAACAAATTTTACTATTATAACAAAATTTGCTGTTGGGATGCTATTTTATGTTATGGAATAACAAAATATGATATCACAGCAAAATTTGTTATTATTATGTTATTTGTTTGTTACTCACCTCTACCCGGGATGGGCCAGTTGGCCGAAAATGTCATTTGATCGAAACTATCGTGTTACCGACGCGACAATCACAACAGAAATCAGATCCCAAACGAACGACGCTGGCGCGCGCCGATGTACCCAAAACAATGAAAATGATTCATACAGTGACGCGTCCGCACATAATTGATTACGAGTGCGCCTCAGTGCAGAGCACTACCACAGCAGCGGCACCACGTTCTGAACGCGCGCATCGAGTCTATACGGCGGCTCGATGGGCGCGGGCAGAACGGCAATAACCAAAAAATTGTAAAAATGTAGAATAAGCAAAATTTATGTATATATACCCTGAAGAATCAATAAAGTTTGAAGTTTTCGATTTAGTCTAAAGACGACTGTCCGTTGATTAAGACCGAAAAATTCCCTGGCATCCAGTAAGGAAAGATTGACTTCCACTCTTCTGCAGCATAGACTTTCTGAGCAAAGTATACTAGCGGGAAGATTAGGAAGGAAAGTATTTCCACACGGTAGTTCAGTCTCGAGTAGATGAAACTCTCTTCTTGATTCCATCGCATAGGCTTTCAGAGAGAGGCAACTAGCAAGGATCGAGAACCCCGAAATCTATTAGAGTTGGTCCGCTTCGACACAAGTCTTCTGCTAATATCCCGTTGCGCGTAGAGAAAAGTCTCTTTTAGCCTACACGGAAGAAAAAAAGAACCCAAAATTGAGTATTTTTGAACTTACTTTTGAGTTATTTTTTCTCTTCTCTTTCATCCACTCTTTCTTTTGTTGTCAAAAACAAAAGAGCCAAACCATCCAACGACGCCAGTTCAATACGGGAAGCCTATTTTGAGTTTTATTACGTGAGGTCGAAATTGAGTGAATTAAACTTAAATTTGGGTGAATAAATTTTCCGTTGGGTACTTTTTTAAGATGGGAGTAAAGGCAAACTACTTCGACCCTACTTACTCAATTTTGGCTTCCCGTACGGATGTTCGAGGTTGGGTGAATTAAACTCACTATTGGGTAGTTTATTTCTTCCGTGTGGAGTCTGGACCTCGCACAGGGAGGCAATTCGCGCGCGTAGCATATCGTTTAGTAGATCGTACATTCCCTGGCAAAAGTTTGGGTTCACCCTCGAAAAATATAGACAAAAGTTTTTGGTCGTATTTTCGCCGTCTTACATCCGATTTTGGATATTGTTAGCTCAATACAAAGAATATGAGTAGATCTTGCATTGTTGGTATTTTAAACTAACAATTTTTATTTTTCATATGTGCTAAAATAATAGCTTAAGATGCACATTTTTTTTTATATTTATGTTGAAAAAATATGTGGATTTTTCTCAAAATTGAGCCCATTAAATTTCGAAATAAAAAGTGGAACAGAACACACTGTGAATATATTCTTCACAGTGAGAAGTAAGGAAAAAGTAGTGAGAAGTGAAAGCTCTGACTCCTTCTTTCTCGATTCTCACTTCTTGCGGCGAGGGTGGAGTGACAAGTGAAAAGTGGAATATTTATCTTCTCACTTTCTACAGTGAGAAGATAGAATTAAAAAAAAAGTGCTCAATGAGAAGTGAGGAGTGGGACAGATGAAAATTGGCCCTCCTCCCTAGGATTGAGAAATTATTTAGCAGTGCGTATAGTATAATGTATAGTATAGTATATAGCATAATGAATTATTGAAAAAGTTTCAAGCAGAAGAATTGTCTCCCATATTCAGCCTATCATAATGAGATGAGTGGAAGACAAATAAGCTTGTTTCTGATTTCTGAGAAAGATTCCTGTGTGGCAGTGAAATTGCACTTGGTATTAATTACGGTAAGGCTTTATTTGATTGATTTGAAAGCATCAAAATAAGCTTGATATGAACAACCAGTGGTGCAATTTATCAACAATGCCTGCTGAGTGTGATTCTTTTGTTTTGTATTTTTCTCTGCTCCTCTTTGCATATGACGGTGCCTTTCAGTCAGAATGACAAAGCAGGAGTAGCTTAGCAAACTCGGTTTGCCAACAGCGGGCTGAAGCTGATGATCATTCGGCACAAATTTCCTGTCATTGTCTTTCAAGTGATAGTATTCACCCATGCATTTATATAGGGCCGTCGCATTCACACAGCAGCGAGTGAACTGAATAGACTGTCAGTGCGGGCTGCGTATGCAATGAGAAGAGAGGTCTTTTGTTTACTTTATCTTTGATTGTTGCTGCTAACCATTTTCAGTTTTCACCGCTAGAAAGTGAGTGTGAAGAGGGAATGGTATCAACATCCAACAAATTTCAGTCACTGAGATTGAGAATTCGCACCACTGTGAACATCAACGGAGAGAGCCACCAAAATATCAATCAAAGCAACCGTGGTAGGGGAGAACGGTCCAAAATGCACCCCTGGGGCAAAATGGCCTCGCTCATAAAATCACTCATATAATCTGTTGTAGTACATTTATGAATGAATATTACCATTACAATTCATAATTAGTTATCCATCACTGATCTCCATTGGAAAAATTTAGCAAAATCCCTTCATATTCACTCAAATTTAACGATTTGCTATTCTTCCACCACATCCGTAAAATTGTAGTTCAATCCATTAAGAAAAAACAAACAACCATTCGTTCACCATCATTTTACATGCAATTGAGTCATTTTAGACCACCATTCGGGCGTTTTGCCCCAGGCCTATTTTTAAAACATTTTTTAAATGCGTTAGAAAGTCATGAAAACCTTATTGTTTTGAATAGGAGATCATTGTGAAATGTAGCTGGGTTTGTAAATTTTGCACCTATACGTTGAAATGGTTGAGTATTTTGGTTTATATGGGCGAAAGCATCGAAAAAGCTTAAGGGGTGCATTTTGGACCGTCCTCCCCTACTTCGCCAGCAGTCAAAGATATATGGTCCTGGTCAGTGACAGTTTATCAGCAGACTTCTGCCTGTCTAGCAACATGATAATCTCCACAATTCCCATCAGCGTTCGAGAAGGATTCACATCAGAATCCGAGAGGAATTCTCATCAGAATCCGAGAAGAATTCTCATTGAAATTTCTAAAGAATTCTTTTCAGAATCATCGATGAATTCCAAACGAAATCCAGAGGAATTCAAACTGGAATCCTTTCGGTATCATTAAAGGATACCCATGGGAATATGTGGGGGATACCCTTCATAATCCATCGAGGATTTGCTCCAGAATTGCTCCGGAGTCGTTCGAAGATTTGCTTCCTTGACGATTTCTTTAAGAACACTTCGACGATTTGCTTCGGAATCCCTTGAATATTGAATTCGGAGTCTCTCGACATTTTGCCTTGGAAATCCTCAATGATTTACTTAGGAATTCCTCGGCGATTGAAATCCCTCTGACGGTTGGCTTCGTAATCCCTCGACGAATTGCTTTGAAATCCTTTAATGATTTGCTTCTACATCCCTGGAGGATTCCCGTTGGAATTTCTGGATGATTCTTTTCGGAATAATTCGACAATTTGCTTCAGAATACATGGATGGTTTGCTTTGGAATTCACTGGGGGATTCTTTACGGAATCATTTGAAGATTCGCTTCAGAATACATCGACGGTTTGTTTTGGAATTTCTCGAAAATGTAGGTTGGACTCCCTCGACGATTCACTTCGGAATACCTTGACGAAATGCTGCAAAATACTTCGACGATTTGCTTAGCAACATCCCTGAAGGATTCCCTTTGGAATAACTGAAGAAAACTTTACGGAATCCCTGGAGGAATAATTCGTAGTCCCTCAACGATTTGCTTCGGGATCCCTCGACAGATTGCTTTGGAATCCTTCGATGATTTGCTTCTACATCCCTGGAACATTCTCGTTGGAATTCCTTGAGAATGTTCAACGGAGTCTCTGGACCTTCCTTTCAGAATTGCTGGAGGATTCCATTCGGAATCTCTAGAAGATTCTCATTGGAATCCCTGAAATATTTCCGTCCGAATCTCTGGAACATTCCCGTTCAAATTCCGGGAATATTCCCGTCGGTATTCCTGGAGGACGGAGGATATCTAGAAGATTCCCTTCGGAATCCCTGAAACATTCCCGTCGGAATCAATAAAGGATTCTCATCGGAATACTTGGAAGATGCCAGTATTGCATCTATTTTCTTTTCATTTGAGATAAATAGAATATTTATGAATTATGCAAAAATATTCATTGCCCCAATGGGAACCTGACGGCGATCCAACACAAATTGTCCTTTGAGTGAGCGGGACACTTAGACGCAATCAATGTCAATTTGAGTCGTTGTAGCAATCATCGGCAGGTAAACAAACACACTTCGATACTGTGGGCTACAACAGAAAGCACGTGCCGAAAAGAGAATATGGATGAGTGTGATTGATTCGCACTTGCCTTACAGGCAGGTAGGTGGTTGGACCGGATTTATCACATTACCACTAAGATAAAATGTTCGAGAATTTTTAAAAAAAAGCTCAAAATAGAGAAAATAGATGAAGGAACTCTAGCCCCCCATAGTCATCCGGGCTAGCTACGCCAATGAAAAAAATGTTCTTAAATCAACAGACTGAGAAAGCCAAAATTTGAATAAGCTGTTTCGTAGAAGTTTCCTCTTCTTTCGATGACGAAACAATTAAAATGTGCGAATACAATCATTGCACTTTGTGTTGTTCATCAAAACAATTGAAGAAGCCTCCAAACATGTATGGAAAAATTGGCTTCCTCTAACATCAACATGAAAACATACAATTGAGGTTAGGTCCGATTTCCGACTGTTCTCTCACTGTGTGAAATGAACTCATCGAAAATATTCAACTGTCGGTTACACTAAAATGAGTAACATAGCAGCTATTCTAAAAATGTGTTGTTCCAGGAGAGCCCCGTTTCGTGTGAATGGAACACAAAATTGTGTAAATCCTGTTATACAATGTGAAGCCATGCCTCGAGGAGTCGATAGCGATAGGTGCCAACGATAGGTATCCTACGACCCCCCTGCCTCGGCATGAGCAGACCATACTTTGGTCATTATTAATCATAATCAATTGCATCGCTACACAATGAATCTGTAGCCGTCCTGTCGAAAGTCGAATGTCGAAAGACAAAAGGTCGAAGGACAAAAGGTCGAAGGGACAAAAGGTCGAATGTACAAAAGATCGAAAGGACAAAATGTCGAAAGGGCGAAAGGTCGAAGAGACAAAAGGTTGAAATTACAAAATTGATTAAAATTGAAAAGCCGTAGTATGGACAACAATACAAAGCAAAACTATGATGTAGGTATCGTCATCGGGGGTGACAATTGGCCATATAGGGGTCAGATTGAGCCATGTTTTCAACAACTTAGAATGTCTTTGTAATGCAATTTATGTATCTGGGTACAAGGAAATTGTAATATATTTATTTATTTATTCATCTTCATCTTCAGTGTTAACTGTACATACTGGTTTAAAACTTATATGCTAACTTAAAATTTGCCTTAATCTAGTTTATATCGTTCTGCTACAATTAAAATCGAACCAATCAATGTCGTTGAGGGGGTTGAAGCAACGTTCCAGCGGGTGGTTTTGCCCAACCATTGTGGAGTGTCGGACAGACTGGAAGAGCTGACGTTGGCGGGCTGACTGAGGGCAAAACGAACAAAACTGCGTTGGACCCTTCCGATTCGCGTCATCTGGACTTCGTGATAGGGCGCCCACACCTGCACAGCATATTCGAGTATGCTTCGTACGAGGCAGCAATACAGGCTTTTCAGGGGGTAAACGTCATCAAACTCAGCAGCGTTCCGGCGCATGAAGCCTAGTACGGCGAAAGTCTTGACAGTAGCTCGTTGCAATATGCTCGTTAAAATTCAGCTTGCAGTCAAACGTAACTACCAGGTCTTTTATGGAGCTCACACTTTTCAGTTCGTTTTCGCATGCCGAGTAAAGAAAGTTTATCTGCGTTCTGCATTTGTTAAAACTTATTGAATTGCATTTCGATGCATTTATCTCCATACCATTTAAACAACACCAGTTGGCTATGACATCTAGATCTTGTTGCAGCGCAAGACAATCGGTCAATGATCGAATAATTCGAAATATTTTCAAATCGTCGGCGTACATGAGACGATGAGATCGAAGTTTACAGCATAAGTCGTGCACGAAGATGATGAAATTCAGCGACCCTAGGTGACTGCCTTGTGGCACTCCGGATGGCGAAGGATATGTATTGGATGAGACAGTGCCTAATTTAACGAAGGATGACCTACCAATCAGGTAAGAACGCAGCCAAGTGACAATCCAGTCAGGAAATCCCAAACGTTCTAATTTCTTTAAAGTTAATCCGTGAGGAACTTTATCGAAAGCCTTCGAAAAGTCGATGTAAATGCTGTCAACTTGACATCTCTTCTCCAGGTTAGAATTCAGCATGCTAGTGTAGGTCATCAGGTTTGTTACAGTTGAGCGATTTCGTACAAAGCCATGTTGGTACTCAGAGATAACAGGTTTAGCGGCCACATACATACGTTCATGAATCAGCAGTTCTAGTGTTTTGGCCAGACAACTAAGAATCGAGATTGGACGATAGTTCTCAACATTATGGGAGCTACCCGCCTTATGAATTGGAGTAACTGCTGATATTTTCCACTCATCTGGGAAGACTCCTAGCGCAAGCGACATGTTGAACAAAATGCAAACCGGCAATCCTAATACGTCAGCACATCGTCGAATGAAAACAGTAGGTAGTCTTTCTGGACCTGGATCTTTCGACAGCTCCTAATGTTTTTGAAATTTCAGCTACGGTGAATGTGGGGCGCGGGAAATTCATGTTGTATGATGGAAAAGAATTAAGAAGGTCTGCCGAATCTGGAGGAGGATTCGTATTGTACACCGATTTGAAAAAACTTGCGAAAAGCTCAGCAGATTCAACGATATCATTTGATGTAACATCAGCAAAACTCACAGTGGACAACATCGCATGCGATTTTTTCCTGGTTTTGATGAAACGCCAGAAAAATGACGGGTTCGATTTAGCTTCATTTTGTACACGGTGAACATACTCACGAAAGGTAGACGACACGAGACTTTCGTACTCCGATTCAACGGTTTGCAGAAGAGCTCTGTTTGTCGCAGTCCGGTTACGGAAAAACCTGCGACGCGTTTTACGAAGTATATTACGTCGATGCTGTAGTTCAGCGTTCCACCAGAGTTGCTTGTACGTCTTCCGAGGTAAAGATCTACGAAGAGGAACATGCCTGCTTATTGTGTCGAAGACCGCGTTGTAGAATGATGTAATCGAGGTGTTAATATCGTCTCCACTGAGTATCAGGAACCAATCAAGTGAATTAAGCTCGTTCTTCACAGCCTCGTAGTCACAGCGAGAGAAGTCAAAATCTAAGTCCATTCCTTCCACTGCAGATTGGAGATGATGAACCGGGTTACGAAAGTCCAGACGTAGAACGAACGGTTTGTGGTGGCGGTCAGGGCTTAAAATTGAATATGGTGCTTCAATAAGCTCAGCTTCGTGACAGTCGCTTACAAATGCCAAGTCAAGAAGTATCCCGTTCGAATTTGATACATTGCAGATTTGTTTCAAGCCACTAGCAATCAAAATTTCAGTTAGAGTTAACTCCTGCTCGGAAGAAGCGTTGGTTGGCAAGTATCCTTCCTATAACCATTCGAGCCGAGAGAGGTTGTAATCCCCGAACTACGATATATAAAACCTTTTGAGCGATTTAGATGGCCCAATCTTGGCTTGAACCCACAACCTCTTATTTCTACACAAAATTCTATCATCAATATATATGCATATGCAATATGCAAATGCACATGCATGATTATAAACCGTTCGGTCCTGGAACACTTATGCAAGCTCATTCATGCTGTGTGCCATGAGAGATGTTTTTTCGTTAGTGATGTACAAATTAAAATGATTCGTACGGTTGAATCACCGAATAGTATGCAATTTAAACTGTTATGTACGGCTTAATTGAGTCTTAGTGTACATGCTTTAGTGTTTATTTCTTGTTTAAATCCAGTAACGACGTCACGTTGAATTAAAACCAATAACATCCCCATCTAATGCATGATGAGGAGTGAAAAATAAATTTGACACACATTGCTACAAGAGACCAAAAATATTCTGTATCTGCATGATGGACATCGGAATGTAACGTATAGGAATGTAAAGGAAGTCGCATTGGTTATCTGCTAAATAATGTGATTCACTCAAACATGCACTCGAAGCAACACGTGTTACAAGAGCACGATCTAACAAGTACTAATTACTCAGCTTCACCGTCCCAAGGACTAATAAAAATTAAACAATGCTCGCCCTGGCTGAATATTCACTGTAGATTGGTTAAAGAACTGCCCATGAAATAAAGAAGGAGAAATCTCAGGGAAATGTAGTAAGATAGATTGTTTTTCAAAAACATGTTTTCAAACTGGTTGTCGTATAGTTTGTCTTTTTCGTGTGTACAGAATTATAGATTGTTAAGTTTTGGACTTTCGACCTGTTGTCCATTCGACCTTTTGTCCCGTCGAACTTTTCTCCCATCGACTTTTTGTCCTTTCTACATTCTGTCCCTTCGACCTTTTGTCCTTTCGACTTTTTGTCCCTTCGACCTTTTGTCCATCGACCTTTTGTCCTTCGACCTTTTGTCTTTCGATTTTATGTCCCAAAACCAGCAAAGAATATAGGAGAGATATTCCAATACCGTTCCACTTTTTGATCAATCAAGATAGGTGGATGGGGTCAACCAGTATCAGATCGTGCTTTCATAGACTGAGGCACACCAACGAATCTGATAAAAAATGTATGAATCAATGAAAAAGTTGGACAAGAAGGGATTTTTATTGCGCGGTAAACGTGCATCCGGAATATCTCCCAAATATCCCAAGTAACATTTTAAGATTTATTATTTACTACAAGAGTTGAATCCTACAACAATAAAACCATAATCAAGGCATTTTATTCTTTATCGCTAACACCAAAATCTCTTGGAGAGTAGTATCTGCCTAGTTGGCCCACTCTTGAAATGGTTTTGAAGGGTAAATGCAAGACGGGTTTCAAGATCAGAATATGACAAAGCATGAATACGAATTCGGCACCGAAAACCTTTCGTAGTCTATTTGTAAACCATTATAAAAGACAGTTGGCCTCATTTGAAACCTTTTCTAAGCCACTTAATCTTGATGCCTGCGGAAATCTCTAGATCTAGCTTTATGCAAACATTCACATGAAATAATAAAATACGTTCAGTCTCAACAAAATAAATTAAAGTATATTGTACATGAAATAATAAAATGCCTTAATCAAACATTGAAATGAAATATTTATAATCATCGAGAAAAATAATCAAAGCAGATGTGATGTATGATGCTTCAATTTTTGGTGCCAAATGAGATTTATTGTGTCATATAGTGCGAAACTCCGATATAACTGATGCGCTCTCAGTAAACCTCGTTTTAAATATTATTTTTCGAAAAACAAATTGTTGTTAAATTTGCACTTATCTGTTAATTGCACATTGTTTAATTGTTTTATTATTTGCAGTTGATTTGTTTATAAAATTTCATAAAAAATCTTAAGTGTAATGCAGTACTAATAGATTTTTCGTTTCAAATTCTCTCCTAATGTGTAGTGAAAAAAAATATGGCGATGGCTTGCGAGATGATTTCTCGCCATCCATTTATTCACATTGCTTTGCTTCGATGAAATTAACAATAAAATCAAAATGTTTAGATATGGCATGTATGAAGGCTCGAATGACTGTTGTAAATGCTGAATGGTCATTTTTCGACATATATGGTGACCATAACTAGAGTGAATTTGACAGTTCATGTTTACCAAACGAAAGGAAAACACAGGGCATCGATAAAAATTGGATAGAGTTCAAATTGATCATTTAATATACGTAAGTAAAACATGAAGTACTCAACTAGTGGTGACGGCGCTTTATCAGTCGGACACATAAAAAAACATTTCCGTACCACTGTTGGAAAAGTGGAAAAGTGAAACATTTATAGCGACTGGAGCGGGTCTGCGTACCGTGTTTTTCTTCTATCTTGTATTCTTTAAAGTTTGTCACCTCGTGATTTCGGAAATGAATATTTCGATATCAAGTTGATTTATAAAGCTGAAAATTGGTCAGGATGCATATTATGAGTAAGCAAGCAGCGTGGTGATGTTTCAGAGCTATATCTTTTACAATAATGAAGGATTCAGCTCTTACTACTCGTCTTCACTTTCCCACTTTTTCGGTTCTGATTTTTTCCGAGCTGCAGAGTTTGTATTTTATAAGACTCTTTATGTAGCAAGCACAAATGCCAATTGATCTGATTTAAAGCCGAAAGTAACTTTTATAGTAACAAAACGACTTTAAGAAGTATTTTATTATGACAAATAAAATAAACATCAAGGAGTTTTAATGATATTTTCCAGACAGGTTTAATCGAGGCATGGACTGCCCTAATAAGTTCATATTAAAAACTTCATAGTATTCGGAATTTATAACCTGCCACAAATGGTTTTGGCAACAGCTTGAAGATAAATCACAATTCAGGCGTGCTAAATGCTTTATCAAAACTAAAGAGCAAGCCTATTGCCATAATAAAACCATAATAAATAACATCGAATGCCAAAGAGCTGTATGAATGTTACTTGGGTATCTATCGTGCAACTTTTACGGATACTCTCTCCACTAGACAAGTAGATGCTTCTCGGTGGAACATTCCATTACGATTGCAGTTGACCGATACTCGATGCCACATACCTGCCAGCGTAGATTCACTCATCGGTATTGCCCATTTTTCAGTTTATTATGGACCGAACAGGAGGATCTTTAAGAGCTTCTTAAAACCGAATGGGGTTCAATTAGTTGCTGGCGACGTCAACGATGAATCTGCAGCGTTTTTAAAAACACATCAGGTGGAATCCTTAGACATGCAGACTGAGTCTGTTTTGGAGACCTCTGTCGTTGAATAAAACAACGGATTTTGAGAATGACGATCAACGATTCATCAGATATTCATACTTCGGTGAATCATTGAAGAATTCAGGGAATACGACATGCTACTCACCATCTCTTTGTGGATTTAATTCAGCATGAGTCAGTCAGTCAAATGAAACAAACTATGGCAAATCGATCTAAAATTTGATTTTCCGATAGAACGAATTAGTCTGATTTGAGCGAGTGGCTCCAATGAGCCAATCTTAATAAAAGTCGGTGATAACCCGACTTAGTGTTGTTAGATAAAATGCGAAATCTAATGTGGCGTAGCATGAACCCTTGCGCAAATCGTAGTTGCAGAGATACATATCCTCCACGGTCATTTTAAATTTCGCTACAATCTACAATTAGGTGGATTCGATTTTCTTCACACTGGTCACGTCCTTACAAATGTTTTTATTTTGTAATCGTCCAAAGATCTGCTTAGGAAAACGCTCGGAACCGAAACAGTTTTCACAGACAAAGGAGGTAATAAAATGGCAAACATGTACCAATTAGGTGAATCTCTGTAAGGAAAAACTGAAGGGGTGAATGAAGTCAGCAAAACTTACCAGATTTAGATTGTTATTACAAATACCAGTCCTTATTCAATTTTCCAAACGAAGTGCGTTGAAAATATCGTTCCGGTGTTGTTCAACGATACATATATCCAGTCTCAGAACGTTGTCATACTTCACGCTATGCATTACGACGACTTTCAGCTCTTCAGTACCTATTAGCTTTTGCAATTTTTCTTTCTTGATCCGCAGTCTCCAGAGTAAAGCTGCCAAAGAACGCCACACATCTGTTCGATATTGATTTAGATGTGCCTTAGAAAAATGCCTCATACTCTTTGACATTCGACACTGCAAGGTATGATCCGCATTCCACCGGGGCTGGTAGTTTGCATACGATTCTTCCTCTTGCAGAACAATGACCACGTTTCTTGAACTTCTGGCGACAGTATCCTCTTCGACAATGGTGATCTCGTTGTCCAGAAGAACGAATTAATCTGTTACTCCAATAATTCACGGTCCATTTCATAAAGTGATGAAAGGTAATGTGATCCACAATCTGCTGTGCAACTTAGTTTCCGAATATACAATACAAAGATCTTTCTGCATTCTCCATTTCGAATGGCGGACCAAGAGCGATCGTTACATTCAGGATTTAACATTCAGGATTTTACCGATATACACGAAGTGTATGACCATTGTACTGCCAATAAAAGCATAACTGTGCCATAAAGATAGGACACTAATCAAATATGGGACGGTTATGGGTATTCAGTTCATTATTAATGACATGCTCCTATATTTATGATATTCGCTATACCAAATCTAGTGACAATACGATTAAATTATGAAGAATCATCGCACAGCATGCGTGGGGTTATCATTTAATTGTTTCCTTACTAATTTGTTACTATCGGAACTCCGAACAAATGAAACTTCGACTTTCTCATTCCTTGCTTTTAGAAAAGGATACTGGTTCATGTTGGAAATTGCCACATCAATCGATTCAATTCTACACTGTATAAGCCTCTCTGGCGTAGGCACCGTAAGACCAAAGTCGGATTACGATACAGCCTCTGAAAACCACAATTTCGTGAACCAATCTACGTAACTTCAACGTCTATGCGGAGGAATATGGTTAAATACGTTCCTTTGTCGAATAATAATCGTTCAGAATGTTAATGAGCGTTCTATTTCTTATTTCATAACTAAGAAGTTTTCCGAACTGAGAAAAACAACTAAACGACATGTTTAGGAATTATTTAAACACTTAACATGCAACACGAGAAGTACTCACGGAAAGCATCAATCGTGTGGTATATTCTCCTTTGACACAACACATTCAACCAGTGCCAGTGTGCGCTTCAGACCACTATCCCCTCCACGTACGCGGCTAAAATCCCACCTCGCTCCCCACACACACGGCAGTACTCACCCAAATTATCCACCTCGCACGGCAGCGTGATCGTATCGCCAATGACGGCCCGTATCGACTGGGACCGGGATGTGAACTTTGGCTGAATCAACGGTGGGTTGTCGATGAAGTCTGGATCTGACAGCGGATCGGACAGCGAGTTGCCGTACGATGTGCCTGAGAAAGGAGGAACAAAAAAAAATAAAACAACGTTAGGGTAAAATTTGGAATCGGAACAAAAGTTCAAACGCAGAAATGGATATACGAGGTGAATCGAAATGTCAATCAAAGGTTTTTTTGGCGGGAATCGGTTTTTGGCGGTGATGAGATTTCATTCTGAGTGGATGGCGGAGGTTTTCGGTATCTGTTCGTTTATTTTTTATTATTTTAGTGAAGTAAATAAGATTGGTAGGCTTGATTTAGATATAGCATAGCAAATCATCCCAGGCAGAAGCTATGCACAAAATAACAAAACATGTTATGGACTTAATTGATATAAAAGATAAAAGAACAGGCAACAATAACAATAACTTGCACCGAAATATCATTTAACTATCAAGATATGCTATGGATAAGAACAAACTAATGGCTTATGATATTGAGCACTTCTTACAAATAGCATAACTTGATCTCATAATAATATTTAGGTGTGAAATATAGATATTTTCGTCTGATCTTTTATCTCTTATATCAATCATGTTCATATCTCATTTTGCTATCATATGCATCATATGAAAGGAGGCTTCCGAGCCTCTTGAAAGGAGGCTTCCGAGCCTCTTGAAAGGAGGCTTCCGAGCCTCTTGAAAGGAGGCTTCCGAGCCTCTTGAAAGGAGGCTTCCAAGCCTCTTGAAAGGAGGCTTCCGAGCCTCTTGGAAGGAGGCTTTGAGCTCTTGGAAGGAGGCTTCTGAGCCTCTTGAAAGGAGGCCTGAGCCTTGAAAGGAGGCTTCTGAGCCTCTTGAAAGGAGGCTTCTGAGCTCTTGAAAGGAGGCTTCTGAGCCTCTTGAAAGGAGGCTTCTGAGCCTCTTGAAAGGAGGCTTCTGAGCCTCTTGAAAGGAGGCTTCTGAGCTCTCTTGAAAGGAGGCTTCTGAGGCCTCTTGAAAGGAGGCTTGAGCCTCTTGAAAGGAGGCTTCTGAGCCTCTTGAAAGGAGGCTTCTGAGCCTCTTGAAAGGAGGCTTCTGAGCCTCTTGAAAGGAGGCTTCTGAGCCTCTTGAAAGGAGGCTTCTGAGCCTCTTGAAAGGAGGCCTGAGCCTCTTGAAAGGAGGCTTCTGAGCCTCTTGAAAGGAGGCTTCTGAGCCTCTTGAAAGGAGGCTTCTGAGCTCTTGAAAGGAGGCTTCCTGAGCCTCTTGAAAGGAGGCCTGAGCCTCTTGAAAGGAGGCTTCTGAGCCTCTTGAAAGGAGGCTTCTGAGCCTCTTGAAAGGAGGCTCTGAGCCTCTTGAAAGGAGGCTTCTGAGCCTCTTGAAAGGAGGCTTCTGAGCCTCTTGAAAGGAGGCTTCTGAGCCTCTTGAAAGGAGGCCTGAGCCTCTTGAAAGGAGGCTTCCTGAGCCTCTTGAAAGGAGGCCTGAGCCTCTTGAAAGGAGGCTTCTGAGCCTCTTGAAAGGAGGCTTCTGAGCCTCTTGAAAGGAGGCTTCTGAGCCTCTTGAAAGGAGGCTTCTGAGCCTCTTGAAAGGAGGCTTCTGGAGGCCTCTTGAAAGGAGGCTTCTGAGCCTCTTGAAAGGAGGCTTCTGAGCCTCTTGAAAGGAGGATTCTGAGCCTCTTGAAAGGAGGCTTCTGAGCCTCTTGAAAGGAGGCTTCTGAGCCTCTTGAAAGGAGGCTTCTGAGCCTCTTGAAAGGAGGCTTTGAGCCTCTTGAAAGGAGGCCTGAGCCTCTTGAAAGGAGGCTCTGAGCCTCTTGAAAGGAGGCTTCCTGAGCCTCTTGAAAGGAGGCTTCTGAGCCTCTTGAAAGGAGGCTCTGAGCCTCTTGAAAGGAGGCTTCTGAGCCTCTTGAAAGGAGGCTTCTGAGCCTCTTGAAAGGAGGCTTCTGAGCCTCTTGAAAGGAGGCCTGAGCCTCTTGAAAGGAGGCTTCTGAGCCTCTTGAAAGGAGGCTTCTGAGCCTCTTGAAAGGAGGCTCTGAGCCTCTTGAAAGGAGGCCTGAGCCTCTTGAAAGGAGGCTTCTGAGCCTCTTGAAAGGAGGCTTCTGAGCCTCTTGAAAGGAGGCCTGAGCCTCTTGAAAGGAGGCTTCTGAGCCTCTTGAAAGGAGGCTTCTGAGCCTCTTGAAAGGAGGCTCTGAGCCTCTTGAAAGGAGGCTTCTGAGCCTCTTGAAAGGAGGCTTCCTGAGCCTCTTGAAAGGAGGCTTCTGAGCCTCTTGAAAGGAGGCTTCTGAGCCTCTTGAAAGGAGGCTTCTGAGCCTCTTGAAAGGAGGCTTCTGAGCCTCTTGAAAGGAGGCTTCCTGAGCCTCTTGAAAGGAGGCTCTGAGCCTCTTGAAAGGAGGCTTCTGAGCCTCTTGAAAGGAGGCTTCTGAGCCTCTTGAAAGGAGGCTTGAGCCTCTTGAAAGGAGGCTTCTGAGCCTCTTGAAAGGAGGCTTCTGAGCCTCTTGAAAGGAGGCTTCTGAGCCTCTTGAAAGGAGGCTTCTGAGCCTCTTGAAAGGAGGCTTCTGAGCCTCTTGAAAGGAGGCTTCTGAGCCTCTTGAAAGGAGCCTTCTGAGCCTCTTGAAAGGAGGCTTCTGAGCCTCTTGAAAGGAGGCTTCTGAGCCTCTTGAAAGGAGGCTTCTGAGCCTCTTGAAAGGAGGCTTCTGAGCCTCTTGAAAGGAGGCTTCTGAGCCTCTTGAAAGGAGGCTTCTGAGCCTTTTGAAAGGAGGCTTCTGAGCCTTTTGAAAGGAGGCTTCTGAGCCTCTTGAAAGGAGGCTTCTGAGCCTCTTGAAAGGAGGCTTCTGAGCCTCTTGAAAGGAGGCTTCTGAGCCTCTTGAAAGGAGGCTTCTGAGCCTCTTGAAAGGAGGCTTCTGAGCCTCTTGAAAGGAGGCTTCTGAGCCTCTTGAAAGGAGCCTCTGAGCCTCTTGGAAGGAGGCTTCTGAGCCTCTTGAAAGGAGGCTCTGAGCCTCTTGAAAGGAGGCTTCTGAGCCTCTTGAAAGGAGGCTTCTGAGCCTCTTGAAAGGAGGCTTCTGAGCTCTTGAAAGGAGGCTTCTGAGCCTCTTGAAAGGAGGCTTCTGAGCCTCTTGAAAGGAGGCTTCTGAGCCTCTTGAAAGGAGGCTTCTGAGCCTCTTGAAAGGAGGCTCTGAGCCTCTTGAAAATAGGGGCTTCTGAGCCTCTCGAAAGGAGGCTCTGAGCCTCTCGAAAGGAGGCTTCTGAGCCTCTTGAAAATAGGGGCTTCTGAGCCTCTTGAAAGGAGGCTCTCCGAGGCCTCTTGAAAGGAGGCTTCTGAGCCTCTTGAAAGGAGGCTCTGAGCCTCTTGAAAGGAGGCTCGAGGCCTCTTGAAAGGAGGCTTCTGAGCCTCTTGAAAGGAGGCTTCTGAGCCTCTTGAAAGGAGGCTTCTGAGCCTCTTGAAAGGAGGCTTCTGAGCCTCTTGAAAGGAGGCTTCTGAGCCTCTTGAAAGGAGGCTTCCGAGCCTCTTGAAAGGAGGCTTCCGAGCCTCTTGAAAGGAGGCTTCCGATCCTCTTGAAAGGAGGCTTCCGAGCCTCTTGAAAATAGGGGCTTCCGAGCCTCTCGAAAGGAGGCTTCCGAGCCTCTTGAAAATAGGGGCTTCCGAGCCTCTTGAAAGGAGGCTTCCGAGCCTCTTGAAAGGAGGCTTCCGAGCCTCTTGAAAGGAGGCTTCCGAGCCTCTAGAAAGGAGACTGCCGAGCCTCTTGAAGGGGGCTGCGAAGACACCTAGAAGGAGGCTTCCAAGCTTTTGCGGCGAAGCTACTGATCTTTTCGGTAAAGGCCTGTGTATTTCTCAAAAAAGGCTTTCAAACTTTTAAATCCTAGATTTTAGCTTAGAAGCATATTTTCAACATACCGTTGAACAATTTGTCTCAATCAGAGAGATAACATTGATTCGACGTATTGTTTTTTGTTTTTTTGTCCCACAGCCCTTCATACACTGCGCTGGTTGGAGTGGGCCGGGTTCAAAAGTTTACTGATCCCCATGTATATTGTGTACAAAACGAAGTTTTAGAATAAAAGAATTCATTTGGTGATCTCAGAAGGAGCCGCCTACGAATATTTGACTTACTGCTATCTCAAACTTCATGTGCCGACTGATTGAGTGTTGATTATTTGTCGTCACCAATGTTGGAAAATGTCATATCGTGTTAGTTGACAAATTTTGTGGAGAACTTGTACTCGCATATCCTATATATTTTCACATGGTCAATTCGTTTTGATTCGAGATGCGCAATCTCGTCCTCGATGCTATGATCATCGACCAATTCATTCAATTGAAAGATTACAACATGTATGCAACATCAGTTCTATTTATGTTGGTTTAAAGCCCCTAAATGACAATACTAAAATAAGCAAGGAGTCAGCAAGTCAATGCCCCACATTGACTCGAAACCGCAACCATCAGGATAATCGATAGTTGGATGTGTTCCATTCTTGTGGTAAAATCAATACTGAAAAATCCGAATATTGATGGCTGGCATTATTTCAGCCTGACCCCGCTATTAATGGTACACCATCACAAGCCATCAATTGCCCATAGTAACGTCGGCGGCAGTGCAGGCAGTGTCGAACGTGCCAATTGTGCTATTTTTCCGCAAAGTACTCGGTTACAGTCGGCCGAGGCACTCCAATATGAATCAAACATCATTGCATTGCTGGTGTAAAGCGAGACGGAAACAGCTCCGGGATGAGAACCTGCATAGAAAATGTGCACGCGGACCAAACCGCTCAAGTGTCAATATTTGAACTTGATGGTTCAGTACCAATTTCTGGTGATGAATTGTAATTTTGTTCCACTCGGTTCGATTTTGTCCTGATGCCATTGGCTCAATTCGGGTACGGTGAAGGAGGGGGCAGTGTTTACTGTCGATTGCGGTGCACAATAGTGCAGTCATGGCTACAGCAACGCAATGATGCGGAGGCCACTTTCAGCTGAGCGCCACCAAAGTATAAACAACTGCATCATGATGTGGAGCATTGTTGAAGTGTGCACATTTAGAACAATGAAACTGACAATCGGAAATTGGACCACTGGTGACCTTTGTTTCAGTTTAAATTAATAATTTGTCTCTGGAGGGGACCATTGACGGTTTACCATGGAATATAACCAATTTAGTTCTTGTTGTTGCGGAAAACCTTTGAAATATATCCATCATATGTAACTAACTCTCTTCGCATCAATGAATGTTGACTATTATCTGATACCCATTGTGAATTTAATTCATTGTCGAACTGAACAAAAACAAGGAGAATTGATTTATCAACTGATATTTTTAATGCTAAACAATAGTAGCTGAAAATTGAAAAACCCCCATTTTTATGTTTTCTGTTGTATTAACAAATTGATTCTTCATT
Source organism: Armigeres subalbatus (assembly GCF_024139115.2). NCBI lineage: Eukaryota > Metazoa > Arthropoda > Insecta > Diptera > Culicidae > Armigeres > Armigeres subalbatus. The sequence continues at coordinate 403,720,387 of NC_085141.1, forward strand.
GACTTCAAGGCAGTTTATTGCATCCCAAATTGAAATAAAAAGTTGTTACAAGATGAAATTCATTCCAACAATGTCTTCACTTATGAAGATAAGAACTCCAACACCATCTAGTAATATCTCCTGGTTTTCGCTTTCGGAATCTCATAAAAATTTCATGAGCAAACTTTTTCCCACTCAAATTAAAGACTTTCGATAGCAATTTTATGTCACAACGCCGAGTTTTTTCCCCGACTTGTTACATACGCAGAAACTTTTTAATACTTGTCATGGGAAGAGACTACAAATGAAACAAACATCCTGCGATGTGCGTTCGCAGCTCATTGTATAGTCATTAAAAGCTCGTGCAGGCAGAGCACCGCAAAAAATAATTTCAACTTTGTTTCGAGCGGAGTATCCGCCCGCCAAGAACATTGGAGGCCTACCTTTGTTGAATCAAGAACCGTAATCAGTTCGTCGCTGATGGTGAACAGTTAGTAAAGCCTACATGCGATTTTCACCCCACCGAAAATCACATGTAGCTTGTTGGCACCCACACCTGCCTGCCAGAGGTTGAAAATTGAAAAAAGTAGAAAATCCCATTTCCCCGCTGCATGTGCCCACACGGCTATTATTATTATGTCGGTTACGATAGCAGGAAATTTAATGCGAGCGGAAGGTTTTTCAATTTACCGGCTTATGCACGCCACAGCAACGACGAGCGAGCGCACTTTGAAGGTGGTGAAGCTTTTGACAGCTGTTCGAGACTTTGGAGCCGCGCTGCGACTGACTGGCTGACGGGATCGGGCCGATGCGATGTTTGTATCCGCGGAGCTCTATTGAGGGTGGAAAGCCCGGACGGACTCAAATAGGCGCGGATAATAATATCAATTATTGTTCTTGTAGGAAGGGTGATAAAATCTGTGTTTAAGTCACCTGCAGATTTGAAATACCGTTATCTCCACATTAATAGGATTTATCAATATATTTATGAAAAGCGATTTAACAACGAGGAAAATGGCAGCCCTTGTATTGTACCGTTTCATGTGAAAAACGATTCGTAAATAACATCTGATTGTTCCATAGAACACTACCACAAATAAAAACATTTCAAGAGCACCCATAAAGAATAATAAGAGGATCCATAACTTAACTAATTTTTTTCAATTAATAGGACAACATGTTCTATGAAATGTGAAAAAAAGCAATACAATTTCTGCTTTTTTTTCCTATGAACGTCTTATGATTAAGCCATAAATCATAAATTCAAATTTGCACAATTTTAAACGTAATGATGATCCATAATTGTTGTCGCACATAAGAGCGTTTCTGCTGGTCGGATTCTGTCGGGCATTGTTCTTTCTTCATTGCAATATTTGTGGACTGTATACACGGATTTTTTTAACAGAACAATCTACGTTTATTGGACGGAATAACTTGTACACGACTTATCTTGTTTAACGTTCGTTTTACTGATCACTGAACTTCACGGATGACGGACAAGGTTCTTGATTTACTACAGACTGTAGTGACTGACTAATAACGTTTGATTTGGATATCATGACTGTGACTATTACGACTCTATGATGGTATCTCGACGGACTATCATGACGGACTATTACGACGGACTCTCATGACGGACTATTACGACGGACCGACTAGCACCAATTGCAAGGGAGCTCGTGGGGCAGTATCAGGCGGGTTTTATGGGCGAGCGCTCCACCACGGACCAGGTGTTCGCCATTCGCCAAGTACTGCAGAAATGCCGCGAATACAACGTGCCCACACATCATCTATTCATCGACTTCAAAGCCGCATATGATACAATCGATCGGGACCAGCTATGGCAACTAATGCACGTACACGAAGAAACGATTTCCGGATAAACTGACACGGTTGATCAAAGCGACGATGGATCGGGTGATGTGCGTAGTTCGAGTTTCAGGGGAATACTCGAGTCCCTTCGAAACCCGCAGAGGGTTACGGCAAGGTGATGGTCTCTCGTGTCTGCTGTTCAACATCGCTTTGGAAGGGGTAATACGAAGAGCAGGGATTAACACGAGTGGTAAAATTTTCAATAAGTCCGTCCAGCTATTTGGCTTCGCCGACGACATAGATATTATGGAACGTAACTTTGAGAAGATGGAGGAAGCCTACATCAGACTGAAGAGGGAAGCTAATCGGATCGGACTTGTCGTCAACACGTCGAAGACGAAGTACACGATAGGAAGAGGTTCAAGAGACGACAATGTGAGCCACCCATCGCGAGTTTGCATCGATGGTGACGAAATCGAGGTGGTAGAAGAATTTGTGTACTTGGGCTCACTGGTGACTGCCGAAAATGATACCAGCAGAGAAATTCGGAGACGACTAGTGGCTGGAAATCGTACGTACTTTGGACTCCGCAAGACGCTCCGATCGAATAGAGTTCGCCGCCGTACCAAACTGACAATCTACAAAACGCTCATTAGACCGGTAGTCCTCTACGGACACGAGACCTGGACGATGCTCGTGGAGGACCAACGCGCACTTGGAGTTTTCGAAAGGAAAGTGCTGCGTACCATCTATGGTGGGGTGCAGATGGCGGACGGTACGTGGAGGAGGCGAATGAACCACGAGTTGCACGAGCTGCTGGGAGAACCATCCATCGTTCACACTGCGAAAATCGGACGACTGCGGTGGGCCGGGCACGTAGTCAGAATGTCGGACAGTAACCCGGTGAAAATGGTTCTCGACAACGATCCGACGGGCACAAGAAGGCGAGGTGCGCAGCGGGCAAGGTGGTGCGATAAGGTGGAAGATGACTTGCGGACCCACCGTAGACTGCGTGGTTGGCGACGTGTAGCCATGGACCGAGCCGAATGGAGAAGACTCTTATATACCGCACAGGCCACTTCGGCCTTAGTCTGAATAAATAAAAAATTGCATACATGTTGTAATCTTTCAATTGAATGAATTGGTCGATGATCATAGCATCGAGAACGAGATTGCGCTTCTCGACTCAAAACTAATTGATCACGTAAAAATATATAAAATATAAAAATAGGTAGGCTCGTAAGAAAAATGACACGTCAAGAGTGACGCATATTTTAACGCCACATGTTAGAGTACAAAAGTAAGCATGCTGAGACCGTAGAGCATCGTCTCAGTTCAGCTTGTGCGAAGATAGTAGTGACGACACATGTTTACATTCAAACTAAATGTTTACATACGTGCTGAGCCTGCTTTTTTTTTGTATACCGTCCTATAGCATCCCATAGCATCCTATGATTGAATCAAAACTAATAAAGAGATCATAGTAAACCTGATTACCTGTATATTGCTATATATTAACTGTTGGATGTGCTATCATTTTATAACTGGCTCCATCCATATACTCCGATCAAATCCTGTAATTCAGGTAACCAACTCCATCGGAAATAAAAGCTATGTTACCTGGAAAATATTCCCATTTATTTGCTTTTGAATTGTTTTTAATTTAAATTAAATTATTGGTGCAACTTGATGAAATTATAACATGTAAAGAAAAAGTACCGAATTTGTACACTTTTTGACTATTTACTAAAACTGCAATATCTCAGCCCCAGAACAACATTTCTTGGATCTTATTTTATGAAAATACTCCCTATGAATAGCTCTTTGTAGGTTGTAAGTTTTTCTGAACGAGAAAAAAATATTTTTTGTTTGAGGATGAAATAACTTCAAAAATTAGTCAAAAAAATGAGCTTTTTTCGATTTTTAAACAGTTCTGCAGATTGTAAACACGTATAATACCAAAAACTAATTCATGGAGAATATGGGCAAAGATCCACAGAAAAATAAAAAAATATAAAACGAATGGGTGACCCTGAAAAAAAATTGTGAAAGGACCCAATATTTGATTTTTGACCTAAAAAAAGCTCATTTTTCAAAAATCGATCTGGCGCGACCTCTAAACGATTTTTTAGAAATTCAGTTTGTTCTACAAAAATTATCCAGACAGGTATATCTTTCATTTCAGGGTTGAGCACCATGACTTTTCAAACATCGATTTTTTTTGGGACACCCTACTCGGCAGCCTCCTTTCAAGAGGCTCGGCAGCCTCCTTTCAAGAGGCTCGGCAGCCTCCTTTCAAGAGGCTCGGCAGCCTCCTTTCAAGAGGCTCGGCAGCCTCCTTTCAAGAGGCCCGGCAGCCTCCTTTCAAGAGGCTCGGCAGCCTCCTTTCAAGAGGCTCGGCAGCCTGCTTTCAAGAGGCTCCGCCCCCCCCTTTCTAGACGCTTGCCCGCCTCCTTTCAAGAGGCTCGGCAGCCTCCTTTCAAGAGGCTCGGCAGCCTCCTTTCAAGAGGCTCGGCAGCCTCCTTTCAAGAGGCCTGGCAGCCTCCTTCAAGAGGCTCGGCAGCCTCCTTTCAAGAGGCCTGGCAGCCTCTTCAAGAGGCTCGGGAGCCTCCTTTCAAGAGCCTCGGCAGCCTCCTTTCAAGAGGCTCGGCAGTATCCTTTCAAGAGGCTCGGCAGTCTCCTTTCAAGAGGCTCGGCAGCCTCCTTTCAAGAGGCTCGGCAGCCTCCTTTCAAGAGGCTCGGCAGCCTCCTTTCAAGAGGCCTGGCAGCCTCCTTTCAAGAGGCTCGGCAGCCTCCTTTCAAGAGGCTCGGCAGCCTCCTTTCAAGAGGCTCGGCAGCCTCCTTTCAAGAGGCTCGGCAGCCTCCTTTCAAGAGGCTCGGCAGCCTCCTTTCAAGAGGCTCGGCAGCCTCCTTTCAAGAGGCTCGGCAGCCTCCTTTCAAGAGGCCTGGCAGCCTCCTTTCAAGAGGCTCGGCAGCCTCCTTTCAAGAGGCTCGGCAGCCTCCTTTCAAGAGACTTGGCAGCCTCCTTTCAAGAGACTTGGCAGCCTCCTTTCAAGAGACTCGGCAGCCTCCTTTCAAGAGACTCGGCAGCCTCCTTTCAAGAGGCTCGGCAGCCTCCTTTCAAGAGGCTCGGCAGCCTCCTTTCAAGAGGCTCGGCAGCCTCCTTTCAAGAGGCTCGGCAGCCTCCTTTCAAGAGGCTCGGCAGCCTCCTTTCAAGAGGCTTGGCAGCCTCCTTTCAAGAGGCTCGGCAGCCTCCTTTCAAGAGGCTCGGCAGCCTCCTTTCAAGAGGCTCGGCAGCCTCCTTTCAAGAGGCTCGGCAGCCTCCTTTCAAGAGGCTCGGCAGCCTCCTTTCAAGAGACTCGGCAGCCTCCTTTCAAGAGGCTCGGCAGCCTCCTTTCAAGAGGCTCGGCAGCCTCCTTTCAAGAGGCTCGGAAGCCTCCTTTCAAGCCTCCTGGAAGTATTGAAGCGAAAACTTCCAGTAACCGTCCGAAAACCGAAGATAGGCCGGAAGTAGGCGCAAGATGGGGATTCAAAGTACACGTCAAAGCTGGTATCGAATTGGCTCAACGAACAAAAAATCGACGTTTTTGAGTGACCAATAGGTACAGTTACCAGACCTTATCCCAATAGAACATCTTTGGTCTATTTTTAAAATAAAGGTTCAAGAACAATATTCAAAAAGCATTCAGCAATTACGAGAAATTTTAAGATAAGCTTGTTGAATCAATGCCGCAAAAATGCCGCGCTGTTATTACAAAGGTTACACAAAATATTGTACAAAGTCATATTATTTTTTAGTTATAAAGGGGATCACCTGATAGGAGGAAAAACATTATACAAAATTCATGGAAAAATGACAAACACTTCTTCTTCTTCTTCTTATTGGCATTACATCCCCACACTGGAACAGAGCCGCCTCGCAGCTTAGTGTTCATTAAGCACTTCCACAGTTATTAAGGTGACACGGGAAGCACGAACAATCATTTAATGCTTAATTTTTTTTACAACAAATATGATTTTCAAAAAGCATCACCGGCGCGTACTTACTCGCAATCTACATGCTGACACATTTACAGTTACATCAAACAACTGAAAACCGAAATACGGCGCTCCGAAGTTACGATGTGACAATGCTAGAAAAAGACAAGAGATAGGAAAAATGGCACGGAGTGTAGTGCCTCTCCGAGTCACCTTAACTGCGAGGTTTCTAAGCCAGGTTACCATTTTTGCATTCGTATATCATAAGGCTAGCACGATGATACTTTTATGCCCAGGGTAGTCGAGACAATTTCCAATCCGAAAATTGCCTATACCGGCACCTGGAATCGAACCCAGCCACCCTCAGCATGGTCTTGCTTTGTAGCCGCGCGTCTTACCGCACGGCTAAGGAGGGCCCCAAGGACAAACACCTAAGGCTGAATAAATCATATAAAAACATTCATAGAAAACGACTTGCTTTACACATGAATAACAAAAAAATTGCGTTTTGGCGGTATGGTTGAGTAAACTTTTTTCACATAGTGTCGATTATTTTGAACGAGGGGAAAACATATAGGGAAATTAATAAACTTTTCGTTTCAATGAGACCAAAGCAAGCGTTTCTCGGGCCAAGAGAGAATCTTTTTTCGTTGTTTATGTTGAGGATCATCTTTCACCCATCAATCTTTCTCTACAATTAGCCTTGGATGATGAACGAAAATTTTTCCTATTAGATGAAAATCCTTTTTCGTTTCATCACTTTTTACCCACTCACTCACTTTTCGCGAGAATTATCGCAGAACAATTACAAAATGGTATGGCCGCGCCGGGATTCAAACCCAGAATAGTAACAATAATAGCCGTAGGGATGCGCTTACTCTAGCCACATCACCACGCTATCTGTATGAAAGCATTAGGTTATTTGTTCTACATAAGCTACTACCATTTGCATTGAAGATGCCACGAAAAGACTCGAATATGAAAGAAAAAGAGCAAACCAACGTTTGCCGGCAATCGAAGTGAGCGAAAAATGGTTATCACTCTCCAGGCTGTTTTTCTTTCCCGAAAAGTGATTTCTCCCCGAACATTTTCATGAGGGAGCAACCTGTGCTCCTGAGATTGAGTGAGCGATACAAACCCTGAATTATTCATATTTCCATGTTACTGCACATATTTATATTCATCTTATCCCGAATGAAATAAATACAGAACCAATCGCGTCACTTCTTTTTGTTAACATGCGTGTTCACTGCTGAAAAGAAAGGATTTTGAAAATAAAACTTTGAAGAAACAAATGAAATTCCTTTTCATTGCCTATTTTTGATGGGATGAACAGAGGAGCATGTACAAGATGGAGTCCAGGAGTAGTAACCGTATCAAACTCGCAAAAAAATTGCTTTTCCTGTGTACGAGATAAAGGCTTATCACCGAAAGGTAGATTGATCTGTTTTTTGTGCAAATTGCGAGGTTGTGAAAAATATTTATAAAGCTTCAATGAAAGGCAAGCAATTAAAAGCATATAGAGTGCTTCTATTTTTAGCTCTTCATTGTAAAAAAAGTTGAATTGAGCAAAGAGTTGTTGATTCAGATAAAATCGACCTTTGCCATCCATGATCCTAATTGATCTGTTCCGAAGGACCTCTCTTGAACAAAATTAATAATATGTTGGTTTACACTTCATTCCATTCCTTTGAAAATATTTCCACCCGTTTTCGATTATCACGAATCCAGTAGAACAAACACAACAGTAATGATACACCTACGGTGAATGGAATGGAGCACATTCAGCAACGCGCATATCAATTCACCTGTTCCAGGACCACTCCATCCATACGGGATACAGCGTTCCACCTCTTTTTTCAACCACCCCTTTTAAATCCCGTTGTTTCGGTTCGATAATTAATATTTTACGCGAGTCGGTCTAGGATGGCATTTTCAATGAATAACTTTCGCATGCCATCGCACGATTATTGCATAAGGAAACATCTGTATTATTCCTCTTTTAACTGGGCCGTGTCAACGCATTGATGAGCTGCGTGATTAATTGAATGACACAGCACTTACGCGACCTGTGATGCGAATTACGTAACGTGTAGACTCGATTCTTTTCATTACATTCTACCTGCTGCATGCTAAAGTATTTAAATACATCCATCGATATGCATTAAATCCCCACCATTGAATATGTAACGCGGGCATATCCGTCTAAATGCCCCTGGCAAAGGTTCTCCCGCGGCACCTTCATGCAAACGGTAAAAGTTAGGCCTCTTCGGAAGCAGTCCAGTCAGTTAATTGCCATAATCCAGTTAAAAATCAATCAACTCTCATCACTCGCAGGCAAATGGATTTCATCGTTCGTTCGTGCCTCCTGTGTGTGGAGCCATTCTGTGCTTTAATACCCACTACCAACTACCAACATTGTGTCGGACTGCACCTCGCTGCTGCTGGTTGCTGCGTAGAGAACGGATTTCACGAGAGTCTGAGTTTGGTTAACCTTCCAACTGTACGCCGATATGACTGGCACGGGTCTGACACACAACCAGCACCAGTGAGTTAGTGGGTGGATGGTGGTGGCTTTCTGCTGCCATAGGTCGTCATGCGATGTATCCGTAGACGACATTGCTTATCATAAAACTATAATTGAGTTCACTTAATTTTCTTTTCCGAACAAAAACGTGATAATGTTTCATTTTGCTACTTTGTTGTGCTTCTGCTTCTGGGTAATGAGTTATAAATTAATGACGGGTTACGATTTCGTTGGGAAAGATGTGAGTTCAGATTAGCAACTTTTTGTGGGAATGCAATTAGTTTGAATGAGGTATGATTTTTTTTTATTTGATTTTGGGTTAGATGATGCTCGTAGGTAGGTTGCGTTTGATCTTGTTTACTTTCTTTATCGCCTTAAAAGATCATAACTGCTGTATTTCTGCAGAGTTCTTTTTTAAACGCCGAACTATTGAAATGTTTCATACATGTAGTTTAGAAAATCTTCTCGATTTTCCCACCGACCTAATCGGTTCACTTCGGTAGAATGGACCGAAATTTAAAAAGACGAATTTATACATCATACCATTCAGCACTATGGAATCAAACGAAATCAGTGGATTAACATCAACTTAATTGTTTCCATAAATTTATCACAAAATTCATATAGTGTGGATGATGAGTTGAAATTGGTCAATGTGATTCACTATCTTACTTAGAATTCATACATAACTGAGATCGAATAACTCTCGATGTCAAATACTCAAGTGACCGTGAACAATTTTGTATCACAAAATTGAAAGCTTTCAGTTAAGTGCAATACTTCCAATACTCGGAATGTCACGACAGATATTTTCATTTTGACATCAACTAAATTGCCATCTTCCATATCTCATACCCATCTCCAGTTATTGCCATTCCTTCGACGATGACCTCATTTTCAATGAATTGCTATGCTCGTTTATTTTTTGAATTGTGCGATATAAAAATACTTCATTCTTTTTTTCATTCATAGGGATGCCTCTCGCCCATTCTCATCCACGATTCTGATAGATGCCCTATAGTAAATCATGTATCGAATTAATCATGTTTGTTAATTTATTGGCGACGTATATATCCATTCCCTATCGGTAAATCCATTTCCGCGGGGCTCAATTTTCCACTCTCGATCGATTTATTACCCTCAGCGCTGCTGTGTGGCATATAATCAGTGGATATTTTCTGTTTTCTGAACCACCCGCGCCGTTCCGCAATTTCTTTCGAGGGCTCTGAAAGTTCGACACGGTACTCCGGACTATCATAAACCGTAATTTTCTCCACCCAACGCAGCACCGCCAGCCGGAATGGGAGTGTATACGCGTGCCCGATGAATTTGGTGGGAACGAGCGGGATACACCGAAAGAAGTGCTACGAACCGGCTCCAGATTGTATTAATCAAAGGGAGCGAAACTTAATTAATGGAGAAAAAACAAATCGATATTTTTAGTACACCTCAGGCGAGATGCTGTGAATCGTGATCACCGGTTTTCATCGCCGTTCGTTCAGAGTCTGCTGTTGGATTATCACACGTTTGTTCGCTGCCGGCGAATCGAATCTAATTTTCACAATTCGACTATACTGGAGAAGTGTTTCCTTAGTTTCCTTATAAAAAACTACTTTGAACAAAAAATTAAGTGCTATAAATTTGTCGAAAGAAACTCATTGATTTGCATAGAAGACGAGCAAATGAGCAACCAAAGGCTATTGTGATTTTCATTAGTTTTTCATCCAGTTCAATTTATTTTAAAATAAAAAATGTACAGCATGGTGTAGTAGTAGAGTATCCGCCTGCAGATCTAAAGATCACATGTTCGAGACTTGGCGCTGGTAATTTTATGCTGTACCTGGAAACATCTATTTAGGAGTTTCAAATTTTTTGTCGGAATTGCATTCAGCATTCAGAGGTCACGTACAGTCGTGATTTATTTAGTAGGCAGAACGATCGGCCGGTCATGACATAACTTGTTCTGCTTTGTGCGGTTAGCAGAACGATCGCCCGATCATCGAAATGTTGTTCTGCTTTGTGCGGGTGAGTAAATTAATTCGAAAGTGAAGATGCAGTTCGCGTCAGTAAGCAGAACGATCGGCCGGTCATCGAAAATATTGTTCTGCTTTGTGCGGTTAGCAGAGAGATCGGCTGGTCATCGACAATTTTGTTCTGCTTAGTGCGGTCGGTAATTAAAATAATTAGTGTTCGTTCGATTATGTTTTGAATTGATCAAACTACACGCTATACACGGCATACCGTTTACCAAAACGAACCCTGCCACAATACCTACCCCATATATCCAACATCCCAGTGATTTCTCGTGGAAGTGCAGATGACTCGTCGGCTTCTATCAAAGCGAGTATCACGTCAACATTTTCCTACCCATTCCTTAATTGACCTGCATTCGGACACGGCCGGCGCTGGTATTGCTTATTTTTGGGTCACCAGTTCTTACACATTGAAGATGATGTTAGTCCCAAACTTCATCTGTTGGTTCTCTGTGTAATTACAGCTGGCCTGGCAATAACGGAGTAGCAACCGTGGGCGGTCAATCATGCTCATGCTCATGCTCATGCAGTTCAATTTATTTTAAAATAATTTCGATTGTTTTGCAAATGTTTCCACAATCTTTATAACTTAGCAGTGTGATATTTCGAATGAATCTTGTGTTTAATGTGTTCAGGTTCTTTTCAATATTGGTTTAACCCTAATTCAAATTAGTTTCCCTCTAATGCTCGAGGGACAATACAATACTTTCGGAGTCTACTATATCGTTTGGAAATTCTAAGCAAGCAAGTCTGGAAACTAAGTCCAAGTCTGGAATTTTCCAAGCTTGTTCACAGCCCGAGGACATTCGCGCTTTCAATATGTATCTCGCAAAGTTTTCGACAACATTCAACAATTAAGGTAAAGACGTTGCTTTCACTCGTTCTGCGCCATCGAGCGTCGTCCGTCACCACCGACGACGGTTGATGGAAAACAATCTCAGCGCCGCACAGCTTCAATTCAATTAGCCGTCCGTGTTTCTTCTCAGTGCCAGCGGTGCGGGATCACCGCACCACACCATCGCCTTCGTACTTACACTGTTTTCCTTAGGCACGAGCCAACGAAACCACCGTAACGGAAACAACAACAACAACGAAGGTACATCATAGTGGCGGGGTTTGTAACAAAAGCTGTCGAAAACCTCGAACGATGTCTGCATGTTCTGGGAACTCCAAACAACGATCTACGATATCATTATGCACACAATTCGATTCTTCTGGATCATCACCAGTGAGTGAATTCTTTGAAATAGGTGTATATTGGCGTTAGCATTAAACTGACAGAAAATTGATAAACTATGTCTACGAGCGCAAAGTTTGCCAAAAAAGAGTCTGTTTGGCATCGAGCGACTGAAATCCTTTTCAACTGAAGCTAAACCCTAAACGACAACCCCATCTTGGTAAATAGATTAACAACTTACAATTTCCAGGATCTTCGAAACATCACAGAAATAGAATCGAATGAAAACGAATCGATATAAATAGGATAGAATAACAAAGCTGAATTGAAACATGAAAACATGAAAAGTACTCCAAGAAGAACTGACTGAACGAAATTGATCAAAAAGGATACACACAAACAATCGGATTAAATCTAAATCTTCTAGATAACTAGAATTAAAACAGATAGAATCGGTTTGGCTCGAAAAAGTTTTAGAATAGAATTTGATACGATTGGACAAAACCGAATCAAATTGAATATAAACGAATACATTGAAGTTTTGACGTAGGACTTACGTCTCTCTTTACTATACCGGGTGTCATTTCAAAATATTCAAATCGACCGCGTTACGCTGTGTTGAAAGATTTTAAACGTTAATAGCGTTCGTCTCAGTGGACGAATTTCTGCGGTAAGCCCCTCAATCGACAGATTTCAAGTATGCCTTCCATGTCCATGCTTGATAAGACCCGAAAAACTTGTTTCAATAGGCATAAAACTGTTTTCAATGAAAAACATTGAGATCAAGAGAACCTATAAATATGGGTACCGCATAATTCTTGCATCATTCCATTACCACGTTCTGATTGGTGCAGACACCAGCGAATGAGCAGCCGCTGGGTCTGCCGAGAAGCCATAAAATAGCGCAACGCGATTTTTTCCTTTCATTCTGACCGGGACAAGCCAAGCAACCGCATCATCGATTGAACAGCATTCACACCTTTTAGCAGGGAATGAAGTCATCGAAGCCACCATCATTAGCCGAAACCTAGCCAGTACAGCAGCAGTCCACCTACAGACCCGACAAAGCAGCAATGCTGAGCAGATACCGGTAGCAGCAGCAGAGTCGAGCCGAGACCGGCCGGCATCGGTGCTGAGCCGAGACAGGCTGAAGAAAAGCCACATGATGCAGCATGTATGTCCAAAAAACAAACGGTTCTTCAGAGAGCCAATAATAGAGATCAGGGAATCAATTTTTCATCGATGCACAAGCGAAACAAGCGACAAAAGAGTACCAACGACAAAGCTTTGTTTTTGTCGGAGATAATAATGACAAAGGTCCGAAAATTTTTGTCAGCAACAAAAAAAAAGACAATTTTATTGCTAACTTTTCATTCCGTTGTTTTGCATTATCTCCACAGCTAATTTCGTTTTTTTTTTGCCATCATAGTTGCTGCTTTTATGGAAATATTCGAGAATCTAATTATGATTACAAAATTAACATCGTATTTTCGGAAATATCATAGCATGCAAGGCAAATGATTCTTGTCATATTGTGTTTGGGTTCTGATAAAGGCTTGTTGCGAGCTGCGTTTGTCAGTAACAAACTCTGTTGACGACAAAGGGTATATTGTTAGGCATTGCTCGAATATTGATTTCCTGATAGAGATCAATATCAATGCTTTCAATACCCTTCGGGATAGAAATTGTACTTGGGTGCCAAATCCAATATTCTAGAAATAAAATTTTATGCGTGATTTTCATAAATAGCGTCAAAACTAACAGTGGATAATTTTTCTGATTAAACCGCGAAGTGGACGAAGGACTTCGCTTGACCATGTCTTTAAAGATTCATAAGATTTTTAATCGATTTTTCATAATAATTTAATAATAATTTCATAATCGATTTTTCATCAAATGTTGGATTTTTTGGCATTGATAAAAAAAAAATGTAGATAAACACTGTTTGATACTGACCGCACACAAAGCGAACGTGACTGAATGATTGTCCCATATTACCAATTCTAAATCTTATCACCCGAATCAGGGCTGACAATCGTCATCGTCATAGCACGAAATGCCACAGTAGCGACGAGTTGCATTGTCTTCATTGCTACTCTACACATCGTCAATGACGCGCACGACGTTAGCTTTCGTCGTGTAACCAAATCGTCCTGACGACATCGAAGAACGAAGACTTCATACCGTTATTCTTCGAGCGGCAGCTGCCATGCGAAGATTTTTACTAATTCTTTGTAATAATGAATTTGAAGCAACGTATGAAAGCGTTATGAATGTTTTCGATACAGTTATGTTACCAAATTTCCTACTATTTGTTTATTTGAGACGCTATTATGTTTTTTACCAGTCCGTCTATAATGACGTGCAATCAATTGTGTGAAGAAGTGACGACGAAAATCGTCATAACTTTTGGCTGCGCGACTATCGTCGTGGTACGCATGCAGCGCGAAGAAAACGAATAGGTGTTGCGTCGTGCAATGTTATGCCGAAGACTAATTTTTTTTTCGCTTTCTTCATACGACGAGAATGACTATTGTCAGCCCGGGCCGGGCCGAAATCCCATGTCCGGGTGTTTCCTTCCTTCTACTACTAACAATGTTGTCTCAGAAAAGAACACGTGCTTCCCACCTGAACTGCAATTCTAAGCTCGCTTGCCCGGCTTATTGGCCTGTATCTAGCGAAAAGTCCCGTTAGGAAATAGACGCCAGCAGCGAGCAACAAGCGTAAAAAAGAAGAAGCCCTTCTCGAACGCGTTGATGATGATGACGCTTTGGCTAACAAAGAAGCGGGATACAAGACACTAGCTGATTGGCCCACCAATTGGGAAGCAGAGAAGATTCAAAATAAGGTATAAAAGAAAAGTGCATTCGCTCGCAGAGCATTCAGTCTGTTTTATACCATCACTAGAAATTCGCGGTTATTTGAAAAGATCGTTTTCTTACATTTTGCACTTAGCCGAAGCAAACAGCCTTTTTCAGGGCTCTAAGAGTTAAAAATAATGTTCTCCTTCAGTCGCTATCTCACGGATTAAAAGGGTCTTCAGTGGAAGGGCTGAGATATAGTCTACATCCCCTGCTGAGCCAACTTGTGGTTTATTTCAGGCAGTCCTTCAGTGAGAAGGTTGCCACTGTCGTTGCTAATATTTCGTGACCGGACAGATACTTCCTGAAGTTTTTTGATGGTTCTTGTTCGAGGTAGATTTGATTTCTGTTTCGGTTTGATGAGAAGATTTTGCCAAAGAATGGTATGCAACGCCGATTATTTATCCAAAATAGTTGATGTGAGAAATTTGGACATATTATGTATCTTAAAGGCATGGTCAAGTCAAGTCCTACGTCCACTTAGCGGTTATGTCACAGACATTACCCACTGCTCGTTTTTTCTTAGCTTTTACGGAGATTTTGTTTTCGAAAATTCAACTAGAAATTTCTTGGAATTTTCAAGAAAAATCATTGATTTTTCGAAAAAAGTTTCTAACATTCTCTGGAGTTGCAACGTGATGTTGTAGGGAGCAATCAGTAAATCCTACGAAAATTCCATTGAATCTTTGAAATTTCCTCTGAATTTTCTGCGGACTTCTTTGAATCGGCGTAGAAAATTATAGATCAGCGGCGTGACAAATTTTAAGAAGGCGGCGCAAATGCAAAAGTGTCGGCGGCGGCGGCGTGGCGCGGTGGTGCATACTTCTACTGCCGTAATCTGAAAAAGTGACGTATACGCCATTTTCCAAAAATGGTGTTAACGAGTACTAC
Source organism: Armigeres subalbatus (assembly GCF_024139115.2). Taxonomy (NCBI): domain Eukaryota; kingdom Metazoa; phylum Arthropoda; class Insecta; order Diptera; family Culicidae; genus Armigeres; species Armigeres subalbatus. Next base: position 403,735,645 of record NC_085141.1, read on the forward strand.
TCATCGAGCTCTTTAACAGAAAAATAGGAAACATGCATGTTGTAAAATGGCTGTTACGTCACTTTTCCAGAAAAAAAAAACAGCAAACAATTGTTCGTTTTCTAAACAGTACCCTTCCCTCCATCTTTTCTTAATGACTCACCCACCCCCTCTATATTCTTCCCATCAGGATAGAGAGTGTGTGTACCAAATTTGGCTGTTACAAATGTTTAATAGTCGGAAGGGTACGATGGGCAGGACATGTTACAAGAATGCCGGACAGCAACCCTGCAAAAGTGTTGTTCGCTTCCGATCCAGCAGGTACGAGACGGCGTGGAGCGCAGCGAGCGAGATGGGCAGACCAGGTGCAAAACGACTTGGCGAGTGTGGGGCGTATCCGAGGATGGAGACATGCGGCCTCGAACCGTGTATTGTGGCGTCAAATTGTTGATTCAGTGTTATCTGTTTAGATGTAAACTAAATAAATGAAATGAACGAAATGTTTATTAAAAATTATGTCCTGACGGTCTTCGAAAAGTCAAGCGGGGAGGAGGGGAGGTAATGGAATTTAAAAAAAACTCCTCCGAACTGTTAAAGAATATTCTGAAAATCCTTAAATTTTTCTGAAAATTTTATTATGGCCCCTTCAAATTATTATATTTTGGACAAAAAACTCCGAGGGGAAGAGACATCATTGTATCGGCCTAATAAAGTTGAAAAAACGAGCAGTGGGTAATGTCTGTGACATAACCGCTAAGTGGACGTAGGACTTGACTTGACCATGCCTTTAAGATACATAATATGTCCAAATTTCTCACATCAACTATTTTGGATAAATAATCGGCGTTGCATACCATTCTTTGGCAAAATCTTCTCATCAAACCGAAACAGAAATCAAATCTACCTCGAACAAGAACCATCAAAAAACTTCAGGAAGTATCTGTCCGGTCACGAAATATTAGCAACGACAGTGGCAACCTTCTCACTGAAGGACTGCCTGAAATAAACCACAAGTTGGCTCAGCAGGGGATGTAGACTATATCTCAGCCCTTCCACTGAAGACCTTTTTAATCCGTGAGATAGCGACTGAAGGAGAACATTATTTTTAACTCTTAGAGCCCTGAAAAAGGCTGTTTGCTTCGGCTAAGTGCAAAATGTAAGAAAACGATCTTTTCAAATAACCGCGAATTTCTAGTGATGGTATAAAAAAGACTGAATGCTCTGGGAGCGAATGCACTTTTCTTTTATACCTTATTTTGAATCTTCTCTGCTTCCCAATTGGTGGGCTAATCAGCTAGTGTCTTGTATCCCGCTTCTTTGTTAGCCAAAGCGTCATCATCATCAACGCGTTCGAGAAGGGCTTCTTCTTTTTTACGCTTGTTGCTCGCTGCTGGCGTCTATTTCCTAACGGGACTTTTCGCTAGATACAGGCCAATAAGCCGGGCAAGCGAGCTTAGAATTGCAGTTCAGGTGGGAAGCACGTGTTCTTTTCTGAGACAACATTGTTAGTAGTAGAAGGAAGGAAACACCCGGACATGGGATTTCGGCCCGGCCCGGGCTGACAATAGTCATTCTCGTCGTATGAAGAAAGCGAAAAAAAAATTAGTCTTCGGCATAACATTGCACGACGCAACACCTATTCGTTTTCTTCGCGCTGCATGCGTACCACGACGATAGTCGCGCAGCCAAAAGTTATGACGATTTTCGTCGTCACTTCTTCACACAATTGATTGCACGTCATTATAGACGGACTGGTAAAAAACATAATAGCGTCTCAAATAAACAAATAGTAGGAAATTTGGTAACATAACTGTATCGAAAACATTCATAACGCTTTCATACGTTGCTTCAAATTCATTATTACAAAGAATTAGTAAAATCTTCGCATGGCAGCTGCCGCTCGAAGAATAACGGTATGAAGTCTTCGTTCTTCGATGTCGTCAGGACGATTTGGTTACACGACGAAAGCTAACGTCGTGCGCGTCATTGACGATGTGTAGAGTAGCAATGAAGACAATGCAACTCGTCGCTACTGTGGCATTTCGTGCTATGACGATGACGATTGTCAGCCCTGATTCGGGTGATAAGATTTAGAATTGGTAATATGGGACAATCATTCAGTCACGTTCGCTTTGTGTGCGGTCAGTATCAAACAGTGTTTATCTACATTTTTTTATCAATGCCAAAAAATCCAACATTTGATGAAAAATCGATTATGAAATTATTATTAAATTATTATGAAAAATCGATTAAAAATCTTATGAATCTTTAAAGACATGGTCAAGCGAAGTCCTTCGTCCACTTCGCGGTTTAATCAGAAAAATTATCCACTGTTAGTTTTGACGCTATTTATGAAAATCACGCATAAAATTTTATCTCTAGAATATTGGATTTGGCGCCCAAGCACCATTTCTATCCACAAGCGTATTGAAAGCATTGATATTGATCTCTATCAGGAAATCAATATTCGAGCAATGCCTAACAATATACCCTTTGTCGTCAACAGAGTTTGTTACTGACAAACGCAGCTCGCAACAAGCCTTTATCAGAACCCAAACACAATATGACAAGAATCATTTGCCTTGCATGCTCTGATATTTCCGAAAATACGATGCTAATTTTGTAATCATAATTAGATTCTCGAATATTTCCATAAAAGCAGCAACTATGATGGCAAAAAAACGAAATTAGCTGTGGAGATAATGCAAAACAACGGAATGAAAAGTTAGCAATAAAATTGTCTTTTTTTTTGTTGCTGACAAAAATTTTCGGACCTTTGTCATTATTATCTCCGACAAAAACAAAGCTTTGTCGTTGGTACTCTTTTGTCGCTTGTTTCGCTTGCGCATCGATGAAAAATTGATTCCCTGATCTCTATTATTGGCTCTCTGAAGAACCGTTTGTTTTTTGGACATACATGCTGCATCATGTGGCTTTTCTTCAGCCTGTCTCGGCTCAGCACCGATGCCGGCCGGTCTCGGCTCGACTCTGCTGCTGCTACCGGTATCTGCTCAGCATTGCTGCTTTGTCGGGTCTGTAGGGTGGACTGCTGCTGTACTGGCTAGGTTTCGGCTAATGATGGTGGCTTCGATGACTTCATTCCCTGCTAAAAGGTGTGAATGCTGTTCAATCGATGATGCGGTTGCTTGGCTTGTCCCGGTCAGAATGAAAGGAAAAAATCGCGTTGCGCTATTTTATGGCTTCTCGGCAGACCCAGCGGCTGCTCATTCGCTGGTGTCTGCACCAATGAGAACGTGGTAATGGAATGATGCAAGAATTATGCAGTACCCATATTTATAGGTGCTCTTGATCTCAATGTTTTTCATTGAAAACAGTTTCATGCCTATTGAAACAAGTTTTTCGGGTCTTATCAAGCATGGACATGGAAGGCATACTTGAAATCTGTCGATTGAGGGGCTTACCGCAGAAATTCGTCCACTGAGACGAACGCTATTAACGTTTAAAATCTTTCAACACAGCGTAACGCGGTCGATTTGAATATTTTGAAATGACACCCGGTATAGTAAAGAGAGACGTAAGTCCTACGTCAAAAAATTCTATGGAAATGGTGAAGTTGAAATCCAGAGAATTTTTCGTTGAAATGGAATTTTTGAACGAGACAAAAGTTGTTCGGCAAAAAGCCATTTTACCAAGAACCACTAGGCCAAAAGTTGTTTGAACGAATAAACCTGGCGGTAGAAGACTAAATATCTATAGCCTAAAGTTATTTCGCCGTAAATTTCATTTGGTCGAACAGTTGCTTTGGCTGAAAAAAAAGGTTGACCGAATAGCTCAATTGGCCATGCAAATAAAGGGAAAAAAATTCCAAAAATTGGCTTAATATGCCTTTTGGCCGAAATGGTCGTTGTTCAGAAAGCACCATTTGGCCAAAATGGATATTCAGACGAAAGTGTCGTTCGGCAGAATTGGTAATTTGGGACATTTTCATGACATTGACGGAAAAAATCTTTCGAATTTCGCCTGAAAAATCTGACCAACTTCCCCAGCTATTTCTTTAAGATTTTGTAGAGTATATTCATTTGAAAATTATTTTCAGATTTTCCACTGAAACTACTTTCGATTTCCCAAGGAAAGTTGTTTTGAATTTCTGCGAAATATTCGTCGAATTTTACACGAGAATCTCTTCAGAATTTTCACGGAAAGTTGTTCAAATTTCTACAGAAAAATATTCGGAATATCCGCTGAATATTCCTGTTTAGTTTCTGGTAAGCATTGGTGCTTCGACTTTGACTTTCTCAATCTAGATTAATTGGGTCCACAAATGGAGAATGGATATTCGATATCCTTTCAGAAAACTAAGAAGCTAACACATAACATATAGGCATCTTCACCGTGGAATGTGGTCCTTCCATGATTTTGAAACGCTAGCGAACCTAGCGGTGGAAGTCAAGCTTTACTGAACAACGCGCATAAGACAGAGCAGCATCGCATGTTTTGCTGATTCTTTCTTTTGCCTTGGATATACGGGAAGGCCATTCGTCGAGTGTTGATACACAAAGAGCCTACTTTGAAACTTGCAGTTTGTTCTATGATAACTATCTGTTTTGTGAAGCTAATCATCTAAAACCCGTCAGGTTTTTTCGAAAATCTAAAAGAATTTTTTTTTTGAAAGTTAAAAGCAGATGAAAAATGCTTCCTCGACATTTAGGGTCTTGTTTGAAGTACAACATATAGTGATATAATATGATTTCAATTGCACAAACGCGAAACACCACAGGGTACTTTATTCCAACATCAGTCAGTTAATAAAGCTTGCTAACGTTTGATTATCTGTCTCTTACACGCACACAGAAAAGAAAAGATTTGTTTCCATCAGGAAACGTTTTCGATTTTAAAGGAATTTCCTTGGATTTCTACATAAAATTCTTTGTATTTTCCATATGAAATTGAGAAATTCCATTGGCCGGAAGCGACAGACGACCGTAAAAGCCATTTGCCCTAACAGGTCGTCTGGCCGAAACGATCGTTCGTCCGAAGAAGTCATTGGACCGAAAATGCCGTTTGGCCATTAACCAAATGTCAATTACTGAACGGATGATAAGCAGCAAAATAAAACTTCCATAAATAATGCAAAATTTACATGAACAATTAAGAATTTTCCACAATACACAAATAAATTAACACTTTTTGTGGCAAAAATTGCAATTATAAAATAAGATTAATTCTTCTTCTTTAATTGTAACTTTTGCTTGTAAACGTGTTGATTTATTTGTGTTTTGTGAAAAAATCTTTTCCAAAAAGAGATCAAAATGCTCCATTGAGAAAACACAAAATTTCCATAAATCAATGTTATCAATATATCTATTTCCACCAGATAAATATTTTTTCCATAACAATTTCCATTAAAAAAAACAAAAAAGCAATCAAATCGATTAAATTTTCAATAAACGATAAACGCTTTTAAGGAAGTGTTGCTAAGGAAGATGCCAATTTTGTTTTGTGGAAAATTCTCAAAAGATTATGAAGATTTATTTATTCAGGAAAAATTCATGTTTATCAATTGTTTATATCCTGATTTCTTCATTGGCACTTTCCTATTTTTTTCATTTTTGGATCAAAAGGTTCTGTCTGCCAAATGACCATTATTGCCAAACGGCATTTTCGGTCAAATGATCTAACGATTTTTTTCGGCCGAATGTCTTTTTCGGCTAAATGTCGCTTTCGGCCAAACTACATTCCCAGTCAAACCATTTTCAGCTTATAACAGTTTCAGATGTACGTTCAATTCGTTTTAATTGGATTGGGTTAGATGACTTTTGGTTCAAAGGCCAGTATCGACTTAAAAAGTGAAGAGCTTACGAACTTTCGTTCAATAGTCGTTTGACAAAAAGGCCATTCGCCGTAAATGTTGTTTGGCCAAACGGATGGACATTTTTGACCATAGTATCCGTTCAGTAATTGACATTTGGCTGTATGACCCGTTGGGCCAAACGGCATTTTCAGGCAAATGGCCAATTCTGTTAAACGACGATTTCGGCCAAACGACATTTTTGTTCTGATGCCAATTTTGTTTTGTGGAAAATTGTCAAAAGTTTATGAAAATTTATTTATTCAGGAAAAATTCGTGTTTATCAATTGTTTATATCCTGATTTCTTTATTGGCACTTTCCTATTTTTTTTCATTTTTGGGTCAAAAGGCTCTGTCTGCCAAATGACCATTATTGCCACGACTCTTTCCGCCAAATTACCAATTTGGCCGTATTTTGCTATCAGGCAATGGAATTTCCAAAAAATGTACTATGGACAATATAAATACTAGTCGTTAAATAATTGCAAAATGTTTCCGTTTCAGTTAGCGAATGTTCTTCGATAACTGCAACGCATTCTAGACGTCAAACTTTTGTCAGTCGACGTCAGATGCAACAGAAGTGTATCAGATTGTGTAGCGTAATACAGCTATCATCGACTTTGACATCATTTTCAAGTCCAGCAAAACTATTGCAACTATCGAGTTCCAGTTAAAAAGCATTGCATTTATATGACTTTTTTTTCCTGTTATATGACTTGCAGTTATCGAACGTCCACTGTGCAAATAATTTCTCTGAAAATTCCGAGCAAATTTTTTGTCGCAATACAAAGATTTTTTTTTATTGGAATCTACATTTTGAACAATCTTCTGCGTAAATTCTTAAGAACTTTACGTTGAAATTCCAGAGAATTTCTCTTATTTTTGCCTTGAAAACTTCTCAGAGTCTCCCGCAGATATTCTGAAGAATTTTCTGTTTTGACGTTTGCCATGACAAAATAGTTGTCCTTATTATTACAAGCCGTATTCTTCTACAATTAAGAAGATTTTTTTGTATCTATTTGAAAATATACTTTCCGTGGATATCCCAAACATTTTCCGGTAGAAATTTGGAACAATCTCTCGTGAAAATTCTGAAGAATTTCTCATGTAAATTCCGACGCAGGAATGCGGAGATTCTCAAAAATTTTCTTTGGGGATTCCAAAAAGATTCTGTTGGTAATACCAAAGAATTCTCGAAACTTTAAAATAGTTCGCTTGAAAATCCAAAAATAATTTCTAAATGAATATTTTGGAAAGACTTAAAGAATCCCGAAAGAAAGCAGAAAAAATCTTAAAGAAACTTAATAAAAAAAATCGCCACGCCGCCGCTGCCGGCTAAAATGCCTATCGGCGTGACGCTGAAAACGCCGCTGCCGCCGACCAAAATTCTAACAAACACCGCCGCCGATAAATATCGGACCGGCGCACACCTCTACCCGTGGACCGATTTCAATCAAATTTAGTGCACATATTCTTTATCTGGTTCTTCGGAAAAGTTGACATTAAATAAGCCAAAGAATTGACTGAGACAATAATACGAGATACAATTTTTGACGGGAAAGGTCAATTGAATGGAATCGAATAAAATCGATTTGAATCGAATAGAATCGCATGGAATATAAATAATCACATAGAATCTGATAAAATCGGAAAGAATGGAATGCAAATTAATAAAATGAGATAAAATTGAACAAAATCGAGTAAAGTCGATGAGAATAGTATAGAATCGAATTGAATTGAATAGAATTGAGTTGAATAGAGTCAAATAGAATCTAAAAACAAACAATGTCTAATAGAATCGAAAACCATCGAATATAATCGAATAGAATCGAATGGAAACGAAAAGAATCGGGCCTTATCGAATTGAATCGAGCAAAATCGAATACGAACGTAGATAAATACATAAATACAATTGAAGAAGATTATGCTGACATGTAGTCTCGGAAAAAAATACAATAGAATTACATTAAAATATCACAAAATTACAATACATTTTATTGGTGAATATTAAATTCTACTGTTCTTCTATTATACCCATTAAACTATTTAAATGAAAATTGACAGAAAAATTTTGACAATAGAACTCCAATAAGGCAGACATTTTTTCGAGAAAAAATCGTTTTTGACCCTTCCTTCGGAAGTGTCTATAATTTCACTTTGTATGCGTTACGCAGGTGTGTTATGTATTAATCTATCAATAAACCTCTTGAATTATGAAATAAAATGTATGGCAATTGAAACAAATTCACTTTAATATTGAAAATATAATTACAACAAGTGATATGATATGAAAATATGCTTATTTTTCGGATTTGTTTCAAAGAAACAATCGATTTTAATTGAGGAACAGATAGAAGCATGTATCACAAAACCTTCTCAGAAAAGCAAAAACGTAAAAATTTTAAGGGATTTCAAAAATTTGTTAAGTGGGAGCTAGATAACAAATGTGAGCATGTTTTGAGATACTAATAGACCACTTATATGCATGTATGTGTGCGTATGTGTGCAATTTCCAAAATTTACTACCATATAAATCTAGCTCATTTTTAAGGTATTAAACATCATTAGTTTTACAAAATTAGGCAGCCATAAGGCAAAATATATGTTATTGTTGAACGCTATTGAGTTTCGTTCATATCAATGACTGATTAAGTTAGTTCTGGATTAATTAATATCAAGGTCTCTGGAAATTACGAGTATACATGCTGCCAGCGTTACGATAGTATCTAATCAACCATGTTACCACATGTTACAATAGCTATTCAATCCGACGAGCGCCTGATAGATAGTCAACCTGACGTACAGTGCGAAATCATTCGTTTTGTTGTCACTCAACCCATGGAATCCGCCTTTTGGTAGGCAATTAATTTGTCATGTAAAATTTCAATCGCCGTGGGAGGTTGAGTAGTTTTATCTCGTTTTAAATACTGGAGTCTGAAAATATTTCCTTTTAATTAAGGAAGGGTCAAAATCTCACTGTAGGTGGATTAATCTGGGTTTTAATTGTTAAGATAACTTACCATTTTCTATTGTTAAACTGTCATTTACAATAGGATTTATGACGGAAACAAATTTTTTCTTTGTTATTATATTGTGAGCAACAAAAGAGTTTACCGTAATTACAATTAAATTTATCGTATGTTACAAAAATTTCTATTGTAATTCTATTGGATTTTTTTTATTAGGAATGTTTTACAAAGTTATAGCGCAGCATATCCCTATAAATTTTGCTGAACAAACTTTCTCTGTAGCTCTTAAGTTGGCTGATTTAGAGTAATTTTACTAAAAAAAAACCTGACCAAACCACCTACCGGTGTTTGTGCCTTTCTCGTACATTAGATATACTAAAAAAATGAGTGAGAATTGCTGAGCGTGTTTTTGAATATAAATCGTATTTTGGCCATAACGTTTGATTCCATAGTCCGACCTGGCCAATTTACAGTAGGAAACAATGGGACAGGATTCCCCGTCGAATGCAACTTATTCAAAACAAATCGTATCAAGATAAATGCCTAAAAGATGAGTGAGTTTTATTTTGCGCACATACATACACACACGCACACACAGACAGACATCATCTGGGGGCAGCAGGGACTTTGTCCAAGGGCTTGACGACCCCTCCCCATGGCCTCTGCGAGTTAGACCGAGACCATCGTCCCCATAATCCCAAGGCGTCAAGCAACCCGTGCCGAGGGGATGCATGGCCAGGGGGTGAAATAATAAGCTAGGCTTTTAACGGAGCGTGGGGTACCTGGGCACCCGCCCCAGTAATTGTCCCTTACCGCGTCATGCTGGGCTCTGGCGTGGTGGACCTCTTTTCCCGAGCAACTCGTGGGACCAAAATGGAAAACCAAGTCAATTCTTCAATTAGTGGTAGTAGTGTAGGCGACAACCCCTTCGCAAGAGGTGGGTTGTTCAGGTCTCCGCCTAGGAGGCCAGAGGCAATAGTCGGCAGTTCAGTGCGCAGCGTCAGCGTGGGTCACTCAACCTTCATCTCGGCTAGAAAAACGCCGGTAGGGGTTATTGACGGCCCATGGCTTGTGGAGGCGATGAACCGCAAACGAGATGGGCTTTCGGCCTTCGAGGTGGCGACGGGACAGCTGGACGCCATCATCGACTTTGCGTCATCGAAGCATAATATCAGCAAGAACCTCAAGAGGAGCTTGCAGAAACTTCGAAAGTCGATGCTGGGCGCCAAGATGGAGAGGGCGGTCGGGACGGCCAAGTGTAAACCCGTGAAATCGGTGGAGTCGAGTTCTACCCAGACTGAGGCCCAAGGATTCGCGGACTCGGGCAAGGTCGAATCGACCGAAGGCGTGCCAGCGAAGACGGTGGTGCCAAAGTATACCCAGACTGAGGCTCAAGTATTTGCGGGTACGTCGGGGGTGACTGCTCCAACGGAGCAGACACAAAAACGGGGGAGACAGTCTCTGGGGGATGAGCTCCCTGGGGGCCGCTCCAAAACGCGGAGGGTTACTACCCCGAACAAGGGTAGTGGGGCTGGGAAGCAGAGCTCCGGCCAGGTACCTCCAAAACCGGGGGAGGAAGGACCTGGAAAGTTCCTTCCACCCAGGAAAGACGGTGGTAAGGGGTTACGGCAGGCTGAGAGGTCTCAGCCGCCCCAGACCAGGGAAATAGAGGGGTATGACGCCTCCTGGACCCTGGTCAAGAACAAGAGGAAACCGAAGACGTCAAGGGCCGAAAAGAAGGCCCAGGCGAATGAGGGTAGCAAGAAGTCTAGCGTAGGCGCCAAGCGCTCCAGGGGCGATGCCCTAGTCATCACGGCGGACAAGGCTAAGTACTCGGACGTTTTGAATGCGATGATGAGTGACGTCAAGCTCGGTGAACTCGGCGCCGACTTACGTCGAATAAGACGTACCCGGATGGGCGAGATGATCCTCGAGCTAAAGCGGGGCGTCTCGCAAAAGGGTGCCGCCTACAAGAAGTTGGCGGAGGAAGTCCTATGTGAGACGGTCAAGGTGAGGGCACTCACGACGGAGGTGAATCTAAGGGTTAAAGACCTGGACGAGATCACCGAAGTCGAAGAGCTCGTCACGGCACTGCGGCGACAGTGTGAAGTGGAGGCGTCCACCGCAGCCGTTCGGCTACGGAAAGCTCCGGCAGGGACACAGGTAGCATTAGTTCGGCTATTTTGACTACCTAGTCAAGTTAGGGAGCGTCAAGGTGGGGTGGTCGGTATGCCCTGTGGGCATATATGAGCAACCCGAAGTTTGCTTCAAGTGCCTGGAACCGGGGCACAAGCAATGGGACTGCAAAGGCCCTGACAGAAGCAAGTTCTGTCGACGCTGCGGATTGGAGGGACATAAGGCACAATGCTGCACGAACGCTCCCAACTTTTGATCTGTTCCAGCAAAGCTGCGAACAGCAAGCACCCCATGGGGGGTTCGAAGTGCCCGGCGTTTAAGCGTGCTGCAAAATCACAGTGCAGTGTCCAGAGTGTTTGGTGTGCGCAGGTTTAGAGGAAACGGCGGAACACGTGTTTTTCGTGTGCTCACGTTTTCGCGCAATGCGTGACCACATGCTTGCCACATGTGGTTTGGACACTACCCCGGACAACCTAGTTCGGAGGATGTGTAAAGATGAAGTTGGCTGGAACGCCGTTTTATCGGCTATCGTCCATATCGTCTCGGAGCTACACAGAAGTTGGCGCGTGGACTCAAGGATTGCTAGTTCAGGTGCAAATAAGAGGTGGTCCAAGGGATCGGAGTCGGCTTCATGGGTCATACCGGTGGTCATGCCCTGTGGTCGAACTCGATCCTTTTATCGAACAAGTGGCCGCGCGAAGAACAACATGGTATCGTCGCTTTCGCGGCGTCGGTCAACCGGGCAAGTTCCGAACCCGAGGACGGAAAGGGGTCCTCGTCAGGGCTGGGGCAGGCGTAGGCAACCGTTTGCAAATCCCTCTGTGTGCTGGCGAATAGGACTATCGCAGAGACGTCAATTTGGGGTGCACGCGGCATCATCATTCTTGATACCAGTCGTGCAGAGGGAAGCAGGCGCGAAGCCGATCCTTCCCACCTTCCGAGGACATAGGGCGTGGTAAGGCCACCTGGAAAGCCGGCAATGCGCTGGCACGATACCATGGTGTTCTTCTAAAAAAGCGAGTCACGATATTCGATGCTGCAAGGACACTCAGCTAACCTTACTTTCTGTTTGTACCAAAGGGACGATGGGCTTGGCGGCAATGGAAACGGTTTAGCGGGTCGGGGATGCAGTCCTGCCTCCCTCATTTGCTGTTGGAGGAGGCCCCTAACCCCGCACTTCCTGGACAACCCGGGATGTCTGTTGAGCAGGTAAAACGCCAGGACCGAAGCTCATTTAGCTGCGCCCCATCGTTACTCGTAATGGTGCACATAAAATTTGCACTCATAACGATTTACAAATGGGCTAACCCTATATCTAATACAGAAAGAGTGCATCGGCATCAGTGGCAGTCGACTCTATGTCTAATATTTACATCGTTAAACGCTAGTATCACTTAATATACTAAATGACAATAAGTGTTATTATCATTTAGTATGTTAAATGTAGCTAGCGTCTCACGCTGTAAATATTAGACATAGGGCAATCCACCCTTAGACAAAATTGTTGAGGGGAAATAGCGCTAGAAGTCCGCCATACAACACTTTCGGAATTCCGCCTCTGGAATGAGTTATTTGTTGAATACTAAATGATAATGCAATGATAAGTTCAATCCCTGCTAGTGGGTTGTGGTCCCAGCATCGACATCGGTGGTGCTCAACGGCGTGTTGCTCCAAAATCAACGTCGCGTGGCCTTCATCAGCAGTGCTCAAGTGACATTTCCTGTTAATCGCGGTGAAGCATTGAGTGGCCATCCGCAGCAATCGTCAGTGGATATGAATCATTAGGCGCCATTAGGCGTCTTTTTCAGGATAAGTATTTTAAATGGAATCCAATGGATGTGTGAATTGTGCTGCGGTGAATTTAATCGTTGCGATAGCATTTGAAGCCATTTTGTATTGGAACCACCGCCGATGGCCGTCATTGTTAGATGAATTTTCACTTTGCTGAACATTTTGGGTAAAACAATATTTCTTCTGTGTATAATGGTGGTCCTAATAAAGGACCGATTAATATTAATTGTACCACTCGACCGCCATCCGACGATTCGTTGCTACGGACGCCAGTTGGTACACGCTCCGTGAAATCTCGACCGTAAATGACGCGCTGCTGCTGCTGCCACGACCGCTACAGACCCCGTTTTTCTAGCTTGGTCGTTGATTTTTTGTGTGTTTATTATGGAGACTTGCAGCCCTAGACTGGCTTATGTTTATCAATCGTAAGTGATGGTTCAAAACGCTAAGAAAGTCAGCAAATGTTAGCTCATGTAAGAGTTTGTTATTTTAATACGTTATAAAGTCATAAAAGGCTATTTGAGACAGATAACATCCAGAGACACATCCATGGAGAATTTTCCGATTACGAAAAGTTTCCTTCTTAAAGAGGCGGGAATCGAACCCACACTCCATAGCACATGCGTCTAGATGGTTGACGTCCCTAATCATACGGCCCTAAATTATTCAATAATTCTACTATTAAATCGATCAGAACCAAATTAATTTAAATATAAATGCTAAGCATCAAATGCAATGCATTTCGAAATATAAAGCAAATTTGATCGTATCGAATAGAGAAAAAAGCTCATTAAACATTGCAGTAAGAAAGTGATGCAGATTTTGCCCAACTTCGTGCCACTGTACACCGCATGTCGTTTCAGTTTCAGGTAACCACCAGCAGGACTATGGGATTACTATAAATCTTTCAGCAGGCACGCACATTACTTTTCCAGTAAGACGGGTGAGCTTCCGAATGGTGAGGTGGGGTAATACACGATAACGAATGTATCTACATAGGAAACGAGCTTTGTGGCACAGAATGAGCTGTTTTTTACGAGCGATGCCATAACACTCTTTCAATCATCAAATCCATCCCATCCACCATGGATAGAGCTATTTGTTACGGGGTGGATTCATTTTGTTTAGCAGAAGAAACATTAAAAGTTTCCTGAGAATGGATTTGCAATGTAATTTTCCAATCTTCTTGAGGGCTTCCAATTCTTTCGATGCTTGGCTATGCATAACTATGGACTATTTTTAAGATGATTGAGCTTTGCCTACCGAAAAACCGATGCAAGTGTTCTTTAATCGCATTGTGCAAAATTGTAAACAAATGACTTAAACTCGGGTTCAAACCAAGCAGAATGATGTTTGCTGCTTCTACAGGCTTGAATGTAACTATTCTAATTGATTTTCCATGCCCGGTTTCCTCGAAAGGAGGTTCAAGAATCTTTTGAATAAAAAATAAAGCATTTTGAATTGATGTTTTATTTTGTTGCTTAGACATACACACATATTCTAACATAAAGTAAAGTTTGATAAATATTAACTGGTAGCATTCATCAGTAGATAAGTATTAGATTCTCAAAATTACGGATTTGTAATCATGCATTACTGCTAGTCCAAAAATCGAAATGATGTGATGACAAAAGGTTCGTTAAGTGCAGCGATTTTTTTATTGTTTCGAGATCGATGCACCAATTTGTAACCTCACAATGCCAATCAGTGACGCGAAATCAAAACAAACTCTGCTATCCCAAGCGATTCCTCGTGGAACACGGTAATTGGAATTTTCGCTCATGAATTCCAGATTCGGAACCGTGTATGGCGTAAAATGTACACACAAGCCCCAGGAAAAAAAATGTTGAATACGGAAGCGGATGCAAATTGTTGTTACTTTCTGAAATGGATTGCTCGAATGGCCTTGGGGCTAGTTTTTTCATTTCCTCTACATGCAGTGATTGATGACAGCGCGAGCAGCTGTGGAACTGTGGGATTCGTTATCGTTGCAGTAGTGGCGCAAAATCCATCAGAAAACTCATTTTCCCCCTTCGTTACGATGGCCCACTATTGCGCGATGAGTGCATTACGAAGTGGAATATCGAATCGAGAAGAACAGACCCATAAATTGATTCAACCAGTTTGTGCGATGAAAGCACAAAGCGTGTGCAACCTTCACACCGACCGACACCAAGACTTAAGTAGTTTCCATTACCACGCTCTGGGGAAGAAGCTACCACTTCTCTAGGGACACAAGGCGAGCCCAGTGACAATCATTGCTGGCAAGCGTGTCATAGGATCTACGAGAAAGGAAGGAAAAGTGGAACATCATTTGTCCTTTCAAGCGAAAATCTTACACCATAGGATAAACGCAATGAGTTCGGGATGTCAGTTTTAATAAAATTGTTGGCATTGGTAAAAATTATTGTTTCTATCTTTGATAATATAGATAATAAGAAATGAAGGATAAAACAGACTGACATGAAATTAAAGCTGAAATAGGAAAAGAATCAGCATCACGTCATTGAACGACCGAGTTTGACTGAACGAGAAGACGACATCCCAACAAAGGATGCATTAGTTTTCAGCTGTATCACAGAAAGCAACAGTATTGTGTTGCTACGTGTAAAGAATAATGGGGCAAACGATTTCCGCATGACTCTTTCCCATTGTCGGTTGATTCCTGGCGGTGGTTGCATGTAAGCCCGAACATCGTTTTCTGTTCACATACTCCATGGGAATATGGGCCATTCAGCATGAGTCCTGCTTAACACGACAATGAGGGAAAAAATGCTTCGCTTCACAAAGGCATATTCGATGCATTCGTGCATACACCGTCTAGTCACTGGAGGTAAAAACGATGACACATGGGACTGCTCGGGAAGAGGCCCCCGCGGCCCCCAATCTTGTGAGAAAATCGCAGCTTACAACCCCATTGTTCCCACTTTTCTTCGGTTCGTGTCATTAATGGGGAGGCTGTACTGAGTGGCATGAGTTTATTCTGACAAGGGGATAGAAAATAAAAAGAGCTAAGAAATGGATGCTTTTAACGCAAATTACTGCGGCACATAGGAAGTACTTTCTTCCGACGTTTATTGTCACTTCTTCAGTATTGTGAATATAATATTCTGTCGCTAACACTGAATTGCGCTGATGTACAA
The DNA here is from genome assembly GCF_024139115.2 of Armigeres subalbatus. Lineage (NCBI taxonomy): Eukaryota > Metazoa > Arthropoda > Insecta > Diptera > Culicidae > Armigeres > Armigeres subalbatus. The sequence continues at coordinate 403,751,472 of NC_085141.1, forward strand.
AATCTGCCACACCGCTTATCTCAGTCCGCATAAAATTTGATATTGCAGGCTTAAAAATGGGAGATAATTCATTATTCAATTATATAACAATAACGAAGTTATTAAACTTCAATATCTCACGCGTTTGAGTCCACATTCAAGACTACCAGTTGAAATATTCTAGTTTTACGTTTCACGTTTTCCCCTTCGAATTACCCAAAATACATGCACAAGAGAATCTATGTGTCATGAGTAATATTATAATACTCAATTTGTATCGATGTTTCGATTGTATTAAGGGGAACACCAAGGTCGCTTTTTACGCGATTCATTATTTTATCGATAGTAGCTTCAGTCGATGGAATAACTTACTAACCTAAAGAAAAAATCCGAGAAAATACAAATTAAAGGAAAAGAAGGAACTACTAGGAAAGAGGTTAAAAACAGGACATTGGTAGAATTCATCCGCGTGAAAAGCATCCTTGATGTATCGGTAGTTCACTAATACTTTTTTTAGCGTTATGAACTCATCACTGTTCAAAACCGGTTTTAACGTAAAAAGAAATAAGAGGTGATTCAAATATGACGTCCACTACGTCCCTGCTCCCCCCTTTGTCACGCTTTCATCTATACCAAGTGCATGCACTGTCACAAAATATTGGACCCCCTCAAATTGTGGACATCAATTTTAAACGGTCCCTAAGCAGACGTGTTATTTAGCTAGGAAGGCAATTACGGCTAAAGAAGAAGAAACTAAAAACAAATCTCAAGCAAAGCTGATGCTGTTGGAGGCACATACTGGATACATTGATCTTGAACTTGATCGCAGTCACAATGGCTCGTTCGTCGTTCGTTTTGGTGGTCGTGGTTCTTTGTGGCCTCGTCGAATATTGTGAGCAGACTTCTGAATTCCACATCCCAAATGTGAAGGTAAGTAGAATTGAAATCTTTTAAACAGCAGTTTAGAGATAATTTAATTCTTCCCCAAATCAGGCCAACTGGGTCGGTGCCGTGGAGTACTGCAATCGAATCAGCATGAGACTGGCAATTGTCGACGGTGCAGATAAATCCCAGGCAGTTGTGGATGCGATCAAAACAGCCAAAGGGGACGGTTTGAATTTAGCCAATGTTTGGATCGGAGCAAATGACATTTCCAAGGAGGGTACTTTTATATGGCATGCGACGGGGCAACCTGTCAAGTATAGCGACTGGTCGGCGAAAAATCCTGATAACGATCGAGGGCGAGAAAACTGTGTGGAAATCGCATTCAAGGATTACACTCAGTGGAAATGGGCTTGGAATGATAACAAGTGTGATGCGGTGCTGAATTTTGTTTGTGAGTTCAATTTTATCGATCTACGTGATACTCGCGATTCAATAAAAGTTTTCTAGAACAGTGGCAAATGTATTGTCATTCATAATGCATTCATAAATGCAACTTTGTTCGTACTAATATGACAGAAGATAATGTATATTAGGGCATAAAAAATGAATAGGAAACATCAGTTACGATTCCACTGAGAATAAAAAATAAAAACACAGTATATCACATTGTCAAATGATAGTCTAGATAACATATTCTTAAGTTTGCAAACAACGGGGTCTTGACTGACTCCATCTGAGTCATAGCTGATCTAAGGTATTTTTAGACCTGTGCTCCGATTGAAATTTTACCGGGGCGGGTGCGTGATAGATCATTTTCAGCCAGCGGCGGAGGCGTAGCAGCATTACGCCGTCAAGGATTGGCGGTGGCGTTAGTCGGCATGGACTAATTTCAATAGACAATAATTCTCCAGATTTTTTTCAGAAGATCATCACCGCCGGATTCCTCAGAATTTTTTTCCACGAGTTCGATAGGATGTTCATCAAGAAATTCCTTTGGACATTTCTCCAGATATTTCTTCGGACATTATCCAGGAATTGTCCCGGAAATTCCTCTAGGATTTCGTCTGGAACATCCTCCAGGCTTTCGATCAGAGGTTTCTCCAGGATTTTTTTTTGTCTTTATTATCGAGACTTTCAGCCCCAGGCTGGCTCGTCTCGAATTTCACCAGGATTTCGTTCGGAAGTTCCTCCAGGATTTCGTCCGGAAGTACCTCCATGATTTGGTCTGGAAGTTCTTCCAGCATTTCATCTGAAAGTTCTTTCATTTTTTCGTCCGAAAGTTCCTTCAGGAAAATATCCGTTCTTCCAGGATTTCGTCTGGAAATTTCTCCATAATTTTTGCTTCAGGATTTCGTCTGAAAGTTTCCCCGGGGTTTTGTCCGAAAAATCCTCCGGAAGTTCCTCCGGGAATTCCTCCGGAAGTTCCTCCGGAAGTTCCTCCGGAAGTTCCTCCGGAAGTTCCTCCGGAAGTTCCTCCGGGAATTCCTCCGGAAGTTCCTCCGGGAATTCCTCCGGAACTTCCTCCGGGAATTCCTCCGGAACTTCCTCCGGGAATTCCTCCGGAAGTTCCTCCGGGAATTCCTCCGGAAGTTCCTCCGGGAATTCCTCCGGAAGTTCCTCCGGGAATTCCTCCGGAAGTTCCTCCGGGAATTCCTCCGGAAGTTCCTCCGGGAATTCCTCCGGAAGTTCCTCCGGGAATTCCTCCGGAAGTTCCTCCGGAATTCCTCCGGAAGTTCCTCCGGGAATTCCTCCGGAAGTTCCTCCGGGAATTCCTCCGGAAGTTCCTCCGGGAATTCCTCCGGAAGTTCCTCCAGGAATTCCTCGGGAAGTTCCTCCGAATTCCTCCGGAAGTTCCTCCGGAATTCCTCCGGAAGTTCCTCCGGAATTCCTCCGGAAGTTCCTCCGGGAATTCCTCCGGAAGTTCCTCCGGGAATTCCTCCGAAGTTCCTCCGGGAATTCCTCCGAAGTTCCTCCGGAATTCCTCCGGAAGTTCCTCCGGGAATTCCTCCGGAAGTTCCTCCGGGAATTCCTCCGGAAGTTCCTCCAGGAATTCCTCCGGAAGTTCCTCCGGGAATTCCTCCGGAAGTTCCTCCAGGAATTCCTCCGGAAGTTCCTCCAGGAATTCCTCCGGAAGTTCCTCCGGGAATTCCTCCGGAAGTTCCTACGGAAGTTCCTCCGGAAGTTCCTCCGGGAATTCCTCCCGAAGATCCTCCGGAAGTTCCTCCGGGAATTCCTCCGGAAGTTCCTCCGCAATTCCTCCGGAAGTTCCTCCGGAATTCCTCCGGAAGTTCCTCCGGAAATTCCTCGGGAAGTTCCTCCGGGAATTCCTCCGGAAGTTCCTCCGGGAATTCCTCCGGAAGTTCCTCCGGGAATTCCTCCGGAAGTTCCTCCGGGAATTCCTCCGGAAGTTCCTCCGGGAATTCCTCCGGAAGTTCCTCCGGAATTCCTCCGAAGTTCCTCCGGAATTCCTCCGGAAGTTCCTCCGGGAATTCCTCCGGAAGTTCCTCCGGGAATTCCTCCGAAGTTCCTCCGGAATTCCTCCGGAAGTTCCTCCGGAATTCCTCCGGAAGTTCCTCCGGGAATTCCTCCGGAAGTTCCTCCGGAATTCCTCCGGAAGTTCCTCCGGAATTCCTCCGGAAGTTCCTCCGGGAATTCCTCCGGAAGTTCCTCCGGAATTCCTCCGGAAGTTCCTCCGAATTCCTCCGGAAGTTCCTCCGGGAATTCCTCCGGAAGTTCCTCCGGGAATTCCTCCGGAAGTTCCTCCGGGAATTCCTCCGGAAGTTCCTCCGGAATTCCTCCGGAAGTTCCTCCGGGAATTCCTCCGGAAGTTCCTCCGGAATTCCTCCGGAAGTTCCTCCGAATTCCTCCGGAAGTTCCTCCGGAATTCCTCCGGAAGTTCCTCCGGAATTCCTCCGGAAGTTCCTCCGGGAATTCCTCCGGAAGTTCCTCCGGGAATTCCTCCGGAAGTTCCTCCGGGAATTCCTCCGGAAGTTCCTCCGGGAATTCCTCCGGAAGTTCCTCCGGGAATTCCTCCGGAAGTTCCTCCGGGAATTCCTCCGGAAGTTCCTCCGGGAATTCCTCCGGAAGTTCCTCCGAAAATTCCTCCGGATGTTCCTCGGGAATTCCTCCGGAAGTTCCTCCGGGAATTCCTCCGGAAGTTCCTCCGGGAATTCCTCCGGAAGTTCCTCCGGGAATTCCTCCGGAAGTTCCTCCGGGAATTTCTCCGGGAATTCCTCTGAGAATTTCTCCGGGAATTCCTCCGGAAGTTTCTCCGGGAATTCCTACGGAAGTTTCTCCGGGAATTCCTACGGAAGTTCCTCCGGGAATTCCTCCGGAAGTTCCTCCGGGAATTCCTCCATAAGTTCTTAAAGGGAGTTCGTCCGAAAGCTCCTCAGATAATTCTTTCGTAGATTCCTGCAGGAATTCTTCTAGAAACTTCTGAAGTAATTCCTTCAAAATCGTTTTTAAAATGTCTCTTAAGTTCAGATATTGCATAGGCGGTATTACGAAATATCCCCGTGAATTCCTCCAGAAATTTAAATTTTTTACAAATATTCTTCTAAAATGTCCACTAGTTTCCTTCAGGAAATCTCCTGAATTTCTCCCTGGAGTTCCTCCAGAAACTCCTTCAAGTATTCTACCTACCCGAGAACACCCCAAAAATATTCACTGAGCTTCTTTCGAATCTCACATAGAATTTCTAACACTACTCTCACTAGGGTGGCTCAAATTAGTATGGGAAAAACTTTGTTCAATTTTTTTGATGGGCCGCCCTCTTATTCGGTTCTATTTGATGCCCTGATGCTCTGGACAAAATTTCAGCCAAATCGGTCAACGTTTGGGCAGTGCTAAACTCGTTGGAAGTTTATATGGAAAAATGTATGCAGAAACATCCAAAAACAGTAAATTGCAGCTGGACTACACAACTTACGATGAAGAACTATGATACTCATTCAGATCTTGGAGAATTTAATACAGAATATTATGCAGAAAACCGCGAGAAGATTCGAGTTTGCCCCGCTAAGTATTAGTATTTCTCTGCAGTGGGGTTTGAGCAAATTTCGTTTCTTTTACCTTTGAAAAGAAATAAATTCACCCCTACAACACTCCAGTAAAATGCTAATATATTTGCGTAATAAACTCTAATCTTCTCGCGGTTTTCAGCATAACATTCTGTATTTTATTTTACAAGAACTGAATGAGTATCATGGTTCCTAATCTTAAATTGTGCCGTCCAACTGCAAATCACTGTTTTGGATGTTTCTGCATACATTTTTCCATATAAACTTCCAACGAGTTTAGCACTGCCCAAACGTTGACCGATTTGGCTGAAATTTTGTCCAGAGCATCAGGGCATCAAATAGAACCGAATAAGAGGGCGGCCCATCAAAAATTTGAAAAAGTGTTTTTTGAGCCACCCTAACTCTCACCCATCCCGGAAGATTTTAACGGTATACTTAAGGACATTCAATTGCGAATTCTTCCAGGAATTAAACCGGAAATCCCTCCAGGTGATTCCCAAAATATTCCTCCAGGAAGCCTTAGAAGAATAGTTTTGGAATTCTTCAGTCATTTCTTCTGAAAATCCTCATGCCTTCTCTTCCTTGAGTTTCTTCAGGAGTCTCTGCGGAATTTACTTCAAGAAAACTTTTATAAGTTTATAAGACACTAGTTGACCCAGCAGCCGTTGTCCTTCATAGTAGGCGAAAATGCGCGTAGTGAACTGGCTATGCCAAATTTCCAGACAAATTGGCCTCGCCCGAGTTTAGATTGCGCAGGTTTAGAGGAAACGGCGGAACACGTGTTGTTCGTGTGCCTGCGTTTTCGCACAATGCGTGACCACATGCTTGCCACATGTGGTCTGGACACTACCCCGGACAACCTAGTCCGGAGGATGTGTAAAGATGAAGTTGGCTGGAACGCCGTTTTATCGGCTATGGTGCAAATCGTCTCGGAGCTACACAGAAGGTGGCGCGTGGACTCGAGGAATGGCTATTTCAGGCGCAAATAAGAGGTGGTCCAAGGGTTCGGAGTCGGCTTCATGGGTCATACCGGTGCCCTGTGGTCGAACTCGATCCTTTTATCGAACAAGTGGCCGCGTGAAGAGCAACATGGTATCGTCGCTTTCGCGGCGTCGGTCAACCGGGCGGGTTCCGAGCCTGAGGACGGAAAGGGGTCCTCGTCAAGGCTGGGGCAGGCGTAGGCACCGCGTCGGCAAGTCCCTCTGTGTGCTGGGGAATAGGCCCTATCGTAAAGAGGTCAATTCTTGATACCAGTCGTGCAGAGGGAAGCAGGCGCGAAGTCGACCTGGAAAGGCCACCTGGAAAGCCGGCAATGCGCTGGCACGATACCATGGTGTTCTTCTAGAAAAGCGAGTCACGATGTTCGATGCTGCAAGGACACGCAGCTAACCTCGAGGGTGCGTTATGCACTGGTCCCCCTCTGAAGCATTACTTTCTGGTTGTACTGAAGGGACGATGGGCTTGGCGGCAATGGAAATGGTTTAGCGGGTCGGGGATGCAGTCCTGCCTCCCTCGTTTGCTGTTGGAGGTGGCCCCTAACCCCGCACTTCCTGGACAACTCAGGATGTCTGTTGAGCAGATTCCCCCTCCATTGCTTAGGAAGAAAAAAAAATAAGACGAATCTAGTCCTTCAGAATCTAGTATTTCCATATGGATCTAGTCTTACTCAACCCATTGGAAACTACACGCAAAAAAAAAGCGTTCATGAATTCGTGAACAAACGAGTTCACGGTGTATTTTTTCGTGAACAACAATCACGGATTCGGGAATACAGTCACGTTTTCTGGAACGTTCTGGAAAACGTGACTGGTGTTCCCGAATCCATGATTTGAATCACGGTGTATTTTTGCTGGTTCACGAATTCGGGAACGCTTTTTTTGCGTGTATAATGAAGTTATGCGGAAACGGACGAAGACCATTTTATTTTTATTTTTATATATAAAGATTAAAACAATCTTTTTGATTTTTCGAATAAAATTAATTGAAGTTTGAAATGAAAATCTGAAATAATTCCAGACCAAAAAACCAAAAAAATCTAGAAGCAATTCCTTAACCCTTAAATGCGCAATGTTGTTTTAAAACAACAAACCGAAAATACGTTTAGTGTTAATGATTTTAATGATAGTTTACGCTAAAAATACTTTCGACGATTTCTAAAAAAAATCGCCTTCGGCCTTTAAGGGTTTCCGAAAACATTGCACTTCTTTGGCTGCGTCTGATACTCATTTCCTGATGATTTTTTTTTTTGCACAGACCTGTTGGTCCATATTAGGCCAAGGTTTCAAGTGATGTATGAATTTAAAATGACAGTTAGCAACACAAATAAAAAAATTGGTTTCTTTTCAAGTTTCGATCAGAAAATATGTTACGGTTGGTTTTATGTTGTTCGAATAGTTGTAAATATTCGATCGAGGGCGCGGCTCAGGATTTCGATTTGATGGGGCTCTTCACCATAATTCACCTCTTGGTGGACTATCTGTATTTTCTGGGTAGGTTGGGGATACAACCCGTTGTAGCACCTGACCAGCCCAATTACATATCGCTCATCAATGTGAACCCACCAGCAGGAGATATTGTGGCTGCAACTAATGAACTGACAAATGCCGTGATGCAAGGCAAAGTGTGTTTCGACAATCGTTGGGTCAGCCGCCAGGACATGCGCTGCATGATGGCGGTCTCAGCTGGACCAGCCTATTTCAACAAAGGCGCGCCGCCCAATGTCCCCATCCATCACAACATACGCACACCGCCTATTTACTGGGCCTTATGGGACAATGTCCCAATCGTTAATCCCGGCGCAGCGATGGTAAGTATCAGCGATCTTCTCGCTTTTGCGGAGAAGATTGTCAAGCATTACAGCTGTCGGCATGCCTTTGTCCGCGGATTCATCAGAGCATCTATGCTCATAAACGGTATGGTTGAGGTTATAGGGCCTGGCAACCATGTGTACATGCCATCGTGCTTGGAGTTTGAATATTTCAGTGTTCCCAGGCCCCGGGGGCGCAATATGGTTTGGATGTTGCTGCAGGCAGTTTGGACGTCGACGATCAACCCCCTCTTCTTTGAGGCTGAGTTCTTCGCCTTGTCTAGGCTACAGTCTGCTGAGATGGTGCAAATTGGTGCTGCCGTTGTATCGTTGGCTACGTCAACCGTATTCCATCATTTCAACATCACAGGTCGTGAACTCACTTTGTGGGCAGCGAGGGACCCGGCTTTGTCAACCCATGTGATTAACCAATTGTTCTATCCCGCGGCTGATCGTGAGTGCACTTTGCTGCACATGAGTACAACCCTAGTGGTTTCAGCGTTCAGTGGGATGAGCATACATTGGCGGTGTTTCTCCACCACGGCCTGGAGTAACGGTTTTGAGCACAGAATCATGGAACTAGGAGATGGTTGGCAGCACATTTGACACCGACAAACGAGGAAACTGATTTGGGCACTCACTAGGCGGATGGTGGGTGCCACTCTCCAGTCGCAACCGGAGGGCTCAATGAAGAGCGGCAGAGTTGGCTGGAAGTTGATCACGAAATTAGGTGTGGTCGTGGTTGTAAATAAGAAGTATAGACGTCAGTTCAGGATGGATGAGTCAGGTTTGATTTGCCGAGTGTGTGAGTGAGTGAACGTGTCGTGTGAGAAGCAGGCCACTAGGCCAGAGCGCCTCCGCCCAGGAGATGTGAGCTCCATTGTAGTAAACCCCACTTACTTAAAACCCCACACATGTCTCCTGTCAACCTTAAGAGACATTGAAAAATACAAGCACGGGGGGCTCATGGATTCGAACCTATATGATGAATGGTTCAATGTAAATAGCGATAATTATCAATTGGGGGCTAGTTTTAAGTGCATGCAACTGTGGGGGAGTTTACAAAATGTGATATACAAAGGATTCCGGTTGACTCGGAGAGTCTGCCGGATTTAAGTGTGACCAGAGCGGTCAATTTGTGTCAGTGTAACAAATTTATGTTATACAAACATAAAGATACTCAAGCAACATGTAACAATTGAACCGGTACCAGCGAAAGTGGTACATAAACCATTTTTGTCGATTTTGTGTTTTTTACACCAACGGCTTCTATTAGCAAAGATCTGGTAAGGGAATGACGAAAAAGTGATTTTTGACAACTAAATCTGGAGATATGCACTTTTTATTTTCTGGTATATATCACAATGGCAATTTCGTTGACAGGAAAAGTGGTACATGTACAGTTCTACCCACTAAAATCAGCTTATTGAAAAGAAAATTTAACAACAAAGATGTTTCCGCAACAGATTTTAACTCTATTTTGGATTTTAAAAATGGTTTACTGCCGTTTAAAATGATTTCATAAAAGAAACATGTACCACTTTTACTGGCAACGATTTTCGGTTTCTGTTGCATTTTGTTCCCATTAATAGTGGTACATGTGCATTTTGTTCAAACAAACTTGAAATTTGTCAAGAAACTTCGCATATTTCTCATTACTACCTTTAGGCACACCAGTCATAACACGTTGGTACAGTTGAATTGCAGAAAATAACTAATTCGAATTTTATTTTTGAGGTTTTTGGAAAAATGCGTCTCCTGTAAAATATACTCAATGTAACATGTACCACTTTCGCTGGCACCGGTTCATATTAACAAATTAAAATAATGCACGTTCTCTCCTGGTGCCCTGAGAGAGACGGCTAGGTGGTGCCCACTATGGGAAATGACGAGGTTTGATATGAGATTTTGGTCCATCAGCCAAATCCCGCATAATATTTTTATTGCGTATTGCGCTTTTTGTCTACAGCAATTGGTTTGCTGTATTCATAGCTGAGCCTTTGTACAGGATTCTTATCCTATTTGGGCATCTCGAATCAATTAATGCCATTTGGCATCAACGATTCGATGTCTGTGTCTGGAACAAACTTGGGACAAATCACAACTAAATATTTTATTGCCTACTTTTAGGCTTTCCTCTTCAGTCCAGACACTGAATCAACAAATAAAACATACACAAAATAGCACAAATGATACCGACTCGATCGAATATTTACAACTATTCGAACAACATAAAACCAACCGTAACAAATATTTTGAACAAATATCCTGATTTGAAATTAAATTAAACTTGAAAGTGACAGTTCGAAAATCAAAATCACCCAGTCATAAAAATTGCAGATGCTGTTCAATAAGACCGATAAAGTATCTGTCAAAACAATTCAATATAGGGGTAACGGCTCAAACCTTGGCCCATTATGCTACGGCTGAGCACATTTATCGCTATAAGTCTTCATATATTGCATTTCCAACCAGAATTATTCCACCAGCCGGCTTGCTTACACTTGGTTTTGATGCCAAATAGCAAAAAACGACGATGAATGTCCTCATTTAAACCAGCGAAAGTCTCGAGAGAAATGGCCAAAATATCGGCATCCGTGTTTCTATCATGTGGATAATTTTTCAGCCCACTTGGGACGAAAGATTGTTGATTTCGAACATACGAAAGATAAAGATGGGTTGCTGTTTATAGTATCAGTCATTTTGCTTGCGTTGAATAAAGGCAGCATGCAAACAAATAGAGAAAATCAAATCATCTTATTGAGCGTGAATTCTAATTGGTTGCATGTAAAATACTACCACACTGATTGTGAGAGTGCGTTTTAGGTTCCCCCAATAGCACGATTACCAAGGTGATGCTAACGAAAATACTATTATATGTATCATTTATTTCCCAAATATTTACCATATTTGCAAGTGAAGAAGTTTAGAAAAATGAAAACGGTATTAAAAACTGCAATTGCAAAAAGGCTACTTGTTCTAGCCCTCATGTTGTGCCTTCATACGTTAATTATTGGCTGCCGCATAATTTTGAGATTTACTGCTAGTTGAAACCATGGCAGTTGTGTTGCTCTCGCTCTCGCGATACTCTCAAAGAAACTTTTTCCAAAACGTAAACAATGCTTTAGGTGGGGATGATGCATAACGCACTACTGAAGAAAGCCAATTGTAAAACTTATTCTAGGCAATTCCTTGCTTTGTACTGTGCATAAACAGTTATAACTGTGCCAACTACCTGATATTATTACACAATTGAGCATGAGCATGAGCATGATGACCGTGCATTTCGTAGTTACTACTCCGTGATCAACCGAACAATCGCAATTGCACAGGGAACCAATGGATGGAAGCATGGGATTTGCTCTCCAACCTCAATGTGCACAGTCCGAGAGTTCTAGTATTTTGGATGGTCGATAACGGCGCTGGCCACGTCCTCACAGTCATCGGGGATGGGAAGGAATTGATGATGCAGTCACTCGCCCACTGCAAGCCGAGAACACCTCTGCACTCGCCTCGAGTTTCTGCGGAATTTTATTGGAATCTGGGGGTAAGGGTTCTATGGCAGAGGTTCGTCTTGGTTAACGGGTTGCCAATGTGATAGTAATGAAAATGAGATGTATTCTAATTGGATGCCGAAACGAGCTTTTATGCTCATTTCGAATTCTAACAGTTACCTGCTAGAACTAATCAAGTTGTAGGTATAGGGATAGAAGACGGAAACGGTATGAAAGCCCATTTCCAGTTCTAGCGATTGCTAGAACATGAGAAATATATGAAAGATACAAAGTAGGAGAAATGGAACGGGCCTGGGATTGAACCCACGACCTCCTGCGTATGAGGCAGAAGCAGTAGCCATATGACCACCAAGCCCTGATATTATTACACAATTATTCATAAATACAATTATTGGGTGCTTGTTTTTAACTCTGCCTGCATTGAAGTTTCATGATTGGTAGGTGCGTTTGATTCCACTCCTCTCTATATCGATCAGCTGTTGTGAATCCTCTCAAAACTCTCACGTGTTTCAACTTCCCGAGTTGAAAGAATACTTTATCGGTATCATTTTACAGATCAAAACGCTTTTTGCAAGCAATAATAGATCTAAATTATGATGAAGGTATTTGTCAAGTAATTTGACTTGAAATTATTCACATGAAATGACGTTGAAAGTTTATCTAATGAAACATACGATCCATTGTATCTTTCCATTATTAAGTTCAGTGCATGATCTCTCTTGTTTCGGACAGCAGAACGATCGTGCGGTCGGCCGAATTATTGTGTTCTGCATTGCGCGGCCGGTAATAAAATATTGTGTTCTGCATTGCGCGGCCGGTAATAAGAGTAGCCATCGAACAAGTAAGTGCAGTGCGTGCTTTAGTCGTCGGGAAAGAAATAAAAAATAAAATATCTATCTTGTGTTCGGTGGCTCATGCGCACGTCGCGCGCGGTCGAAAAAAGCGCACTCTTCAAAAGTTTTATGTAGCCATCGAGCAAGTGAGTACAGAATGCTGCGCTTCCGTACGGTCGTCCAAAACGCGAATCTCCTCAGTTTTCATATGCCACCGGGCGTGCATGTTTTAACTTTTAACTCGTATTAATGTTATTTCCCATCCCATAGATCGCATCGCTTACCAAAGTGAATCCAGATAAATTATCCTTTGTAACTAAAACGATATCCTATCCCAAGACAATCGTGGAGATGCAGAGGTATACTCGGTCTCTAGTAGCAACGAGAGTCGGACTAACAATCCTTCCATTCCTATATGACCGTAAGGACGTGGCCGGCGCCGTTATTGACATTAAATATTTGAGCTCCCGAAACGTGTACATTGAGAATGGGTAGCTAATCCCAAGCCCCATTCATTGTGTTCTCTGTACAATTTCGCAAGTTCAGTCAATCACGGAGTAGCAACTACGAATTGTGCGGTCATAATGCTCATGCTCATGCTCATGCTCATGAGCATGCACATACGATCCATTGTATCTTTCCATTATTAAGTGAGAAAATGTTTGTAGGATTCGTGCGAAAGATGATAAAACTAAATACAGGGCTGGTAGCGACCAATGCAGCTGAAAATAGTGACTTTAGTGACCAATGCTGACGAAAAAAGGGACCAAATAGTGACTTTAAATTGCAGAAAAAGTGACCAAATAGTGACCTTCAGTTTCAGTTGCAATTTCAATGAGACGAGATTTAGCGTTTTTCATGAGGAACCAAATACTGTTGAAAATATTGAAATCCAAGCTTCAATAAAACCACACGAGCTATTTTTGTGGCTGTGTAACTGTCGCTCATCTTGGTGTTGTTCTGCATTAGGTCCGTTTTGTGTGAAGCAAACAAATCTCTGGGTTATTGATTTTAAGCGTGTGCACGCTAACTTTTGCCCTCTCTTTTTATATCAAGGAAATTTTACTAAATATCAGTCAAAACTCAAACTCAAAACTATGAGCAGTCCTGCGAGCAAATCAAATGTTTGCGCCACTGGAAGTGAGCGAAACATGGTTATCCATCACTCATCATGGGCAAACCAGAGTAAACGCGACGAGCGATGCGACACGAGGCGACTCACGTAAAAGAATAACAATCATTATCAACAGGCTGTCAAATTGCACTGTCGCGTCATGTCGCATTACTCTGGCTTGCCTCTTAGACCTGTTTTGCTTCACGGAAAAATGATTTCTAGGCAAAAATATGCGTGAATGAACATTCTTGAGAATGAGTGAAAATTACGTTCACTGGATCAGCTAAACACTTAAGGCTCTATAAACCGTAATCAATCCGATAATGACGATGATTTTATTCGAATCCGCACTAATACTAATAAAGTTTTGAACTAAATTCAATATTTTGGGGCTATTTGCCGACTTACCTCCATCATAATATATTCATAGCATTTCCATATTAATTTTTCACTTATCCAAATAAACAATTACTAAGAAATTGCAGGAAAAACGCTGAAAACTGCCTTTTTTCCTGGGCCGGCATTCGTATTTTTATCGAACGCATACTAACTCCGAACGTTCGGAGCAAACACATACACACGCACTTGATTTTTCACTTGATCTTTTCCCACTGTTTCCTTGATTTAATCACTACTAAAACATATTCACTAGCTGAGTTTCACATTTTTCTTCAAACTTGACTACCAATTAATTCACTTCGCGTCCAAAAACTGTCGAAAACTGCTTTCCAGAAATCGAAGTGAGAGACAAATTTGACGACCGTATTGTGAACGCAATAAAATGCGGAAGACTCAAACTCACTACCGCAATAGGTGAAATGGTGAGTACAAAATCTACGCGATGCAACTTCATTCAATCCGAACAATACAATGTATACGCCAGCCAACACGCAAACAAAGGTGTGCATACACGAGAAAATAATCATCTCTTCACCGTTGCCAGATTTGTTTATTTGAAAAAATCATTGCTGTTTGCCGGATTGAACAAATATACCAGAAATAAATATTTAAACATGTTATGTAAGCTTCTATTAAATTCCAAGTGGTGAATAACAAATTTTAAACCGATAAATACCTATATATTTGATACACCGTGAACATGTTTTATGATATAGAATAAACATTTCGTCAAGTCTGGCAACATTATGCATCAGCTGGAATATTTTTAACACCCCATTTCCACCCACCCCAGTTGTAAACAAAATTTATCTATCGCTGCTGCACTTTTCCGTACCAATTGCCTCACTATTACAAACAAGCAATACAGTCATTAATTCTCAAAACATTGTGATGGAGTCTTGAGCCTTAAGAAGATTTGCTATAGGTGCCACGGAAGTTTTTTGAATTTTTAATGCGAAACGAACATCAGTACGGATCTTTTTGGTATAAAACGAAACACAAATTATGAAAATTCAGTTACAACGAACCTAGGATTGAACGCTCGACCTTCTGCTTATAATGCAGGACCGTCGGGCTCGTCTTCAAATTCAAAAGTTATCAAAATATAACGAATCTAGTAACATCTAAAAAAATATCACGATTTTAATCTTTAACATTTATGCTATTTCAAATGTAAAAATTATCATCAAAAAAAAAAATGATGGAGGTGGATGTTGTGTAACCGATGGTTTCAAAAATGGAACTTGTGACTTGATCACAAGATATGATTATTCCGCCTCGCGGATAAAACCCTGGGTTATGCTCACGCAGCGGAAGAGAATTTAACTCTTTCTCCCAAATCCTACCCGACTCCCACGGTGGCACTCTCTTCGGATGTATTTATTTCCAGCGGTTTGAGCGACGGCAAAAGAAACTCAGCCGAAAGCAGCTATAGGTAGGGCCAGGGGCGATGGTATGCACAAATAGGATAAAAATACAAATACGGCAAAATCGGAATTGTTCGTATTTCTTGTGGGTTTTTAGAGGAACGAGCTTGGCATTCTAGCAGCACCAAGTCTGTTCTGTCCCGACAACATCAGCGAGCAGATAGTGCGCGCCGTGAAGTAGATGTTAATTTAAAAACGTATGTTTGATATAATAGTGAATAGTGATTTTTTCTAATATTTAGATTTGCTTTTTAACTTATAGGGTAGTCGGAAAAATCATACCAAAATATCCATATCGCTAGTGTTAGTTGTGTGCTGAAAAAGTTGTTCAAAAGTTGTTAGTATCGTAAAACAAAAACTTATACAAAATTGAAGAAATTAAAAATATTAAATGTATCCACAATAGGGTAAAGTGATCTTTTCGGTCATCTGTATATCAACACTGCGATAAAAGATCAAATGCTCAGAAAAAGGTAAATTTCTAAATAATTTCCGATTATTATATTCCCTACTTGCGGTATAATGCGGGTTGAAATAAGATTTTGGTGGAGACAATCAAAACCACGTGTGACCTATTCTAATGATGGCGGATAGGTCCATAAAGGGCCTTTTATTTTCTTGGCTTTCAACAGCTTTTGTCGGGGACACACACAACGTCACGAAAAGCGCTCCGACAAAGACACGGGACAGACAGAGACGACGCAAACCGTTCAAACCCATAGCGGGCAGGCCGCCATTTTGGAGAATACCCGGTGGCAAGAAACGTGAGAATTACGCGTTCGCGGGCCTCGAAGCAGTTTCGGGAGAATTTGGAGACGTGGACGTCATTACACTTTCGGCGCAAGCATTCCAGCGGCCCGAGGGAAATCTTTAAGCCCCACCCGACGATAATACTCCACTAGGGCTTCGTGCCCATTTTCGGCACCCAGCGGACGCTCTCTATTACTCCGTCTTCTGGAAGGAATACCCTAATCCATTTTAAGTGTAAGTGTTTTTTAAGTGTCCTCAATACAATGTTGCGCATGTTAAAATAGAGCATAAAATCGTTTATAGATGTTAAAAATTTCACTATTTATTCTTGATTTTTCATTCGTTACTACCGGACTCAAACGAGAGTCTCCAGGCCTTCCTCACTGTGTTGTTGGTTCAGAACATAATTTGTGTTGCGGCTTTTGAGCATTGGTACCCATAAGGTTCTATTTGTGAGTGCTATCAAACATAGGTTTGCTTATGGATATGCTCTAACATAGTGAGTTCCCATTGGAGGTGAGTGTACCGGTTGAACTGAGTTGCCGTGGATGTTGTACCGTTTCACTCGATTCCGACCCTGTTGATCCCCTTTCCGATGAGCATAGCCTAGGGGGTTATAGTTGGGAGGGAAAAACGGCTTTTATTTTCTCATGTTCTTACAGCAAAATTACTTTGAGGATTCTTACATAGGGGTAATGACGGCTTTGGCAGGTTTTGTTCTATTATTTCATAAAATTCGGTCGACAAAAACCCCCCTGCCAATAATAGAACAAAACCTGCCAAAGACGTCTGTTCCCCTATTTAATGTATCGCCTTTCAATTCGAGTGCAGTACAATCATAGATACAAATATCATGATTTCGAATTGAAAAGAAATATTTTTATTTTATCAAAATATCACGCGCTGAGAATCATAACTTCGTTAATAACTTAACAGTTACAATTGTTACTGTTGTGTCTGGTGCAAGATAGAGTCATCCTGTATCACACCAAACCATTAAATATTCGGCAAACTACCGCAATTTGCTATAATGATAAAAAGTAAACATCGACGAAGAACAATGGATTAATGCAGTTACGCCAATATGATTCTAAGCATGAGGCTTGTGATAAAACAATTTTCTGTTATAAAAAAACTGATAAGCATGTTTGTTTTAGATATGCACTAAATATCAAGCCTTTCATCAACTATTGGTTTTCCTGAAGCACCTGGAATTATATCATAAATTGAAAAGATTAATCTAAACCTCCAATAGTGCAATTGATAGGGGAGACTGGGCAAACTTGATCCACTTTTCTCATTTTCGATGTATCTCACCACAATAATATCCATATCCTTTACCGTCAAAAATTGCATCACGTTTTATTGTCTCAATCGATTATATGGCTTATTTGAGTTCAACTTTCTCTCTCTTTCAAACCTCATTTTAAAAATCAAAAACAAAAGTTGGAAAAATGCTGCACGTGTGAACCGTTCTGGAAAATTCACCCGCTGATCTTTCAAAATCGGGGAGATGTTAGCCCAATCTTGAAAAACAGCACTTTTTTAATATTTTGTTTTAAATTTAAAAAATACTTAGAAGCGTCAAAAAAAAAGAGTCCTTTGGGAAAGTTGACTTTAAATAAAATAAAGAATCGATTGAGCAAATAAAAATTTTTGACGGGAAAGGTCAATTAGCTACTGGTGAAATGCCAATAAGAGCAGCGAAGAAAATGGCTGGCGAAGTTTCAGAGCGATTATTTTTCCAAGATCCGTAATTTAATTTCCGTCATGAACAAAGTATCATCCGACTTATACATAAAGCTTCATTAAAAAATTGTCAATAGTTTTAAAATAGTTGAAAATAGTGACTTTTTTCGAGAAAAAGTGACTTTAGTGACTTGAGGTCGAAAAAAGAGACTTTTTAGTGACTTGCCCGAAAAAAGTGACCGAATTACTAAAAAGTGACCCGCTACCAGGCCTGTAAATATTCATACACTAATTGAATAATTTATTTGCAAAATTATGAAGAAAATGGTGTATCGAACCTCGAAAGGTTGATGCTTGAATCGTGTTTGGAAGCCGTAAGGTAGGCAATTATTTTTGGTATGTTCTGCGAATGAAAGCGATTATATCGTGATTCGAGAAAAGCATCATGAGGGCCCATTCACAAACTACATGACGTTTTAGGTTGTGGAAGGGTACTTGTCTGAGCGTTAAGGACTTAATAAATTTTAGAACTCTACCATATATGAAGTGTGGGTTGACAATAGTTTAGCGTTATGTAATTTGCGAAAGAAACTTAACGGTTGAGTGGATTAACCTGTTTTTACAAAAATTCTCAGCAACCTAATCGCAAGCATCGGATATTCTATCTGCAGCTTTCGGTTATTTTCTCCAGTACGGGTTATTGGTGAGAATATTCTGATTTTAGAGTTTCACCTATACTAGCGTAGTGCTACAAATCGAAAGCGTATGCCACCATTTGGCTACGGGTGCCCCCAGTATTGTCCAAAAAAGTTTTGGTTAATTATGTCGCTATACTAATGGAAATTGTGAAATAAAAATGATAGCTGACATAGTGTGGTTGTTATCCATTTATCTGATGTGCGAAAGCAGGTATGTTCATTCAGAAAACTCTTTTATTTGGCGAATGAAAAACTCTAGCACAGCCAGCCTGCATAAGTCAACGAAACATAGCTGAGTCAAAGTGATTTTTCACGCCAGATAATTGCTTTTAATAGTTTAAGAAGTGTATAAATCTAGAGTTATGAAGCAGCTATATGTTTGATACACTTTTCTAAAGAAGCAGTGGTTAATATCTTCCTACAAATCGACGTATTATCGCTGAAATATTGATTTATTTGCGTGATGAGCCAATGTTACATCCAGGGCCAACATTACCGCCGGTTACCCTATGTCAAAAGTAATCTTGTGTGAGCAGCGTTATTCGGAAATTATTCAACCGTCACTTTAAATTTAATTTGAGTTTCGGGAAATGAGCCTTAGAAAAAATATGTTTATGTTTGCCCGAGCTTACTTGAGCAAAATTAACTCAATGCTAGTTACAGTTGTGGCTAGGTCACTGTTCAATAATGTCTGCATACTTGGAAATAGATAAATGGAAATAGATCAACTTGATTGAAAACATGTATTCCTGATAGGATGAGCTACCATTAAAAATGCACTTTTAACACAGTGTGCGATACTCATAACAGAGCGTTAATGAATAAAGCTTCCAATGAATGATTAAATTTGTTATGATTAAATCATTTAACTCTATGATTAAAGATTATGATTAATGATTTAATAATTTTTCACAATGATTAATGATTATGATTAACGAATAAATTAATTTTTGACAATGATTGACGATTATGATTAATAAATAAAACGTTTGGAGTATGATTAACGATTACCGATCGTGATTAAATGCTGACACAATATGTGTATGATTAATATGTGTATGATTAATGATTAAAGATCGGTATGATTAATGGTTAATGATTATGAATAATCAAATTGAATGGTTTGCATATTGATCAATTATCAAGTAACATTTTTACCAAATTGGGTCATTGAAAGGTATGAAAATTAAATGATTATGATTGAAGATTAATGAATAAAATCGATGTATGCAATGATTAAAATTGATGATTAATGATTAAACTCAAAACAATTATGAATATGATTAGTGATTAATGATTAAATGTAAAATTCTATGATTAACGATTAGTGATTAATGATTGAATCATATTTTTTGTATGATTATGATTAATGAATAATGATTAAATAGCCCATTATTCATTATTCATGATTAAATCTATGATTAATCACTAATGCTCTGCCATAAACATCCATCGGCGTGGTATAACATATTTGGTGACGTGGAAAATGTCCATGCGGCGGCCCGCCGACTTATTTTTGACGGCGACGGTGGCGTATGAAAATCACCGGCGGCGGTGGCGTGGCGGCGCACAGGTCTATCTATGGCACCAGAACAATTCTGATTCTCATATCCCATTGTAAATTGATTGTAATTGATCATGAGCGGTATATTTTTTCAACTCCGCGCACTCCTATACATGCGATTGAGACGTAGCTCTGTTGGAGACTGTTCTCGAATTACACAATCCACCTTTCCTTGCTTGCGAAGTACGTGCGTTGACATCTTTGAATCTTGCTTGCTAAATTGTTTGCAGGGGATAATGCGTCTCTCTTCCGTCTAATTCCCGACGCCGGGAGGAGTTTCCCATCTTGGTTTGGGAATGACTTTCTAATAATAGATGATAGGGAGGGGGTTTCTTGGGGGATCTGGAAAGGTTCTTCATATTTGGCGAATTTTTAGCCATTAGATGTCGAACTTGGAACTTTTAGTGCGTTGTTCAAAGTTAGTCTTCGCAGTTCAAATGTCAAATGCGAAACTGGTTGATCCAATCGTCAGTTAAGTCGGAACTATGGAAAACTGAGTATTTTTGTTTTCATTTATATAGATTTCACGATTTTTCCTTTTTTTTCGTTTGAGAATTTAAAAACCATTTTTTGGCGTCAGATGCTTCAGTTTTTGTGAAAAAATTGAAGCTTTCAGTAAATAATCGGTTTTACCATGTGTATTTTTTAACTTACTCTCCCGATTTTGTTTGGTGCTGTATGGAAGGGGAATCACACCGCATTTGAAATCCCTCGTGATCATGGGGTTTTCGGTGATAGCATAGTTCTAAATTACAAATTCAGATTGAGGTGAAGATGGATGGGTTAGAAACTGGTTACGGATCAAGAAATCGGGTGTAGATTGATTGATTGTTATTTTTGTCTAGGACTTTTTCGTCTCTTAAGGGATTATTTATCTACTTTGTATAACGATGGTTTGCCTCCATTTGAAAAACAAATTCTCAACCCCAAAGCCAAGTGCATATTGAATTTTATTCAGTTCAGTTGGCTAATAACTATTAACATATTAATTTGTACACTTAGCTTCAAATCGGCAGAGGCTTTTTTGGGAAGCAAAGATTGCAATAGAAGAAGAAGAAACGAAAAGATTCTCAAGCCGTGCCGAGGCTCAGCTGTTCGAGAGGCATATTCTAGCTGATAACATTTGATTGCTCACTCGCGCCCTGTTCGCAGTATGATGGAATATACGACGTTCGCTTTGATAATCGCAGTTTTTTGTGCTACCGTCAATGGCGTCGTCGAATATTGTGAGCAAACATCCAAATTCCACATTCCAAGTGTGAAGGTAAGTGGTAGTAAAGCCACTTCCAAAATTATCAGTTCTAAATTAATTTTATTTTGTCTCACATCAGGCCAACTGGATCGGTGCCGTGGAGTACTGCAATCGAATCAACATGCGGCTGGCGATTGTCGATAGTGCAGCAAAAAGTGTTTCAGTTCTGGATGCCATCAACTCAGCCAAAGCAGACGGGTTAACTTTTGCCAATGTTTGGATCGGAGCAAATGATATGGCTAAAGAGGGTACCTTCACGTGGCATTCAACAGGACAACCTGTTAAATATACCAACTGGTCAGCGACAAATCCTGATAATCACCAAGGACGTGAAAACTGTGTGGAAATCGCATTCAAGGATTACACTCAGTGGAAATGGGCCTGGAACGATAACAAGTGTGACGCGGTTCTGTATTTTGTTTGTGAGTTTAATTTTATCAATCTTTATAATACGCACGATTCTATTCAAGTATTTTAGAACAGTGACAAATATATCAAATGAAGTTTGCCTTTATTTCAGTACCTACAGAAATTCTTTCAAGTCAACATATTTGAAATGCATCTGATTGATGTTACATATAGAATCTGTAAGTCTTATTTAGTATTGCGCTCATTTTTATTCATCGCCGAGTCTGAACTCCAACCGTTTCAACTAATTCAATCGAAGCAATAATTCTTGCTCTAGGGCTGAGCTGACCCTGCTTTCAAAGGCAACTGACCACGTGGCGGAGGCGGATACCACCGGATATCAGTGGCAATAACCGAAACACATTAAGAAGCCATGAAAGATCCTGATGGAAAGTAAATTTTATTGCACATTACGTTGCACATTGGTACGCGTGCACACACAGCTCTGCTGCTTGCTGGCTGCTCTGTCCACTCTGCTGGGGGAGAACGAACGTATTTCAATTCGAGAGGGAACCGATAGACGTAATAAAATCGATTGCTCACCACAGGACATCCGCCCGTCGGAGCGTGTGTAATAAAATTAGCGAACCGAGGTGAGACCAAGCTGTGCTGACTGCCGAGGGATAATCCTCGCAAAGTGGGAAGCAAGCCATCTACCGCTCGATAAAGATTAATATTTGATTAGGACCTAAATTTCGTTTATCTTCTTACCTCTCTTGTGGATGCACCCCGGTAAAACTGGGAAAAATACTTATCGACATGAATATAGGATGGCATGTTCATGACTGGCTCACAACTTGAAATGAAGTTTTGAGTGAACTAAAAAAAAACTTTCCAGCTATTGGCAGCAAGCAACTGCAATTTTCCAGCGTCAAACGCTATGTAAAGCGTTGCTCTTATTTGTTCTTCCGGTTATTTTATAGTCCATGTTCTTTGGTAGCGAAGAATAATAAACTCGCCTCAAAGATGCTGGTGAATATTCATAAAAAGTGAACAACTTTTACTTCTCGAACTTTTTTTATGCAGAACATGCACCAGTATGATGTTATTTGATTCACGGGCAAAAAGACAAAGCATTATTGTTCGGTTACGGAGTAATAGTTCGAGGAAGTGTGCCAGAAAATGTAGGGACTGGTATTTGGATTTGGATTGAATGACAATAACAAAACAACGTTTTTCTTTGCTTTTTTCGAAGTGATTGTTGTTGTCTAAAAGTTTTCTAGCAGTTTTAGAATTCTAATAACAGCTGACCCTGAAGTGAATAGAAAGAAGGGTGGTAACCAGTCCTACCTTCCTGTTTATATTCACGCTTAGTCGACAACAAAAAAGCTTCGACAAACTCACTTATGGTTGCTATTTGGCGCATCATATCCGCTGGACATCTTGGGAAATTTGATTCTGATGATTGCGCGCAGGTAAGAATCGCTTATAGTCGCAAGATGGCACGCAGCGATGGTCGAGGACCTCCGACTTGCTCAAGAGAGCTGCGTTGACGGTTTAGTGACTGTGCACACTTAATTTTTTACCGGGATCTCAGCAAAATATTGAACTTTTACCGAGATTCGCACAGCCGTGCCCCAGAAAACATGTTTTTTGCCGAGATTTCTGTCAAAGTTGTTGAAAATCAGCAAATAATTTTCCGAAAATCTGCTAACAAACGACATTTTTGCTGGAATATCAGTTTTTCATTTTGCTGGCGCATGGCTGTGCGGATTTTTGCCGAACTGCAGAAATAAAAACTAAGTGTGAGAGCATTTACGAAGCCGAAGAAAAGTAATAATAAATAGTAGGTACCAGAACTAATAAAGTACAACTAGAATTCAAAAAAAAACTATTATCATAACTTAAAATAAAATAAGTAATATCGAAATAAAATTCCTATCGCAAAAATGATTATCATTTCAAATAAACTCGTTGTGTTCGAATTAATAGTGTACATTAACTTGCGATGATATTATCCAAGTTATAAGTTCTACAGCCAGAACACAAACCACTAAGCGAGCAATAAGGCTTTAGGAATTATGTTATTTACCGAGTAATAATTTATACAGCCGGAACACTAACTAGTAGGGTAAATGTTCCGATAGTCGTGGATGCGGTTGCGGTAGTGTAATTTTTGGGGAATCTTCAGATTAAACATATCAACCCACATTGTTGATCGATTTGTTGAACATACAATATAAACGAAAACAGTCTGGCAATATCTTTGAAATCGGTAGATTATCCTCAAATTCATTATTTTTTTCTGGCCTTTGTACCAATAGTTGCGGTAGTGTTCCTATAGTTGCGAGTCGCATACAAAATCAAAAGGATATGCAACTATAGGAACACGAGTTAAATAATACCGCAGCTATTGGAACCAAAGATTTTAAAGTACGAGATAGTCCACTCTTGACTATCCCATACAAGCCGCTGGCAAACTGCTTTTGTGTAGACCAACGTTAACTGGTGATTGGAAGTCTAACTGTTTTAGTAAAAATGATCAAAGTAACTTCGACGCGCGACTTTTAACTGTCCGACAGAGTCAACAGGAAACATGTTGACAGAACTCGAACTAGCTATATTGAGTGGAGACGCCGCCGCCGATATCATCGAACCTTTCTAGTAGTAAGTACTCCTAAATATATTTCAAATAATGGTTCAAAATCAGAGCCGTAGCATGGACTCCAAGCGCCCTTGGCGAATCCGATATTGAGCGCCCCTTACTTTTATGCATGTTCAAAACAAAGAGAATGATAATTGGTGGGATATTTTTTAAATCAACTTTTTTGCGTGGTGCAATTGCTAAATGTTTGCTTCATGAATTCCTTAAGCCTCTATAACCTGCATATCTATATACATAATCTATATACATCTATATACATAAAAATGAATTTCTGTCTGTCTGAACCTTATAGACTCGGAAACTACTGAACCGATTGGCGTGAAAATTTGTATGCATAGGTTTTTGGGGCCGGGGGAGGTTCTTAACATGGTTCGAGACCGCTACCCACTTTGGAAAGGGGGACTCCCATACAAATAAAACTGAAATTTCTGCATAACTCGAGATCTAATCAGAGAATAAATGAATTTTAGGCGAAACGAAGTTCGTCGGGTCTGCTAGTATTCCAATAAAAATGAAATAAGGATTAAAAAGGCCAAAACATTTCTAAAAATTCATTTTCTAAAAATTTTGACGATTTTCTGAAAGATTAAATAAACCCACGCAAATGAAAAAAATAGATCCAGTAGTGCGTGGACCTATTCGGATCAAGATATATCAATTCCTGGGATGGGTGCAGGACTTGGGTCCTTTATGCAGATTCTCGTATTCAGCATGTCTATAGATAAGAGCCTCAGTTGAAGCTTTACCAGATTATATAGACATTATAGAAAAAATAAATGCAAAATATCACCGAAGTGTTTAGTGTAAGTGTTTAGTTTGAAGGAATCGAACATGTCACTGAATCACATGCGATCGATCCGTATTAGAACCTCAAAAAAAGAAGAAAGAAGTTATCTCAAATTCAAGCAAACTCCCTATCACTACTTCGTAGTAGAAAACAGCTTAGATTTCTTAGTCACGAACAACACGAACACGTTTTTTACAGTCTACTCCGTGTTTCGTCTTTGGCGTATTGAAGTTAGGTTTTAGGGCTTCTTCCCCAAAAGCTTTTTCCATTCTTCTTTTCTGTATCTCTTGTTCCTTTTTTGCTTTTTCACTTCCTTTTCCATCAGTGAGGATGCTTCCTGATGCAACGTTCTGATATTTGTATTATTTATTGACGGAAAACCACCTTTCGGAAATTAGTCAAACGATTGATTACAGATATAGTCCCCGAGTGAATCGTCTGTTAAAGGCTTAAATCTGAAAATGAGTAAATCGTTTTTTGCACGGTTTGTTTTTAGCCGGTTGAGATCTCGGTAGAGTTAACCCAACAAAAAATCAAATAAAATTCAAGTAGTATCCAACCGCGTAAAAAACGTTGATGAGATTTGTCATCATTTCCCATAGTAAAATTCTGAATTTCGGCGCCCCCCTGATGCCTGGCGCCCTTGGCGGGGGCCAACCTGGCCAACCACACGCTACGGCGCTGTTCAAGATGTATTTTATTCAAATAAAGTAATAGGTAGACTTTTAATGAATATTTCATTTGCATGACTTTTTTATTTCCAGCTTTACGTAAATCGGTTTGGTGCGGGATGCCATCTACAAGGGCGCAACTTTATGGTCCTTGGTGAAGGAACGAACAGCCTACAGAGTGGACCTCTGCACCAACCACCGGTTCAGATGATAGGCCGCCCAATAGAATTTGCTTCTCATTTCGCAGTTCACGACTAATGCAGGTCAAAATTCCTAACAATAGTAAAGAGATTGGCAACATCCGGGACGTATCACCAAAATTTTAAGTCAGACCGTAATTGGTAATTTTGATTTTCTATGCACTCAATTTATATTTTATTTTACAGACAACTGGGCTTTGCAGGAGTCCGAAGTTGTGGTCCTGATGTCCCAACTAAGCCAATCTTCGATGTGATGCGCAACCTTCGAAGTCATGAGTTTCGAATTAGACTATCATCCTGCTGTACACTGTTGGAAAGAATTGGCTATCGTTGAACGACTGAACAAGCACCACTCTTGGGAGTGTACATAACGATTAGGGTAAGACGGTATAATGCGCCCCACCAGGCCAAAACGCCCCCCTTTGATTTCTAGACAACTATACCTACCTAAGGGTAACAATCAGTTGGAACCTATAAATAGTTGTGAAACCATCATACTATGTGAATGTGGAAGTATTTTTCTATAACGCAATGAAAATATTAGCATAATACAAAAAGTTACAGTTTTGATGTAACTTTTCATGTTTGTTTGCTCAACATTTTGGAGCGACTCTAGCATACTGTCCGGAAAACTTGCACTGGAACACTCAGTTGGGCAACAAAATAAATTTGCTTAGTTGTTAATATGATATAAAATTGCTTCCATCTTCAAAAATGTAACGATTTTCGAAAACATGTTTCACTGGCCAACCGCCCCAGTGTAGGCAGGACGGTATGCCCTTACCAACTGTACACAAGCGCAGCGGGCCTGCAGCAGTTGCTTCCAAATTGTATGGACAATATTGAATTGTAATTCACACCTGATTAAATGGACTTATGTTGGATTTTTAATGCCAAGCACATAAGGATTTGTAACCTTTTTGTTATGGGATAGATAAAATACTAATGAAGGGCTATGAAACGTGTTTGCTTACGGTGGGGCGTATTGCCCAGGCACTTTTTGAAATCCAGTTTTTCATGACTTTTCAAAATAGCTTTACTACATATTCTCAGTAATATTTTTATAAGACTACTCACAGGTAATGCATTTGCGACTTGTTGAACTACCAAATAACACAAAGTTTGCATAAATTACGTTGAAAAGTAAAAAGTTTTCAAAGGAATTGTCTTAGGGGGGGCATATCATATCGTCTTACTCTAAATACCTAATTTAAATAATGAAATTTGTAAGCTAAAACTATTCTTTACGATTTTGTTTAAATTTGGAATAAAAATGGAATGGTGGGTGGAGAGACAGGGGGCTTCTTCTTGGACAGATAAAGTATTTGAAAATATTCAACTAAAATTTTGTTTGCAAGTATATGCTTTTCCAATTAGCTTTTTAAATTGCCTTGTTAAAGTCCAATTACTTTTAGAGTTGGTTGGTCCTTGCGTGTTCTCCAGAAGCAAATGAGAGCAAACTTTTGAGTAGTTGCTCCATGAGTTGACAAAATCTTCAATTGCTTATTTCGTAGGATCCATCTTTTTGTTAGAGAAAGGGGCCGGATTCCACGCGAAGGCTCGAGGTTTTTGAAATGAAAAATATTAAAAATAGAAACATGAACGGGGAAAGATAATATGGAAAGCTTTAGTCAGCCACCAGAAGCAATAGTTGTTCACATGTTTTAATCAATATATTGGCTCTGCGTTAAAATTGGCAATTTCATCAACATATTTGATTTTTATTTGTGAATGGCAAAAAAATCGCCAGGAAGGCAGTATTTGGCAGTGAAATGCAGTATCTCTGAGATGTAAGTGGTAAAACAGTAATTGCGCGTGCTTATTGCCTCCACTATTGGGTCTTTTACCCTATAATAATTTTTATTCGTGATAGCACATTTGAATCGGGAGAATCGAATTTCAATCGAAGTAGTCAGGTTCTTTGGCATAAAGCATCACGTAAGAATGAGGAAGGAAAAATTGAGACTAATTTTGCAACAGAAGCACGCAGTAGAGTTCACGGAGTCAATTTCAAATTGGATGAAAATTCAAAGAATTTATTAAATTATATAATTAAATAATATTATTTTCAAATGGAAAGTCGTGAATACCACAATGACGCAGCAGAAGGGTAAGTATTTCATTTAAACAATAGGATAGACAACAAAAAATAAATGGAAGAAATGGCAGAAAGGTCACAGAGAACAGACATGGAGGCTCATACAAAATTTTGTTGAAAACGTGTGTAAAGGCCCACAGCGCCGCCAACGCAGACTGCCCGACATAAAAACTCAATCTCACCAAGCGATGGCGTTTGATTACACTTCGTAAACAAGGTGATACTGCCATCTAGTGACAATGCGGACTGAACACCAGCGATAAAAAGTAAAATACGGCAAAATTTTCACCCACATTATTAGCACACTAGCACCGCGCAACGGGGGCAAACGACATACTTCAAAATGACCAGTACAAAGTTTTACACAACTTTGCGACGAAAGGTGAACGTCTGTTCTCTGTGGAAAGGTACCGAAAAAATTCAAGCATAGATGTTGGCCGCAGGGAAAAAAAATCTCGGCGTGACTGGCGGTAAGGACAAAATTAGCTTAGGACATTTGCAAAAGGTAATAGGGGGGGGTCTCGTAGCGTAGTTGGCTACACAATCGCCTTACAAGCGAATGGTCATGGGTTCGATTACCGGCCCCTCCACCAAAACCCTCGTCAGTCGCCGGATGCGCAGCCCATGCGGTAGCGTATAGGGGAACGCGTCTTACCGTCACGGTTGCCTGATGACGACTGATAACTTGTTCTTCTCGAAGGCATTCCTCCAACAGACCCGGCTTTAAATGGCAACTGAACAATGCAACGAACATTGGATGTACGACATGGACAAACGGACACAATGGACTCACGATGAGATGGACTGGCAACGACAACAATAATGGTAATGGAAATCTAAAAATAGATTATGTGTGGATTCAGTTCAGCAGAATACCACGGTAGATCTCGGCACAGTAGCGGTTAAGTAACACAGAGTGCCTAACAAATAAAGAAACGAATTAAAAAAAATGCAAAAGGTCAAATATGCGATAGGAAATATCTGAGAGAAGACAGCTCGCTTTATTTACATTCATCCTAATGTCACCGCGATCCAGTCACTGCGAACCGAAAAAGTAAACACTGCGATGCAACTTCAAATGGTCGTAACCAAAATTATTTATTTGGCCATTTATGTTCGCCACTTTTCTTATATCTGCTACAGTGAATTGAACCCGTAATTATCGATGTGAATGATCCCGTATTATGAGAAATCGGTTTTGTTCCACGTTAGGAAGTTTATAACCATTAAAATCAGCTAATTCAAACAAGTTTTTATTGGAGTGAAAAATGTTGCTTCCGACGTTATAAAATGTTACTTCGATTTGTCGAGTTTCAACGGTTTCCACACAAATAAAGAAGAAGAAGACATAGTAAATAAACGATCTGTCAGTGAGCTGGCTTCTCTCTCTCAGGGAAATATTTGCGAATGATCAATTTGCGAGAGGTCAATTTTGTCTATAAGACATATCGGCGTGAGTTCATGTTTCCGTAAATTTACGCTTGCGAAAGGGACAAGCCAAAGAAACGAAAATATGAGGAACATATTAAAAACAAATCTAGCATGATTTTTGAAAACGTCGTATGTCCAAGTGAGAAACTCTCGTTCATTACCGAGGGGGACGCCATTTTGCGATTGCACACTTAATCGCTGTGAGATCTTATAAAATTCTGGTCGAAAAGCTATCGCTTTTAATATCGCAACTAATCGCGAAGTGAATCGCATAATCGCGCCCCATCGTGCTTTATCGCAACTGTTTATTGCTCGAATCGTAAGTTGCGATCCATTGTTACTAAAGTAGCCAACCAAACTTGTTTTGTTTATTTCGAGTAGGTAAATTCAGTGGCATCGGTGACAACTGTAAATTTTAACCCCGCAAGGACACCGACGTATTAACGTTCTTGGGCTTCGGCTTCTCGCTTTTGCCGGTAAATGCCCTAGCAGCATGGAGACAATAAAATTCGGCTACGGAAGCGCTTTCGTAATTGTCGGTGGTATGGACTGGCCACAATCGTCAGATGTCAAAAGATGTTCCGGTGGATCTCGTACGAGTGAATCATATGTCCGAACACGGGCGATTAGCGAGAAACGATCTATTCAATTAACAATGTAGTTCACGTGATGGTATGGAATAAACAGTATGCTCAGTGAGCTCGGAGATTTTTTTTTCCAATTTACGCAATCAATTCTCCAAATGATTTTCAAGAAGTTCTTCTGTAATTTCTCAAATTTTCCAGTGTAAATCATTCGTATTTTCCACAAAACTATAAATTGACCGTTTCTCATTTATAATCTTGGACTAATCTTAGGTAAACCTTCCAACCATTCTAAAAATGGCAGAAATATCAAATTCCCATAGATAATTAGAAATAAAAAATGCTCATATTCACGGCCCCGCTATCTTCAACAGTAGCGCTTCCTCTTCGTTTATTATTTTGAGTTCCATTAGTTTATAAATTTCCTAAGTTCCTAAAATATTTTCGTAGCAGTAGGTCCCCACAGAGAGGTTTGCGAGTTCCAACAGCTCACGGACAACAGCCACGATCTGCCTTTCGGTGGGGTCTCCCAAGCAGGCTTGTAAAATGTCATCTGCATGTCATTTTACTAATTTGTTCATAACTTTTTTCAGAAGCCAAATTTACTTAATATTTTTAGATGTACTCATAACGCTTGAGTAGGACTATATTTTTGTCCAAGGGTACATTGCTCTAAATATAACATCTGAGGCTGGAGAGTGGAAACTTTCCAAAATGTCACGTGTCATTTGACATAATGTCATTTGAATGACATTTTGCCTCCCACGCCCCAGATTACATATTTACAGCAAAGTCTTATTAGACAATGTTGTAGGCACATTTAAGGGCTATAAGTTCGACATACCTCAGGAACCGATAGCTAACTTCTGAACAAGTTCTGAAAAAATTATACAAACGAATGCAAATGACATTTTACAACACTGCTCCCAAGGCTGGATTTACGAAGCCAGACTACTCTAGAATTCTTTTAAATGGGATGGTATGGGACTGGATTGTACCTTTCCATATTCTTTAAAAAATAGTCTGCCGGTTTTTTATATTACTGTTTATTATCATCCATTTGAGAAACATAATCAACAATCATTACCTCCGGATTATCTATGTGGGATGTCTTGTTAGGTAGAATTTCTTGAACAGCCTGTGTTGGTATAAGGTTCTGCACAGATCTATCATAGATGCACAACCAAATGGCCAACTGGAACGCCGAAGCGGGTGATCAGTGTGGAGAACACTCCGATTAAAATCCGGAACACAAACACTTTCATAATCTTAGGTCTTCTGTAGAGTCTACCGAATATCCAAATGGAACGCTGCGGCGAGCAGGGAAGAATGCACCGGAACATGGACACTGACACAAGCTCGCATTTTCCGTAGAGAGCCAAACAAGGGGCTAACGAAACGCGGAACTGCAGACAAGCAGCAGAGAACACACCGGAAGGACCCGGAACTTCATCAACTCAAATAAAATTGTTGTTGAAAAGCGAAATTGCTGTGAAAATATACTGATCTAATATCGAACAGCAAGAAATGTCATCATTTTTGACAGTCAAAATTTTCGAGCAGTTTCATGCTGTCAACGCGTTTATCGCATCATTATCGCGCTTTCATCGCGCTAATCGCAGGTGAAAAGTTTCATGGCAAAGAAAATCATTCTATTCGCGAAAATCTTTGTGCCCAGGAAGCTGCATCTACGGCTCATCGTGGAAGTGGCGCACCCCTCGTTCATTACGCTCTCTCACTAATATAAAATATCTATATAATAAAAATGAAATGGTCTGTGTTCGTATCCGCATAACTCGAAAACGGCTGGATGGATTTTCTTCATTCCTTCAGTAGATAAGTTCATTTTCGTTTCCGACGGGTTTATATGATATTTCCTCATGCAAAAATCACGAGTAAGGTTGAGTAAACCGTGAAAAACAGAAATTAAGATTTGTATAGGAATTTAGCTTGGGCAGTTCACAACGCGCATTTTCGCCTACTATGCAGGACAACGTCTGCCGGGTCGACTAGTTAACAATATAGCCCACTCTTGCTAAAAACAGGCGAACGCAACGAAAGCGCTCCAACGGATGGCGGTCGAACTATTAAATCACAGCCACGCTTGAAGGTGCATCATTGCTTCTATATCGACGCGTAGAAGCGCATCGTTGCTTCCAACAATTAAAACAAAATAAAATGTCAAACAATTAAAACAAACGTCATGTCATCCTTCCAATCATCTCTAGCCACCGTGAGTACTTCGGCTTCTACTTCCCAACTAACAAAAAAATCTAGCAAGCATGAAATTGCCTTCACTATCCTTTTGGTCAGCTAATGGAGCAGCTATCCAATTATCAGTTTGGACTTTCGTCTGATGAATATACAAGGGGCCCCATACATACACACTCTGACATGTTGTACAACTTTGACACCGCCCCCAGAAAATTTGGTTCAGTCGGAGTGATGTCGGACCGTCTGTGGGCAGGTTGTACTGTCCACGCGTCGTACAACTTGCCGACAGATGTCCGACTTTACTCTGACCGACCCAAATTTCCTGGGGGCGAAGTTAAAGTTGTCCAACATGTCGTAACGTGTATGGACCCCTTAACAGACCAAATACTCAATACGTAGGCGAACCAATAGAAGACGTCAATGGCTATCTCAAGATAATAGGTGTTTATTCTTTCTTTACAATATTTAAGAATCAAAGGGCAGTCTCGATGTGGTCGTTCGGGATCTGTTGAGGCCCAATAGATGAACAGTAATAAATCAAAATAGTTAAGCATGTGCCTAATAGTCGGTCACCGTGCATAGATGATCGCTTCCCATGCTGCATACACGAGTTTCTCTGGTGTACACCCTGTTTAACCTAATCTTCGCTCCAACATTCCACTTGTGCGCTTCCGGGTCCGGACTTATCAGTTCTTGGATGCTAGCAAACGGGGGTGAGCCCTCCAGACCTTACCAGATCCTCGTATCGAAGGTTTCTATCATTTATTTCCAGGGTGAGGGTTACATCTGGTACAAAGAACACCAGCACAGATAATCTCTGAAACAAGCAAGTAAAAATCACCATGCAGAAACGTGTTAGTGAACATTCTGCAAGCAGTAAATCCGTCAAACCACGAATAGAAGAGCGCCTACGGCAATTGGTATCCACCAATATTATCGAACGAGTCGATTATGAGATGGATACCTCCTTCTGTTCATCAACGACAGTAAGGAGCATATCCGACTCGTGATCGTCCTTAAAGGGTCGAATCGTTATATTCATAGAGCTCCCTTCGCTGTATCAACACTCGAGTCCACTCTAGCTGATATTGAGCAGAGCAAAATGGATTTCGACAATAGACTTGACAAATGCATTTTTTCATATCGAACTAGATAAGGAATCAAGACATTTGACAAATTTCTTTACGGAATACGGAATGTTTCGGTGGGTTCGTCTGCCATTTGGACTCTGCAACGGGGCAGACCTATCTCAAAAATTAAAATGGAAAATCATGAATACCTACCACAGACGGGTTGTTGCGCTTGCCGGGTTCATTTGCCTCTTCGGACAACGGCTAACGTCTTCGCCAAGGTCTTCGCTTACTTTGTTTCAGCTATGAATGCTTTTGAATGCAATGCGGCACCGACGATTTATTGGCGACCGAACGGTCCACTTTCGCTTCAATTGACTTGATAAACTTCACCACACTTCATCCATACAATGGACGCAGCAGATAGGCCACAGGAAGCTCTTTTCGTCGTCTCACACGCACTGGAAGTTCAACGTGAAACTAACATTTGAAATTCATGCAAAAACGAGTAGAGCAATACAAAATTATATTCTATAGTGTAACTGTGAAGGGTCTGCTGTCTGATTTTGAAGTACCGTTCTGATTCATAATACGGTTACCATGTATATTTCCAATTTTGCTCATACAGAAATCATCCCGTAATAAAAAAATATAGCTTATTTTTCGAATTCAGTTTGGGCTGAGAGGTACCTACCCCAAAAATTAATCTACGTTTACCAGGATGCCAAAATGGTAAGTTCAGTGTTAATGAAGTCATATCGTACTCCAGATGCTTATAAATTAGCTACTTTACCAGTTGGGTTAGTAAATTTAGATTATACTTGATAAAAAGGCTAAACAAACAGAAAATACATTACAATCTTACGCAATAAAGCTCGCTTTTATCCATTCCGAAGTCGAAATTTATACCACAAAGACCTAATTTCTCACGCTACCGTGCATCTTTACGGTGCTGTTTCGTACCCACCGCCAACGGAAGGTAGCTCCCAAGTCCTTCTTCGGTCGGTGTACCAGCAGCTCGGTTCACGACACTTGAATAAGACAGCACCACAAAGCAAACATCCCCGCTTATGTCGTGACTGACCATAAGCTTACTGGAGATTAGGTACCGCCCCGAAATGAAGACGACAACGATTTAATGTTGACCGAAAGCATTAATTTATGCAAGCAAGCATTTCACCCACACCCCCACAGCAATGGCTACTGGCTTTTCTTGGCATATGGTAGCAGGCAGCGCAGCGGTTGTTGTTGTTGTTGGCCGCACTGCTGGTGCTGGCGTGTATTCAATCTTGACCGAGAGTTCATTTTTCTCATTATCCTTATCGCGGATCCGTTACGGTGCTTTTAATGTTGTGTATGGTTCTTTATTGTTTTCTGAAGAGCAGATATCCTACTATCTTGAGCACGGCTGCGGTGGACGGCTGATAGCGGCTGGCTTTATTAACTAACTATGTCTTGACTGTTGATTGCACCAGACTAGTTCAAAACATGAATGCTAATTGGATATATAAGCTCGATTCTTCTTATTGGCATCGCCTTTCCACTGGGCCATTGCCGCCGCACAGCGTTCATTCAGCACTTCCACAGTTATTAACTGCAAGATTTCTAAGCCAAGTTACCATTTTTTCCGAATCTAGCTAAATATTTAACATCAAAACTGGGAAACATTTTATTTTATAGAGATATAGATCACCCGCAACAAGGTAGAAAAGATGTTCATGTGAATGAAAAAGGGAATTCCCAGTAAACGACCCACCTCAATGAATTTCAAGATAAGTACTGGCTGCAAGATGTCTCTTTTACAATAGACTTCCATTTAGATAAGAAATGGAATTGAATTCTTAACTTGAGCAAAACAAATATAAAGCAGATGAACAGGTGATTGGTCTGCAGTTGCAGTTAGATATAGTCAATCAAAATGGCATATAAATTATGTTTGACGTTGCTGTTTACCATTTTAACCATTTGCAAATCAAACTGCAAAGAATTGGTGTGTGAAAGTCCACCGAAATATTACATTCCCAATGCGAAGGTACGTTTGATTCAAGTGCTAACCAGAGTACTACTGCTAACTATAAATTTTCGCTTTCGTAAAGATTAATTGGATAGGAGCGGTAGAGTACTGCAACCGTTTGAACATGCGGCTGGCCATCGTCGACAGTGAAGCGAAACACAACACTATCGTGGAACTGATAAAGCGGTCCGTGGCATACAACGCGAATGGGACCAATGTTTGGATCGGCGCGAACGATATCTCCGAGGAAGGCACATTCATTTGGCATGATACGGGTCTTAAGGTCGATTACAAGAATTGGTCCGTGGGCAATCCGGATAACCATATCGAAGAGGATTGTGTGGAGATCGCATTTAGGAGTTACACGAAATGGACTTGGACCTGGAACGACAACAAATGTCACGTGCTTCTTAACTTTATTTGTGAATTTTGGTGAGGGGTCCAAGTGGATAAGTCAAAGTTAAAATATAATTTTAGTTTATTACATAAAATCATTAACATTAACAGATCAAAGGTGGAAGAACAAAAGCATTAGTATAGCAGTAGAGAACTCGAAGTATTTCTCCAGTTTTTTCACTGACATCGCATCCCACTACTGGAACATTTCCGTTTCGCATCAAAGTATTTAGTAATTCACTTATGCAGTTCTTTACTGTGAGGTTTCTAAGTCAATTGCATACTCAAGCATTCAGAAGCGCCAACTTCATGAAATTATTGGGGGCATAGAGGTATGAAATGATTCAATCCGGGCAATAAAAACATCACAACACTTAAAACATAGACTTAATTGATTTTTAAAAACCTTAAGCACTGCTTACATTTCAAATGTGTCTTCCTCTGGCTATTTTTGAAAATAAATTGATTATTAACCACTTCATCCACATTCAATTTATTCGCCATGTCCTTGTAGAAGGACAGTACAGATATGGAATTCAGTCGCTGTGACCCCATACTGGATCTCCTATAGGTTTTCAACCTTTGGAACCCAGAAAACGATCGGTCAGCAGTAGCAGCAGATATCGGAATTATGGTGATGAACAGGTGATTTTGGTCCGAGGCTGGCTCGTCTCCGTGCAGAAACTTATGTCGTTGGATCATCAACCATTTCGCGTCGCCTGCCTGAAGATCATTGTCCTATAAAGTTGTGAAAAATTGAACTAAACCATAATAGTTCGCTAGGACAGACGAAATCGGCACATACTTAGGGGAAGATCCGTTAATTACGTAAAGCAAAGATTTGAGATTTTTTTAAAAGGCATAATCTCCGTCTTCGACCAGTAGTCGTACAGACTGAACACTCAACATGAGACAACGGACAGTACACACAATACCTAATAGATTAGTGGAGAGTTTTTCGTATCACGAAAAGTTTTCTCCTCCTCGGGGTGGGAATCGAACCCACACTCCATAACAAATGAGTCTACACGACTGACGTCGTGAATAAATAATAATTTTAAAAATTTCAAAATGATATGTTTTTGAAAATATTTTGGAGACCCTGGTTAGACTGTTGATTATCTACATCGTACGAATATTTATTTGAAACTTCCGGAGGAATTCCCGGAGGAACTTCCGGAGGAATTCCCGGAGGAACTTCCGGAGGAATTCCCGGAGGAACTTCCGGAGGAATTCCCGGAGGAACTTCCGGAGGAATTCCCGGAGGAACTTCCGGAGGAATTCGGAGGAACTTCCGGAGGAATTCCCGGAGGAACTTCGGAGGAATTCCCGGAGGAACTTCCGGAGGAATTCGGAGAACTTCCGGAGGAATTCCGGAGGAACTTCGGAGGAATTCCCGGAGGAACTTCCGGAGGAATTCGGAGGAACTTCCGGAGGAATTCCCGGAGGAACTTCCGGAGGAATTCCCGGAGGAACTTCGGAGGAATTCGGAGGAACTTCGGAGGAATTCGGAGGAACTTCGGAGGAATTCGGAGGAACTTCGGAGGAATTCGGAGGAACTTCCGGAGGAATTCGGAGGAACTTCCGGAGGAATTCCCGGAGGAACTTCCGGAGGAATTCGGAGGAACTTCCGGAGGAATTCCCGGAGGAACTTCCGGAGGAATTCCGGAGGAACTTCGGAGGAATTCGGAGGAACTTCCGGAGGAATTCCGGAGGAACTTCGGAGGAATTCCCGGAGGAACTTCCGGAGGAATTCGGAGGAACTTCGGAGGAATTCCCGGAGGAACTTCCGGAGGAATTCGGAGGAACTTCCGGAGGAATTCCCGGAGGAACTTCCGGAGGAATTCTGGAGGAACTTCCGGAGGAATTCCCGGAGGAACTTCCGGAGGAATTCGGAGGAACTTCCGGAGGAATTCCTGAGGAACTTCCGGAGGAATTCGGAGGAACTTCCGGAGGAATTCCCGGAGGAACTTCGGAGGAATTCGGAGGAACTTCCGGAGGAATTCCCGGAGGAACTTCCGGAGGAATTCCCGGAGGAACTTCCGGAGGAATTCGGAGGAACTTCGGAGGAATTCCCGGAGGAACTTCGGAGGAATTCGGAGGAACTTCGGAGGAATTCAGGAGGAACTTCGGAGGAATTCGGAGGAACTTCGGAGGAATTCGGAGGAACTTCCGGAGGAATTCCTGAGGAACTTCGGAGGAATTCGGAGGAACTTCCGGAGGAATTCCCGGAGGAACTTCGGAGGAATTCGGAGGAACTTCCGGAGGAATTCCCGGAGGAACTTCCGGAGGAATTCGAGGAACTTCCGGAGGAATTCCTGAGGAACTTCCGGAGGAATTCCCGGAGGAACTTCCGGAGGAATTGGAGGAACTTCGGAGGAATTCGGAGGAACTTCCGGAGGAATTCCCGGAGGAACTTCGGAGGAATTCGGAGGAACTTCCGGAGGAATTCCCGGAGGAACTTCCGGAGGAATTCGGAGGAACTTCCGGAGGAATTCGGAGGAACTTCCGGAGGAATTCCCGGAGGAACTTCCGGAGGAATTCGGAGGAACTTCGGAGGAATTCGGAGGAACTTCCGGAGGAATTCCCGGAGGAACTTCCGGAGGAATTCCCGGAGGAACTTCCGGAGGAATTCGGAGGAACTTCCGGAGGAATTCCCGGAGGAACTTCCGGAGGAATTCCCGGAGGAACTTCCGGAGGAATTCGGAGGAACTTCCGGAGGAATTCGGAGGAACTTCGGAGGAATTCGGAGGAACTTCGGAGGAATTCCCGAGGAACTTCCGGAGGAATTCCCGGAGGAACTTCCGGAGGAATTCGGAGGAACTTCCGGAGGAATTCCCGGAGGAACTTCGGAGGAATTCCCGGAGGAACTTCCGGAGGAATTCCGGAGGAACTTCCGGAGGAATTGGAGGAACTTCGGAGGAATTCCAGAGGAACTTCCGGAGGAATTCGGAGGAACTTCCGGAGGAATTCGGAGGAACTTCGGAGGAATTCCCGGAGGAACTTCCGGAGGAATTCCCGGAGGAACTTCGGAGGAATTCCAGAGGAACTTCCGGAGGAATTCGGAGGAACTTCGGAGGAATTCGGAGGAACTTCGGAGGAATTCGGAGGAACTTCCGGAGGAATTCCCGGAGGAACTTCGGAGGAATTCCCGGAGGAACTTCCGGAGGAATTCGGAGGAACTTCCGGAGGAATTCCCGGAGGAACTTCCGGAGGAATTCCCGGAGGAACTTCCGGAGGAATTCCCGGAGGAACTTCCGGAGGAATTCGGAGGAACTTCCGAGGAATTCCTGAGGAACTTCCGGAGGAATTCGGAGGAACTTCCGGAGGAATTCCCGGAGGAACTTCGGAGGAATTCGGAGGAACTTCCGGAGGAATTCCCGGAGGAACTTCCGGAGGAATTCCTGAGGAACTTCCGGAGGAATTCCCGGAGGAACTTCCGGAGGAATTCCCGGAGGAACTTCCGGAGGAATTCCCGGAGGAACGACCGGAGGAATTCGGAGGAACTTCCGGAGGAATTCGGAGGAACTTCGGAGGAATTCGGAGGAACTTCCGGAGGAATTCGGAGGAACTTCCGGAGGAATTCGGAGGAACTTCCGGAGGAATTCCTGGAGGAACTTCCGGAGGAATTCCTGGAGGAACTTCCGGAAGAATTCCTGGAGGAACTTCCGGAGGAATTCCTGGAGGAACTTCCCGGAGGAACTTCCGGAGGAATTCCCGGAGGAACTTCCGGAGGAATTCCCGGAGGAACTTCCGGAGGAATTCCCGGAGGAATTCCCGGAGGAACTTCCGGACGAATTCCCGGAGGAACTTCCGGAGGAACTTCCGAAGGAATTTCTGGAGAAACTTTCAAAGGAATGTAGAAACTTCCGAAGGAATTCCTGGAGATACTTCCGAAGGAATTTCTGGAGGAACTTCCGAAGGAATTTCTGGAGGAACATCCGAAGGAATTTTTGGAGAAACTTCCAAAAGAATTCCTGGAGGAACTTCCGAAGGAATTCCTGGAGGAACTTTCGAAGGAATTCCTGGAGGAACTTCCGAAGGAATTCCTGGAGGAACTTCCGAAGGAATTCCTTGAGAAACTTCCAAAGGAATTCCTGGAGGAACTTCCGAAAGAATTTCTGGAGAAACTTCCGAAGGAATTCCTGGAGGAGCTTTCGAAGGAATTCCTAGAGGAACTTCTGAAGGAATTCCCGGAGGAACTTCCGGAGGAATTCCTGGAGGAACTTCCGGAGGAATTCCTGGAGGAACTTCCGAAGGAATTCCTGGAGGAACTTTCGAAGGAATTCCTGGAGGAACTTTCGAAGGAATTCCTGGAGGAACTTCCGAAGGAATTCCTGGAGGAACTTCCGAAGGAATTCCTGGAGGAACTTCCGAAGGAATTCCTGGAGGAACTTCCGAAGGAATTCCTGGAGGAACTTCCGAAGGAATTCCTGGAGGAACTTCCGAAGGAATTCCTGGAGGAACTTCCGAAGGAATTCCTGGAGGAACTTCCGAAGGAATTCCTGGAGGAACTTCCGAAGGAATTCCTGGAGGAACTTCCTAAGGAATTCCTGGAGGAACTTCCGAAGGAATTCCTTGAGAAACTTCCAAAGGAATTCCTGGAGGAACTTCCGAAGGAATTTCTGGAGAAACTTCCGAAGGAATTCCTGGAGGAGCTTTCGAAGGAATTCCTGGAGGAACTTCCGAAGGAATTCCTGGAGGAACTTTCGAAGGAATTCCTGGAAGAGCTTCCGAAGGAAATCCTGGAGGAACTTCCGAAAGAAACTCCTGGAGGATTTTCCGAAGGAATTCCTGGAGGAACTTATGAAGGAATTCCTGGAGAACCATCTGAAGGAATTCCCGGTGGAACTTCCGAAGGAATTCCTGGAGCAACTTCCGAAGGAATTTCTGGAGGAACTTCCGAAGGAATTTCTGGAGAAATTCCTAAGGAATTTTTGGAGAAACTTCCGAAGGAATTCCTGGAGAAACTTCCGAAAGAATTCCTGGAGGAACTTCCGAAGGAATTTCTGGAGAAACTTCCGAAGGAATACCTGGAGAAACTTCCGAAGGAATACCTGGAGGAGCTTTCGAAGGAATTCCTAGAGGAACTTCTGAAGGAATTCCTGGAGGAACTTCTGGAGGAATTCCTGGAGGAACTTCTGGAGGAATTCCTGGAGGAACTTCCGAAGACAATTACTGGAGGAACTTCCGAAGGATTTGCTGGAGGAACTTCCGAAGGATTTTCTGGAGAAACTTCCGAACGATTTCCTGGAGGAACTTCCGAAGAATTCCTTTAGGAACTTACTTTATTTTTCTTCTTAGTCTTATCTATCTTATTTGTATTATTTGTCTTATTTGTCTTATTTGACTTATGTACTTACACCAGCACTCCTGTTATCACAAAAATACTTTTCAAAGTTTTTGCGGAATCCTTGTACAGAAATCCTCTCACGATATTTTCTAATGTTGTTCTACAAACGGCTCAGGTTTTCATTTTCCAAAACCAGCTGGAGTTTGTTTATTTTGATTTCCTCATTGCGTGATTGGTCGGCGCTGCTGCTGTTCTCTCGCCGAACCACTGCATGAGTGATAAATTTCTTCCCAATTGTTGCCAATTCCTTTTGTTCTCCGTTTACGGCAAATTCTCAAGCAATTGTAAACTGCATAATGATGAAATAATTTTGGCAACACTGACAGCGTCATTCTGGCGGGCTGAATTGGCCAATTTTCTCTCTCAGAGAGTGCTGCCACGTGCTTTTTTAACGGAAAATTGGAATTGTGCAAAATGATTTCAGTCACGTGATGTGACAGAAATGGTGTCGCGGAATCTGTAATAATAGGTGACGAATTTCATTAACTTTTCAAGTTTCGCATGGCGATAGAATATGATATCTTCGCTTACTTCCGTGTAACGCTACAACGCACCGAGGCTATTTATTTACTTGTTGTTCATCCACCCACTCACTTAATTTGTCCATCGGGAATCACAAGAACCTGGGCCTAGAGCCTAAAATATTCATCTTCATGAAGCAACTTCGTTCCGAATTTCGACAAACATCGCATGAATATTCAAAACATAGGCGACTATTGCACCAATTCATTCATTCGACTGTCACTGATTGTGCTTACTATGTGTAGAAAAAACATAATTAGCATTGTTTATGTTGATGTTTACCGTTGAAAGTGCCTCACGGACGAAAATCAGATTTAGTTTTATGTGATAAATTTACTTTACATTTGAAACGTGTTCAGATTTCTGATAATTTATCAATTTGTGAAATGTGAAATTCAATGACTAATATTCAACCGAAAATTGACCAGTCCAGTCCAGACTATGAATGTGTCTGGAAGTGAACTGACAAGTGAAGAAAGGTAGACTTCACCAAAAAATTTTGATTATTTTACACTCTGCCTGGGCCCATACCACCAAAAATTATCGTTTATGATTGCGAAAGCCGATCGGACTAATTAAAGTCGGTTGGAACATATTTCCGAGCAAGTCAGCTTGTTAACCGTTGAACTTCAGCATTGCCGCGATTTCGTTAGACGCCCACTTACGCAATACGATCACAGTAACTGTGAGTAAGGCCCGAAGAATAATAGCCCGCAAGTCCCCTGCAGCGTGTGAAATTTGTCGTTAAAACAACGAGTCAGAACATCGTCAACATAGGTTCACTGTTAAATGGCTGGAACTGCTAGAAGGTGTAGTCCGCCGTCATCTGTAGCCAACTGTTCAAACACTTCAGAAGCGAGGTACAAAAGCTGGGATGGCCATACATTACAGTTTCACACTGGTTGAAAACGACAGGCATCCGAGGGAACTCCTTGACGAAAAGAGCATTATTTAGGGACACGTTGCCAGATCCACGGCTGGCAGGAGTCGTCACATATAACACATATTTTTGACCAGCGACAAGGAGAAGCTTTGAAGAGTTTTCGTCAACCAAAAATCAGGATAACATCGATGTGACAGAGTTCCTCCAGTGTAGAGCGAAGGTGTTTGCAGGCCTAAGTTTTCTTGTCTAGAACATCCCCAGACGAAAAGGAAACCGCTTTATCTTCAAACAAGCACCATTGCATTGTTCAGAGGGGAACGTAGACGTTGTGTAGCATGCCAAGAAGGTTATCTCCTATACCAATGTCCAAGATTCCTTCGGATGTCCATACCCGATCGTGATAAGATTTTTCGACGGGAAAATGCACTCCGCCGGATTTTATTCAAGCATGGCCATCGGGCCAATTTGCTTCCGACGAACGCTCGAGCGAAGCAGAATCGGACCACAAAAGCTACGAACACCTGCAACGAGCAGCACAACGCAAACCCAAAGGTTAAAAACTCGAAGAGGTACATCAGCGCAGGTGTCATCCAATGCATTGCAATGCGTCACAAGGAAACTGAAAAACGCTCTGAAAAAAAAAATTCAAAACAGGTAAATCACACCCCTTAAGTCAAAAAAAAAAAAGCTAGATTTCAGGAGTATTTTATCCAATCGAATTGGAGAGGATTGGATGACAAATATGTTTTTAATCCATCACGGAATGGAGATTCCGCTGATCGTCGATCGGCAGTTGAAACCCAAGAACAAGAACGTAAGGTGCTGATCAAACCATGGCTACGTTATTGAAAATTTGGTAACCGAGTTTCGTTTCAGAGCGGGTGGTTATCTTCGAGCATTGTCTAGCAAACATATCGACACAACCTTCGGCGAAGCCAGCAGCTGGATAATGTGCATCTTTGAACGACGTACACTGAAATCAAAATTCTAGTATATTGTATGTGCAGCAAGCACATAAAAATGATTCACCGTATTCCATCTAAATGTCTTGTGCAGCATTTAAACTGTAATATGTTATGGCTGCAAAAAGGTGGGTTGACACCAAGGAAGGAGCGCCCAACAGAGCTCTGGTCCCCACAAGTCCCTATCCCATGCTTCCACGGGTCGTCCGATGACAAAAGGCCGCCATCTAAGGGTAGTGTACTTAGCTGGTAGTGCAGCCTGGGGCCTGTTGTCCTTCTGACATCAGCTAGAGTGAGAAGGTACGCCTCGAGCGTCTGTTCACCAGGAGGTGCGGTACCTGGAATGTCAGGACCCTAAATGAACCTGGACGAGTGAGCCTTCTGGCTCGCGAACTGCAGAAGGTTGGAGTGAACGTGGCCGCTATTCAAGAAGTCCGATGGCCCAGATCCGGAGAACGTGAATTCCGAGCCGTGGACCCCACGACCAACACTGCATTCAAGTATAACATCTATCACAGCGGCGGTGAAAAAGCAGAGTATGGAGTTGGTTTCGTAGTGATGGGCAAGCAAATGAAGCGAGTGATGCGGTGGAAACCCATTAGCGAACGAATCTGTGTGTTGAGGATACGGGGCAAATTCTTCAATTACAGCCTAATCAACGTTTACGCACCGACAAACGATAAATCCGACGACGTGAAGGACACGTTTTATGAATGTCTTGATTAAGCCAAAGCATGACGTGAAAATTGTTATCGGAGACGATAACGCTCAGGTCGGTAGAGAGGACTTTTTCCGTCCCATAATCGGTAGGGAGAGCCTTCACTCCGCTACCAATGACAACGGCCTACGGCTAGTAAATTTTGCTGCTGCCAGAGGGATGGCCA
Source organism: Armigeres subalbatus (assembly GCF_024139115.2). Taxonomy (NCBI): domain Eukaryota; kingdom Metazoa; phylum Arthropoda; class Insecta; order Diptera; family Culicidae; genus Armigeres; species Armigeres subalbatus. Next base: position 403,795,487 of record NC_085141.1, read on the forward strand.
TCAGTAGCACCTACTTTGCACGAAAGAACATCCGAAAGCACACTTGGAGACACCCAAATGATGCAACTTGCAACTAGATATACCATGTTCTGATGGATGGGCGCCATTTCTCGGAAGTTATCGATGTGCGGACATTCAGAGGTCCGAACATTGACTCTGATCACTACCTCGTTGTCAGTAAAATTCGATCACGGTTGTCGACTGTATCGAACGAAAGATCACAGCGAACGATGCGTTACAATATCCAGCGATTGTCGGCGGAAGGACTATCGGCTGAGTACCGCCAGAAGCTCGACGAACGGATAAGTGCAATCAACGTTAGCGACAACATCAACGATCTATGGGAGTCGATCCATGAAACGGTGAGCACAACAGCACGAGAAGCGGTAGGCACTGCACAGAGGCGACCCAGGACGGGTTGGTTCGATGTGGAGTGTCAGAGAGTGACAGACGAGAAGAACGTTGCCAGAAGCCAGATGTTGGTGTCGGGTACCCGATCGAATAGAGATCGGTACAAGGAAGCAAGAGCAGCCGAAAAACGAACCCACCGCAGGAAGAAAAAAGAGTACGAAGAACAAGTTATTAGTGAGGCGCAGGAAAAAATGGAGCAGAACGATATGCGGAGGTTTTATGAGTCTGTCAATGGCGTGCGGAGAAAGACAGCGCCATCTCCCGTCATGTCTAACGACCAACAAGGGAATTTGTTGACAGATAAAATTGAAGTGGCTGCCAGGTGGAAGCAACACTTTGTTGAATGGAGGAAGTGACGGTGCATCGGTGAACAGAATAAATATTAGCGACGATGGGCAAGCTGTGGAGTCACCTACACTGGATGAGGTTAAAAAAGCTGCTAAAGAGCTGAAAAACAATAAGGCTGCGGGGAAGGACCAGATCCCGACTGAACTTATCAAACATGGCAGTGAGCAACTTTATGAAGTTCTGTACCATATTATGTCGAAAATATGGGAAGACGAGGAAATGCCTGCTAGCTGGTTGGACGGCCTCATTTGCCCTCTCTTTAAGAAAGGGCACAGACTGGAGTGCGCCAATTACCGAGGAATAACGGGAGTATAACTTGCAGACACATCATCTGTTTATTGATTTCAAGGCGGCGAACGATTCAGTGAAACGGAAAGAATTATGGCAAATTAAGCTTGAACATGGGGTTCCGGCGAAACTGATACGGCTGATTCGTATGATGTTGGATGGATCGAAATCAAGTGTAAGGGTTGCGGATGAAATATCGACGTCATTTGTTACCTTAGATGGATTAAAGCAGGGTGATGCACTCTCGAATCTACTGTTCAATCTAGCGCTCGAGGGAGCGATTCGGCGAGCTGGTGTGCAAAGAAGCGATACCATTATCACAAAATCGCATATACTCATGGGATTTGCGGACGATATCGATATTATCGGAATTGACCGCCGTGTCGTGGAAGAGGATTTTGTGCCTTTTAAGAGGGAGACAGTGAGGATCGAACTCACGATCAATACCAGCAAAACGAAGTACATGGTCGCTGCCAATCAACGTGGGTTCATTAGTGGTGGTGGTAGCGAAATAGTGCTGGATTGTGAAAAATTTGAAGTGGTAGAAGAATTTGTGTATCTTGGAACATTAGTGCCGTGCGATAATGATGTTACCCGCGAGATGAAAAGGCGTATTGCAGATGCAAATAGGGCTTATTACGGACTTCGTAACCAGCTCAAGTCCCGTAGTCTGCAAACGAAAACAAAACTTGCTATTCAGCTACTCGCTACTCTGATTCTTCCGGTGGCTTTATACGGCCATGAGACATGGACGTTAAAGAAGGCTGATCGGAGAGCTCTCGGAGTGATTAAGCGTAAGGTGCTGCGGACAATACTTGGCGGTAAACAGGAGAACGGTAACTGGCGGCGTCGCATGAATCACGAATTGTACCAGGTGTATAACGGGCTGGACATTATTAAGCTTATACAACACGGCAGACTACGGTGGGCTAGTCACGTTGTTCGTATGCCGGAAGAACGTCAAGCGAAGATAATATTTAGTGGAGAACCCGGAAGAGGCCGCAGGCTTCGTGGAAGGCCGCGTACACGATGGCTTTTTCCAGTTGAAGAGGACCTGAGGGCGCTCAATGTTCAGGGCGACTGGAAGCGATTGGCCCAAGATCGAGTCCAGTGGAGAAGGATACCCCATTCGGCGTATGTTCATCGAAGAGCTGTAGCCCATCAAGTATCAAGTAAGTATGTTTTATTTGCCCTAACTTCAAATTTTTTTGGTACTACAGACAAAATTGCAATGTATCGACTATCTGTTCACGCATATATAGAGAAAATGTTCCGATCTCCATCTCACAGAACATACATTCATCTAATCGCGAAACATAGAAATACGGCACCAATTTCGTCGCTTTTTTTTTGTATACATGCGTGCTCACTGCTGAAAAAGGTACAAAAATAAGAAACAAATCAAGTTCCCTTCCCTTGCCTTGCTTTGTTTTTGATGAGATGAATATCAGAGCCATTCTACAAATTGGTAAATTATCTGAAATCTGGGTACGTTTTAAATGGGTAAAGTAATTTATCACAAAGAACTGAATCCGATTTTCATTCGTGAGGCACTTTCAACGGTGAACATCAATATAAACAATGCTAATTATCGAGAAAATTATTTAGCTCTTTTTTAGTGGAATGTTTTGACTGTCATAAGACGAGTTTAGCACAATTCCACCATCTCGCGGTGGTGGTTGAATTAAATGGAATTGTGCTAAACTTGCCTTATGACAATTAATACTAATTATGTTGTTATCTGCACATAGTAAGTACACTCAGTGACAGTCGAATGAATGAGTTGGTGGAGTAGTCGTCTGACTATGTCATTCTATGTTTTTAATAATCGTGCGATGTTTGTTAATATTCGGACCGAAGTTGCTTAATGAAGATGAATATTTTAGGCTCTGGTTTTGACATCTCTTTGCCCGTTTAATTCCATCATCTTCAAACTGTTATTTTTGTAGGTGAGAGCTGTGTAGGTTTGAGCTCCGTTTAATTTGTGGGCTTTAAAAAACCTCTTTAAATGTTTCAACCATTCTTGATCTAAGAATAACTGTGCAGTGTAAGTAAACACTTTTGAATGATCGCTATTCAATTTAGTAAGTGGATAAATATGTGAAATTTTGTAGTTCACCCTGAGGATGAATGTATAAACATTCGATATGTCGGCTTTGACTAAAATAACTGTTTTACTAGTAATCCATGGACCGAAACAACGCAAAAAAAACCAAAATCGCGAACGACGGTCGTGAATTCGTATGTGATTTTGTAAACAAAGATTCATACGTCAATTTGTCCAATCTGATGGCATTTCCACGCAAACCGACACCACAAACAGGCAGCCGAAGCCTCCCCTTGCCTGTATGTGGTGATGGTTTGCGTGGGAGTGCTATCAGATTTGAGAAATCAACGTTTGAATCTTTGTTTACGAAATCACATACGTCCTTCTAAATATATACCCAAGGATTAGTTATTTACAACTAAAAATTACGTTAATTATTCTAAAAATCAAGAAAATAAACATCTTCTGCCGTATTTTGCTTTTCTAAATAATAAATTTTAGTTTGTTCTCAGTTTTCTTTCACTGTAATGAATGTTTTGCGATCAACTTTACAATCCTGAAGTTATCTATTCTGAATCTGAATCTGTTCACGTTTAAATTTTACTGCCTGCACGTTTATATGGAAATTGAAGAAAGTTTATATAAAAGTTATTAGTATTATTGCACCAATTTCGGAGATTAGTGCGCATATACACTCGGATGTCGTGTTGCAGGTGAATGAAGTGTTGCTGTGAGAAAAAGCAGAGTAATGACACAGTGAACAACCTTCTTCAATAAAGTTTATGATAAGTACGCTGAAACATTTCTCTCTTTAGTGCCTCACTAAGGGCTTCCATTTAGATAAGATATAGAATTGTTGCTTCTCAACCTTGTAAAACAGATATATAGCCGTTAAATGGGCGATTGGTATGCAGTTGTCGGTAAAAACAAAGTCAGGCAGAATGGCATATAAATTGCATTTAGTTTTGTTCCTTTTCGTTTTAACCGTTTTCAAATCAAATTGTAAAGAGTTGGGATGTGACAGACCACCAAAATATTACATACCCAATGCGAAGGTACGTTAGTTCTAATGAGGTTACTTCTAATAACTGTAAAATTTCTTTCTTCGTAAAGATTGACTGGGTAGGAGCGGCAGAGTACTGCAACCGTTTGAACATGCGGCTAGCCATCGTCGACAGTGAAGCGAAACACAACACTATCGTGGAACTGATAAAACAGTCCGTGGCAAACAACGCAAATAGGACCAGTGTTTGGATCGGCGCAAACGATATCTCCGAGGAAGGCACATTCGTTTGGCATAGTACGGGTCTTAAAGTGGACTATACGAATTGGTCCGTGGGCAATCCGAACAACTATGGCAAGGAAGATTGTGCGGAGATCGCATTTCAAAGCTACACGAATTGGACTTGGACCTGGAACGATCACAAATGCCACACACTTCTTAACTTTATTTGTGAATTTCGATAAATGCTCAATCTTCTTGATGGAAACATGATTTGCTTGAAGTTTGTGATGGAAAACTAGCGAAATCTGCCTTTATCACTTTTTTGTCATGCGAAGTAAGGCAAGGTACAGTTAACTAGCTTTCTTTACAACAAACTTCAGGAGATGAAGATCGGAAATAACGCATAGAATAAGTTTAGTTGCATTTTACAATATTGAACTAAAGCATCATTAGCATTTACATTCACAATACACAAGATATTAATGCGAAGTCAAAGTCAAAAGTTCATTTAAGTAAGTAATATTTCGCTCCAAAAAGCAATAATATGCAGCGTAAATACAAATTATTACAATCTCGTGATTATAGAAGGTTAAAAAAGCGGAATACGGAGATAAAAAAGCAAAATAATAATGTTTATTTTCTCGATAGGAGAACTCGCGTTAGTTTTACAATAAAGAATTATTATTCTTCTATCGAGCAAGTAAGCATTATTATTTCGGTTTTTATCACCATCTATGATCACGAGAAAGCCCATGAACAAATTATTATACCTTAAACCCTGTTTTATTATTGCAGCAAATTCGGTGATTAGTGAAGATACAGTCGCTTGCTGTTTTGCGAATGAGGTGTTGCTGTGAACCGCCAAAGCAGAGCAATGAATCAGTAAACACGGAGTTCAATAAAGTGCGTGTAAAAAGCTCGGCAACATTTTTTAATTTCCTCGCCATCGGCTTCCATTCAGATAAGATATGAAACTGCGAGTTCTTAACCTGAGGAGAAAAGATATAAAGCAGTTGAATAGGCGATTGGTATGAGCAGTTGTCGATAAAATCAAGTCAGGTAGAATGGTACATAAATTGTATTTAATTTTGTTGTTTTCCGCATTATGCGTTTTTAAATCAAACTGTGAAGAATTCGCATGTGGGATTCCACCGATGTATTACATTCCCAATGCTAAGGTACGTTTGATTTAAATTCTAACTAGATTGCTCCTACTAACTGTAAATTTCTCTCTGCGTAAAGATTGATTGGGTGGGAGCGGTAGAGTACTGCAACCGTTTGCACATGCGACTGGCCATTGTCGACAGTGAAGCAAAGCACAACACTATCGTAGAACTGATAAAGCAGTCTGTGGCATACAGCGCAAATGGGACCAGTGTTTGGATCGACGCAAACGATATCTCGGAAGAAGGCACATTCGTTTGGCACAATACGGGTGTTAAAGTCGACTATACGAATTGGTCCGTGGGCAATCCGAACAATAATGTCAACGAAGATTGTGCGGAGATCGCATTTCAACGCTACACGAATTGGACTTGGACTTGGAACGACCACAAATGCCACACGCTTCTCAATTTTATTTGTGAGATTAGTTAAGTGAGACGGCGTGCTTGTGTTATAAAAATGCCAACAAGTGGATTTAAACTACAGTCGATTCTCTACATTCCATTCTCGAAATCTTTCCCAATGGCAATGGTCTTCTTGGTTTGTCCTTCTTGGTTTGTTCTCCTACACAGGTATATTTACATGTTTTAATTTTTAGGCTCTAGGATCATCTTCGGGCAATATCAAACACATGAAAAACAAGAAAAGTCATTTCTTTTGTTATCGTTTTTCATATCAACGAGCTTTTTTCGATCTAACAACCCAATGTTTCTCCAATTTCATGATCTCGCTTTATCTCGATGAAGCATTCAATACTTCATTGTGCAGTGACATCACGCAAGACTTTTGGCAGGTACTAGTCTTGATATTTACAGGCGATTACAATTTAATTTTTAGATACCCATATTATTCTTGGGGTTATCTGGTCGATAATTACCTAAACGAGATTGTATTTCAACGTGGAATATACAGAAAATCTTTAACATCGTTAAATATGCATATTTCGTTCAGATCAAGAAAAATTCTTAGTCCGAAACGTAAACAACAGTACCTGTCAACTGCGGCTTACACTGAAAACCAAAACTACCCAAAAGTGGGTTGTTTGCACTCAAAACCGTGGTTTGGGCCAATAACCCAAATTTGAGTAAAATGACTTTTCTGGCACTAGGTAGTTTGCCTTTAATCCCATGTAAACAATTTACCCAAAGCTGAGTTTAATTTATCCAAAGCGGACCTTGATCAACCCAAAATAGAGAATATTGAATTTACTCAAATTTGGGTTATTGGGCTGAGCAACCTCGGTGAGGTGTTTGCATCTTGCTCTAGTTTTGATAGCAATCATGGGAAAGAAAGGGAAAACTACCCAAATTTGGGTAAATTTTTTCTGCGATATTCTCAATAGTGCGTATATTGAACTCAAAGTTTGGGTTGATTTATCTGTCCGTGTACATTTTTTTGCTTTGTATAATGCAATGTTGAAGAAACAAAATCAAAGAATCAGAAAATTACACATTTCGCCGACGACAGCCATGTCGATGAAGACGCCACCTTAGTGGAAAATTTTGTTTAGCAGCATTAGTGTTTGGAAAGGCGCATTATTGAAAATAAAGGTTATTTACAGGATCGTCACTGACGTTTAAATGGAGAAAATTCGAAAAATTTAGCCGTATAGTCTGTTTGACCGGGAGAAGATTCTTCCCAAGGTACAGTGGAAAAAAGGGGAACCCAAATGACACTTAATTAAAGGCCGCTTCAAAAAAGCGCTGCAAAATAGCGTTTCCGAAAATAAAAAATGCGTAGAATCGAATTGTGAGAGTTTCATGTTGGAAGAATTCGGCAAGTGGTCCATTTCACCCATTTCTCCCCTATTTTCATGGGAAATATTTGAAAATAAAATGTCTAAAGTACCGAACGGAGGATATATCTTCATTTTCAGACGTTCAGTGTATAATGTCGAAAAAAAGATTCTCTTGAAAGGAGGCCTCCGGGCCTCTTGAAAGGAGGCCTCCGAGCCTCTTGAAAGGAGGCCTCCGGGCCTCTTGAAAGGAGGCCTCCGGGCCTCTTGAAAGGAGGCCTCCGGGCCTCTTGAAAGGAGGCCTCCGGGCCTCTTGAAAGGAGGCTTCCGGGCCTCTTGAAAGGAGGCTTCCGGGCCTCTTGAAAGGAGGCCTCCGGGCCTCTTGAAAGGAGGCATCCGGGCCTCTTGAAAGGAGGCCTCCGGGCCTCTTGAAAGGAGGCCTCCGGGCCTCTTGAAAGGAGGCTTCTGATCCTCTTGAAAGGAGGCTTCTGAACCTCTTGAAAGGAGGCTTCCGGGCCTCTTGAAAGGAGGCTTCTGAGCCTCTTGAAAGGAGGCCTGAGCCTCTTGAAAGGAGGCTTCTGAGCCTCTTGAAAGGAGGCCTGAGCCTCTTGAAAGGAGGCTCTGAGCCTCTTGAAAGGAGGCCTGAGCCTCTTGAAAGGAGGCCTGAGCCTCTTGAAAGGAGGCTTCTGAGCCTCTTGAAAGGAGGCCTGAGCCTCTTGAAAGGAGGCTTCTGGAGCCTCTTGAAAGGAGGCCTGAGCCTCTTGAAAGGAGGCCTGAGCCTCTTGAAAGGAGGCCTGAGCCTCTTGAAAGGAGGCTTCTGGAGCCTCTTGAAAGGAGGCTCTGAGGCCTCTTGAAAGGAGGCCTGAGGCCTCTTGAAAGGAGGCTCTGAGGCCTCTTGAAAGGAGGCCTGAGGCCTCTTGAAAGGAGGCTCTGAGGCTCTTGAAAGGAGGCCTGAGGCCTCTTGAAAGGAGGCCTGAGGCCTCTTGAAAGGAGGCCTGAGGCCTCTTGAAAGGAGGCCTGAGGCCTCTTGAAAGGAGGCCTGAGGCCTCTTGAAAGGAGGCCTGAGGCCTCTTGAAAGGAGGCCTGGAGGCCTCTTGAAAGGAGGCCTGAGGCCTCTTGAAAGGAGGCCTGAGGCCTCTTGAAAGGAGGCCTGAGGCCTCTTGAAAGGAGGCTTCTGAGGCCTCTTGAAAGGAGGCCTGAGGCCTCTTGAAAGGAGGCTTCCAAGGCCTCTTGAAAGGAGGCTTCTGAGGCCTCTTGAAAGGAGGCCTGAGGCCTCTTGAAAGGAGGCCTGAGGCCTCTTGAAAGGAGGCCTGGAGGCCTCTTGAAAGGAGGCCTGAGGCCTCTTGAAAGGAGGCTTCTGAGGCCTCTTGAAAGGAGGCCTGAGGCCTCTTGAAAGGAGGCTTCCTGAGGCCTCTTGAAAGGAGGCTTCCTGAGGCCTCTTGAAAGGAGGCCTGAGGCCTCTTGAAAGGAGGCCTGAGGCCTCTTGAAAGGAGGCCTGAGGCCTCTTGAAAGGAGGCCTGAGGCCTCTTGAAAGGAGGCTTCCTGAGGCCTCTTGAAAGGAGGCCTGAGGCCTCTTGAAAGGAGGCTTCCTGAGGCCTCTTGAAAGGAGGCTTCCGAGGCCTCTTGAAGGAGGCCTGAGGCCTCTTGAAAGGAGGCCTGAGGCCTCTTGAAAGGAGGCTCTGAGGCCTCTTGAAAGGAGGCCTGAGGCCTCTTGAAAGGAGGCCTGGAGGCCTCTTGAAAGGAGGCCTGAGGCCTCTTGAAAGGAGGCCTGAGGCCTCTTGAAAGGAGGCTTCCTGAGGCCTCTTGAAAGGAGGCCTGAGGCCTCTTGAAAGGAGGCCTGAGGCCTCTTGAAAGGAGGCCTGAGGCCTCTTGAAATGAGGCCTGAGGCCTCTTGAAAGGAGGCTTCCGAGGCCTCTTGAAAGGAGGCCTGAGGCCTCTTGAAAGGAGGCCTGAGGCCTCTGAAAGGAGGCCTGAGGCCTCTTGAAAGGAGGCTTCTGAGGCCTCTTGAAAGGAGGCCTGAGGCCTCTTGAAAGGAGGCTTCTGAGGCCTCTTGAAAGGAGGCCTGAGGCCTCTTGAAAGGAGGCCTGAGGCCTCTTGAAAGGAGGCCTGAGGCCTCTTGAAAGGAGGCCTGAGGCCTCTTGAAAGGAGGCCTGAGGCCTCTTGAAAGGAGGCCTGAGGCCTCTTGAAAGGAGGCTTCTGAGGCCTCTTGAAAGGAGGCCTGGAGGCCTCTTGAAAGGAGGCTTCTGAGGCCTCTTGAAAGGAGGCCTGAGGCCTCTTGAAAGGAGGCTCTGAGGCCTCTTGAAAGGAGGCTTCTGAGGCCTCTTGAAAGGAGGCTCTGAGGCCTCTTGAAAGGAGGCCTGAGGCCTCTTGAAAGGAGGCTTCTGAGGCCTCTTGAAAGGAGGCCTGAGCCTCTTGAAAGGAGGCCTGAGCCTCTTGAAAGGAAGCCTGAGCCTCTTGAAAGGAAGCTTCTGAGCCTCTTGAAAGGAGGCTTCTGAGCCTCTTGAAAGGAGGCTTCTGAGCCTCTTGAAAGGAAGCCTGAGCCTCTTGAAAGGAAGGCTTCTGAGCCTCTTGAAAGGAAGCCTGAGCCTCTTGAAAGGAAGCCTGAGCCTCTTGAAAGGAGGCTTCTGAGCCTCTTGAAAGGAGGCCTGAGCCTCTTGAAAGGAGGCTTCCTGAGCCTCTTGAAAGGAGGCTTCTGAGCTCTTGAAAGGAGGCTTCTGAGCCTCTTGAAAGGAGGCTTCTGAGCCTCTTGAAAGGAGGCTTCTGAGCCTCTTGAAAGGAGGCTTCTGAGCCTCTTGAAAGGAGGCTCTGAGCCTCTTGAAAGGAGGCTTCTGAGCTCTTGAAAGGAGGCTTCTGAGCCTCTTGAAAGGAGGCCTGAGCCTCTTGAAAGGAGGCTTCTGAGCCTCTTGAAAGGAGGCTTCTGAGCCTCTTGAAAGGAGGCTCTGAGCCTCTTGAAAGGAGGCCTGAGCCTCTTGAAAGGAGGCTTCTGAGCCTCTTGAAAGGAGGCCTGAGCCTCTTGAAAGGAGGCCTGAGCCTCTTGAAAGGAGGCTTCTGAGCCTCTTGAAAGGAGGCTTCTGAGCCTCTTGAAAGGAGGCCTGAGCCTCTTGAAAGGAGGCTTCTGAGCCTCTTGAAAGGAGGCTTCCTGAGCCTCTTGAAAGGAGGCTCTGAGCCTCTTGAAAGGAGGCTTCTGAGCCTCTTGAAAGGAGGCTTCTGAGCCTCTTGAAAGGAGGCTTCTGAGCCTCTTGAACAGAGGCTTCTGAGCCTCTTGAAAGGAGGCCTGAGCCTCTTGAAAGGAGGCTTCCTGAGCCTCTTGAAAGGAGGCCTGAGCCTCTTGAAAGGAGGCCTGAGCCTCTTGAAAGAAGGCCTGAGCCTCTTGAAAGGAGGCTTCCGAGCCTCTTGAAAGGAGGCTTCCGAGCCTCTTGAAAGGAGGCTTCCGAGCCTCTTGAAAGGAGGCTTCCGAGCCTCTTGAAAGGAGGCTTCCGAGCCTCTTGAAAGAATGCTCCTCAGCCTCATGAAATAAGGCTCCCTAGCCTCTTAAAAGAAAGCTCCCCAGCCTCTTGAAAGGAGGCTCCCGAGCCTCTTGAAAGCAGACTTCAGAGCCTCTTAAAAGGAGGAGGAGGATTCTGAGCTGCTTGGCAAAATCGTTCCAAGCTGCTTGCAAAAAGGCTTCCAAGCTGCTTGAAAAAAGGCTTGCGAGCTGCTTGGAGAAAGGTCTCTGAGCTGCTTGGCAAAAAAGCTTCCGAGCAGGTTGGAAAAAGGCTTCCGATCTGCTTGAAAGATGGCTTCAGAGAAGCGTAGAAGGATGCTTCCAATCCTGTTGCCGACCTTTTCAGAAAAAAAGCCTTCATGCCTCTCGAACGAAGGCTTCCGAACCTTTCAGATTTCGCTTTCAGAAGCATATTCTTAACATATTATACAACATTTTGTTTCGATCTGGTAGATTACATTGAAGATTTATTAAATTTGATAATTCGACGTTTTGTCCTTTTGATCTTTTGATTCGCTGCCCTTCATACTTCCCAGCTGTGTTGGGTATTGAGATGTAGAGGGTAGGATTCAATTAGCTAGACAAAGTTTCGAAATTAAAAAATACATAATTATCAAAACTTCATAAAAAAAAGTTTTGATTTGAATTGTAATACGCCGCCATTAAGCATATTTGTTCGAGTTACCCCCTGGGTACATGTACCCCAGGTTGAGAACCGCTGCTTTACAGGAATAAAAATGATAAATTTTATGACAATTATTGTAGCTACAGTGATGGCTGTCGGCGGTGGCTGCTGCAGTAAATTTATCGCAGCGTTAGTGTTTGTAACTATTTTGCATTGGAAAGTGATATTTTATTGCTAGATTGTGCTTAATATTAGGAAAGGCGCATCCTTGTGTATAATTTTCTGTCGCATCTTCCTGCTCACAGCCGCCAGAAGTCAAGAACCATGCCATCCAAGTTTTCATAGTCACCATGAAATCGCGCTTAGTAATGTGGTGAAAATTTCTCTCAATTAAACTTACTTTTGTATATAATAGTGCAATAAGAAAAATTTGATATGAAAAGTGATATCTTCCCGCACGATTTTGACAATCGGTTGGTTGCTGTTGAAATCTTACATGGTTTCGTGACGGTCCTCAATTTTGTAATTTGCATTTCGCACCCTGTATCCGAGCCTTCTACTTAGACGTAGTTTACGTCAAAATATGTTAGAATTATAATTATCATTAACACAACTGTTAATAGAATAGAGTTCAACGCACAGTTTATTAATACAGGTTATAGCCATCGAAATCGAAACATACGAGCTTAAAGTTTCTCAACAGATTATTTAAAAGTATGGTTTGCGGTTAGTTCCAAAACCAATTGCAGTAAAGCAGCATAGATAATAGGATTTCATCATTATAAGTAAAATGAGGTAACAAGGCATGAGACCATATATGAAGAAATATGAATAGGGGGAAAGACGGCTTTGGCAGGTTTTGTTCTATTATTGGCAGGGGTTTTTTTGTCGACCAAATTTTATGAAACTTGGCCACAATATTCTTTGATATGCAAAGAATGTTTAGGCCAAATTTGAGCCTAGTCAGTCATAAAAACCCCCCTGCCAATAATAAAACAAAACCTGCCAAAGCCGTCATTCCCCCTACTAATGGAATAAAAAAAGTTCATCGCAACGAAGAGATGTTGAAAAGATTCAGAAAAAACGGACAGATGGGCTCAATACTCAGAAAAGTGTATTAAAACATTTTTTAGTTGGTAATATGAAAAATGTAGCACTGCCTCGCTTAGTCACTATCAATCACATCCTGTAAATCTTGCAATCTGAACAAACACGTACTCGAAAACTGCACTTTGTCACTGTCATTCTGATTAATTGCACCGTCTGTTAATTGTTTCCATAATTCCTATAAAAACCACGATTATCATTGAATCCAGCACACTCATAGCAAACGGAAACATGAACTCCCTACTGATACTGTTCTGTGCAATCTGTTCGATGGGCTTCGTATCCTGTCAGGAGAGATGCGACGGCCAGAACAGTTTCTGCTTCCCAAATGTTGTGGTAAGATAGATAATCTCCGTTCACGCTTCCGATAGGCATTTATTCGGTTTTAATCACCAGACGAACTGGATCGGAGCGGCCGAGTACTGCAGCCGTAACAACTGGAGACTGGCCATACTGGATACGGAGCAGAAGCAGCAACAGGTGGAGACATTGGCCCAGCAAGTGGATGCCTTCCGAACGGCCAAAGTTGAACTGTGGATCGGAGCGAGCGACTTGGCCAGGGAAGGAAAATTCGTATGGCATCCCACCGGATTGGACGTTAGCTATTCGAAGTGGCTCGCGGGAAAACCGGACAACAAAGGCGGGCACGAGCACTGTGTCCATCTGTGGTACGAGCCGTCGCGTCGTTTCCAGTGGCACTGGAATGATGTCGTTTGTGGCTCAACGCGTCGCTTCGTTTGCGAAAGGACGTAAGCTGATGCAGTTCTTTGTTCCCGAAGTACCACTTACAAGGAATCGCATTGTCGAGTATTCTTTAGTGGTTTCTTAGACATTGTCGACCAGCGGCTGCTTTTAAATAAAAAAAACAAACATACAAGAGTTTGTGTTATTAAATTATCATCCATCACGACAAGTTTAAATGAAATAAGTGAGAAGAAATTTAATCTTGTTCTCAGTCTCTATTAAATCCATTGAGCATCAAAAAAAGAGATGTCACATTTCATTGAAAGAAAATTTCGCATACAAATGGTTGTTGTAATATGCAGAAACGTTTCAATTTGATGAACTGGAAGGCATCTGTCCCTTCTGAGTGGATTGTCGACAATGTGATTGTCAGAGCCCATGTTATCTTCTAAAACGATTTCCGTGTAGCCGCTCTTGTAAATTCGAATAATGATAATAATTATTCAACATTTAATGCACACCTTTTTGCAATGATTAAACCTAGCATTCCTGGTTTCAAGTATAAGTGAACAAACGGTACTCACGTAATAATTCTCTTTTCCCATTATGAGTGAAGTGGAATAATTGCGGTTGGAATTTAATATCCTCGTTTGTCGCACGGAACTATGTAGGGGAAACTGGGGTAATATGCACCCCCGGGGCAAAACGACCTTTTAACGTTTTTGAAGACATTTTCAGCAATTTTTCAAGCATATTTGCTACAGCGCATGTAGTTCGGATCTCGAACTACCAGTCCAGCAGTAAACATTCCTGAAAATATGTCTGAAACACCGCCAAAAATGGCAAAAGATCGTTTTGCCCCGGGGGTGCGTTTTACCCCAGTTTACCCTACGAAGGGGGACTATACGATGCGAAAGTGCGTTCTATTAAGAATAGCTGCCGGTTCTTTGCTCGGTGTAACCGCGCCGTGAGTTTGAGAATGTCATAAAAAATGTGACAGTGTGGATGCGATACGATGGGACGCGCTCCGACGGTATAATTGCGCCAATGTGGGTTCATAATGTGATAAATGTGAAAATATCAAAGCATCGCAAATCTTCCGTCTGCCGGGGCCGGCAAACAGCCTGCAAAGAATGGAAGTATATTAAATGTGATTTCGGTTTTATGTTACGTCGAGGGGATACCTTCCTCCGGGATTGGGAACACCGAGTTTGATGCCAAGGGAGAGATTATAACATTTGCTACGAGTTGTGAGTGGTCGCTTTCTGGAAAGTTAATACGATCGAAATGGCACTAAAAGCAAGCTATTCGGTTTGTTGGAACATAATACCAACTATTTTATTCCGAGAATGGTATTGTCATGGGGGAACCGTCTCGAGTTCATTTGCAATTTATTAGGTTAGATACCATCAATCCAGAGATGAATAGATAGAAAATAGTTTTATTGGAGCCTTCTAGGAATTTTATTAACTGTGCAATCTCATTTCCTCCATCGTATTGAATATTGATCAGCACAAACTAATGTTGGTCCTTCTGTTACCTAATGGACACGATCAATTGCAGCACCGAATCGTTTATCATTGACCTTCATTAATCACAACTGCCATATTATGGTCATTCCATTCAGGCCTGATTCTTCGTTGAATTGATTATCCTACTAAGTGTCATTTATTTTCGGATAAAGCCGGTTAATGGAACGTAAATACACAAACCGTTTTTATTCCCCGACTTGCTTTGGTTGCTTCAACAACCGACGAATGAATGGGCCGGCCGGAAGAGGACACAGAAACGGAAATTCACTACCCCCGGCGGAGTAATCCACCGCATGAAATCGTATATTTTTTATCTTAGCTGCGAGATTATTTCGACGGTTGATAGTTCCTGCAGGCGAAAGAAATGTACAGTTAGCCGATGGCGAAGGTAGGTTATGAACAAAGGGGACAATATTCGAAACTTTAATGTTACGATATGAATAAAACTTAAACGGAACAAACAATTTCCAATGAAAATTAAAGCGAATTTTCCGTGGAAATAAAAAAAAACTTCCCAACGGGAACCATGTCCCAAAGCATGTCCCGTGGAAATTTGTGTGAATTTATTGCAAATATATTAATACATGCTTCGTAAAAATTTGAATGAACTTCTCGTGGAAACTGAAATGAAGTGCAAGTTTAAGATAATTTCATGTTGAAATCTAAATAATTTTCTGTAAACTCCGGTAATAATCCCTTTTAAATCATGAGTTAACTTCCGCGAAACATTTAAAACTATGTTTCGTGAGACTTCTGAAGAATCTAAGTGCGCATTACAGAAAATCTCATGAAGAAAGTTCCAACGAATTTACCATGAAAATTAAAGAAAAATATCTTGCGGAATTTAAATCACTTCTGGTGTTTACAATGTTCTGAAAAACTCAAATGTGAATATGTAGGGGAGCTGTTCCGTTGTCCATCTGAACATATATTCATCTCATCGCGAATCAAAGAAACACGGCACTAATTTCGTTGCTTTTTTTTTGCTAACATGCGTGCTCACTGCTGGAAAATCATAAAATTAAGAAACAAATCTAGCATGATTTAATCAAATTCCTTTTCATTGCTTCGTTTTTGGTGAATATCAGAGCTATGAGATGGAGTTCAGGAGAGTTCTCTACGTTATGTGGAAAATTTTGTTTCGGAAAATGTATCGGAGGTAACCACTTTCCTTCGATGGGACTTGAACGCACGACCCTCAGTACTTCACTTCTTGTGGAAGCTCTAAAGATTTTCCACACACTTAATTTGTTTTACCGGGATCTCAGCAATATCCGCCGGGATATCAGTTTTTATTTTGCTGGGCAGACGGCTGTGCGGATTTTTGCCGAGCTGCAGAATTAAAAACTGAGTGTGTATGGATATGCAGAGTTTCCCGTAAAAATCAAATGTTTGAGCGGGGAAGTGATATTTGGCTCAAGGCCACAAGGCCCAAAAGTCGTTTGGTCGAATATGTCATTGGACCGAAAAAAACATTAAGCCGAAACCCATCACACTCAAAATAGAACTAAACATCTGGATCCGAGCTCGATACGAAAGACGGTCAATTGCGTAATACAGTGTCAACCCGATTTTGTCACTCCCCGATTTTGTCTACCCCCGATTTTATCACGTTTACGACCCGATTTTGCCACCCCAAAAAAATTTGAAAATTTTATTCGTTCTTTTTATTTTTGTAAATAATACCGCAAACAACAATGATTTTCATGAAATAACTTTCACCGCCTTTGGTTTATTATAAATCATTTCTTATTACCTGTCAATGAATTTGAGGCCGGGCGCCAATCACACATTTTACCTTTCCATGGCATAAACTGATTCATATTTGTAAAATGAATAAAAAAATTGAAAATATTTTTTTTCCGATTTTGTCACATTTCCTATTTTATCACCCCAAAATTCACCAGGGGGGTGATAAAATCGGGATATAACTGTAATTATTTATATTCTGACCACACAAAACAGAAATACAAACCCGGATCCTCCTCCGATACGAAACGCGTTCAATCACGAACTTATTAATTTATTTTCCAACCTCACAAAACAGAATCCACGTATGATATGAAACACGTTAGATCACGTAACTCGTGATAGCTTAGCTTATTTTCCGACCGCGCGACCGCACAAAACAGAACGAATCACCTGGACTTATGGCCGACACGAAACACGTTCAATCGCGTACCCAATTAATTTATTTTCCAACCGCACAAAACAGAATTAAGGCTTCCCCAGACCTAAGCGATTTCATCGCCGCGACGGCGACAATTAGTCGCCGCGATTCTATTGGTGGGTCGCTGCACGCAATGTTCCATTTATCCTTCCATACCCATGGAAATTCCCAAAAATTTTCTTTGGGACTACCAAACAATTTTTATTGGGAACTTCAATAATCTTTCTTTGGAAGCTCCAAAGAATTTTCTGTAGAAATTTTAAAAGTATTTCCCGTGGAAAATTAGAAAAAAGTATAAGGTTGTGTTAAGTAAAGTTCCAAAACTGTTGTGAACTGGCAATTAAATGCATGTATAATAGAGTGATTCAAATTTTGACTTTTTTGTTCCCCGATGTTTAAACGATTGCATTTGCCATTTAAATAATGCTCCTAAATTTTTAGCAATTTTGGATGTAATTTGACTGTGCACACGTCATTCGAAGTTTGTATGGAAATTACTGTGAAACAGTGGCGTAGCCAGGGGGGTGGTTTTGGGCATAAAACCCCCCCCAAAGACAAAATTTTTAGAAGAAATTTTTTTTTTCGAAAAAAAATATGTTCAGAAAACCCCCCCCCAGACCAATTTTCTGGCTACGCCACTGCTGTGAAAACTGACCCTTATGTGGAAGATCGTTCCGAGAGGTGGCCCATGAACTATTTAAATATAATCAACACATTATCAACACCTACACACCTACATCAACACCTACACAGAATACTTCTCAAGCTGAAAGGCAGTTGTTGTTGCGAAGCGATTTCTCGTTTGGAAGCAAAGTTATGAAGAAAACAAAAATGCTCATTATTGATATTGATGTTATTCTTTTACGTGTTAAATTGAATTTCCCACGATTCAGTATTTCCTTAATAACTTTTCTTGCGAGCATCAAATCGTTTCGCAACAAAGACGGCCTGTTTCCTTCTAAAATTTCTTATGTTGCCGATGTACTCATATGTTGTTAGAGCTAAAAGGGAAGCGTTGCGAAACGGTTTTCCATGAAAGTTACTGTTTTCATAGCAATTTTCATACAAACTTCAAACCGCGCGTGCTCACTCAATTTACATCCAAATTAGCTAAAAATGTAGGTGGGTTAATAAAATAGCAAATGCAATCGTTTAAGCACCGGGGGGCAAAAAAGTCAAAATTTGAATCACTCTAATGTATATGCTTCCTTACTGAGGCAATAGGCTTCGATTAGAATGGTTTAGAGTGGCGATAGAGCAAGTTGATAATGATTAGATAATAAATTCCAGCTTTGAAGCTGTGTGAAATGGACACTGCTGTCAAAACCGTTTCTTTCAAGCCAGAAAAAATCCGTCGCAACATTAATAAAAAAAAAACTATCTATCTATACACCCAGGTTTTTTACATGGATGGAATTCATTAATTTCTCGGTTAACCCGAACTTTCACAGCTTTTTAAATACCACCTGAATTTTCTTTGATTTTTTGAGATTTTTTTTGTGGGGTTAACTCGTTGTTTCATTGACGTTGAAGGTCTTAAACGACTAAAACCAAACCGTGTAAAAACCTGGGTGTATAGTCAAAAAGAATTGCCATGGACATGCTAAGGAGAAAGCTCGAGCTGCTAGAGGAGCAAAACAAAACAAAGCATACGAATATGAAAAGAGAATCCAGCTGGATTAAGTACGAACGCAAGTTGAAGAAAACGGATGAGGATCTCGAAGCGGCTGCAGCGGAAATCGATTCAGAATTAAGTGCAAGAAGAAGAGCGATAATACTAAAATATACAGGCAGAAAATCTGAGAAAAACCGATGAATGAAC
Organism: Armigeres subalbatus; assembly: GCF_024139115.2. Lineage (NCBI taxonomy): Eukaryota > Metazoa > Arthropoda > Insecta > Diptera > Culicidae > Armigeres > Armigeres subalbatus. The sequence goes on from NC_085141.1 coordinate 403,814,129, forward strand.
AACAAATTTCAACAGTTGAAAAACGAAATCACACGACGAGTTCGATGGCGCATTGTGTTTTGGTGTCGCAGTTTCTCATCGTAACACCTGGCGTGAATGATTAATTATATTTCTGATATATATCTTACATAACTGATTAATTAAATTTCTGTCAGAACCTTCATGCGCCACGTAAACGTTACGGATGTATTAGAAACTGTTGCCCATCAAATCCAGGAAGAAAAATCGAATTTGAACCGATAGATTAAGTGTTGCAAATTGACACTGCTGTTAAAATTGTTTCATGCAAGCCAGTTGTATCCGAGACACTACCGCCAATTGGACGTCGGATTACGTAGTGTGAAATATTTATTTTTAAAATTCTGAATATGTTTACTAAAGCCAATCTTAGGCTGCTATGTAACCGCTATTGAATTCATCGTTGCGATCGGCTGTTATCATCTGCATCTCTGCGTTAGTATTTTGCACTTAAGACGAAATTTCTTCAACTTTTGTCTTGTAACGGTGTCCAATATCTGGGGCTACCAAGCAATTATGACTTGCACTTTAAAGAAAATTCGTCTCGCTTCAACACAAACAGAAACAAAATTAGAATTATGGAAGAAAATTTCACTTAACTGCAACTTTCTGCCGTCAAAAAGCGATTCTGATTTACACTTTGAAGAAAATTCGTCTAAAAGAATCGATTTGTTTTCAATCCAGTAATGGCGGCTGAGTGAGTGCCTTTTTGACTCAATAATGGGAGCCATCAGCGTGAGCACACGCCGTATCTTAGCCAACTTCGCGCTCCAATACCAGTGTAAAACCGAATATGAATCGGCGGAATGGCAAACTTCTACAAACAGCTACAGGCATCTCCTGATCCAACGAATACCTTTCCCAATGTCCAACTCCGTGGTACTTATAAGGGTGTCGCTGAGTCGGGGGCCTCTCATTAAGTAAGTACTACATCAACACTTTCTTCCCCCCCCCCCCCCCCAAATGACGGTGAAGATGGGCGTGACCAGGAGTAGTAATCCTCATGCTTTTGTGATGTTTTCCTAGATTTGTATCAAGGAGCACACCTAACTTGATTTCTAATAGCAATTTGGATAGGGATTTCAAAAGAACGACATGAGTAACTGACTTGCCAATGTCCCCATGTTTGTGATGCTATTGCATTGCTATGTAATAATGGCGGGCGAGTGAGTGCCTTTTTGCCATTCAAGAGGTAGAAAATATTTAAATATTTTAATCAACGTTGGCCACGATTCATTGAAAAACTTTGGCACTCATCCAATTGGATACAAACAAATAAATGATGCATTTTTTTCATCATCTTAATTTATTTTCTAGGAATGTGAAAGCCGCAATATATGGATGAACCGATGATATAATGTTTATAATCAATGGAAAGTAAATCTGCAATCAGACAGCTGGGTGAAGCGATATTCAGATAGTGCAAGACCGAACTCACTAGAAACTAAACTTAAACAAACTTCTTTTGCACTAAACAATTTTTCTCTGGCCCGCAATCAAGCAATACATCAAGGAGTTACTGTTAACCATTGTTGTACAACGTGCACATTGTGCACAAAACATTCCGACACCACCAGTAAGCCAGAGACGATAGTATATTGTGCGACAATAGCAGACAATAAAATCCTGTGCGATTGGAATCATAATAATTTGTGAGAACTTGAAGTGACTCTCAGTGTGAGCAGTTATTTCGTTTGCTCCAACTATATATTTTGTCTTTTTTAGTACCATTGCCATATCTGCAATAACAAATATGATTTAATAGAATATATAAACTTGCTATGAGAGCCGGAGACGAGCCAGCCTCGGGCTGAAAGTCCGACAAAAAAAAACTTGCTATGAGAATTCTAAAACATCTTCCTTTACTTAACTTTTCAAACTTTTTCATTTTTTTTTTTCAATATTGATTACAATACTTATCTTGCATTTAGTGCCGATTAGTATTATAGTGTCCGACGAGTAAGCCGTCAGATACAATTTTTATATATAAGTCTGTATCAATCTAAGCAAATTGTCTGTATTCGTCTGTCTGGAGTTTAGAAGGTACAGAAATTAGAAAATTATTCAAAACCATGCTCTTTTGAAAACGTATAAGTTTCAATAATAGAGATATTAAACTATAGAGGAATATTATCGCTGTCGTCACTGGCAAAACATCTTTTGCTGACGAAGGTAGGGCGCTAAAAATCAGTACGTTTTGACAGTTGTGTACCCAACATGTTTGGGAAAAAGAAGAGAATGGCACAAATCTCCCAAATTGAGGGGAACGTGCCTCCTGAGCCGACGTTCTGAAGGTTTATTACCTCTATTGCTTCAATAGTCAAAAAGTCAGTGTAAGACTTAGTTGAGTCAAGTACGAGATACTAAAAACAAGTAAGGTTGAGGTCAACATACGTATTTTGGAAGTTACTGCGAAGTTACAGTCAAGTGGTGGAATTAAATGGGATAATACTATCTCGTCTTACGACTCGTTTGATAATCCGTTGGGAAGTCCATAAGAGTTCAGTTCAGAGTAAATCAAGGAGTCAATCAATTTGAAACCCCAAAGAACGGAACGGACATCTTTTGGGTTTACAAACGGAGAACCTTTGGTCTTTCGGTAGGAAAACCCAGAATTATTTTGAATCGGGTCCAGAAGCAGAAAAATATTCCATTCAGAAGCCCAGAATGCTCCAATCGAAAGTTCAAAAGTATTTCTAACCAAAGTCCAAAAGGACTCCGTTTGGAATTCTAGAATGATTTTGTTCAGAATCACATCAGAATTTTTCTCGGGTACTTTTTCAAAACGGCGTATGTCGCAAATTGTAAACAAACCCGTTTTCAACAGCATATGGTATAAAAATCATCTAAAAATGTGTATATCTTCAAAGCTACATGAAAATGTGTTATTAAAAATGTAAATCAATTTTTTGCAAAACGGTGTAACATCATTGTTGAAAATATTGCACATACACCGCTTAGCCGAAAATGTACTTTAAAAAGTTTTTTCGAACAACTAAATAGTTTAAAACGTCCGTCTGTTTGTACTTTTTCATCACTGATTTCAAAATTAAGCTTGTTGCTTGTATATTCCGATTTTCGTTAAGAAAAACATTTTACGTTGTTTTTCTACATCAAATGTTGTTACGTCGTGTTGTAAATGTTGCAACTTTTTTGTCGCATGTGCGTGAAACGTTTCAACTTGACGCAACATTTCGACGTATCAACAATGCAGCTGACAGAGCAGCGTAACATGTCGACGAAAGTAGCATGACCTCGGTCATGCTGACTTATCAAAACGACGTATGTGATTTATCTGTTGCAGAACGTTGTAACATACATTTTTATCAAAATAACTGAAATGTTCACACGCAGTGCAGATTTCAGAGTCAGTGACGATGAACCTTTTCATAATGTATCGTTGAGGTTAATTCAATTGCAATTAAAATGTTTAGTCTCTAAATAGGAATAAAAATAAAATCTGAAAACTTCCAAGCCCATTTTCTCAGCTTGATCAAAATGTTACATACGCCGATTTGAAAAAGTACCCGAGTTTTGGTTGGAAGCCTAAAGGATTTCTTTGGGAAGCCCAGAGTGATACCTTTAGAGAACCCAAGAGAATTTTGCTCAGAAACACGAAGGGATTCCGTTAGTAAACCCAGAAGAATTTCGTTCGGAAGTTCACATAATTCTGTAAATCCGTACGAATGGATATCTTTTGTGCACACTTATGGTATTCTTTTGGGCTTTTGAACGGGATCATTTTGGGCTTCAGAATGGAATCTTTTTCTGCTTCTGGACAAAAGATTCCGATTTGAATCTTTTTATATCTTTTTAGATTAGATCTCCTGAGATTTCCAAAAAGAATCAAACAATTTTTCCGTTTGGAAATATATTCTGTTTGGAACGTAAAAATTATCCCGTTCGGAAGCCTAAAAGTGTTCGCTCGGAATTCAATTTATACCGTTTGGAAACTTTATAGAATTCCGTACGAAATTTCCATACACGCTAACTTTGACGGAAATTGAGTAAAATTTCCGTGGGAAGAAAAGATACAATACAATTTTACTCAGTCAGAGTGTAACGATTTAGTTTGAAAACCGAAAATGGTTTAATTGAAAGCCAAACAGGATTCTGTGTGGCAGCCCAAAGTTTTGAAAACTAAATGTCTGTAAACGTCTGTAACTTCAATCAAAAGTCTGTTTAATGTCTGTAATCTGTATGATGTCCATATGTAAGACCAAATGTCTGTATAAATACAGACATCTCTGTATGTCTGGCATCCCTGCGCGTAAGGGCATGTAACAGCTTCAAGTTAACTGAAGGCCCCTCACTATCAATATGCCGCCACGTCTTGCAGACCACTCTCACTGTGTGAGACTTACTGACTCTTAGCAGATTTTGCGGACTGTGTCTACACGTAAAAAAGAGCGTTCCCAAGTTCGTAAACCAGCGAAAATACGCCGTGATTTAATTCATGGATTCGGGAATACCAGTCACGTTTTCCAGAACGTTCCAGAAAACGTGACTGTATTCCCGAATCCGTGACTGTTGTTCCCAAAAAAATACACCGTGAACTCGTTAGTTCACGAATTCATGAACGCTTTTTTTGCGTGTATTATTTGGAATCGGTGCAAATTTATGTTCAAAATCCAGTTTTAGTAATCCACCAGCAGTCCAGCATTGCACATTGGGCCACGTCGTAAAATTAGGAGGAAAAAAATATTTTCACCATGATGATAATATTTTAGGATCAAAATGTCTTCAGCAAAGTCAAAGCTTATTATTTAAGCTTTATTTTGAAGTTTGTTGCAATAGAGCGGCCCTACTACATTTTGAGATAAAATTTTTAACTTCTATATTTCTAATTTAAGCATTGCACGATGTTCTAGAAAGTTGTTCCTTATTTAATTTTGAGGCACTCTGCTGAAGAAACCTTTATTGTACGTCGTTTGTATCATTTGTTATGATAATTTTAAATAATTATGTTAGGGTGACCCTAAAAAATCAATATTTTGATTGTAACTTTTTAAGTTTGATTTTTATCAAAGTGACGTCTTCTACAAAGTTTTAGAGCATAAACAAATGCACGTTTTGGTTACATAACCAAGTAAATCATTGTAAATCAATCATTGGTGGATTGCAGAGATATCACTGTTTTTCTTGATAAAATCCGTTGTTTTCAAATGCCTGTATTTTTGAATGGGGGAAAAAGGGGGATCCATGTTTCCCTGGGTTAGACAGAGGAAGGGCTAAGGATTGCTCTGCATATTTTGTTATTGGAGAATTTGAGGTTTTTCCATCATTTAAAAAAATGACTTTATGTACGAGAAAATCAAAATCATTAATTCTAGAAGTGTTATAAAACAAAAAATTTCGCCCAATTCGTCAAAAACAAAATGTTTATAGTAATCATAACTTCCTTATACATTTCCAGCGCATCTTCACTCAATATACCGATTGTTAGAATATCATGTTTAATAATATCAACGCTTATCAACGTGACAACTTTACTGAACAGACCATAATCGTAGGTTGTTTACATCACTCGTTCAATCGATTTTACTTTAAAATTGTTAGGGTGGTATGGAAAATTCGTTTTTCGTTTTTCGAGCGTAATTTATTTTTTTAACTTTTATCTAGATATATATTAGGGTGGTACAAAAATTCGATTTTTTTCCACACCGATCACTCAATTCTGTCCCATGTTCTGAATGTCCTCCGCGAATTTGAGCAAAATTGGATAACAACTGATTTAGCACGAGCCGTTTCAAGTTTGCAGCGTCTTCCTTCAACGCAACGCATAACTGTCAACTGAATCAACAAAAATGACAGTAGTCCGCCGGCACGGCAAATGCTGGGTAAAGCGTACCATTGGTACTTCGCGTACCTGAAGGAATAAAATAGACCCCATCTCGCGGTCCTTAGCCTCTTACCCAGCAACCCCTATCCCTACCTCCCCGCTGTGCTGACCGGGATACGAGCAACCTTAGAGGAGATCAGGTAACCAACCTCGGTGGGAACTATGGTTGTATGCTGACAGGAAAGGGGGGTTTGCTCCTCTCCGGAGGTGCAAATCTTATTGAGCGTTTGTTCTCCATGTCAGGATCGGCTCACAACAGCGTCTGTTCTCCATGTTAGGGGCGGCTGATCATCGTCCGAGTGCCAGCGAGGGACTCTAAGTGAAACTGTGCACCATGGTCCACCGGAAATAAGGAGGAATGGTCCTCCGGAAATTTAGGGGGTTTGGTGTCAGGCCCTGCAAGCCAGCCTTTAAAAAATCTTAAGCAACGAACAATCAACAAGAGAGTACGGACCGGAACCATCGGCGAGGACCACTGCGACGAAAAGGACTAGCGATTGGAAACTCGGTCCGTGGAACTGCAAATCTCTCAACTTCATCGGGAGCACACGCATACTCGCCGATGTGCTCAAGGACCGTGGATTCGGCATCGTAGCGCTGCAGGAGGTTTGTTGGAAGGGATCAATGGTGCGAACGTTTAGAGGTAATCATACCATCTACCAGAGCTGCGGCAACACACACGAGCTGGGAACAGCTTTCATAGTGATGGGCGATATGCAAAGGCGCGTGATCGGGTGGTGGCCGATCAATGAAAGAATGTGCAGGTTGAGGATCAAAGGCCGGTTCTTCAACTTCAGCATAATCAACGTCCATAACCCACACTCCGGAAGCACTGATGATGATAAGGACGCCTTCTACGCGCAGCTGGAACGTGAGTACGACAGCTGCCCAAGCCACGACGTCAAAATCATCATAGGAGATTTGAACGCTCAGGTTGGCCAAGAGGAGGAGTTTAGACCGACTATTGGGAAGTTCAGCGCTCACCGGCTGACGAACGAAAACGGCCTACGACTAATTGATTTCGCCGCCTCCAAGAATATGGCCATTCGTAGCACCTACTTCCAACACAGCCTCCCGTATCGGTACACCTGGAGATCACCACTGCAGACAGAATCACAAATCGACCACGTTCTGATTGATGGACGGCACTTCTCCGACATTATCGACGTCAGGACATATCGTGGCGCTAACATCGACTCTGACCACTATCTGGTGATGGTTAAACTGCGCCCAAAACTATCCGTCATCAACAATGTTCGGTACCAACGACCGCCGCGGTACGACCTAGAGCGACTGAAGCAACCTGATGTCGCCACTGCATACGCGCATCATCTTGAGGCAGTGTTGCCGGAAGAGGGTGAGCTCGATGGGGCCCCTCTTGAGGACTGCTGGAATACTGCCGCGAGCCGAAATGTGCCGGGATAAGGATGGGAGCATCTTGACGGACGAACGTGTGGTGATCGAAAGGTGGAAGCAGCACTACGAGGAACATCTGAATGGCGCTGAGAGTACAGGCAGTGAAAGTCAAGGCAGCGGAGGAGATGACTACGTCAGTTCAGCGGACGATGGAAGCCAATCAGCCCCCACCCTGAGGGAAGTTAAGGATGTCATTCAACAGCTAAAGACCAATAAAGCAGCTGGTAAGGATGGTATCGGAGCTGAGCTCATCAAGATGGCCTTGGAAAAGCTGGCCACTTGCCTGCACAAACTGATAGTCAGAATCTGGGAAACCGAACAGCTACCGGAGGAGTGGAAGGAAGGGGTTATATGCCCCATCTACAAGAAAGGCGACAAGCTGGAGTGTGAGAACTTTCGAGCGATCACCATCCTTAATGCCGCCTACATAGTGATATCCCAGATCATCTTCCGTCGTCTGTCACCATCAGTGAACGAGTTCGTGGGAAGTTATCAAGCCGGCTTCGTTGACGGCCGCTCGACAACGGACCAGATCTTTACTGTACGGCAAATCCTTCAAAAATGCCGTGAATACCAGGTCCCAACGCACCATCTGTTCGTTGATTTCAAGGCGGCATACGACAGTATAGACCGCGTAAAGCTATGGAAAGTTATGGACGAGAACAGCTTCCCTGGGAAGCTTACCAGACTGATCAAAGCAACGGTAGATGGTGTGCAAAACTGTGTGAAGATTTCGGGCGAACACTCCAGTTCGTTCGAATCGCGCCGGGGACTAAGACAAGGTGATGGACTTTCGTGCCTGTTGTTCAACATTGCGCTAGAAGGTGTCATGCGGAGAGCCGGGTGTAACAGCCGGGGTATGATTTTCAACAGATCCAGTCAATTTATTTGCTTCGCGGATGACATGGACATTGTCGGCCGAACATTTGCAAAGGCGGCAGAACTGTACACCCGCCTGAAACGTGAAGCAACAAAAGTTGGACTGGTGGTGAATGCGTCAAAGACAAAGTACATGCTTGTGGGCGGAGCCGGGCGCGACAGGGCCCGCCTGGGAAGCAGTGTTACGATAGACGGGGATACCTTCGAGGTGGTCGAGGAATTCGTCTACCTCGGATCCTTGCTAACGGCTGACAACAACGTTAGTCGTGAAATACGAAGGCGCATCATCTGTGGAAGTCGGGCCTACTATGGGCCCCAGAAGGAACTGCGGTCGAAAAAGATTCGCCACCGCACCAAATGTGTTATGTACAAGACGCTGATAAGACCGGTTGTCCTCTACGGACATGAAACATTGACAATGCTCGAGGAGGACTTGCAAGCACTCGGAGTATTCGAGAGACGGGTGCTTAGGACCATCTTTGGCGGTGTGCAAGAAGACGGTGTGTGGCGGCGAAGAATGAACCATGAGCTCGCCCAACTCTACGGCGAACCCAGTATCCAGAAGGTATCTAAAGCCGGAAGGGTACGATGGGCAGGGCATGTTGCAAGAATGCCGGACAGCAACCCTGCAAAGATGGTGTTCGCTTCCGATCCGGCAGGTACGAGACGACGTGGAGCGCAGCGAGCGAGATAGGCAGACCAGGTGCAGAACGACTTGGCGAGCATGGGGCGTAATCGAGGATGGAGAGATGCGGCCTCGAACCGTGTATTGTGTTTGTTGATTCAGTGTTATCTGTTTAGATGTAAACTAAATAAATGAAAATGAAAATGACAGTAGTCCGCCGTCTCCGTATCGAGTGGTGTGTCCCCGAAAACGCGAGCACTTTGAAACTTGGATTCTGTCAGGAGTGACCTTAAGCGCTTGGGATTCTGCTACCGACAGCAACTTTCTTTCTTTTAGTATCGCCAGTGATGTTGCGGGACCGCAACCGACGCCATTTTTTGTAGTTAACCATTTTTTTTTGCAGTTTTCTCCTCAGAAAATGCTGATCTAAAAAATAATCGATTTTATTTTCATAGTGCACCTTTCTAATCATTATCAACCACTAAACGATGGTCTGAACATTGCTTGGAAATCTCACTTGAGGGCTGCTGCTGTCTGCGGCGGCCTATCGATGATTATCTTTCCACTGAAGCTGCTGCTACCGGTGTCATTTTGCAATAGATGCTGTGCGGCCCTCGTGTCCGCTCTCCGTGAAGTATTAATAGCCCTTGAGTTGCACGATTATGATATCTGCGCTTGCGATGCACGTACGAGATTGGCTGGTTTACCGATTTTTAACAGTGCTTGGCGAAATTCATTTTTTTAATAGTTTAGTGCCTTTAATCTATTGTTTTAAACTGTTGGGCAAAATATAGAGTACGAAAATCGATTGTTATAAAAAAAACTCCAAAACCCGTTGGAAGACTGCTGAGCTATTAGCCCATACTTCCTGACCCTTTTTCGTGACGGTCTCTAATTTGAATCTGCAGAAGTACTGGCCAAAATACGAAAAAATACCTGTTGAACTTCGGTAGAGATTTCAACGGAAAATACAAAACAATCTTTTAGAGAAGTTTGAAAGACTTTTCGAGGAAAGAAATTCGAAGGAAATTCTCGTGGATTTTTAAAATCCGGAAAAATGAATCGTGGAAATTAAAACATTTAGTCTTTACGTAGACTTCAACAGTGCAAAGCAAAAAGTTCGGTTTTAGTTTTGACCAAACCCAGCGGAGCAAACATACGTTAGATTCAACAAAATTAGGAATTAAATTGAAAATACAAAAATAATAATCATCCCAAAAACAAATGAAAGTACTTGAGCGATCTGCTCTTAAATAATACGTCGTGGATATCGTCGTTTGGTTGGTTTTTATCTAAGCATATTAAACGAAAAACTTTGCAAATAAATTTGAAATTGTATCTAATTAAAAATCAAAACAATATCACATAGTATACGTTACGTCGGATACTGTATACAAAGGTTGGATAGAATTGAAAAATTCGCCCAAAATCAAAATAAATGATTCAACTAGTGCTTCTACGTGATATCTCATTTTGTCCCGCAATGGAATGCTGAACGTGGTCGATGCAATTGCAAGAAAAAAAATATTTTCTTCGATTTTCGAGACCACGATGCATATCTTACGAGAAAATCCACCCTTATCCTATGAATTCAGATTACTTATAAGCACATAAATCGCTAAGGCAAATCACTCATTTTGGAATAAAACGCTAATGGTAGCTTGTTCTTAGCTTATCGACTTATTCATCATATTACATTCACAAATGCAACATCGAATAATGAAAAAAATCAGAATTTCCATTAAACGACCAGGAATCCATTATCAATCATCGTCAATATTTCGATCTACAATAAATGAAAAAAGTATATGAACTTGAAGTAGATCATATCAATATGCAAAAGTTTTTTTCTAACAGAAAATTTTGTAAAGGTTTGACTTATGATGTGAAAGAAACTGTTTTTAAAATTGTTTCAATGCCAACCTCTACTTCATGCTTTTCTTTCTAAGTTGTGGGCTAATTCGCGAATGTCGAACGGTTAAAATTTTCGCCTACATATTCTTGAATTCACATGCATTCTTAATGAACGTTGAACAATGCGCAATAATATTAGCTGTCTGACATTTAGCGATTCCACCTAATTTATGAGATAAATAACGATTAAGACTCAGCTACGCCCATGACTGCAACCGCCGCATAATTGTTGCGATAAAAATAAACCTTCTATACTTGGCCTGTTTGACTCGAAACCAAAACAATATAAAGAGAATAAAATGAAATGAAACTCACCGTAAGCCGTTTCCTGGGCGAAGAGAAAGAATAGTAAAATATGACACACATATCCGGCCATTATTTTCCACCTTTGGTGCGCACCGGGCGTCTTCCTTTCCTGAAAGTTTTCTTGGCCCGAGGACAAATTTTCCGCCGCTCCTCGCCTCAAACGTACACAAAGCACTTCTCACCAACCACAGCACGGCGGGGTGACGCCGGGGACCGTGCTCCCGGAATCTCGGAAGGGATTTCCGGACTCAAGCCTCTCGACTCACTATTCGTTTTCACAAGTGGTTGCCGGTATGTATGTTTACTGTTGTTGTGGCTATTATAATAGAATTCGCCCCGACTTTCCACACCACCGGTCACCCACACAAACAGGTTTCTCTCTTTTGCCACCTCGGACTCGGACACCGACAAATTTTCACACTTCTGGCAGACGGCCAACGAGTCATACACAATAATCCCGCATAAACAGACCAATGACGTTGAACTAAGCAGGGCTGGGGTCTCACTTCGATGCCCTCGGGAGGAGGTAGGTTTCACTATTTACTGTTGCTCATCTGGGATTTTCTTCTGTCTCCGTTGAACGAACACACTACACTAGGCATTATCCATTTTCACTTCAACTTTTCCGAAAAGCAAACATTCGCCCGTTCACCTGTGGGGAACCGTTCGGGAACTAACGGGAAGAACCTCGAAGCGAGGTGCTACTGCTTTATTATTACTTGTACCTGTATGATCTCTATGCTGCTGCTATTGTAGTTCTTCCCCGGAGTTGGTCGGGAGGAAAACTTATATTTTATTTTCCATTCATTCGACGCTGCTGCTGCTGTTTCTTTTTATGGCTGTTTGCACTACGCTCAGCTGTTAGATTCGGTGAAATGGTCGGTCTCTGCAAAAATATGAATCTCGATGCAATATGTTGAATGCAACCCCAGCACCGTGCATAACCAGCTGCATACGGTTCTAGGATGTGTATTCAACCAAAATGCATTCATAAAGCGCGATGATGAAGGGAAGCCCTGGGAGTTTTTTTCTTCGTTGGTTTTGTGAAGATTGGAAAAAAATCTACGAATTCGCATAGCCGAGTTTTAAAACTGAATTTGGATCCTTGTTTGTGAGCTGTTTTCGTTTATTTTTAGTACGTAGAATTCTATTTTGATCTGCAATGCGAAGTGGTGTCAATGAAGTGGACTAGCTGCGCTTCGACGAAAGAGTTAATAGGAATGAAAGGAAGCACTTATTTTTTCCATAATATAATGAATAGATAATGAAATGGTAAAACTAGAAATTTCATTTACCATATAAATCAGAGAGAATTCATGTTTATTTATATTTTCAGTGAATCGCGTTGGTAAATAATTTCTTAAGTACTTCAAGTACTTTCACATGGGATATTCTTAATTTTTCCTCTAAGAAATTTTATAAATGTTCTGTGGAAATTCGGATGAACTTCCCGCAAAAATTTGGAAGAGCTTTGCTTGGAGATTTGGAAGAAATTCCTTCGGAAATCCAGTAGAGTTTGTTTTGGAAATTGGGAATTAAATGTCTTGAAATTGAAAGATGAAAGAAAATTCTTGAATGGAGAAGGGTCAAACAAAAAGTCATTTGGCTGAAGGCCACAGGGTCGAAAGTTGTTTGGTAGAATAGGTGAAAGTAATTTGGCGAATTTCATTTGACTTAAGGTGAAGGTGGGTTGAGTACCAAAACAAAGCTTTGATAGTATTGGTACAGTAAAAACATTCATATACTGTACACAGTACGAACAAAACCTGTAAATTTCCGTTCAAGTAGATGTAACAAATCTGCTCCGTGTTAAACGACAGAAAGTTATAGGTTGTTTTATATTTACACGTGCTGGAATTTCACAGTTCTTATTTTTATTTGAAAACAAAAAAAGGAGCAGAGTATGAGAATAGAACATTGGTCTGCAGAGTGAGAGGCGAACTTGTTATCGTCTCAGGCATTTCCGCTTCTTGATATCGAGTCGATCAAGGTGTAACAGGTTAAACGTTTTGGTGATTCGATAATTAAAATAGATGGATAAAATTTACATGACACGGAAACTCCATCGAGACGGAATCATTTGAGACTCAGTATGCTGAATGCATCACAGATTTCTCGTCGGAAGAAGCAAAAAACAAAGAGTTGCAGCGATGAAATGCAGCGTCATAAAGGCTGCTTTATTTTCATATGTGAAGATATCCGTTTAGGTTGATTCTTATATGAGTAAAATAGGTGCCAGCTGCGGTTTGCATGAAATGCAGTGAAGTTTGTTTTGATTTGTTTTGACAGCCACGTGCTCGCTCACCAAGGTTTCCGGTAGAGTCATGTAAAATTAAGATATATTCAATTGAAATTTCAATGGTTTTATCATTTACATCACAGAATCTTAAAATTATGATCTGGTACACATTCTGTTTCCGAATTTTACATTCAATTATGAATTCCGTCGTGGCTAATTTTCATAATATTTTACTGTGTAATAGTATTGGTGTCGTATTTATAAAAAACAAAGAATATTAGTAGGGTGGTTCAAAAGGGCCCTCCTTAGCCGTGCGGTAGGATGCGCGGCTACAAAGCAAGACCATGCTGAGGGTGGCTGGGTTCGATTCCCGGTGCCGGTCTAGACAATTTTCGGATTGGAAATTGTCTCGACTTCCCTGGGCATAAAAGTATCATCGTGTTAGCCTCATGATATACGAATGCAGAAATGGTAACTTGGCTTAGAAACCTCGCAGTTAATAACTGTGGAAGAGCTTAATGAACACTAAGCTGCGAGGCGGCAATGTCCCAGTGGGGGATGTAATGCCAATGAAGAAGAAGAAGAAGAAGGTTCAAAAAACGACCCAGCACCATCACGCTCACTCGATTCCGTCCCATGCTCCGAGTGTCCTAAAAAAACCGATTTGAACAAAAACTGGTTGAGCGCCAGCCGGTTCAAGTTTGTATGAAAACTAGAATGGGAAACTAAACCTTTTATTACACTGATTACGGCGCTTTCCCTCCAAACGCTGGCGAAAAGAGAACCCACATTGCTGAAAGCAACATATCAGAGACTTCAGTGAACGAAAACCGCACCGCAGGAAAGATCCATTGATTACGTAACGCAAATATAGCATTTTATACTCACCCTTATGTCACACTTTTTGTATGAAGTATCTGCCCCTGGTACGATAGATATCACAGACAAATTCTGGGTATTTTGTTGAATTGCACGTTTCACTGATGCCTTCTGAGAAGCCTAATTATCATGCGAAAGAATCGCAACCTCGATTAAAATCGACTCCCAACTATTGGAACGACCATTCAATATGGATTGTCTATGGAGTTGAAGCTCTTAAATATTTCATCCCGTCATATGGTCTCCCCCCTCGCCATCGCCCAATGACGGAGTGCCAGAATCAGAATAATGTTAAATTCAACCATTCGCCATATCAACTGTCATACAAACCTGAAACGACCTGCGCACGGTAAGCCTATTCAAACCAGCCCAAACCATTGGATGACACCCAAATTATAAATCATAATCAACTGAGCGTGGCGAAGCAAAATTATTTTTTGAGCCACCCTACTTATTAGTTTGCTGCTGCCGGTGCCGGTGCACCGCGGTGTTTACATTCACTCCGCGATCAGTTTTTGATCGTTTTTTCGGGCTAATCTAGCAGTTTATACTAAGTTTTCGGTTCAAATAAGTGACTGATTTCAAAAAGTGGTGTTTAATTTGCATTCTATCAACATTTCGGGCTGCTCATGTGCGGAGAAGTAAGTGAAAACTTGATTTTTCCAATGCCCTTTGAGAAGTGAAGTGCAGTGATGAACCCAACAAATCGCGGACGGCTATTAAATTGGCACGAAACTGCTAATTTATGCTACAATTCGAGCCGGAATACATAGGATTCGTTGAAGAAACATGTTCATTATCACGGGAAGTAAGGAAGTATGCTGTGAAAATTGGTGGTGTTGGTTTGCTTGGGGGAGCTATCAGATTCGTCAAATCGTCGTTTGAATCTTTGTTTACAAAAACAGATAAGTCGTTTTGAAATTTTTGTCTTGAACTGGTCTTTTGGTTTCAAATGCCGTTTGCCAAAAAGGGCGATTTGGCTGACGGGTTAGGTACAAAAGGTCCAAAGACAAAAGATCGAAAGACAAAACGTCGAAAGACAAAAGGTCGAAGGGACAAATGGTCGAAAAAGACAAAAGGTCGAAAGGGACAAAAGGTCGAAAGGACAAAACGTCGAACAGGTTCGACGACGGACAAAAGGTCGAAAGGGACATAAGTTTGAAATTGACAAGAAACTGAAACGGAGAAAATCAATCGCGAACCAGATTTGCCCTACACAGTTAGCAAAAACTCTGCTCTTTTGTTTTTACAATTTTAAACAATTAAATAAAATTCATTCAATAAGTACCACTAATAGATGGATGTTTGAGTTTTCTAAATGTCACTTCGATCAAATACACCGGCGTGTATTATACGGCGGTGTATTTTCAATGCGTGCGCCTGCGTGGCTGCGGCGTGCACTATTTTGAATAGGTTGAAGTGACATTCAGAAAACCTAGATGTTTATGTATTATTGGCACTCATTGGATGATTTTATTTAATTGTTAAAAATAGTGAAAAATAAAACAGTATTTTTTGAAAACTGTATAGGACAACTCCGTCTCGCGGAATATAAGCTTTATTCATTTCTTATTAACAATCTTTTTTTATCTCTTTCAGAACTATCAAGATATTCCTAATACAGTGTCGACTCGATTTTGTCACTCCCCAATATTGTCTACCCCCGATTTTGTCTACCCCAATTTTATCACGTTTTCGACCCGATTTTATCACGTCCCGATTTTGTCACGTTTTCGACCCGATTTTGTCACCCCAAAAATTTTAGTCGTTCTTTTTATTTTCGTAAATAATACCGCAAACAACAATGATTTTCATGAAATAAATTTTACCGCATGGAATTTACTATGAATAACTTTTCAGTACCTGCGAAGGATTTTGTAAGCATTTTCAACAAGAAATAACGAGTACTGTTCACGCATTTTGCCTTTCCAAGGCATAAACTGATTCATATTTGTAAAATAAATTTAAAAAAATTAAAATATTTTTTTTCCGATTTTGTCACATGCCCTATTTTATCACCCCAAAATTCACCAGGGGGGTGATAAAATCGGGATATTACTGTATTGTCTTATAGTAATTACTCCTTCTTTGAAAATTGCTCATTTTTCAACTTTGATTGATTAGATGAGTGCGTTATGTCTGCTTGAAGTTTGTCCAATTGTCCCTTTTGATGTCCCTTTTGACGTATTGTCCTTTTCGACCTTATCTCCCGTTTGACCTTCTGTCTCTTTTGACGTTTTGTCTTTTCGACCTTTTGTCCTTTCGGCCTTTTGTCTTTTCGACCTTTTGTCTTTCGACCTTTTGTTCTTTCGACCTTTTGTCTTTCGACCTATAGTCATAGTCATATTTCGTCATAGATTCTTGACTGACATGGACATACTACCCGAAATGTCATTCGGGCGAATTGGTCCTTTGGCCGAAAAAAGTCGTTTTGCAGAGAGAACCACTGTCATAGCTGACAATTTGACCATTTGAGTGAACATGTTGTTTGGCCGAACTGGTCAACGTTTTTGGTATATTACAGTTCAGAAAATAACATTTTTGGCCGTACGCCAAATGAACATTTCGGCCAAACGACATTTTCCGGTTACATGACCTTTTCGACCAAACGACCTGTTGAGGCAAATTGCTTTATCGGCCAAATTACCAGTTCGGCCGCATATCGCTTTTGGACAAATGACATTTTCGGTCAAACCGTTTTCGACTTATTGACCATTTCGGCCTAACGTTCAATTTCCCGAATAACTTTCGACCATATGACCTTTCGAACAACTTCCCGTGGAATTTCCTAAGACTTTTTAATGGACAATACAAATAATTTCCCGTAATTCCACAAAATTTCCCTTGGAAATAAAAAAATGTGTTCCAAATAACTTCCTCTGGAACTTCCGAAAAAATGTTTTTGTAAATTTTGAACAGCTTCCCATTGAAATCCAAAGAATTTCTTCCAAATTTTGAACAATTTTCCGCAAAAACTCCAAAAATTTCCTGTGAAATTCTCGTATAATCCTTCTCGAAAATTCCAAAATATCAAGTGAAAGTTTCATAGAGTTTTCCGTGAACACTTGTAAGAGTTCATTCCGAAGAACTACCAACGGAAATTCTAAATAATTTTCTAAGAAATTAAGAAAATAATCAATCCGAAATTCCAAAATGTTTCCTAGGGAATTTCTCAAAGCTTTCATATGAAATTCCAAAGCAATTTCCGGGAAATTTTAAATAATCGCTAGTGGAAATATCAAGGAACTTCCTAAAAGAAATCGAAATGAAAATTTGAAAAATTTAGAGGAATTTTCTGAGGAAGCTCATTTTATTTTTCCGGCGAAATACAAATGATTTTCCTGGTAATTTATTTGTCCAAAGAAACAATGGTATTAAAAAAATGCCACACCGATTCACGCCGCCGGCAAAAATGGCTTTCGGCGTGACGCCGAAAACGCTGCCGTCGCGCACCGATCAAAATTATGACAAACTCCGCCGCCGACGATTTTCGGACCGACGGACAGCGTGTCGTGCACGGTGCGTCCAAAGAGAAACGATCGATAGTGCGTTTTATATAAGTGTGTATTCACAGTGCGGCGCAAAATTTTGTGAACACATATATAAAACTAACGAAAACAAAACTCGCGCTGTATACTACTCTGATTCTTCCGGTGGCTTTATACGGCCATGAGACATGGACGTTAAAGGAGGCTGATCGGAGAGCTCTCGGAGTGTTTGAGCGTAAGGTGCTGCAGACAATATTCGGCGGTAAACAGGAGAACTGTATCTGGCGGCGTCGCATGAATCACGAGTTGTACCAGGTGTATAAAGAGCTGGATATTATTAAGCTTATACAACACGGCAGACTACGGTAGGCTAGTCACGTTGTTCGTATGCCGGAAGAACGTCAAGCGAAGATAATCTTTAGTAGAGAACCCGGAAGAGACCGCAGGCTTCGTGGAAGGCCGCGTACACGATGGCTTTTTGCAGTTGAAGAGGACCTGAGGGCGCTCAATGTTCAGGGCGACTGGAAGCGATTGGCCCAGGATCGAGTCCAGTGGAGAAGGATACTCCATTCGGCGTAGGTTCATCGAAGAGCTGTAGCCCATCAACGCAACCCAACCCAACCCCCATATACCCTAATTAATCGTTAGATCATAAATTGTTGATCGGCCTTACCTAACAGTAATCGTCGGAGGAGTTGGCCACTTTTATTTGGACGAAAATTGCACACGAATATCGCGCATGAATGATTTTGGTGTTGGGTTTTCTAATATTTTTTTCGTTTTTCGAATAATGAATGCTGACAATATTTCTATAGACATTCTAGGTTCTCCGAATGATTCTGTATTTCAAAGCCTTGGTCTACCAGGTCAATTACGCTTGGTACGAAACAAATAGCAACATGATTTACGATCTAGATATGTCTAAACCGGATGTCGTACCTTCGGTCCTCGATCTTCAAAAGACAAAGGTGAACAAGACCTTAGTACAACCGATTTTTGTCGGCAGGCATTACACGTGCTCTTACAATCGAACAACGTCCATTATGGCCAACACGGAGTTGACCTGCCCTGCGAGCGTTTGCAAATCAATATCATATTCAGGTAACTGTTGTGTCAACATATGTTCCGCCGAGTTCGATTCAGTGTCAGCTTGCATTGCGTGAACTATTTAAGCCGCTTGAAGGTCCGGTCCAGTACCGGGTAAAACTTCGGCAATCGACGACACGCTCTGCTCCGTACGACGGGCGACTTCGTAGCTATGGAGAACAGCGAATACTCTGCGTGGCAGAGGCAACATTGAACCATAGTACTCAAGCAAGTGAATGGATTCACGAATAACCGCGATAAAGTAGCGGAATAACTAGCATCGTTCGACTTCGAGAGATCTGCGATTCTCGCAGCAACCCTTCATCATTCCAGATGGCGAAAGCGGGAGCAGAACGAGGGCCCAGAAAGCTGTCGCCCAATACCAATGATGAGTGCAGCATCGACATCACCCTGAACGAACTATTTTGAGCCCTCGACTGAATGAGAGGTGTCTCTATAAGTTCCAATTTGATAGGATATCCCTTGCCTACACCTATCCGTGAGGATATCGCTCTTTGAACTGCTCAATAAATTCTGGTACAACGGTGAGTTTCATGATAGCTGGCGAAACGCCATCACCGTTTCCGTTTCCAAGCGGCGTATCAAACTTCATGACTTCAAAAGTTATGGCAATACATGCTAGTTTTGTACTTCCTGGACCTTATTTGAACCAATTGGATGCGGTAAACGGTTTTACCACAGACAAACAGACATAACACATTGAACATTCACTCATCAAATTCATCGTCGTACAAACACCTTAGTTGGGCAAATCACGAACCCGATGGCGCACATAGGGATTTTATGCCAATCTAGCCGGAATAAACTATTTTATTTGTTGATACCACGCAAATTACTTTGTTTTTTTGTTATTGTGATACAAAAACAGTTTTGAGGATAATATGACCTTCATATACACCGAGCTCGCTTTTTAAGTGGTTGATTTTCATCAATTTTTTGGTCACCTGACTTTTTCAATTTCACCTTATTTTTTCATGATATTTTGTAGATTTTTTCGAGTGATAACCGTAAAGCTTTATTTGTTCCATGTGCCAAAAACAACCAAAAACAAATTGCGTAAAAAGCAACCCCAGTGCACCGTATAATAAATATATGACTGTATGTAGAATCCGATCAAAATGCTAGTTGATGAGGGTGCAGATTTTCCACGTGCGTGGGTGAGTGAGTAAGTGAGTAATTGAGTGAGTAAGTGAGTGATTGAGCAAGTGAGTGAGCGAATGAATAAGTGAGTAAGCAAGTAAGTGAGTAAGTGAGTAAGCGAACAAGTGAATGGAAGATTATCGTTCATTAGAGTATGAATAAATGAGTAAACGAACGCGATTAACCAAAAAATGAAGATATAATCATATGAGAGAATGAGTGACTGCTTAAGTGAGTGAGTGAGTAATCGAGTGAGTAAATGAATGAGTGAGTAAGTGAGCGTGTGAGTAAATGAGAGAGTGAGTAAGTGAGTGAATGGGCAAGTAATTAAGAGTAAGTGAGTGAATAAGTAAGTGAGTGAGTAAATGAGTGAGTCAGTAAGTGAGCGAGTAAGTTAATAAGTGAGTGAGTAAGTGAGTGTATAAGGAAATTAGCTAATGAGATAACGAGCCAAGGGATCATCATTCTTCGTCGTAATTCGTCTACCAGCTGTCCATCATTTATTCCTTCTAGGAAGAGTTTTGATGTTGGTAACAACTTGCTCCAACGAAATCATTTTTTTTTACACTGGGGTCAAATTTTTTACGCAAATTTCCATATAAGTTTTCTTAGCGCGATTTAAAAAAAAAATCGAAGACCCCATAAAAGCCGTGAAAAATCGATTCTAGATGAAGTTTTCTACGCGGATTTAAGAGTTTTCGCGGTTTTTGAAATTCACGTGGTTTTGATTTACATGGAACGTATCCTCGTGTAAAAACCGACTTCAGTGTTTTATTCAGTTCAATCATTTTTAGCATAACATCTCAGTACTTTGTATGATAATTTTATTATTTATCCCTCTATTTCATATTACTGTTTTGGAGTCATTCACAAATCACAACCTTCATGGACGCCCTTTAGCAATTTTTCAAAAAATAACAGAGAGACTTGTATTGTATTGTATTTATAAAATGAATTTTACATTAAAGTTGTGAATAATTGACAGTCACAGATACATTCCTTCCAGTCGTCATAAATTATGAGTCGTTTTACCCCATGTTCCCCAAGCGTAATACGGCTGATTAGAATCTCGTAAATATGAGTAATATTTTGTTACATACTATCATATAGGTAGTCGACATCTATACGCTTAGAAAGTGCGATGGTAAGTTCATCGCGCCTGCAAATAACTTGCATTTCACAGATAAATCTCAAATTGTATCACAACTTTTGAGACCCCGATTTTGAAATGGCGCAAATTTGCGCAAGATTTTATCTCGGGATTACAAAATATGGATGTATATCTAGCGGCTATGCGTTGAAATATTACCGAATATCGCCGAATAACGAAATGCCAGACCAATGAAATTGTGAGTTTTTCATCTTTTTTTTATTCAAAAGTAGCATCGATTGATTCCTCCATATATCTCAAAACAATCGATTTTTTCTATGATTTAAATATGTATGGACTACTATATTACCAACATAATCATCATCCGTGGAAATAATGTAAATTAATGTCATACAGAATGAACACCGAAATAAAAAATTGCGTGCTTTGAAAAAGCAAGCCGCAAAAATTAACACGTTAGTTAAAAACCGCAAAGTTTCAAAGAGCGTAGCTGTCAAAATATCATTGCAAATAGAAAAATATATACAGATAGCAGGTCCCACACTATTCAGCTATTTTTTAAATATTTTTACACTACAAAAAAACATTTTTAAAAATCAACTTTATTCCAGCTAGATTTGCAAAATATTCCTATGTGTGGCGTTAGTGAGCAAACGTCAAACTCGAGCAAATCCGATGCGTGCCATAACTTTTAAAACCATGAAGTTTGATACGCCGCATGATGGGGTTTGCTTACTTTCCAAAATTGTCCTTTGACCCAGTACATGGGAAAACCGTTCACCATGTAATCGATTCCAATCGGTTCAAATATGGTTCAGGAAGTACAAAACTGCTATAGAATGCCATAACTTTTGAAATCATGAAGTTTGATATGCCGCATGATGGGGTTTGCTTATTTCTCAAAATTGTCCCTTGAACCGGTACATGGTAAAACCGTTTACCGATTCCAATCGGTTCAAACACGGTCCAGGAAGTACAAAACTACCTTAGAATACCATAACTTTTGAAATTATGAAGTTTGATGTGTCGCATGATGGTATTCGCCTATTTCCGTAAAGTGACCCCGTAACAGGGCACGGCAAATGCTGGGTAAAGCGTACCATTGGTACTTCGCGTACCTGAAGGAATAAAATAGACCCCATCTCGCGGTCCTTAGCCTCTTACCCAGCAACTCCTATCCCTACCTCCCCGCGGTGCTGGCCGGGATACGAGCAACCTTAGGGAAGATCGGGTAACCAACCCCGGTGGGAACTATGGTCGTATGCTGACAGGGAAGGGGGGGTTTGCTCCTCTTCGGAGGTGCAAATCTTATTGAGCGTCTGTTCTCCATGTCAGGATCGGCTCACAACAGCGTCTGTTCTCCATGTTAGGGGCGGCTGATCATCGTCCGAGTGCCAGCGAGGGACTCTAAGTGAAACTGTGCACCATGGTCCACCGGAAATAAGGAGGAATGGTCCTCCAGAAATTTAGGGGGTTTGGTGTCAGGCCCTGCAAGCCAGCCTTTAAAAAATCATAAGCAACGAACAATCAACAAGAGTGTACGGACTGGAACCATCGGCGAAGACCACTGCGACGAAAAGGGACTAGCGATTGGAAACTCGGTTCGTGGAACTGCAAATCTCTCAACTTCATCGGGAGCACACGCATACTCGCCGATGTGCTCAAGGACCGTGGATTCGGCATCGTAGCGCTGCAGGAGGTTTGTTGGAAGGGATCAATGGTGCGAACGTTTAGAGGTAATCATACCATCTACCAGAGCTGCGGCAACACACACGAGCTGGGAACAGCTTTCATAGTGATGGGCGATATGCAAAGGCGCGTGATCGGGTGGTGGCCGATCAATGAAAGAATGTGCAGGTTGAGGATCAAAAGCCGGTTCTTCAACTTCAGCATAATCAACGTCCATAGCCCACACTCCGGAAGCACTGATGATGATAAGGACGCATTCTACGCGCAGCTGGAACGTGAGTACGACAGCTGCCCAAGCCACGACGTCAAAATCATCATAGGAGATTTGAACGCTCAGGTTGGCTAAGAGGAGGAGTTTAGACCGACTATTGGAAAGTTCAGCGCTCACCGGCTGACGAACGAAAACGGCCTACGACTAATTGATTTCGCCGCCTCCAAGAATATGACCATTCGTAGCACCTACTTCCAACACAGCCTCCCGTATCGGTACACCTGGAGATCACCACTGCAGACAGAATCACAAATCGACCACGTTCTGATTGATGGACGGCACTTCTCCGACATTATCGACGTCAGGACATATCGTGGCGCTAACATCGACTCGGACCACTATCTGGTGATGGTTAAACTGCGCCCAAAACTATCCGTCATCAACAATGTTCGGTACCGACGACCGCCGCGGTACGACCTAGAGCGACTGAAGCAACCTGATGTCGCCACTACATACGCGCAGCATCTCGAGGCAGCGTTGCCGGAGGAGGTGAGCTCGATGGGGCCCCTCTTGAGGACTGCTGGAGTACAGTTAAAGCAGCCATTAACGACGCAGCGGAGAACAACGTCGGGTATATGGGTCGAAGTCGACGGAACGATTGGTTCGACGAAGAGTGCAGACAGATTCTGGAGGAGAAGGACGCAGCGCGGGCGGTCGCGCTGCAGCAAGGTACCCGGCAGAACGTGGAACGTTATAGACGGAAGCGGAGACAGCAGACCCGCCTTTTTCAGGAGAAGAAACGCCGCCTGGAAGAAGCGGAGTGCGAGGAGATGGAACAGCTGTGCCGTTCTCAAGATACACGCAAGTTCTACCAGAAGCTCAACGCATCCCGCAAAGGCTTCGTGCCACGAGCCGAAATGTGCCGGGATAAGGATGGGAGCATCTTGACGGACGAACGTGTGGTGATCGAAAGGTGGAAGCAGCACTACGAGGAACATCTGAATGGCGCTGAGAGTACAGGCAGTGAAAGTCAAGGCAGCGGAGGAGATGACTACGTCAGTTCAGCGGACGATGGAAGCCAACCAGCCCCCACCTTGAGGGAAGTTAAGGATGCCATTCAACAGCTAAAGACCAATAAAGCAGCTGGTAAGGATGGTATCGGAGCTGAGCTCATCAAGATGGGCCCGGAAAAGCTGGCCACTTGCCTGCACATACTGATAGTCAGAATCTGGGAAACCGAACAGCTACCGGAGGAGTGGAAGGAAGGGGTTATATGCCCCATCTACAAGAAAGGCGACAAACTGGAGTGTGAGAACTTTCGAGCGATGCCGTGAATACCAGGTCCCAACGCACCATCTGTTCGTTGATTTCAAGGCGGCATACGACAGTATAGACCGCGTAGAGCTATGGAAAATTATGGACGAGAACAGCTTCCCTGGGAAGCTTACCAGACTGATCAAAGCAACGGTGGATGGTGTGCAAAACTGTGTGAAGATTTCGGGCGAACACTCCAGTTCGTTCGAATCGCGCCGGGGACTAAGACAAGGTGATGGACTTTCGTGCCTGTTGTTCAACATTGCGCTAGAATGTGTCATGCGGAGAGCCGGGTGTAACAGCCGGGGTACGATTTTCAACAGATCCAGTCAATTTATTTGCTTCGCGGATGACATGGACATTGTCGGCCGAACATTTGCAAAGGTGGTAGAACTGTACACCCGCCTGAAACGTGAAGCAACAAAAGTTGGACTGGTGGTGAATGCGTCAAAGATAAAGTACATGCTTGTGGGCGGAACCGAGCGCGACAGGGCCCGCCTGGGAAGCAGTGTTACGATAGACGGGGATACCTTCGAGGTGGTCGAGGAATTCGTCTATCTCGGATCCTTGCTAACGGCTGACAACAACGTTAGTCGTGAAATACGAAGGCGCATCATCTGTGGAAGTCGGGCCTACTACGGGCTCCAGAAGAAACTACGGTCAAAAAAGATTCGCCACCGCACCAAATGTATCATGTACAAGACGTTAATAAGACCGGTAGTCCTCTACGGACATGAAACATGGACAATGCTCGAGGAGGACTTGCAAGCACTCGGAGTATTCGAGAGACGGGTGCTTAGGACCATCTTTGTCGGTGTGCAAGAAGACGGTGTGTGGCGGCGAAGAATGAACCATGAGCTCGCCCAACTCTACGGCGAACCCAGTATCCAGAAGGTAGCTAAAGCCGGAAGGGTACGATGGGCAGGACATGTTGCAAGAATGCCGGACAGCAACCCTGCAAAGATGGTGTTCGCTTCCGATCCGGCAGGTACGAGACGGCGTGGAGCGCAGCGAGCGAGATGGGCAGACCAGGTGCAGAACGACTTGGCGAGCGTGGGGCGTATTCGAGGATGGAGAGATGCGGCCTCGAACCGTGCATTGTGGCGTCAAATTGTTGATTCAGTGTTATCTGTTTAGATGTTAACTAAATAAATGAATGACCCCGTAACAGGTTCCGATCAAATTCCTGATCAAATTTTGTATAGTTTAAGCGTCGTTTCTATTCAGAATATCTAAAATAATAATTTCCGAAGTACGCGTTCTGGCATATGGCCAAAAGCTAACACCCATTTTAAATCCGGAATAACTCCGGTATCAAGTGGTCAGTTCTAAAAATGCATAGAGGTAAAAGTTGCGAAAAAAAATGTTAAAAGACAAAAAAGTTACAACCAAAAAGATTTTTATTTTCGTTTTCAAAAGGGGATTGGTTACGGAAGGGTTAAAGTAGAAAAACGGTAGAATGTATTAAATGAGGATGAAAATTTGTATTAACATTTATCGCTTTATACCGTAGAGATACTGTCCAACTTTTTGCGAAAAGGACACCAACAACGCTAAGTGGATTATCTTGCACTGTTTCACCACCAATTTGTGGCATGGTCAGTATGATTCCATCTACAAAGAACTAAGAATCGACAGAAAAACCTTCCCAACATCGTTCGACGTAGAAAATGTCTTTCAACCATCCAATGTCCTTATGCCTTAATGTTTACCATTCCACTCAAACAAGTGGGGCACATACCGCTATCACGGAAATTTATTGTAATGTATTTTTTGTGCAGTTGCATTCAATTCCATTATTTGTTTTTATTTATTTTTGCTGACGCTGATCGTCTGCCTGCCTGGACACAAAACTATTTATTTTCACAAACTGCCACGTGCAACTGTTCCGGAATGGACCTGGTTGGTTGTGCCATTTATTTCCCTCCGAAAACCGGTCCACAAACGCAAACACACACAAAGGGAACGGGTTCCATTTTCCGGCCCAAATTGCATCGCGCCGCGCGCCATATGTTTGCTGGGAAAACAATGATCGCGAAGAAAAACGCGCAATGAAAACAGCTCATAAACTGCAGCACTCGGCGGATGGCCGTCCCTTCACCATTGATGGGTAATAAAAAGTTAAAAATTGGTCGCACAATTGTTTGGAATTACTTTGCCCAGCAAAAAAAAAACAAACACACTCACCAATAACTTATTTTCTTTAGACAGGGATACGTTTTTCGTCAGTTATTTTTCTTCGTCCATTCGTTGAAGTGACTTCATTAATTCTGATAAAGACGGCCGTACGTTGTTACATCACCGGAGTAGATCCAAAACTTTCTTATGCCAAAATTCGTTTCCTCATTCCCGTGAAATTAATCGCGCTTTTCCTCACCCCGAGCAAGTGCTCGTTTCGTATCGTCTCATGCACCAGCGAAAACTGTGTTATCGCAATTCTCTTGCTTGCATAACTTCCTTCCTACCAACTCACGACCAGAGTCCGGCAAGCGTTCTTCCGTTAGAGCTTAAATTTTTCCCGTCAACGATGTGATTACAGCTTCATTGAATTTTCCCCCGGCACGGCTGGGTACGCTTGGATTCCTCGTTTTCGATTCGGGACGTCTTGCGGGGGGTGATGCCGTCAGACGGCGGGTGCCAGTGTCGTCTGGTCGGATGGAAAATTATTTGGCGCAATTTTCGCCATCTTTATCAGCAGTTTAAATGCATTAACCTAGGGAAAAATGAAGAGGAGAAAAAGAAACGGTCAGAGCGGAATAAATGACTAGAGTCAACGGCAATGATGAAAGGAATGATTTTTTTTTCGCTCTTGCTGTTTGATGAGTCATCTGATGTATGTCACAAATTCAGTGTAGTACTGAGTATATTTCCAACAGGATAGAATGGGATTTATAAATTTGTTATTAATAATCATATTATTGAGAACAATGCGGTAGCTTAACATTTAAACATCGGCCATATCTTTATTCTTGATTGTAACTTCACGAATACTTCCTCCAATCTGAACACTCAACAGTAAGGCCATCTTCAGTGTCTCATAAACTCTTGGCTGAATCATCATCATAATTTTAGTTTTGAAAACACATTTTATATAAACAGGCAATCAGTTTTTAAATTATATGTTTTTGAGTATGATTAAAACGGATACAAGAGCAATACATTATCATAACAAACATATCTTGGAATCCTTTCCCATGAGTGCCTTTCATTCTAAAGCAATCTCCTCCTTGCACGCTTCTGTTGCGAAGAAGCAATTTCAACCGTGACCAACGATGCGAGAAAGAAAGATTGTCCTCAGGCAACAATGTACGCAGTTAATGTTTGATTTATCCAAGTGCAAACAGCCAGCAGAGCAGCCAGCAATTTAATTCAGTTGATCGTAACAAATCTGCTACTGCCGCCCGATTGCGCTCGAAATTGATGGGCCCACTTTGTTCAACTTTTTAAATTGCAATTTGCACAGTCCACGGGAAGCATTATCAGTCGCTTCTCCAACGCCACCACCGGGCCCGACTCATCCAGCAGCACTTAGTTATGCTCATTGGGTTGGATCGAATTGCACACTTGGCGCGCTGGCAGGATAAACGAAATCACTTGATTGATGGGTCTCATTCTTTTCCGACACGCTTTCCTGCGCTTAAAAGTCGCTAATTTATCATCACATCATGCATCAATCAGCCTGCCGCTCTCGCAGAGTCCCCGCTTCGAACGACTGCTTCGAAGCCTTAGAAAAACATACACATTACCATTTAAAACCAACATTCACAACAATTACCCCTCGAAGTGACACGTGCCTCATCATAGAATTGCGGCACGTGCTGCTCCTTCTTCCTGGTTGGTTGGCTTATGTAGCTACCAAACACTTAGAGGAGAATACTTTTTATTTAGCAGAAGTCTTTACGCTAAGGGTATGCGTTTTCCTGCACTAAACTTTCCTTTAATTGAAAGTAATAGTTGATTCACAAACAAAAAACCTGGCTCTTAGTGCTCAGTATTTTAGCATCATAACATAATTGTATATATCACATGATAATGATAAAAATCGTTATACCAAATATCAGGTCATATACCCTATATCCTTAAGTCTTTTTCACCATATTTGGTAGTTTGACCCGAGAGTGGTGCTCTCGCCTTTCATGGTGAGGCAACGATGCGTGCTGCTGCCGCTACTGCTGCTGAGGCTGTAGCACTAAACGCTTCAAGTGTTTACAAAACACTGTTGCGAGCGTGTGGCTTTTGTATTTACTATAACTTACCCCAGTGCCAGTGGCTGGATGGTTGGCTGGTTGACTGGCGGGCACAATGTGTGTTTGTTCTGGCGCTGCCAGGCACCACCAACAATATGCCAGTAGTTCCTGATGGTGATGCCTTTAGCGCCGTCGGAGTGCACCGTGTCGGCCCGGGATGCGATATGTCCCCGGAATGCGGAGTGTAAAAACAAGAATTCATTATTCATAACTTGTCGGACTGTTGGAAGTCGAGAGCTGAGCTGTTGGCATATGTGGATGCAGAGGTTGTTTTCCCATTCTGAAGGGGTTGCAGTTGTATTTTGCCGCAATCCGAGACATATACGGCTTAGTTAGATGCAAAAATGGGCACTGTTAAAAATTTTGAAATTCTAAGGCCATATCGGAGGCTTCCGAAGCAATTTGATATTCCTTCAGATTTGTAAGGCTGACTCTCTGTACCGTTGTATCTACTGCTGTAGTGCATTTTGTAGCATCTACCCTTTTCCGGCTACTGATACCCAAACTGTTTGCCGTCATTCTTTATATCGTCTTGATTGTTTGACACATTGTCACACGCACTATCAACCTGATAAAGATTAATTATTGTCGCCTGTCGATGTCTTCGGATACAAAACCGTGTTTCAATATTGTTCTGTGTGTCGATTCCCGAGTAGACGAAAATAGCTTAATAATATCAACAGTTGATTAGATAGCAAAATGAGATATTGACATAAATTATATAAGAGATAAAAGACCAATATTTTGCACTGAAAATATCATGTGGAGATCAAGTTATGCTATTCGTAAGAAGTGATCAGTATCATGTGCCATTAGTTTGTTCTTGTCCATAATACGTCTTGATATTTAAATGATATTTCGGAGCATATCTCGGGTACTTATTCAAAAGAACGTATGTGATTTTGTAAACAAAGATTCAAACGTCGATTTGTCCAATCTGATGGCACTCCCACGCAAACCAACACCACCAACAGGTAGCCGAAGCCTCCCCCTGTCTGTCTATGGTAATGGTTTGCGAGGGAGGGCTATCAGATCGGACAAATCGACGTTTGAATCTTTGTTTACAAAATCACATACGTCCTTTTGAACAAGTACCCGAGATATGTCTGACATTGTTGTTTTGATATAAGAGAGTACATCGTAGTAACATTGTAGTATGGTTGATACGTGTCCAATTTTTCATAGTATTTAATTCAATTTTATTTAGTGTAAATTACTTAAATAATTATAACAAATAATTGGATTCAATTGTGAGTTGTGTTGTTTGTGTTTGTCACATGTTGTTGACAAAATATTGTACTTAAAATAGTTTTTAAAGCAATAAGACTAATCGGTAAATACACAATAAAAAAACAAGCGCTGAGCTGCTGAATGGTACTGTTGACTGCTGCTGTTGTTGTTGTTTTTGGATGGATGGCTGATAGATCTTTGTGTGCAATCGATAAGTTTAAAATTCGAGCTTAATGTGATAGTGTTTGAAAGACTTTCGCACACACAATTTGGTTTGGTCCTTTCTGGCTAAGTGAAACTACATGTCCATGAAATTGTTTATATTTTGCAAGGCAGGTTTGGTGAAAATAGAGCGAACGTGCGTCTTGTACACTTAAGCCGTTGACTCGTGCTTGGTACTTTGGTGCTGTAGTAGTTCTGTTAGTAGCACACAGTTGTGGTTCTGCTGATGCGAAGAGGCAATGAAGTGGATGTATGTTTTCTTTCGGCTGCTTGGATAGATTTAGCGAAAAGAAAGCGAACAGGCGTCGTACACAATCAAGACGTTGATTCGAGCTTGGTGTATAGGTGCTGAAGTAGCTTTGCTAGTAGCACATTGCGTGGTTCTGTTGATAGTGAGGAAGCGAAAAAACATTTGCCGTGCAATATTGCATGCAAGTTTGAGTAGCTTCCTGTTTGCCTTTCTCGTACAACAAAGTTGTACCGAAAGGCTATCATTTCACTCTAAAAACGAACTTTTTATAGAAGCTTTGGAGACCCATAGTGTTATATACCATTCGACTCAGCTCGACGAGCTGAACAAATGTCCGTCTGTCCGTGTGTATGTATGTGTGTATGTGTGTGTGTATGTGTGTGCACAAAAGCTAAGAAAAACATTAGACAACTTTTCATATAGTAATCCTTAACCGATTTCCTCGCAACAAGTTTCATTCGACAGGGGGCAAAGGCTAGTTGATCACTATTGATTTTTAAAACGATCGACCGTTGCGTTTGAAAGTTATAAAGAAAATGGTACATCGAACCATATTCACCATATAAGGTTGGTGTCTTGGCTAAATTCGAGAAAGGCAGTATCACTACTCGGTGAATTAAGTTGGGTTTTTTTTGGCAGATTTAGTCGTAAATAAAAGTTAAAAAACACTGTCCGAAGTTCAACGAAACTGATCGTCACATAGAGTTTTGTGGCAAATTTGAATGAATGAAAGAATGAATTAAATGTTGTAAGCGATTGAAAACATTTGCTCAAGCGAAATTTAATCCCTAATTGTTCTTAATGCTTTCTGTTTATTTTTAGTACAATAAATATGTCTTCATATTGTTTTGTTTTTCTTTTTTTTTTTATTTACAGCTGGACTATATATTTATTAAATTTTAATTTGTCTATTTGTTCTTAATTATTGTTTTAATCTGGTTGTAATGGAGGACGATAGTATAATTTGTGTTGAATGTCACAAAGTTGAGAAGGATGCTAGCAAAATAATTACATGCATGTATTGCTTCTCTGAGGCACACTTCAAGTGTAGAAACATTGTCGGCAATGCAGTACGACGTATTAAAGATAAAACGTACTTCTGTTCCCACAATTGCTCTAGCATCTATCAAAGGATCATTGAGATGCAAAATAGCAAATCGTCCATTGTTGAGTCTCTCGCCAATGAACTCAAAGGAGCTGTTACTAGTGCAGTATCTCATGAAATGCAAAATGTTAGGAGTGAGGTAAAACAGATCACAGATGCGATTGAAAAATCACAAAATTTTCTTTCGAAAAAGTTTGATACTATCGTAACTGACATTCAAGAGCTGAAAAACGAAAACGAAACCTTGAAGCGGGAAATTGTTAAAATGAAAAATGCAGAACACAACTTGTCCAAAACTGTTTACAAGCTAGAACATCAAGTAGATAAAAATAGCAGAGAGGCAAATTCTAGGAATGCGGTTATTTTAGGCGTCCCATTTGCATCGGACGAAAATATTCAAGAAATCGTTCATAAAACTATTACATGCTGTGGTTTGGAAGTAGACCCTGATGCAGTAGTATCCGCTTCAAGACTAAACTCGAAAAATAAAACAAATAACTGGTTAATCCCTATTCGCGTGGTTTTTAAGAATTTAAATGTGAAGGAAAATGTATTCAAAGCAAAAAAGGAATGCGGAATTCTATTGTCAACGAATATCGATCCTAGTTTAAAGGTAAATGACAAACCTACTCGTGTCGCCATACGGGACGAGTTGACGTCGCTATCTTTAGAACTTTTAAATGAAATGAGAGGATATCAAGAACAACTCAAAATCAAGTACGTTTGGCCCAGCAGGGGAGGAAATATTTTAATTAAGAAAAATGAACAATCTAAGTCTGAAATTGTAAAAACTAGAGATGACATAATTGAATTAGTAAACCGCTATTCTGGTAACTGCTCGCCCAAGGTTACTCTTCCTTCCAAAAGGAAGCGTGGTAGAGTAAGTTTTAATTTGTAATTAACAATATGTGTTTATTTTTAATGTAGTGAATTTTGTACCTTAAATGTAAAATGGTCAATTTAATAAATTTCTGTCATGATTGTACTGATGATTTTAATTCAAATTACCCTGAAACCGATGATAGTGTTCTACGCATTGCACAATGGAAAATTAGAGGACTAAATAATATGCAAATATTCAATGACATTCTTCTGTTTTTAGATTCTATAGTTGTCCCTATTGATGTAATCATGTTAGGTGAAACTTTGTTGAAATCTGATAACTCGCTTGTTTGGAATACCTATATACATTCATATTTATTCTTGAAACGTCCTCTGGTGGTCTAGCAGCATACATAGTGCGTGGAGTTACAAGATTGTGAAAAATATTCACTCTGAGGGAATGCATCTTATTCACATTGAGTTAGAAGTAAAAGGTTCTTTGTTCGATGTAGTAGGTGTATACAGACCTCCATCGTTTGACATTACAAAATTTCATGATGAGCTTGAAAACTTACTATCAACTCACAGTAACCGTCCAATATTTATTATAGGAAATGTTAATATACCAATTAATTTAGGTAATAACAAGGGGCAACCAACTCTAAACTTTGCGAAAATATTACTATATTATTATATAACATTATTGCGGTACTCATTGTCCCGCAATAGTATTTGGTGGTATTTCTAGTATCCATGATTTTCGTCAAACAACGATACGGTTGCTAGTTCGGTTGTTATGGCGTTTGTTGGTTGGTTAATGAAACACAGTGCTCCCCCGTTTTGAAAACATCTGTTTTCTACCTCCTACAGATTCTAGAAAATATTCAAACCGCCATTTTATATTTCTAATACCATAAACCCAAAAAAAGAGCCCCTAAGATTGTTCCAAAAGTATTGGTAATGGAAATAGTTGTTCAGGGATTTTTTTAGAAATTTAAAAGAGAACAATATTATGTGTTGCATAAAACGGGGTGGACTGTATTTACTGGGTGGCGTCGTGTTTCATGCTTTCCAAACCAGGGCTCTTTGATCAATTTTCCGTTGATACGACGTAGTTTTTCGCTAGTATATGTTAGTATTTCTGGATACTGTTGAAAGTTTAGAGTTAGTTGCCCCTTGGGTAATAACAACATCGTCCTTCGATACCTAAGTCTATTAAATTCATATAATTATGTTTGTTCCAACACGTGCGTGACTCGTCCTATAAGCAACAATGTCTTAGATCATGTTGTTATTAGGAAAGATGATTAATCAAATGTTAGAAACGATACCATATTTTCAGACATTAGTGATCATTTCTCGCGTGATTTTTGAAAACGTCGTAAGTCCAAAAGAGAGGCTCTCTTTGTTTACTTTCTCTTTCGATTATTACAAAGCCATACTAACATTTACATTGGATTTTCCAGTACCGATCTAAAAAAAATAGCTTTGTCTAGTGTGCTGAGGTGAAAAGATTGCAACAAATTTTAAACTAGCCTAGATATTAGCAAAAGAGAGCGTAATGTAAGAGAGTCTCTCATTTGGACTTACGACGTTTTCAAAAATCACGCGAGATTTGATCATTGTTTCATCATATAAAATTAGCAATCCTAAAGAGTGCATGATACTCACTAAAAAAATTATAAACAAAAGAAAACTCAACTATAAGTTTAAACACTTTTTAGAGGGTTATACGTGTTGTGAAGATGTAGATGAATCAATAACAATGTTAACATCTGCGTACAATAGTATACTAGCAGACTGTACGAAACTAGTAAGTGAAAAAGTTAAAATTAAACATTGTCCATGGCTAGACTATTATACTTGGCAATGGATAAAACTGAAAAATAAATATAGAAAAAACTAAAAATTAATCCCAGAGATGAACACTTAAAAAACATGTTTCAATATGTGTCAAAAAAGACAGACAGTGCAAAAAAGTCAAGCAAAAATAAATATTACAAAAATCTTTTAGATAATACATGTCAGGCGAAAGTATGGAAAAATTTGAATGTAGTTATGGGAAGGAAGAAAAATACATTTAAGATTGAAATAAGTCACGAGGGTCATAAAATTATCGATGAAATAGAAATTTGTGAAGTTTTAAATCAATACTTTTCAAATGTTGGTGAAAATCTTGCTAACACTATCAGGAGAAACATCAATAACCCATTAAATACGGTCACTCGATTAGAGAGATCTATTTTTTTGAGACCGTCTGAGGAACGAGAAATCGCATCCATTATAAAAAACTTAAATATTTAAAAAAGCTGTGGACCTGATAACTTTCCACCTAGTATTATCAAAGATAACTCAAAAAAGTTTTCAAAAATATTTTCAACACTTTTTAATCAAATACTAAGAAACGGCGTATATCCAGACTGTCTCAAGTTAGCTAGAGTAATACCCATCTTCAAATCAGGTAATAAATCTGATCCATGTAATTACCGTCCTATTTCCATATTATCCGTATTTAGTAAAATATTTGAGAAGTTGTTAGTTAGTAGACTAACTGATTTTCTGGACAAACACAATGTTTTATATAAATTTCAGTACGGTTTCCGGAAAGGATGTAGTACATCAACGGCTATTGTTGAACTTGTTGACTTTTTATTGG
Source organism: Armigeres subalbatus (assembly GCF_024139115.2). Lineage (NCBI taxonomy): Eukaryota > Metazoa > Arthropoda > Insecta > Diptera > Culicidae > Armigeres > Armigeres subalbatus. The sequence continues at coordinate 403,848,839 of NC_085141.1, forward strand.
ACAATATTGATAAAAAGTGTATAGTTGGTGGTCTTTTCATCGATTTAAAAAAGGCGTTTGATACCTTAAATCACAATATATTATTGCAAAAATTGGAAAGCTATGGGATTCGTGGATTAGCAAATGATATAATTCGTAGCTATTTGACCGATAGAAAACAATTCGTGGCATTAAATGATTCACAAAGCTCACTGAAGACCATAAATATTGGAGTTCTGCAAGGAAGCAATATTGGGCCCCTCCTTTTTTTGCTATATGTTAATGATATTGGTAATTTGCCATTGAAAGGTATTCCAAAACTATTTGCAGACGATACAGCACTATTTTATCCAAATCCCAATTCGTCATACATTGTTTCTTGTATAAGTTACGACATGAACTTGCTTATGAATTATTTTAATACAAATTTACTGTCCCTAAATCTATCTAAAACTAAATACATGCTGTTCCATTCACCGAGAAAAAAAATTCCTCTGCACAGTAATCCGTCAGTTGGGTCTACAGAGTTAGAGAAAGTGAAAAGCTTTAAATACCTCGGTATAATACTCGATCCTATACTGTCATGGAAAGATCATTTAGAGCAAATTCGAGTAAAATTGCTTCATTATGCGGTTTGATGTATCGAGTCAAAACTACGTACCAAGAAGCGCTCTTCTGAAGTATTACTATGGCTGCATACACTCACTCATGCAATATCTAATTATAGTTTGGGGTCATGCTAGTAAATCAAATTTACAAAAAATACAAGTTTTGCAAAACAGATGTCTGAAAATTATTTACCAGCTACCACGACTTTACCCTACTGTTCAACTTTATACTGGTTTGCCACATAATATCCTACCGCTACGTGGGCTATGCAAATTACAGACATGCTTGTTTATCCACGACGTGTTGAAAAATGCAAATACACATCAGAATCTCAACTTTACGACACAAAACCATGTACATAATACTCGATTTGCAAGTAATCTATTGCGCTCAAGTGCAACCACCTGTTTGGGCCAAATGCGAATTTCCTTTTATGGTCCATCAGTATACAACTCCCTTCCAGAAGATTTTAAAACCATTAACAATCGTGATTTGATTAAAACCAGATTAAAACAACATTTTAAGTCCAATATCAACTTACTTTTATAATTTGAACCGTATCAATCGCCAGCCTTAATTGTAAACATTTACAGACTTGAAAAAAAAAGTTAATAATTTTGTATCAACTCTTAAATGCATATTAGGAAACCCTTTAAAGGAACCAAGTTCCACTGGGTATAACCTATTCATAACTGTTGTTGTAAATAGTCCATCACACATACCGTAGCATACATATTGGTTTTTTGTTATTTCCTTAAATTATAATGTTTGAAAAAAAAAATAGATGCGTCCATTACCAGGGAGCTCCGAAAATGAGCTTCTTGGTGTGGGGGATAGTGGTAAGCAATTTAAAAAAAATAAAATAAAAAAAAACAAGCGAAATCAAAGCTTCTTGGGTTTTGGCGTTTATACTGCCGTTCCACGCATACTTGTACAAACAAAATGTGTTTTAAAATTGGCTGGTTGGTTGTTAAAATAACAAAAAATATAACAAAAATACCTCTAGCCGTAACACAATTAGAACAGAGGTTGATACCTTAATATCAACATTATAACAAACGTTGATATAATTTTCCTGTTCAAAAGTCTACTTTCAAGGTAATTGCCTGCATCACGGATAGAAATCTGGTCCGCTACCACGACAGATTTCCATCCATAATGTAGGCAATTAACTTTATGCCAGCTATGTATTATTATCGAGCGGGTTCAAGTTATACTGAAAGTGTTTACTTTTTTTGTTTGACTATTATCGGCTCTTTCAGTCTTATAAAGCAGCTAAAACGTTATTGCATCTATTTTCCGACGTTTCGGTGTATTTTTCACCTTCTTCAGGGATTTAGAGGCTACGTTTTGTTGTGTATGTGTAGTCTCTAAATCCCTGAAGAAGGTGAAATATACACCGAAACGTCGGAAAATAGATGCAATAACGTTTTAGCTGCTTTATAAGACTGAAAGAGCCGATAATAGTCAAACAAAATTGAGCACAACAGTCGAAAGCATCCTTTCAAATCTGAGAGTGATTACCTCCGATTTTTTCCAATGTCTACAAAAAAAGTAGGCAATTATTTTGTTGAAATATACATAACTAATGTTGTTATAATTTTGATATGAAATAAAACTGGCCGAAAACACATTTTTATCGAATTATCTAATTATAGCACACGTTGTTTTAAATAACAACAATTGATAGAATTGAGTTATAATTTTGTTATGCATTCCTGATCGGGTAGCGGGTAGGAGATTTAAGGAGTTTACAGCACTAGACTAATGGGAGAGCTCCATTTTATTGAAATCATTCATATTTTGAATACATTAATATAATTTACGGTCTAAATCATGGAAATAGTTCAGCGGGTCAGTTATGCCGAGAGGTGAGCCAGCCCAGGGCTGCAAACCTCTATAATAAAGAAATAAAAAAAAAAAAAAAAAAAAAAAAAAGTTATGCCGAGAAATATAGCCCGTGTTTGCAGATTTGCAGAGTCCCGATGAATGGTCGATTTCTTTTATGACTACTTTGATCGACATATCTTGCCTCATGCTTTATTCTTAAAATTCTACCCTCCACATGGTTGAATGTGTTAGATTACAGTTCTATCACTTAGTATGAAGATCTTTAAAACTGGTAATTTTCACCACTGAAAGTGGCCAAGGTTGAAAGAAAATGATCAGTGAATACTGTCCCTACAAGCATCGCTCGTTTTTGTAACAGATTCTTCCATAATGATGAATTTATTCCCTGCGAGACAGATATGCGTAAAAATTCAACATTGGGACAAACAGACTTGATGTTCTTCTTCTTCTTCGTTGGCATTGCATCCCCCACTGGGACATTGCCGCCTCGCAGCTTAGTGTTCATTAAGCACTTCCACAGTTATTAACTGCGAGGTTTCTAAGCCAAGTTACCATTTCTGCATTCGTATATCATGAGGCTAACACGATGATACTTTATGCCCAGGGAAGTCGAGACAATTTCCAATCCGAAAATTGTCTAGACCGGCACCGGGAATCGAACCCAGCCACCCTCAGCATGGTCTTGCTTTGTAGCCGCGCATCTTACCGCACGGCTAAGGAGGGCCCCGACTTGATGTTGTTTTCACTAATTTTCCGAACAAAGTTTGGTATTTTTCGTTTTCTGAAAATATGCGTGAGAATAGACCGCTCTGTGATAAAAACTTGAAATCTCCAAAAACCAACATGGGACAACTATGCGTAGAAGGGCAGTGTATCTTTTGTTTGTTTTTTGTTGAAAATTGAAAATAGCCCCAAAACACTAAATTGACTTGAGCCGCCCCGAAATTTTATCCGAATTAGCTTAAAATTTGATAATGAGGCTTATTATAGCACAAGAATTGTGATTCTTTTTTATTTGAAAGTTTGATACTTTTTGAAAACGTGATGAGGTCTACTATACATCTAGCATTACATACCGGATTGGACATTTACACAACACCCAGTGAACCTGTGGAGAATTTCGTGCTTTACAAAAAGTTCTCTTTCTCTTCTTGCCAGAGCGGAAATCGAACACTCACTTTAAAGCACAGAGGGTAGTGTAGAAGTGACCCACAGTTTGTCCACACCAGAGACGATGGTATTATTCTCTTCTCAATTCGGCTCGGTCCATGGCTACACGTCGCCAACCACGCAGTCTACGGAGGGTCCGCAAGTCATCTTCCACCTGATCGATCCACCTTGCCCGCTGCACACCTCGCCTTCTTTTGCCCGTCGGATCGTTGTCGAGAACCATTTTCACCGGGTTACTGTCCGACATTCTGGCTACGTGCCCGGCCCACCGCAGTCGTCCGATTTTCGCGGTGTTAACGATGGATGGTTCTCCCAGTAGCTCATGTAACTCGTGGTTCATTCGCCTCCTCCACGTACCGTCCGCCATCTGCACCCCACCATAGATGGGACGCAGCACTTTTCTTTCGGAAACTCCAAGTGCGCGTTGGTCCTTCACGAGCATCGTTCAGGTCTCGCGTCCGTAGAGGACTACCGGTCTAATGAGCGTTTTGTAGATTGTCAGTTTGGTACGACGGCGAACTCTATTCGATCGGAGCGTCTTGTCCAAAGTACGTACGATTTCTAGCCACTATGCGTATCCGAATTTCTCTGCTGGTAACATTTTCGGCAGTCACCAGTGACCCCAAGTACACAAATTCTTCTACCACCTCGATTTCGTCACCACCGATGCAAACTCGCGGTGGGTGGCTCACATTGTCTTCTTTTGAACCTCTTCCTATCATGTACTTCGTCTTCGACGTGTTGATGACTAGTCCGATCCGCTTGGCTTCCCGCTTCAGTCTGATGTAGGCCTCCCTCGTCTTCTCAAAGGTACGTGCCATAATATCTATGTCGTCGGCGAAGCCAAATAGCTGGACGGACTTATTGAAAATTGTACCACTCGTGTTAATCTCTGCTTTTCGTATTACCCCTTCCAAAGCGATGTTGAATAACAGACACGAAAGACCATCACCTTGCTGTAACCCTCAGCGGGTTGCAAAGGGACTCGAGAATGCCCCTAAAACTCAAACTACGCACATAACCCGATTCATCGTCGCTTTGATCAACCGTGTCAGTTTATCCTGAAATCCGTGTTCGTGCATTAGCTGCCATAGCTGGTCCTGATCGATTGTATCATATGCGACTTTGAAGTCGATGAATAGATGATGTGTGGGAACGTTCTTCCGTTGGGAGTACCACTTCCAGCAGCTGCGCGTATTCTTGGGCTAGTCTACCGTCTTGTAGCCGCTCAATGTTAAGCCGCGGCGTCCGACTTCGACGCGTGTTGTACACCGTCGAGAGTTTTGAGCGCAGACATACTGCAACGAGGTAGTGGTCGGATTCAATATTCGCACTGCGGTAAGTGCGGACGTTCGTGATGTCGGAGAAAAATCTACCGTCGATTAGAACGTGGTCGATTTGGTTTTCCGTTACTTGATTAGGTGATTTCCATGTGGCCTTGTGGATATTTTTGCTTGGAAAGAAGGTGCTTCGGACTACCATTCCACGGGAGGTTGCGAAGTTTATGCATCGTTGGCCGTTGTCATTCGATACGCTGTGCAGACTATTTGGTCCGATTACCGGTCTATACATTTCCTCCCTTCCTACCTGTGCGTTCATGTCATCGATGACGATTTTGATGTCCCGCAGTAGGCATCCATCGTATGTCTGCTCCAGCTGCGCATAGAACGCTTCTTTCTCGTCGTCGCGTCTCCCTTCGTGTAGGTAGTGCACCTTGATGATGCTATAGTACAATGCCGGCCGGTGCCAGGAGCTTCGGTTCGTAGGAAACCACATAGTCCGTGGTGGGACACCGAGTGCACACAGCTCTATCGTGAGAAATCTAACGCGTTTAAGGAATTTCGGAAACACGGATCGATCGTTCTTCACAAACGGTACATCGCGCTCGAGATCCAGTTCAAGAAGCTGGTCAAAGTGAAGAAACGTGGATATTGGCGCACTTTTGTTGAAGGTTTATCGCGCGAGACCTCAATGAAAATTCTGTGGACCGTCGGGAGAAGAATGCGCAACGCGTCGTCCGTAAACGAAGATCGTGAAAGCTCGTCACGGTGGATACTCGATTTTGCGGAGAAAGTTTGTCCGGATTCGGTGCCGGTGAAACAAGTGTCACGTGATGCTTTTGATGACAGGGATGATATAGATCGGCCCTTTTCGATGATTGAATTCTCGCTTGCTCTCCTTTCATGTAACAATTCTGCTCCAGAGATGGATAGAATAAGGTTCAATTTGCTCAAAAACCTCCCAGACGTCGCAAAGAGGCGCCTATTGAGGTTGTTCAACCAGTTACTGGAGTGCAACATTGTTCCGGATGATTGGAGGCAAGTGAGGGTGATAGCCATCCAAAAGCCTGGAAAACCCGCGTCGGATTGTAATTCGTATCGCCCCATCGCGATGTTGTCCTGTCTTCGGAAGTTGTTGGAGAAGATGATTCTCTTCCGGCTAGACGAATGGATTGAATCGAATGGTTTGTTGTCAGATACACAGTTTGGTTTCCGCAGGGGCAAGGGAACGAACGACTGTCTTGCGTTGCTTTCTTCAGAAATTCAGCTTACCTTTGCTAAAAAAGACCAAATGGGCTCAGTGTTTTTGGACATTAAGGGGGCTTTTGATTCAGTTTGCGTCGATGTCTTATCCGACAAACTCCACGAGTGTGGACTTTCACCAATTTTGAACAACTATTTGTACAATTTGTTGTCAGAAAAGCGTATGAGTTTTTCTCATGGTCACTCGGCAACTTCACGAATTAGTTACATGGGTCTCCCTCAGGGCTCATGTTTAGGTTCTCTTCTTTACAATTTTTACGTCAGAGACATTGATGAATGTCTAATGCCAAATTGCTCGTTAAGACAGCTTGCAGATGATTGTGTTGTATCCGTTTCGGGGCCAACAGCGGTTGATCTGCAAGGACCATTGCAAGATACTTTGGACAATTTGTCTACTTGGGCTTTAAAGCTGGGTATCGCATTCTCTCCGGAGAAAACTGAGATGGTTGTCTTTTCAAAAAAACATAAGCCAGCAAAGTTTCCGCTCCAACTGATGGGTAAGGAAATCACTCATAGCATGTCTTCTAAATACCTCGGGGTCTGGTTCGACTCTAAATGTACCTTCGGGAGGCACATTGTGTATCTGACACAAAAATGCCAGAAAAGAATCAACTACATGCGAACGATAACGGGAACTTGGTGGGGAGCGCATCCCGAAGACCTTATCACGTTGTACCGAACAACCATTCTGTCGGTTCTCGAATACGGTAGTTTCTGCTTCCAGTCCGCGGCTAAAACACACATGCTGAAGCTTCAACGGATTCAGTACCGCTGTCTCCGTATCACGTTAGGATGTATGAACTCGACTCATACGATGAGTCTGGAAGTACTTGCGGGAGTACTGCCTCTGACAGATCGTTTCGCGGAATTATCGCTCCGGTTCCTCATCCATTGTGAAATTATCAATCCATTGGTCATTAACAACTTCGAGAAGCTGCTTGAACAAAACCCTTAATCTCGTTTCATGAGTATTTACCACTGGTATATGACGCTGGAGGTAAGCCCATCTTCGGTTGACACCAATCGTGCTAACTTCTTAGACTCTTACAGTTCCTTTGTTACTTTTGATCTGTCCATGAAGCAGGAGGTTCATGGAATACCAGACTTTCTTCGAGCGGAGGTCATACCTCCATTATTTGCAAGCAAATACGGGCACGCCAGTGAGGAGAGAAGCTTTTTTACAGACGGGTCAAAAATGGATGACTCCACTGGTTTCGGTGTTTTCAACGTTTTTCATAGCGCCTACTTTAAGCTCAAAGAGCCTAGTTCCGTGTATACTGCTGAGCTAGCAGCTATACACTATTCACTCAAACAAATCGCATCCCTACCACTTTTTCATCTTCACCGACAGTCTAAGTTCATTGGAGGCTGTTCGGTCAATGAAACCGGTGAAGCACTCAGCGTATCTCCTAAAGGGGATAAGGAAAGCTTTGAGTGCTCTATCGAAACGGTCATTCACAATCACCATGGCTTGGGTCCCTTCTCATTGCTCGATCCCGGGAAATGAGAAAGCGGACTCTTTGGCTAAAGTGGGCGCTATGGAAGGTGATATTTACGATCGGCAAATCACCTTCGATGAATTTTTCTCATTAGTTCGTCAGGAAACCTTGATCAGCTGGCAGCAGAAATGGACAAATGGGGAGCTGGGTAGATAGCTGTATTCTATTCGCCCTCAGGTGTCGAAGCGTCCATGGTTCAAAAAATTGAATATAGGACGAGACTTCATTCGAACCATGTGTCGTCTAATGTCCAATCACTACACTTTAAACGCACACCTTTTCAGAGTGGGACTCTCGGAAAGCAATTTCTGTGTTTGCGGCGAGGATTATCAGGACATTGATCATGTCGTGTGGGCGTGCGAGGAGAATCGTGGCCCCAGATCTGCTTTAACTGAACATCTCCGGGTCCGAGGAAAACAACCAAAGCCTATTAGAGAAGTGTTAGCGGGCCTTGATCTCGAATACATGTCCCTCGTCCACCAATTTGTGAAAGTGGCTGATGTAAGATTGTGATCTTAGTCTGCACACCCCCATCTCTGTCGTACCCCATATCGAATGTCTTCCTCTTTTTGATTTGATTTGATTTGATTTAAGAAATGAATTGTTAAACTTGATTTCGGCTCCGTAACGCTTCACGGCAATTGAGCCTCCAAAATAAATCAAAGATGAAAAAAATTATCTTTATTAATGAGGTTTTTGACCCTGGGCCGGTTCACCTCGTAAGAAGAACTTTAAAAACAATACACGGGTACTTGATGCCTCCTCATTTTTTGCACACAGCCAGACCCTTTTTTACGAATTTCCACATTCACCCAGGAAATGTCGGGGTGCCCAGATGTCAATGTTTGGTGGCCAACCTTGGGTCAGCTTTTGAGTATATCTTCTGATATGCGGTCGACCCCGGGAGCCTTGCTTGAATTTATGCTTTGGATATTTTTTTGTTTAATCTTTATTATAGAGACTTGCATCTCGTCTCTTAGGCAAAAAAGTTGCTCACATAGAACCTGTTGTTACTCATCGGAACTTTATATACGACAGCATTTAGTTTACTGTAAAAATTCACCTAGTCCAGTCGATTTAGTTCATCAGAAGGGAAAATTGAAACCTATATAATTTTTACTGTGCATTCCACAGGAAGAATTTTAAACTAGAAAACATGCAGTAGAGGGTATATTTATTCCACGTCGTGACGATTACCATTTATTTAGCTATTTGAGTTTTACTCGAAATACCTGAAGCCCTTCTGGCGTACATATCGTTGGAGGTGCTGATAAAAAACAAACAACAATTTTGAACAGTATACAGGTATACCTTAGGAATTTTTGTAGGGCACTATTTAAATCAGGAAGGTGTTGGAAATGAAATAATTCAGAAAAACACTTACTATGTGAGTCGTGCCTAGCTCTTTTGGGCCAACAGTTCATAAACATCATGTTCACACCCTGTAGCACCTTGCATGGAGGAAGCATTCATAAAACATTCGAAATTAAAGGTACATATATATTCATCTTAGCCTTTAAAAAGCCTCTTGCCAATACCAAATGTAAACCTGTCAAAGCCGCAAATTTCCATTTCTGATTCCTTTCAGAATCGAGTAATTTACTTCAATCGATCAATCTACAGCCAATTCATGCAGTGAACCCGTTCAAACAAACCGTCGGGCAACGGCATCGGCACGCTGGCAATGAATTTGACCCCATTTTCTGCATCCCTCAATCAACTGTTGTGGAATGCAAACCAGAAACTTACGCCTCGTTGAGTTCGGTAGCCCACTTCAGGGTCCCGTTCCGCTCGACCTGTATCCTGTATCGCACGGAACCGACTGGATTCCCGTACGTCGGAACGTGTTCAAGCGTGGGCTATCGAAGCCATCCAACCATGCAGCTGCAAACGATGCTGTGATGATGGCGAGGCGAGGACGACGACGATGATGATGGAGGTCAAATGTTTTGAACTTGAAGAGCTCTGGCATAGTTTTCGTCGAACGCACCGGTTGAAGTATTTGGCAGATTTGCTGATAACATTACTGATCGTTGTGTTCGTGAAGCGCCGATATTGTGTTTAAAATGCCGAAGAACTGATTTCAAACAGCTTTTCAGATACTTGGCTGAATCACTTTGAATATTGCTTGATTCTCGATGCCAGTGGTTTAATTTTTAATCTGTCTTAGTAATATTGATGGGAGTGGAGTTCTTACTTCAAATTTTAATATCGGTGCATACCTAATTCTGTGGAATTGCATAATTTTGCATGCTTTTTTATAGAACGATAATCGAATCACGCGCGTAATTGGAAAATGTGTACATTAATTGTAATTAAACTGTTGAACAGCTACGCATTTGATGGAGATAATCCAGAATGTGTTTGAAATAAACCGTTTATATTAATAATTATGATCCTCGCATCTATTTTTTACAGCTAGGGAATTCGATTGATTGCTTTAAACTTGCATTGAAACTTGATGCAAGTTCGTCGTAATTCATTATGCATTTCTACTGATTCAAATGAGGCGAAGCTAACACAAGCCACTGATCTAGAATCATACTTTTGTTAAGCAAACAGAAGCAAATAATGTTCAGAACGACATAATGAAGACCCCATATCAGTCAGCCTATCAGTTACCTTAAATAGGCCACGTATTGAACGGCCCGAGGCAAACTGCGCTTCATTACCGTTGCGACGAGTTTTCACGCTAATGCATTAAAAATGATGGCCAATTTCGGCTTTTAAATGGCAAATTAAATTATTCGGAACTCTCGCTTGGTCACAAGCACAGCTCATACAGAAAGTGTAGGTATCGCTGCATATCGTCGGTCAGGAGGTGGCTGACAGTTTGGGTTATCGATACCCGGAGGTGGCTCTCATTCGCTTGGTTTGCGTGATTTTTTTCTCTCTCATGTTCCGCTTGCTTTCCTCTGGACTGAACCGCGTCACGAGCCGAACGCTTTTTATCCGGATCATAATTTTATTAGGTTAATGTTTGCACAAGGTGAAAACCAATTTGGAAACCGTCGAAGCGAAAAATTGACGTGTCCCCGAAGTACCTGCTAGCAAAGCGGGTGTCTTTCCCTGGCGAACCCAGAAGAGTTGGCTCATTTTTAATGACGCTCATCTAGCTGCTAGGCGCTGCTGACCGGAAAAGGTCGCATCCCTATCTGAAGTTTATTGGCGCTCATTTGGTCCTTTAGTAGCCGGCGATTTCATCAATCCAATGAGGCTCTCATTAAATAAGTGGTTTGGAAGGTCGATGAATACGTTTGTTATTTTCCGCCTCATCCTGGCTAATCAGCAGGAAATCCACGTTTTCCCCAGCACGGACCACACAGGATTCGGTCGTTGCTTTACACTCATTCGACACGAACCGTCGTTTGTCCCGTCCGTAATTAATCAAGTAAGTGGACCCGGTATGAGAGATGCCACTGTTTTCGTCATTTCGTTGTCAGAGCGGAAAATGAGCCGCGGGCTAGGAACGTTAGCCAGTAATCAAGGGAGTTGTGGCGCATCACAATGGGAAGGATGCGAATCAAGAAATAGAGAAGGATAAGCTGAGCTGAAAAAAAAATGAAGGGCACTTGATTATCGCTTGGAGCTATTCGTTAAAAAAGGCACGTGGATATCGTATTCGTTTGGAAAATTATTGTAATTGAATGTTCAAATAGTTTGTGATGTTCCTTCAGCAATTTTTCCACAAATAAAATTTCTCAATCCAAATGTTTTCAAAAGTTGAAATAATGTTTATGAAAAAAAAAACAAATTCAGGGTTCAGTTACGATTTATTGTAGACAACATGACTGAATATTGGAAAGTTTGAAATTTAAAATTCAAACTACATATATTAAAACCGAATAATATTTAATAAAGCTACTACATTTTAGTTGGAAAGCAAATCATGATTAAAGAAGTGTGCACAATAATGGTCTCACTATCGATTTGTGAGAGCCAAGAAAGCCGTAAAAAATAAGAAACTGTGGTTTTGTCCATAACCAACTTACCAAGAAGCGGTGAAACATTTAAAAAAAGCTGACTGTAAGAAGAATCGTGTCTCCTGAGAAATTGTATCAAGTACAGATTAAAAGATTAGGGCAATGGAATAGGAATATGCGAAGCAAATGGAAGAGATGGTAAACCACAGAGTTTTTTGGAAGAAGGAAATAAAGTTGCAGCGAGCGCGGAAGAAGAAAAGGAGCTACGAGAGAAGAAACTGGATCAGAAGAATCTTAAACTTGAAAGGGGTCTTAAAGCTAACACGGACCATTTCGAGAAAATGACGAAGATGCGGCCTCTTTTTTATGAAGCATGTGATTTTAACGACGCAGACAAGCTTGAAATATTTCAGGGAAGTTTAGGTGGGCCCAGCTCTCGACAGCGTATGAGGACAATAATTGATGCTTTCCAAATCTATGCCGAATGTTATGAACAAACTTCGACAACAATACGGTCGTCCAAAGCTTTTTCTACCATTTAGCTTTCCATATGCTCAAAGTCAGATAGTCCCCGGGCGACCAAACGAATGCTGAGGTCGGTCCAAGGATTCCGGGTGAAGATAACTTTTGGTTAAATGGTGCCGTTACGACCCGAAGCTGGTGCAATCACACGCCATGATCTACTCAACTAGTTCCCGGTTGTGGTTCTATCCTACTCCAATAACCGATTTTTAATGCTATTGAGCCATACAGCTCCCAACTTAGTCGTTAAGCCATTCAGCTACCGCCGTGATTGCTATCGCGAACGACTCGGATAGTCCCCCACGCCTATCTGCGGCTACGCTCTCGCCGCGAGCTGACAACAGTTGCGACGCAAACTGGGGCAGCCCTTGTCCAGACATGGAATAAACCTCTAAGTCATTGAAATGATGAAGCGAAGTTTCAATATACATTAAGGACAATCCTCATGGAACCCATAATCAAATGCACTCGCGTTTTCAAGAACACACCACTCAATACGGAAGCAACCCATAACTGTCATTTTTATTATTCCACGCATGCTGCGACGCAGCAAAGCCGAAATATTAAAAATGACAGTTGTGCGTTGCTTCTATATTGAGTGGTGTGCCCTTAAAAACGCGAGTAGATTTAAATTTGGATTCCGTGAGACGTGTTAGGAAATATTCACAATTTTTAGCAATATTCGCATAAAAATCGCATACGCCAAATCAGCCAAACAGCCTTTGTAAAGTGTGTTTTTTCTTAAAAGTTGTTTGGTCACTTAATTTCGATGATTCTTGTTGAAAACCCAATATTCCAGAGCTTGCTGTGATGATTTATTTGGTTATTTTGAAAAGAAAGACCAAATAATGAAATTTGATCAGTTATTGTACTTTATCAACACTTCTACTATTTAATATTATTTTTTAATCTGTATTTTCTTGATTTTTTATACATATTATAAGTTTATTACGGAACATTTAATATTATTCAAAATCAAGAATAATGACAAAAGACAAGATTCGTGGCGGTAATCAGTTAGAAAAAAATATTTTTGGCGATTAATCGCGGAAAAAAGCAATTTTATAGTATTTTTCACCTATGTCGTTTGTGCGATGAGCAGAATCGGGCAGGTGTCTTAATCAGCAACTGACAGAAGAATTCATGCCATTTCATACGGATGCTTTTTCAAAAACATGATGTCCGATGATTTTTTCGAAATTGAATTTTACTGAAAGCCAATAAACTGAAATGCTAATAAAAATATATTCTTATGATTTTCATTAGGTCAGGAGGCAAACACTAAAATAGGTAAGATGGTAGGATGAACAAAATTCATAATCGCAGTGCATTTGCTAAAGAATTTATTGAAAACTGAAGGAGTTTTAAATTTAACATATTAAAACATATTCGTATCGACTTAGAAGAAAATAGCAAAGCCCAGACAAACACACTCCAATTAAACACATCGGTTAATCTCTTTTTGCGTTATTCTGGCTGCAGAGGCTGCCAACTACTTCAGCATTTGACGCACGAAAAGCAATCACCCAAAGCGACGCTTCTTTTCAAATCATAATATGCGCTTTTTAGAGGCGGAATTAAAAATCAATCTAATGTTATTTGTTGTTTTTCAAGGCTACACACGCCTTTCTCTAGCGCCTTACTCTGCGGAAACTTGTCCATGAATTTTGTTCCCGTATGTTTTCCAAACTACGGAATTCGGGGAATTTGGGAACGAATAATCTCAAATCATGCTCCACACAAAATACATGGAAACAAAGCGCAAGCAATTACTTTTTTGTAGCTTTAAGACTACCTTCACAGCATGCTTTCAAAGCATGAGTTATTGGGTTAGGTTGGATCTGCCCACATCTGAAACAACCTCAACGAAGTTCTCTCCATACCGAATCTATTATTTTTTTGTCTCTGTTGAATTTGATCCTAAATTCATGTTACAAAACCTGGAATATGGAGTTACATAAGTAGGTATGAAAAGTTTGAAGACTGTAGCTAAAAATTGGAAAAACTGGAAATCAGAGACGATTTTTCTCACAGTCTATTAGTTACAGAGGAGCACTTTTCTAATTTGAGATAGATGTGAAAAGTGATAAGCGAGAAGATAGAAATGAGAAGTGAGAAATTAGAAGTTAGAAGTGAGATATGAGAACTGAGAAGTGAAAAGTTAGAAGTGAGAAGTAAGAAATTCTAAGTGAGAAGTGGAAAGTGAGAAATGAGAAGTGAGAAGTGCGAGTGAGTAGTGAGTGGAGGAAAGTAAAAAATTACAAATTGAGAAGTAAGAAAATCGAATTGCAAAGTGAAAAGTATGAAGGTAGAAGTGCGAAGTGAGAAGTAAAAAGTTAGAAGTTAGATAAGAAATGTGAAAAGTCAGAAATAAGAAGTCAGAAGTGAGATATAAGAAGTTATAAGTGAAAAGTGAGTAATGAAAGAGTAAAATTAGAAGTTAGAAGCACGAAGTGGAAAGTGAAAAGTTAAAAGTGAGAAGTAAGAAATTTGGAGAGAGATGTAAAAAGTGAGAAATGAGAAGTGCGAAGTAAGAAGTGAGAAGTGAGAAATGAGAGGTGAGAAGTGAGAAGTTTGAAGCGAGTGGTAAGAAATGAAAGAAATAGAAAAGTGAGAAGTGAAAAGCTCGAAGTTAGAAGTGAAAAGTGTTGAGTGAAAACTGAGAAGTCAGAAGTGAAATATAAAAAGTGAGAAGTGAAAAATGAGAAGAGAGAATTGAAAAATGAGATGTGCGAAGTGAGAGGTGAGAAACTAATCAATAGAAGTGAGAAGTGAGGAATTCTAAGTGAGAAGTACGAAGTGAGTAGTGGCAAGTGAAAAATATAAAATTAGAAGTGAGAAATTCGAAGTGCGAAGTGAGTAGTGAGAAATGAAAAGTATGAAGAGCGCTGGAAGGATTGTTGCGTTTTGGCAACGGTTTCGGCTTAGGAAGTCGAAGGCACTCTAAAAGAGCGCCGGATTGATTGTTTGAACATTCATCGGTTTCGGCCTAAGATGGGCACTGGAAGTACTCCGGATTGATTATTTTGTTTTTCATCGTTTTCGGCTTGTAATGTCGAAGGCACTCTAAAATAGCGCCGAATTGATTGGTGTGTTTCAGCTTGTGATGCCGATAGTGCTTTGGAAGATCATCGAATTTATCGTTTTATTTTTTATCGGTTTCGGTTTGTGAAGTTTAAAGCGATTTGGTATAATAATAGATTTCTCGCTTAACTTTTCAAAAGGACCTAAGTAACATTTTTTTCATGAATTAATTTGAGTACTGAAATCAAAAGCTTTCATGTTTTTCTGTTGATTGCGCTATTCAAATTGATTCATGAAAAAAATGTTGCTTGGGTCCTTTTGAAAAGTTAAGCGAGATTTGTTCAACCGTCTAAGACGAGTTTAGTACTCTCCATTTAATTCCCCCAATTATTTTGATATCTTTGCAGATACGTATTTCGACCACAACTGTGTGGTCGTCTTCAGTGTCTCATACTTGACTCGGCTTATAGATTTATTGGTTTGGGTTGGAAAACCAAATACAGAGCATGTTGGAGAGCAGACCATGCAAACTGTCATACGAAAGAGCTGTCGAAAGGAGATGCGCAATGAGGCCTCAGGAATCACCGATATCAAATGAAAATGTGGCGTGCTCCCTGTTAAATGTCAGATTGAAAGTGCTCATGGTGGTAATATAGGCTTTGTTTCGAAATCTTATTCTTATTAGCATTAGCAGTAGTATTTAGCAGTTCGCACAAATTCGTAGGTGGTACAAGCCAGGACTATTGTATGAGAGTAGCATCACTTTCATCCGTTATCACAGATATTGTTTTGAGACTAATCCCAAACTCTTAGATGCAAGCAATGCACTCTCCAATAGTCGAGATCTGTCCTGACCACGTCCTTGCGAATGCGAGTTTCATTAGGAAGGATGGTTTGATGGACACCTACTTAAGAAAGATGCAGAGAACTCTACGACCTCTCATAGGTGCCACGGGAGGTTTTTGGGATTGCGTGGAAGGTTATGACAGTAGGAATCGTATTGGTATAACGTGAAACACAGAAAGAACTAAGATAGAAATACAAAACAGCAAAGGGACGAGCCTGGAATTGAACCCACGACCTCCTGCTTATAAGGCAGAAGCGGTAGCCACTAGGCCACCGAGCTCGTCTTGTTTTGAAATCTTATTCTTATATACATAAAAATGAATTTCTGTCCGTCTGAACCTTATAGACTCGGAAACTATTTAACCGATCGGCGTGAAAATTTGTTTGCAGAGGTTTTTGGGGCCCGGGAAGGTTCTTTAGATGGCTCGAGACCCCTCTCCGCTTTGGAAAGGGAGGCTGCCATACAAAAGAAACACCATTTTTTTCATAACTTAGAATTAATCAAGCAAATGGAACCAAATCTGGCATGTGGAGGTTTTGGAACCGAAGATTTTTTTTGTGGTTGTAAGAAACCCTTCCCCCTTCTGAAAAGGGGGCTCCCATACAAAAGAAACAGAAATTTCTGCATATCTCGAGATCTAATCAGAGTATAAATCAATTGTAGGCGTAACGAAGTTCGTCGGGTCTGCTAGTTTCTAAATAAATTTCATATATTTGAGCTAACAACAATGACTAGTTGATAAAATGATTATATTGTTCCTGATTTTTGAATTGCAAGTTGCAAGCCATAATAATAATATCATTATTGAAGCCGAAACAGGTTGTTTAGAATACTTTGCGAAATTTATTGTATTGCATATGTTTTCTAAGAGAGTAAGTCAATTCTAAATGTAAATATCCCGTGGCTTCTTCCAATGAAGATGAAAATCTCAGCACTCATCGTGTTTGAACTTCTCGGCTTGCATTGACGAAGGTCTCCCAAGCCGAAGAGAATAACCAATTTATGTGGGCTCCGTGGCCGTGCAGTTAGCGACATCAGTCGTCTAAGCGCATTTGCGTGCCATGGAGTGTGTGTTCGATTCCCACCCTAGTAAAGAGAAAACTTTTCGTCCATCAAAAATTCTCCACTGGGTGTTGTGTGACTGTCCTTGTTCGTTGTCAGCTCGAGTTTCATTAATTTTGACTTGTAATAACGATGGCGCTCTGGAAGATCATAGGATATATTTGTTACTGACTCAAGGTGCAAAATGTAGTAGGATGAATGTGGCAGATCACCAATTTTTTATGGTTAAGACAAAGTCGAAAACGCTCTTGATGATCGTTGGATCGATTGGAGAGCAAATAAAGAGCACGTCTGGGAATCATTGAATTTGTAACAGCTTTGGATTCACTTCAGATCACCTAATTGCGATGCTTTTGACTTCCAAATTGATTTGACTAAATTGATGATGCACTTGCCGTATCACTTTGCCAATGAAATGCATGATTTTTTGATATTCAAAAGATATTTATTCATTATGAATAATATAAAATGATGATGCACTGGCCCACTGCAAGCCGAATGTAACTCTGGACTCGCCACGAGTTCATGTGGAATTTATTGGCATTTTTAAGTTAGGTTTGCGGGGCAAAGGTTCGTCTTGGTCAACGAGCTGCCAATGTTATAAGAGAAAGCAATCGATGGAATTTCTTATAGGATATAAGAAACGAGCTTTTTGTTTAATTACTGCTAGAACAGTCAAGTTGAAGCTATTCCGACCAGTAGATAGTTATTATGTTACAGCTAATTTTTATAACAACGGTTGTTAAAAAACATGTACCATTAGTATTTAAAATAACAAAAATTGTAACAAAATCGCTTCTAGTTTTAACAAAAATATTACTAAATATGTTATTAATTGAACAAAAATATAACTCGATGTGTTACATGAAAAGATGTGAAAAAAGCTTGTACTTTAACAAATTATGTTATTAAAAAGATTATGATTACCCATAATGTAGGCAATTAATTTTATCCAGCTGCTTCAACTTTGAATGTAGGTTCAAATTATACTGAAGCTGATATTTTCGTTTTTTTCCAATGAATTATTGGCAATGGCTGATTTTCTACTCGCCGCTGCCACATCCAGGCGCAATAGTATATGCGCAAAATAGCCAGCATGAGTTAACCGCCAGAAATTTGTATGGTGAAAGGCATCTAACGCGGGTTTTCTCGAAAATATAAACTTTTCATGAATAACTATTTGGTACCGGTTATGTAGGAAGGTGTCTGCTACTACGCCTACCAAATATTTTTTCGATGAAGGTGCTTAATTTTGAGAAATCGAACCTTAGATGCCTTTCGTGGCGAAACTGATTTCAGAAAGTTAACTCCTAGTGTACCGCTGTAAGCACGCTCAAAGTAGGTGATTCATTCCTACCTACCAAAAATGTATGCAATTTTTTTCGGTAAAAATAAACATAAAACATTTTGTTATAATCGTGTTATGACGATCATGAGATTTTCTTTCCTCCATTTTTGACAGGAGAATTTATAACAAAATTATTGCAAGTTTTGTTATTTGAAACACATATTGATATAATTGTGACAAAATTTTGTTAAGACTAACTGGTCGGGATAGGATAGAAGTGGAAATGGGTTGGAAGTCCATTTCGAGTTCCAGCGAATGCCAGAACATAAGAATTTTAGACAAAAGATACAAAGTAGACTGATAGTCAAAATAGATGCGGGCTATCCGTTAGCCACGTCAGTTGAACGAAATTTGCTGAATAGACAGAGTATGAGTCGTTTAAAATTTCAAGGTCAAATACAGTTACGCTGATTAAAAAAAAGTGCCTAGATATGTATCAAACTATTTCATTCAATAAATCAATATCAAATTTTCACGAGCTACATCTACTTGAATAAACTTGATACGTTGGATCGCAAATAAAAAAAAATATTTCGATAAAAATTCCAATCCAAGGGATATTTTTTTTTTTCTTATTTGTTATTAGAGGAGAAGGGGAATGTGAGGGTAAATACATGTTGTAAAACAGCCAGTTTACCGGCAGTGTGATAGATGCAATAATCTCTCGTATAACGGGAAACATTATGGGATTTGATCAGTCAACAGTAGGCCATGACTTCACTCCTCCTTCTTCATCGGATAACCAACGGGTGCGGATGCAATTTCACTCCAATGGACCCATCCATCGCCAAACGAGGCCGCACAGTTTCGGCCATTGGATGTGGCCTTTTTCAAGGGAAAAATTGGTCAAGCGTTTTCGTCCTAATTAACATTTTGTTTTTTCTTTTAAGATTGAGCTGAGATAGCCGAAATCTCTAGATAAAAACTATTTCCAGTCGTCTCTAAAATCATATTTGAGTTACTCCTTTTACAAAAACCTGGGGAATTTCTGGATCGAAAGATATGTGGAATACTATATATAAGAATTCCTTTTTTACAGATACATATAGGGGAACTGCTCCGTTTTCCATCTCACTGTACATATATTCATCTCATCGCAAAACAAATAAATACAGCACCAAACGCGTCGCTTCTTTTTGCAAACATGCGTGCTCACTGCTGAAAAAAATCACAAAAATAAGAAACAAAATAAAATTCCTTTATCTCGCTTTGTTTTTGATAGGATGAACATAGGAGCTATGAGATGCAGTGACGAACCGTTCCCCTACTGCGGAATGAAAATTTCGGGGAATTTCATGTTCAAGGGTTAAGGCACGTTCAGGGCCTCGTTTGAAGAATTACTCATGCTTGGATCCTGTTAACCTGGACAATTTTCCATCGAGAATTCATCGTTATCAAATGATCGAATGATTTTCTTATACAAATTTTGGAAAATCTTTGCTCAAAATCTTTTTCAAGATTTCCGAATAAATTGTTTTCCATCCAGAGATAATTTTACACCATTCCTGAGAAGAAGCCTATTCGTTGAGAACATTTGAATGACAACAAGAAAGACAATCATTTAAATGGAGGCATGTTTTAGGAAATGTTCGGATAATTTTGCACCATGCCGATGCCTGATTTGGCTTAAGGATTCTGATTGAAATTAGTGAAACGAGGATTGTGCTACCTTTGTGTTACCTATTCCATGGAATCCATAGCATGTATGTTATTAAATACTGAAAAACCCAACTCAATTCACCGAATAGTGATACTGCCTTTCTCGTATTTAGTCAAGACACCAACCTTATATGGCACTTATATAGTTCGGTTCGATGTACCATTTTCTTTATAACTTTCAAACGCAACGGTCGATCTTCATCAAATTCAATAGTGATCAACTAGGCTTTGCCCTCTGTCGAATAAAACTTGTTGCGAGAAAATCGGTTAAGGATTACTATATGAAAAGTTGTCTAATGTTTTTCTTAGCACACACATACACACACACATACACACGGACAGACAGACATGTTCTCAGTTCGTTGAGCTGAGTCGATTGGTATATAACACTATGGGTCTCCGGGCCTTCTATAAAAAGTTCGTTCTTGGAGTGAAATGATAGCCTTTCGGTACAACTTTGTTGTACGAGAAAGGCAAAAATGGTAAGACCCTATACCTTAGGCCGTGTGTTTGTGGAGAAGTTCAGTTAAATGAAACAATATACTACTACCAACATCTTTCAACAATGTCTTTCCAACTTACAAAACTATCATAATGCTAATCTCGCTTGTTCCGATATAAATCAGATTAATAGATGTCATCAAATTAATGTTACGCATATTTCAAATCAACATTATAAATCTGTTTGCAGACCGAGTAAACAAAGCCATAAATATCACACCAATCATCTTTTTCGACCAATATGAGCTCGAACAAACTTCCGAAGCACCTATAGTTCGTTAGTCATTCCTACGACCCCTATCTATCCACATAAAAAGACCTTGTTTCAAGATCGTCTCACAGGGCCCACTCGGAAAAACAACAATCCCATAACTCATTTCCGTTCGTTTAATCCATTCCAATCCTACCTTTAAGACGCCACACCGCACCGGTGTGGTGGCACACCGAATGACAACCTTCTTCCACAAAGAACTATCCCTTGGCACACCGGAAAGCGAACGCTGTTGATCCGGGTTGTCTTTTCGCTTCTACTCTCTGCCCAAGCCGGTTGTGCCGAAGGGTCATCATTTCTCTCGAAACATGGGGTTTTGATAGAGACCTCGTAACAATAAATATAATTCATATACCTACTCGTTTAAATTTGAAAGGGTTTTATTCGATTCAGGAAATATTGCATTTGATTACTATTGGTAACTGGCTTTTAAAATTACTAACTAAAAGAAACACATTATCACCACAATTGGATCGATCAAAAAATTGGCAAGCGGTACGCGCCCAGCAAGCAGCCCAGAGAAGAACAACTTTTCTTGTTTGTATTTTTCCTATTTTGATTTTTTCGTCAATCCCGCCCGCACAATATTTATGCCCGTTGTCCTTTTAGGTCGCCCGGTGCACTTTTGAACGCAAGTAAGACCAAGCAGAAGTGGCTAGCCGAGATCGGTCTGGCCGACTCCGAAAAACTAATGTTTATCATCGAAGATAATCGGCAACAACTGGTGCCCATTTATTGGAACCAGGCTACTGCTGCTGCTGGGGGGTTCTGTGGAGCGAAAAAATAGCCCTCCCGTCAAGCTTCACTTCACTTTTCCGGAAACGTTGTCGTCACCAGCTTTTAAACTTGTTGTGTAGTTTGTTTTTCGCAGTTTTTGCGAGTGTTATTTGTTATGTCCGGATTCTGTCGAAACTGTTCATCCGTGCTCATCGGGGCATGGTGTTACAGCGAAACTTTGTATTGATCCAATACTGAAAGCCATAATTCAACTTTCATGGTCGGGTATAAGTTTCTTATTGTTTTGCGTTTCGGGTATTGTTACGGAATGGTGGGATTATCCTGGTCAGGAAATTCTTAATTCTACAACATTTAACCTATATGTAATACAATCTTACAATCTTGTGATCGTCTAGAACGTATACAGGAAGAAATTATCTTTATATTGCAAAACTTTCGTTTACATTGGACATTCTAACTTGTTTGGTGATGAATTGTTCGTTTATTCTTCAGCTGGAGAAAATGTATCATGAAGAGTGAGTGTTCAGATTATATAAAATTCGATCTCTGGGCTTTGCAATGATTATTTTCCTGATAACTGATTTCTCTATCGGCTTTCTCCAGCATCAAACTTTATGAACAATTCCATAATTCTTCAGTGCGAAATTTCTAAGGCGATCAATGCCGTGAGAAATCGACAGGATTGCAGACCCGAAAATATTTCAAACTACATAGACCAGAATCATACACACCCACCATTGGTGTTATTCTACTGAACAACAAAATGAAAATAATGGTCAAAGTCAACCAAATGCTATCAGGAAGATGACGATAATATTCTTTTCAAGCTCAATGGAATCAACTTGAGCAGAACGTCATTAATAATTTATTAGTACACAATACATATAAGATGAAACTGTTTCCTATTAAATAAAGTGCGTCTAGTCAAGAAAAAAAGAACCATAATCCTCTACAGTCTACCACAGACCAGCATGACGTATTTCAATACTAAAACGGTATCGTTTAATAAAATACTAATAGAATCATCAAATCCTCAAGGCGATCATTCAACACAATTCACAAAACAGATTAAATCAGAAAACAACAACATAATTGAATAAATCAAAACCTAATAAGTGACTGAGTTTCGTTTGATGTTTTCCTCTTCATCACTAATCCACCCCAGGATACAGACTATTGGAATTACTTTTTGCTTGTGATACCCGGCCTTTGATTTCCGTAGGTATCCAATCAGAAACTCGTCGAACTTGAACTGCCGTCGGGCGTTTTCTGCCGCCCCTTCTACAAAAGCTCTCGTTGTCGCAAAGAGTTAGAAATCCGTTTTCGGAGCGAGCTGCCTCCGCCACCACTAAGTCAACGCAAAACCGAAAAGAACTCTCATTCGAAAACTTGCTTCGAGATAGGCTCCGGCAAGCTTGCTCATGAATATTAATAAATCAGGCGGGATCAACCCCATTGCATTGGGCCGACATGGGCCAGAACGTGCGACGACGGAGGGGGGGAATGGGGCAACCAAAATCGCGCGTTGTGGGTGTTCGGTTTGAACGCGGAAATGGATGTGCACATTGGTCTTCATTAAAATTTTAGCAGGTGTATTACTATGAAGTTTATTACGTTGATATACAGAGAGCAGAACCGAGCACAAATATTAACCCTGTATTTGTAGTCTGTAAAGTATGAAAAGATTCATTAAATTTGCTTGAAAGAAATACATAATCAGCATTTCGCGTGCGTTAAAAGAAAACAGATTTTTTAGAATTCACATGAAGAATTTGTAAAACTTTATTGATAGGCGAAAATGGGATTTGATGCATTTAATTTAATTTAGCTTTCATCAAAACAGATAACACAGAATCATCAATTCGATGACACAATACACAGCCATCCTCGGTTGTACCCCAAACTTGCCAAATCGTTTTGTACTTGATCAGTCCACCTAGTTCGCTGAGCTCCACGCCTTGTTGTACCTGTAACATGTCCTTCCCATTGTACCTTTCCAGCCTTAGTAACCTTCTGAGCTCGTGGTTCATCCTATGCCTCGACACACCGTTCCCTTGTATACTGCCAAAGATGGTCCTAAGTATGCGTCTCTCGAATACCCCGAGTGCTTGCAAGTCATCCTCGAACATGGTCCAAGTTTCATGTCCGCAGAGGACTGGTCGAATATACCACGGCCCCACTAGGCCGAATATTCCATTTGGTTGAAACCCATCTGGCCGAAAGTTGTTTGGCCGAATAGGTCATTAGGCCGAAATGGTCGTTAGACAGAAATGGCCACTTGGCCGAAAATGTTGAATCACCGAATGAGACATTTCTTCGAAAATGCCGTCGAAATGGAATTTTGTCTGAGAGGGCAATGTGGCCGAAAATGCCATACGGCCGTCGTTTGGTCAAACGGATCATACTGCGGAAAATGTCATATATCCGAATAGGTCATTTCGCCGAAAATGCAATTTGGTTGAAATGATCGTTTGACCGAAAGTATTATTTGGCTGAGCGGATTATACGACCGTAAATGTCATTTGGTCGAACAATAGTGAATGTGAAGTAGACTGAAGGAATGATGTATGAGAAATTCCAGGTGGAGTTTCTGGACAAATTCCATAAGAAAATTCTCAACGTATTTTCGAGAGAATTCCAAAAGGAACTTACCGATTATTTCCTCCAGAAATTCTCAAGGATTTTCTGTGAGTTTGTCTGGAGAAGCTTCGAGAGGAATTTCTGCAGATATTTTTGGAAATTTTCTCAAATTATTGTAAAGTTTCTGGAAGAGCTCCAGAAATATTAATAAGGAGGTGTCAGAACGAATGTTTGAAGGAGTTTCCAAAGGCATTCCTGAAATAATTGGTAAGGGCATTTCGTAGCAATCACACATCACGATCGATCTCGAATGCTGATCGCCTTCGACGATGCTATCAAAAACCGATATCAACAGGAATTCGAGAGCGTAAATGGCAGGACATCGCAGCAGAGGCAGGCCCAGGGGCTCGTGGCAGCGTAGCCCCAACAAAAAATGGAGGAAGCTGACAGGAATCTAACATGGTTCCAGGTCAAGGCAAAATCGAGATGCCGTCCAGGATTGAGATTTTTTACATTGGCCCTTCGTTTCTACGTAGGGGTGCTCAAGATGCATAATGAAATGAATTTCGTAGTAATCCTGGGAGATTTTTGAGGAATTCCTGGGAAAATGTTGGGAGTATTTTCTGGAAGAGTTTCCGCATTCATACGGGTAGAAAGAAGGAAATTCCGACGGATTGCTGGAAAAAAGTGCTGTGGGGGGAGGTTTTTTTCGGGAGATTTTTTTTCGGTGCAATTGCGAAGGGGTCCAAGTTATGGAAGGAATTTCTGATTGAAATCATCATGTGGGAGTTTCCGAAGGAATTCCTTTGTTGTTTTCAAAGGAATTCCTAGGAGAACTTTTGAGGAATTCCTGGGGTAGTTGCCGGAGTTTTTTATTTTGAGAATTCACGAAGGAATTCAGCGGGAATTCCCGATAAAAATCCGAGAGAATAATCTGGAGATAAATTTTCGTAAAATATCTGGGAGAACTTTACGGCGTATCTGCGGTGGGAGTTGCCGATAGATTTCAGGCGAAGTTCCGAAAGAGTTCTGGTCAGAATTTTTGAAATAATTCTTAAGGGATTTTCCGAAGAAATGTTTGGGGGAATTTTCGGAAGAATGCTGGAGGGAATTCTTGAAGGGCACTCTAGGGGAATTTTTGGAAGCGCGGAAGAATTTTGAAGGAATTTCAGGAAGAACTTCCCACTGGAACTTATTGAAGTATTCTTGAATGTGTTTTCCGAGGATTTTTTGATTGAGTTTGCGAAGAATAACTGTTTTTTTTTAATTTTGCAGGGGAATTCATAGAGAAAATTTTCTGGAATGCTTTCCCGGCAAAGTTGCTAAAGGAGTTTGTGGAGACATACTGGGGAATTTTCTGGAGGAATTCTGAAGAATCTTCCTAAGCAATTGTTGGAAAATGTTAAACCAAATTATTTCTAAAAGCATATCCGGTGTTTTCTGGCAGTATAGTTGTGATGAATTCTGTGAGGAAATTCCCGGAGTAATCCCCTTTAAATTTCTTGCGTAATTGTCGGGAGTATTTCAAGAAGAATGTGCAAGCATTTTTCTGAAGTACTTCTAGGATGAATCCCGAACTATACGTAAACTTATGCAATTTTCCTTACTATTTATTGTTACAATTGTCTGTTTGTAGTGTTAGAGAACGTTCACTGAGTGTACCATGACCCCAATCGACTATAGGCATTTTGTAAACGAAACATTTATTTAAAATTTAGATTACACACCGACAAAGAATTTATTGTTTCTATCTATAACAGCGGCTCTCAACCTTTTTCCTGAGAGGTACCCCTTCGAACTTTTGCATTAATTGAGGTACCCCCTCTCGAAATTAGGCTTCCAATCCTCTTGAAAGCTTTCCGAGCCCTTTGAAGGAAGCTCCTTTCAATTTTTGAATCCCTTAAAGTAGGCTTCCGCGCCTCTTGTTTAGAGGCTTTTGAGCCTCTTATAGAGAGGCTTCCGAGCCCCTTGAAGGCGGTTTTTGAGCCACTTGAGCCTTTGAGTCTTCCTTTGCATCTTAAAAGGACGCTTCCAAGCCTCTTAAAAGAAGAATTCCGAGCCTCTTGAAATGAGGCTTCCGAACCACTTGAAAGTAGACTCCCGAGCCTTTTGAAAGGAGCCTTCCGAGCCTCTTGAAAGGAGGCTTCTGAGCCTCTTGAAAGAAGGCTTCCGAGCCTCATGAAAGGATCTTGAAAGGAGGCTTCCGAGCCTCTAAAAAGGAGGCTTTTGAGCCTCTAGAAAAAAAGACTTTTGAGCCTAGAAAATAAGGCTTTTGAGCTTCTTGAAAGGAGGCTTCCGAGCCTCTTGAAAGGATGCTTCCGAGCCTCTTGAAAGAAGGCTTCCAAGCCTCTTGAAAGGACGCTTCCGAGCCTTTTAGAAGGAAGCTTTTGAGCCTCTTGAAAGGATGCTTTTGAGTCTCTTGGAAGGAGGCTTCCGAGCCTCTTGGAAGTAGATTTTTGAGCCTCTTGAAAGGAGGCTTCCGAGCCTCTTGAAACGAGGCTTTTGAGCCACTTGAAAGGAGGCTTTTGAGCCTCTTGAAAGGAGGCTTCCGAGCCTCTTGAAAGGAGGCTTCCGAGCCTCTTGAAAGGAGGCTTCCGAGCCTCTTGAAAGGAGGCTTCCGAGCCTCTTGAAAGGAGGCTTCTGAGCCTCTTGAAGGAGGCTTCCGAGGCCTCTTGAAAGGAGGCTTCCGAGCCTCTTGAAAGGAGGCTTCTGAGCCTCTTGAAGGAGGCTTCTGAGCCTCTTGAAGGAGGCCTGAGCCTCTTGAAAGGAGGCTTCCGAGCCTCTTGAAAGGAGGCTTCTGAGCCTCTTGAAGGAGGCTGAGGCATCTTGAAAGGAGGCTGGGGCCTCTTGAAAGGAGGCTTCTGAGGCCTCTTGAAAGGAGGCTTCTGAGCCTCTTGAAAGGAGGCTTCTGAGGCCTCTTGAAGGAGGCTTCTGAGGCCTCTTGAAAGGAGGCCTGAGCCTCTTGAAGGAGGCTTCTGAGCCTCTTGAAGGAGGCTTCCGAGCCTCTTGAAGGAGGCTTCTGAGCCTCTTGAAAGGAGGCTTCTGAGCCTCTTGAAGGAGGCTTCCAGGCCTCTTGAAAGGAGGCTTGAGGCCTCTTGAAGGAGGCTTCCGGGCCTCTTGAAAGGAGGCTTCTGAGGCCTCTTGAAGGAGGCTTCTGAGCCTCTTGAAAGGAGGCTGAGCCTCTTGAAAGGAGGCTTCTGAGCCTCTTGAAGGAGGCTTGAGCCTCTTGAAAGGAGGCTTCTGAGCCTCTTGAAGGAGGCTCGAGCCTCTTGAAAGGAGGCTTCCGAGCCTCTTGAAAGGAGGCTTCCGAGCCTCTTGAAAGGAGGCTTCCGAGCCTCTTGAAAGGAGGCTTCCGAGCCTCTTGAAAGGAGGCTTCCGAGCCTCTTGAAAATAGGCTTCCGAGCCTCTTTGAAAGAGGCTTTTCAGCCACTTGAAAGGAGGCTTATAAGCCTCTTGAAAAGTGGCTTCCGAACCTCTTGAAAGGATCTTGAAAGGAAGCTTCCGAGCCTCTTAAGAGGAGGCTCCCGAGCCTCTTAAAAGGAGGCTCCCGAGCCTCTTAATAGGTGGCTTACGAGCCTCTTGAAAGGAGGCTTACGAGCCTCTTAAAGCCTCTTGAAAGAAGGCAATCTATCCACTTGAAAGGAGGAGGCTTCTCTTGCAACGAAGCAACCGAGCATTAGTAAAAAAAAAATCATTTTGTTCATTCGACGTTTTGCACGTTCGATCTTTTGTTCCGCAGCCTTTCATACATTATGCTGGTTGTGGAAGGCAGAATTCAATTGGGATTTATTGATAGCATTGCATATTATGTACAATATAAATTTTTGAAATAAAAATACACAATTAACAAAACTGTATCAATGAGTTTTGATTAGAATTGTAATACGTCCGCCATTACGCATTTTTGTCCGAGGTACCCCCTAGGGCCAGCGAAGGTACCCCCAGGGGTACATGTACCCCAGGTTGAGAACCGCTGATCTATAAAATTAATTCATCCCGATCTACGCCGTCGCGACACCCCGCTGATTGCAAAAGGCGATCTATTGCGCCGTCGCCGACGATACAGTAATATAGACAAAAGGGTAGACAACATCTGGGGTAGACAAAACGGGGAATGACAAAATCGGCACTTCTCACTACGCACTTCTTATTTCGAACTTCTCACTCCCTAGCAGCACACATGTTTTAAAAAGCCTACTGCAACTAATATGTGACCAAATTTAGTCACAATCAAGCTGCTGCAACCATTTTATCTGACTTGTGCTTTCTTACTATCACTTCGCACTTCTTGTTTCTTACTTCTCACTTCTCAATCGACATCAATCACATGTTTTACAAGCACCATTGTTCGATCAATGGACGTGTACGGTCGTATGATGCGTACCGTCAAATGATATTCTCAGCCAAAACACCTATTTAGGAAAATTACTTTTTTGGACAAATGACCAGTTTGACCTTATATTCCTTTCGGCCATATGTCGCTTCCTGTCCAACCGGTTTCCGGTCTAATGAGATTTCGGGTAAACAGCCAATTTGGGTGAAAGCCAATCGGCCAAGTGGAATTCGGCCAAATTACTGCTAGGAAGCCGAAACATTTTGTCGCTAGTCGGAGTCAAAGAACAATCGCGAGGGTCCGCCATCACGGACCCGTGAAAATATGCGTGCGTGAGCCGTTTTCGCCACCACCTGAATTCCCGCCAACTACCAGGAGCGCAGACTATCGTGAATATGAGCTGCCTGTAAAGCGTGACGTCACGTAGAAATAAAGTAAGCACAAGTGAGAAGAGAGATAGGGAAGAGAAACCGCACACAAAATAGGAGTCAGACATGTATGAATTAACACAATCACTGAAATGATCAAACGAAACGAAATCTTCTGAATATTTAAGTGTCCCTGATAGTTATTAAGTCAATAAATATGTGTAAGTCATATCAACAATGCCTGCTGAGTGCGATTCTTTTGTTTTGTATTTTTCTCTGCTCCTCTTTGCCTATTACGATGCCTTTCAGTCAGAAAGCCAAAGCAGGAATAGCTTAGCCAACTCTGTTTGCCAGCAGCAGTGGGCTGAAGCTGATGATCATTCGGCTCCCTTCGTGGTCCAACCAAGGGTTCCGCCACGATGCATATTCGTATGTTGGTGAGAGAGGGCAGAATGGGCCTCCCTTGTGTGCCAACCTAGGGCTCGCCAGTTGATTTATCTTATTACTATTTTTTTAGATTAACTTAACACTTTAAAATGCAAACTAATTGTTAAACCAGATAAAATAAACCATAAAATGAAAATAAAAAAGAGAATGACATTTTCACAAACAATAACGGGTCTTACTGGGGTCCACCTAAGAAGAAGAAGACGCTTACGGGTAGGTTGTTTTCTCACTATTTACTTCTTACTCTTCTCTTCTCACCTTCCTTTTTGCACTATTCACTTCTCAATTCGCAATTCTCATTTTTCACATTTCACTTCCCACTACTACTTTACTACTACTACTTTTCCCACTTTCACTTCTCATTTTTTTATTTACTTCTCGTTTCTCACTTATACCTTCTTATATCTCACTTCTGACTTCTCATTTCTGTCTTCTTATCACTTTTCACTTCTAATTTATATCTTTTCACTTCTTACTTTTCACTACTCACTTTGCCCTTCGAATTTCTAACTTATCACTTCTGATTTCTCACTTGCCACCACTCACTTCTCACTTCTTACTTCGCACTTCGGCACAACGGTGAGTTTCCTGACAGCTGGCGAAACGCCATTGTCCCAAAACCACACTGCCACGAACCCGGACCCGATTCATTCCGACCAATATCGACCCCAGTAGCTGCATGGCGAAGCTGCTGGAGCGGATACACGCAAAAAAAAGCGTTCATGAATTCGTGAACTAACGAGTTCACGGTGTATTTTTTCGTGAACAACAGTCACGGATTCGGGAATACAGTCACGTTTTCTGGAACGTTCTGGAAAACGTGACTGGTGTTCCCGATTCCATGAATTAAATCACGGTGTATTTTTGCTGGTTCACGAATTCGGGAACGCTTTTTTTGCGTGTAATCAACCGCCGACTGATAACTGAGCTGGAATCGGCTGGACGGTTCGATAAGCGCCAACACACTTTCC
The DNA here is from genome assembly GCF_024139115.2 of Armigeres subalbatus. NCBI lineage: Eukaryota > Metazoa > Arthropoda > Insecta > Diptera > Culicidae > Armigeres > Armigeres subalbatus. The sequence continues at coordinate 403,879,084 of NC_085141.1, forward strand.
GCGCAGGCCTTGGCACCGATACCTACTTTGCCGAATTGGAGAGATCACTACCAATCGTTGGCGAGCACTGCCTGATAGCCTCGCTGGACCTGTCAAAGGCATATGATACCACCTGGCGGCATAGCATACTACGTACTTTTAAGTCATGGCGGATACGTGGTCGAATGATGAACATGCTGCGAAGTTTTCTTTCGGAGCGAACGTTCCAAGTGTTCGTGGGAGGACATCTGTCTCATGAGCACCAACTGGAAAACGGAGTGCCGCAGGGATCAGTTCTCTCCATAACGCTATTTCTCGTTGCGATGCAACCCATCTAACGAATACTGCCGAGCGGAGTTGACATTCTCCTGTATGCGGACGACATTCTTCTCGTTGTACGTAGACAAAAAACAGAAGGACTACAACGTAAACTGCAGGCTGCCGTCAAGACCGTCGACAAATGGGCCAAGAGTGTCGGAATCGCGGTGTCAGTAACGAAGTCTCAAGTATTCTACTGCAGCCCGAATGCGCGTCGTGAACCAGCGCAGAATATCACCATTGACCGGAAAGCCATACCAAGGACAAACAGACTGAGGATCCTGGGCGTAACCTTGGATCGAACGCTGACCTTCAAGCCACACTGCCAGATGATGAAGAAATCATGCGAGTCTCGACTACGGATTCTGAAAAAAAATCGGCGCCTAGCTTCCGCGGGGCAATCGAACGACTTTGCTGCAGGTCGGCTCCGCCTTAGTGACCTCGAAACATACCTACGGGATCGGCCTGGTGAGCTTAGGAGGTCCTTGAACATTACAAACACTTGCTCCCACTTACCACAAAATGGTTCGGTTTGCTTCCGGAGCCTTCGTGACTAGCCCGGTAAACTCGATCATGGCTGAAGCGGGAACTCTCCCCTTCGAATTACTGGCGGCGCAGTTTATAGCGCGTACTGCTATCCGAACACAAGCTAAAAACCGAAATAACGATACCCTTCCTATAGTTCGACGAATATTCGATCGTTTGACTGAATTGATGGATACAGCGCTCCCCGTAATCGGTCGCTTTACTAGGCATGGTGATCGTGAGTGGAATTCACGAAACCCGACGATTGTGTGGGATGTGAAGAAAACTGTTCGGGCAAGTGACCCCACGGAGAAAGTACGACCAGTTGTTCAACAGCTACTAGCTTCCAGGTTCCACAACTCGACAATTATATTCACCGACGGTTCTAAGGGTGAAGATGCCGCAGGAGCCGCATTATACAACACTGGGTTCACAAGGACGTATAGCCTCCCGAAAGAGAGCTGCGTTTTCTCTGCGGCAGCATATGCCATTAAGATGGCCGTTTCGATCCCAAATATTGAAGATGTAGTGATCCTTACGAATTCGGCTAGTTGCTTGCTGGCTTTAGAAGCAGGTAGATCCCGACACCCGTAGATCTAAGATATTGAGCTGTACGATTTTGCTGGATTCCAGCGCATGCTGGCATCACAAACAAACAAACAAACGTCTCACTTCTGACTTCTCATTTCTGTCTTCTTATCACTTTTCACTTCTAATTTATAACTTTTCACTTCTTACTTTTCACTGCTCACTACTCACTTTGCCCTTCGAATTTTTAACTTATCACTTCTGATTTCTCACTTGCCACAACTCACTTCTCACTTCTTACTTCGCACTTCTCACTCCTCATTTCTCACTTCTTTCTTTTAACTTCTCTTTTCTCATTTCTCACTTCTAACTTTTTATTTCTCACTTCTCATTTCTCATTTCTCACTTCTCGCTTATCATTTTTCACTTTTCACTAAGCATATGCGGTATTTCGTAAAAATTCGTTTCAGGTGGTTCGAAACGAAATTCCGCGGAATTTCGCGGAATTTTAGCATGGCGAAATCGCATTTCTTGTTTTCGTTTCGTTTCGTAAAATTAGAAAAATTCCGCTAGAAAAAACTAGCTTCTAACGGAATTTAACGGAATTCCGCGGAATTTCGAAACAAATTTAAACTTAAGCCATTCTCCATACTATCAAAAATTTTGGCTGCGCAGAAATTGTTTTGGCTGCGCCACTAAATTGTTAAGTTGTTTTCAAAACTTTAGGTTATACAGTTTTTTTTAATAACGCTAACTACATAACCCTATTCTTAGTCGACGAATACGTCTTCAGTGTTTCCAACTTTCAAATTTATATTTTGTGATATTTTTTACTATTTGTACAATATGAATGCGGAATCTATCGTGTTGCTGCTGGTCATGGGACGGCAGCTGGTCCGGGAGAACGCGAAGTGAAAAAAATCTACCTCGCGTAGCACAAATTTACTTAACCAGTGTACAATCGATCTTGTAGATGCTGATCACGCCAGTTAGTGTGGGAGAACGCGAAGTGATAAAACTAATGTTTGCATCAAAGAGCACAGAATTATTTAATGCAGAATCGATCGTATTGTAGAAGCTTATTAAACGAATCACATTGAATTGTGTTGAATTGATTTCAAACACAGTTTCCATCTTCTTGTTTTCAAAATAACTTCGTTTACAATAAGGGGTCGTACAACTATTACGTAAGCAATTTTCCTGGGGTTTTCGACCACCCCTCCCCCCATGTAAGATTTTTTTCATACAAATGAATTTTTATTTATATGGAGCGTAAAATATTGACCGACCCCCCCTCTCCCCATAAGTGCTTAAGTAATATGTGTACGGCTCCTAAATATTTAGTCGCTTACCAAGGGGCTTCACATGTATTATCTTCTATACTAACCAACGATTCTTTTCCCGTAGCGCTCACGGAGATTCAGAGCATTTCTCGGTATTTTATAACAGCGGTTCTCAACCTGGGGTACATGTACCACTGGGGGTACTTCGCCGGGCCCAGGGGGTACCTCGGACGAAATGCTTAATGGCGGATGAATCACAGTTTTAATCCAAACTTATTGATAAAGTTTTGTATTTTTTCTTCTAAACTTTGTCTTGTACATAATAGAGTAAGAGATGTATTTTGGATCACCCTTACGGGGCTCTTATTCTGAACCACCAAGAGGAATTTGCTCTCAGTGGTTCAATATATGAGGCGTCGAACGGGTGGTCCAAAATACCTCCCTTACCCTATGCATGGCGATCAGTAAATCATGGCTTCTTTTAAAAGCCTCGGATCTTTTCAAGAGGCTCGGAAGGGATTTTTGAACAAGTTCGACAGCCTCATTTTAAAAGGCTCGTAAGCCTACTCTAAAGAGGGTTGGAATCCTCCTTTCTAGAGGCCCGGAAATCTTCTTTTAAGCTTTCTTCTTTAAACTTTTTTTCTTTTCTCCTTCTTTTAAAATGCTCGGAAAGCTCTCTTCAAAAGGCTCGGAAGACCTCTTTCAAGAGCCTCGAAGCCCTCTCGAAAGCCTTAGAAGCCTTCTTTCAAAAGGCTCGGAAGCCTCCTTTCAAAATGCTCGGAAGCCTCCTTTCAAAAGGCTCGGAAGCCTCCTTTCAAAAGGCTCGGAAGCCTCCTTTCAAGAGGCTCGGAAGCCTCCTTTCAAGAGGCTCGGAAGCCTCCTTTCAAGAGGCTCGGAAGCCTCCTTTCAAGAGGCTCAGGCCTCCTTTCAAGAGGCTCAGAAGCCTCCTTTCAAGAGGCTCAGGCCTCCTTTCAAGAGGCTCAGAAGCCTCCTTTCAAGAGGCTCAAGCCTCCTTTCAAGAGGCTCAGAAGCCTCCTTTCAAGAGGCTGGAAGCCTCCTTTCAAGAGGCTCAGAGCCTCCTTTCAAGAGGCTCAGGAAGCCTCCTTTCAAGAGGCTCAGAAGCCTCCTTTCAAGAGGCTCAGAAGCCTCCTTTCAAGAGGCTCAGGAAGCCTCCTTTCAAGAGGCTCAGGCCTCCTTTCAAGAGGCTCGGAAGCCTCCTTTCAAGAGGCTCAGAAGCCTCCTTTCAAGAGGCTCGGAAGCCTCCTTTCAAGAGGCTCAGAGCCTCCTTTCAAGAGGCTCAGAAGCCTCCTTTCAAGAGGCTCAAGCCTCCTTTCAAGAGGCTCAGAGCCTCCTTTCAAGAGGCTCAGAAGCCTCCTTTCAAGAGGCTCAGAAGCCTCCTTTCAAGAGGCTCAGGCCTCCTTTCAAGAGGCTCAGAAGCCTCCTTTCAAGAGGCTCAGAAGCCTCCTTTCAAGAGGCTCAGAAGCCTCCTTTCAAGAGGCTCAGAAGCCTCCTTTCAAGAGGCTCAGAGCCTCCTTTCAAGAGGCTCAGAAGCCTCCTTTCAAGAGGCTCAGGAAGCCTCCTTTCAAGAGGCTCAGAAGCCTCCTTTCAAGAGGCTCAGGCCTCCTTTCAAGAGGCTCAAGCCTCCTTTCAAGAGGCTCAGAAGCCTCCTTTCAAGAGGCTCGGAAGCCTCCTTTCAAGAGGCTCAGGAAGCCTCCTTTCAAGAGGCTCAGAAGCCTCCTTTCAAGAGGCTCAGAAGCCTCCTTTCAAGAGGCTCAGAAGCCTCATTTCAAGAGGCTCAAGCCTCCTTTCAAGAGCTCAGGAAGCCTCCTTTCAAGAGGCTCAGAAGCCTCCTTTCAAGAGGCTCAAGCCTCCTTTCAAGAGGCTCAGAAGCCTCCTTTCAATAGGCTCGGCATCCTCCTTTCAATAGGCGCGGCAGCCTCCTTTCAAGAGGCTCTTCAGCCTCCTTGCAAGAGGCTCGGCATCCTCCTTTCAAGAGCTCAGCAGCCTCCTTTCAAGAGGCTCGGCAGCCTCCTTTCAAGAGGCTCGGCAGCCTCCTTTCAAGAGGCTCGGCAGCCTCCTTGGAAAAACAGGCAGATAAGTGAACGCTTCAAAATACGAATTTTCAACTCTAACGTGAAATCTGTGCTGCTATACGCTAGCGAAACATGGTGTGTATCAGTGGAGAACACTCAACGGCTGCAGGTGTTCATTAACAGATGCCTGCGGTATATAATTCGGGCCTGGTGGCCTCACAATTGGATCTCAAACAACGAGCTCCATCGTCGTTGTCACCAGAGGCCGATAGCAACAGAAATTCGGGATCGGAAGTGGGGCTGGGTCGGCCACACTCTACGTAGGGGCGGAAACGAAATCTGTAAACAAGCATTAGACTGGAACCCAGCGGGACATCGCAGCAGAGGCAGACCCAGAGGCTCATGGCGGCGAAGCCTCAATAAAGAAATAAAAGAAGTCGACCGAAATCTAACCTGGCAACAGGTTAAAGCGATAGCCGGGCAACGCTCAGGATGGGGATCTTTCAAGTCAGCCCTTTGCACCACCGGAGGTGTACAGGATCCATAAGTAAGTAAGTAATAATTTTGGTATTACGAAAAATGATATTTTGTATCGTTTTCACCCAATGTGTTTCCTTTCAATTAGTTATGAACCCCATTCCTTCCAACTACAACCAATGTGTGTTTGTTTTCATTGAAAAAAATTGCGTGCCGCAACATTGCGGGTGGATTAATGGCACCGTGGATTTGTGCTGCGGAGTTCAGTAGGTGGCAGATTGATAGGAGCCACAGTGAGCGCGAGAGCCCACCTTTTCCTTCATCAATCATTCGCAGCCGGGGTCTTCGTCAATTCGAATTCGACGGGAAGCCAACCGCCGCACACTCATCGGGCGTGATTTCAGTTCTGACTCGGAATCCCATTGGGAACTCGATGATAAATCATGCCTCGTGGGTTCGGAGTGATTCATCGCCGAAAAGTGTCAACTGTTGTGCGCTTCACTTTTGTTCGTGAGGTGTGTGATGTGACGTGATTGACATTTTTGTGGGTCCTAATGTAACGACTTTATACGAATTGCGGAAACTATTTTCACTTTGGAATGTAATCATTTTGCTTTCTATTCAATAAAAAGAAACATCACTTTCAGTTTCTGGCATATCGTGAAAAATAGAGATTTTTTTATCGACTGAAATCTCTAATTCTTAATTTGTGAACAAGTAGTTTGATTTCCGAATTGACTTTTGGTTATTTTATGAAAAAGTGCTGACAATTTTATTTCAAGATTTAAAAGCTGTTGCGATCCAAAAATTAAACTCATACATTGCTAACATCTGAAAACTCTTTCGGCATTTGCCCACTCTCCCCTACACCAGCCAGTCGACATTCCCAGACCGCAAATCGAACATGTATGCCGCTGATCAGAGGATAAACTTTCCACTGCTTCAGAAAATTCCATAAACGAGTGTGTAAACTCGCACTGCATACTGAAATTTAGAACTTTTCTTTTCCTAAACTGTGAAAGAGAGCACTTGTTAAGCAAGCTTAAGTACTGGTACCATCATCATCACCATCATCATCTTTGTTGAGACTTCTTTCAAACTCATTTGGAATGTGGTGAAACTTTGAGCCCACGCCACTTTTCTTATCTGACATACCCCGTGCAGTGGCAGCAGCAGCAGAAACAGCAGCAGGTAGGTACTGTGGATTGGGGAGGATCAACTTTTAGCACGCTGCTCACTGTTTTCTCTTCTGGGAAGAGCTTTGCTACATCACCCGCAGGAGTAGCAGGAAACTGAACCACAAGCACTTTTGAATCACTATAAAGCTATTCCGGTTGCCTCCTCTTGACTGCTGGTGGCGGGGGTGCTGGTTGGTGGGCTTTTCATGTGTGAAAAGATTTCTGCCTGACTTCGGGCCGAGTGTTGTTTAACGACGTTAAAAGGGGTGAAAGTTTTTCCTTTGGCTCGGTGCTTGTATTGTGTAATTTCCTTTCGGGAGCGAAAAGTTTATTCTACACTATTGTGTTGTTTCTTGTGTTAGTATTGCGGGAAGTTTTGCATTCTTCCTGAGAAGTTCGAAGTGAATTGAAGAAACGGGGCATTCGTGGAAGGTGTTGATGGAAGACATTTATTTATGTTTCTCCGTACGGTTATTTTATGTTAGGCGGTAAGTAATTTGAGATATTATACGGGGGAATATCATTTTATCTTTTTAGATAGCTATGGTTTTGTAAACTTCACATTTACTTTTTATCAATAAAAGTTACAGTATCGAATTAATTGTTTGGACAATAGTTTGGACACGCCAAAGGCAAATACTTCCATAAAACTGTTTCTTATTCGTTCAAGATTCGGTTCGGCCCTAATTGAATATAAAAATCTTCTGACCCGTAAAGAGCTTTCAATCGTTCTCCACAATAGGAAATCACAAAATTCACACTGACTTCAATTGTTACCAGAACTAACAACGTCAGCACTGACACAGATTCCCAGCGGAAGGCCTCTCCATTCCGATCGAATTCCTTTCGGGTCATTTCCTCCTTCTGTGTGAAGAGTTGGTTTTGGCTCTTTCGCCACCGAGCTAACAAGCACCATACTCGTCGGTCGACATGGGCCTCTTCTCGTCGTCGTCGCATATACAATTGCTAATCAAACATACCAAGTCGAACGATGCGTGGTTGGCAGGTAGACGCAAGAGCCACTGTCGTTCGGCATCAAGCATGTGAGTTTTTTTTTTGTTATAACACTCGTTGTAGTGGTCTCTTCCTGTGCCAGCCAGTGTGGGCCAGATGAGACTGGCCGACAGCAGGAGAATGGCTTAAAATGCATCAGTAATGGGGGTAACACGTCTCGACGTCATGACGCCTGGAATTCAAAAGCCCAGCGGCTCAGTTGATGTTTGTAATGAAATTTACATTTCCATGGACCAATGACTACATCAGAAATCAGGTGCATGACTGTAAAAATGCATACTCACGTCACAATACAGAAGCGAGATAAAAATATGTGATTTGACGCAGCGATAAACCACCAATAAGCCTAAATGGTACATATCGCCTCACTACACCCAGCAGCATGAGTACAAAACTTCTGTTGGAAATTCTGAAAGCTAGCCCTTTCTATTCTGATCGATTGAAGTAAAATTGAAAATTGGCACCGTAAACGGTGTTCCGTAAGTGAGATTTTCATTCTCAAAAAAGTTTCATCCAAACACGAAAAGTAACTGTCCGAGCATGAAACGCATCACAATGCATCCGAGGAAATTATTTCTCATATGTCGGCATGAATTTGAAAACCGTTCCATTTGTACACATCGTAAGGATTTTAATTGGACCGAACAAACTGGTCACAAAAAAGCCTTTCAAAATTGGGAACAGTTTGTTCGATCTGTGACACTTCGTTCGTTCGCTCCAAATTGAATGGACAGCAGCAGCAGCAGTTCCACATTTCACGTGGGTGGATGGCATGTAACCATTTCCCTACCAAACAGCGCGGACTTCCACCCGCCGGATCAAAGTTTTTGGAATTCCAATGTGCTATCATATACACACACATACAGTCAAACGCGTACACACAGACACAGCTGGATGGAGTTCAAAGCGCTTGTCGGCGGGGTGGATGTAACCGGTAGTAGGTATCTACTTTCGCAGCTAGCCGGTGTGTTCCGCTCGTGATGGCATACATTGTCGAGCTGTCGCTGGGTAGCTTTGAATGCGGAATGGACACGTAGGCCAATAAAGAACGAAAGTACCAGCTGATGCTGAACTGGCGTTGGAGCGAACAAAAAAAAAAGCCTAGCGCAGTCAACTGAGGATAGAAAATTGGTGCCAGTGTAACCTCTGTCACCTTTATCGCGGTTTTTTGGGAGAATAGTTTCTGTATAATTAAGCTTTGATGCAGCTTTGATCTAAAATTAGGAAATATATTCTAATTGAAACGGTCCAAAATGGAGTCAGTCACTTTTATCGTGTTACGAATTACATTTATGACATTTACTAGAAATAAAGATAGATTAAAATTTAACGAGATATAGAATACATGTTTCTATTTATACTGGAGTCGCTTTTTACGCGATTTGTTTTTGGTCAATCCTGACCTTTAGATTCATTCATGAAAAGTCAGGACGTGTTAAAAACAAGCTATAAAAAATGCAGGCCGAGAAATCTAATCGCCTAAAAGCGAGTCCGGTGTAGATATACGAGATACCTTCGATGTGTGAGATAACTTCGTCTACCTTGGATACTTACTGACGACCGACAATAATGTTAAACGCGAAATTCGAAGGCGCTCCATCTGTAGGGTGTCAGGCCATTTAGCCAAATTCCGTTTTGCCGAATTGTTAAAAAAATTACCTCAGATTACGAGTAGTATTAAAGAGTGAATAATAAGAAGTGAGAAGTGAGAAATTCGAGATGGGTAGTGAGTGGTTGGAAATGAGTGAGAAGTGAAAATTAATAAGTGAGAAGTGAAAAGTGAACAGTAAAAATTGAAAAATGAGAAGTGAGAAGGGAGACTGAGAACTGAAACTAAGAACTGGGAACTGAGAATTGAGATATAGGAACTGATAACTAAGAACTGAGAACTGAATATTGAGAGCTAAGAACTGAGAACTAAGGACTTAGAACCGAGAACTGGGAACTAGAAACTGAGAAATGGGAACTGAGGCGACTAATAGCTGAGAACTGGGAACTAATAACTGAGAACTGAGAATCAGAAAAACAGGAGTGGGACTGACAACTAATAACTGAGAACGACAATTGAGAACTGGAAATCCAAAAACTGAGAACTGGGAATTGAGAACTAATAACTGATAACTGAGAAATAAGAATATAGAACATAAGGCTGAGAACTAGGGACTGAGATCTGGGAAATGAGAACTGAGCACTGAGAGCTAAGAACTAAGAAATGAGACCTGAGAAAAGAATACTGAGACCTGAGAGCTGGAACTAGGAACTGAGAAATGAGCACTGCAAAGTAAGACTTGAGAACTGAGAAGTGAGACCAAGAAGCGAAAATTTGCAACAACGAAGTAAGAATTGAGCACTGAGAAGTGAGAAGCGGGTGTGAAATAAGAGAAGCAAGAAATGAGAAATAAGTATTGTAAAGTGAGAAATTAATCCAAACACCATATGTTTTTTACACGGTTGGTATTCCTTAAAATCTCGGTTAATCTAAACTTTTACAGCTTTAGAAATAACATCTAAATTTTCTTTGACTTTTGTGATTTTTTTCTATTCCTTTGTTCTTCTTACTTCTTACTCCTTTCTTCATGTTCCTTCTTACTTATTTCTTTTTCTCATTTCCTTTTCCTTCTACCTAGCTCCTTCCTTCTGCATTCTCCATTGTTCCTTCTCTCTTTTTTCTTTTTCTTTTTTCCTATTTCTATTTTACTTATTTATTCTTTTCATCCTTTTTCCTTCTTCTTTCTTTCTTTATCCTTCTTAATTCTTCCTTCTGTTTTGTTTATTCTTCCTTCTTCCTTCCTGCATCCGTCTTCCTTCTTCCTTGTACTTTATTCCGTCTCCCTTTCTCCGTCTTCCTTCTTCCTTCTCCTTCCTCCTTATTTCTTCCTAATTCTCCCTTCTCTTTTCTTCCTTCTCCCTTCTTTCTTCTCTCTTATTCCTTTTTCCTTCTTCCTTCTTTGTTCTTTTTTCTTGCTTCTTCCTTCTTTATTCTTTCTTATTCCTTATTCTTCTTCTTCTTATCCCTGCTTATCTCTTATCACATTTTTCTTCCTTACTTTCTCCTTCTATATTCTTCCTTTTCGCTTATTCTTTCTTCCATCTTCCATTCTCCTTCTTCCTTTTTCCTTCTCCTTTCTTTTTTTTCTCACTGATCACTGCTTACTTTAAACATCTCATTTCTCACTTCTCACTGCTACATTTCACTGCTACCGCTGCTCTCACTTCACAAAATTAATAAGAAAACATACTTTAACTATTCGTCATTCGGCCAAATGGTGTTCGGCCAAATGACCCTTTCGGCCAAATGGCATTCAGCCAATCGACATTCGACCAAACGGCATTCAGGCGAGTGACCCTAAATCATCTGTAGAAGTTGTGCCTACTATGGGCTCCAGGAGAGACTGGGGCCTAAAAAGATTCACACCCCCAAAACTAAATTCATCATGAACAAAACGATCACAAGACGAGTGACCCTCTACGGCAGCGGATCTCAACCCGAGCAGCACAAGTCAGGCAAAAATGGTTGCAGCAACTTGATTGTGACTAAATCGGGTCACATATGAGTTGCAGCAACCTATGTGAAGCATGTGTGCTGCTAGGGAACTTGGGGTTCATGTATCCTTGGGGGTACCTTCGCTGCCCCCAAACATAACTTATTCTTATATTTTTGATAATTGTGGATTTTTTTTGTTTCAAAACTTTGTCTTGTATATAATATAAATGGCATTCAGTAAATCAAAGCCAATTGAATTCTACCCTTCAAAACCAGCACACTGTATGAAGGGCTAACGAGAACAAATTTTAAAAACCTTCAATTCAATTGAAACAAAATATGGAATCATATGTTAACACCATTGAAACGTTCAATTCTTTTCTTTAAAGCCAACGGCTTAAGCGCCACCTTCGTATCTGAAGGACCGTTAACTCTTTTTGAAATACCCCGGCAAGAGACAACCCTCTCAAGGCAGGTTGAAACAGTTTTTATAGAATTAACCGCACAAATGAACGCACACGATTCGACCAACTTCCAACCAATAATAAAATAAATAATAATCAATTCAAAAAGCCAATCTCCAGAACTGAATGGTTACAACAGTTTCTCAATGAAAAGCTAATCCTAGATTAAATATAAACCACATGTGACCGTCTCTGGTTGAAGCAAAACTAGACTCGAAGTAAATTTAAAATTCCATTTTATTCGAGCTTCCGTTTAATTTAACCGATTGAATTTTTAGAGCTTTACATAATTCTAAATTTATTAAAATTCTACTTTCCTTTCAGGTAAAGCTACAATTGTGACGTCACATACAATTAAATTGGTTAGCCTAAATTATCTATACAGGCCCTATTATTTTGGTGAACGGTTTGGTCTGACCTTATTCATTTTGCAAGCGTCCCTCGACGGTTGCATGCAATTTCCAACGTTGAAACGTGAGCGAAAGCTCATTTGAGGCGTAAGTCGCAGTGTGGGATTCAAACTGCTCGTGCGTATGGCGTTTTAGACGAGGTAGAGATGTCCTCGGGCTTGGTGGAGTCAGAGCTTTTGGTTGCGAAGCTCTACGCCTCACGTCTTGGCTATACGAGCAATCACGGGGCTTTTGAGGACTCGAACCACTCGCTGTGTCCGATCGTTTCGTCCAATTTTGTAAACCGTGACTTGACTTCACCACAGGTGTCTTTACTGCCGCCGTGTATATCGACCGCACCACGCAGGGGTTTTCAAACAACCCAAACTTGCAGCCCACGTTGATTGGGCAACACGCCTAAACAACGCAATCACTTATTAGCTTCACTTCATAAGTTCACCAATATAATCTAGCTTACCTGATAATTCGTTTCCCAATAGTTCACTTTTTATATTTATTCAGAGTACTTAGGAACTCTTAAAATTCAATTTCTGAAACTTTTTGTAATACAAATAATCATTTAATAAAGATCGTTCAATTATAATTCGCGCAGACTTACTCCGAATGTAGTTAATTTAGAATATATTATAATAATTTTAATAATCTTTAAGCTTTTCGAAACTTTTAACTCGGCCAAAATGCGTCCGAACTCAACTTAATACTCCACCAGAATAAAGCGTGTATTCACGATTCAAAATGGAATCAGCTTTTTGTATGATACACAATTGTAACCCAGTGCTGTACCAAAGAATAATGTAATCTTTCCGCATTGGTCAGTTTTGGAGAGCGAGTTTTTTGATTTTCTTAATCGATATTCGTTTTTTGATTCCTTGATTTGGAGGTCAGTGGAAATTGCGCATTAATTATATTTAAACCAAGTGTTTCGCCTTAAGTTACGCAACAAGTTATTTTAGTACTTTATTTCTTGCCTGAATATTTTGAATTAAACAATCTCACAGATAGGAGGCAGCACATGTATACATATATGACTTGTATGCTAATGGTGACACTAAGGGAAATTCATTATTCATTTCAAACTCAAGACATTTATTAAAAGAAATTATAATGAGAAAAACAAAATCTTACATTCGCCAATGCTAATTTTAAAAATTTTGAAATTATAAATAATTTCAAAATTTTTAATGCAAACTATTCTAATCTTTACTGTTATTTTAAAGAGAGTAAGTTTTGATGAGTAGCTTATATACAGTATTCAATTACATTACAATATTACATTACAAAAGTTTTCGCTAAACGTCTGTTCCATCCTTTATGCTCTTTGCCTATTTAAACCATTTCATAACACAATCATACTTTACGCTCAAGTTACTATTTCGTTACAAACAGAACCGAATAACTTCAGCATTGCTGAAAAGATTTTTTTAACCTAACACCAATTTACTTCAGAAATGTCTGAAAACTTTATTCAACCTAAACCAAGTTACTCCAATCATCATTGGAAATTTTTATTCGTTTAGACTCAATAATTATTCAAACAATAATTATGCCTAATTTCGCATTCACGACTATTATCTGAATCATACCTGAACATCCCTAACAGAAACTTAACGAAAACGTCATACGACCGAAACGTCACAGTTTTGTCTCTTTTATACGCATAATTTGCTCTAACCATAAACATATACTACTTGTATCAACTCTAGACCAACATTTGAAAAGGGCGTAACAGCCAAAATTTATTTCTTCTGATTCTTCGTCCACATATATAGCTATATATGTAGACGAAGAATCAGCAGGAATAAATTTTGGCTGTTACGCCCTTTTCAAATGTTGGTCTAGAACTATTCGTGTCGCGTGTTTATTTAAATATGTTTAATTAAAGGAAAATTGCGGTCTATTTTTATTGAAATTTAACTAGGACGAAAGTGATTATTAAAGAACGAAAACCGGGCTATTGAATTCTAATGCAGGTGAGTGAGAATTTCGATCGGAAACAAACAAAGCTGACGTGTTTTTTTTTTCTTACTTTTCTAGGGTTTATAAACTATCTTTGCTAGCGAGTGCGAGGAAACCAGAAAGGACGTCTCAAACACCGCAAGGATAATGCCTCTGAGGAGTATTTTGTTTACAATTTCGTGGTGCTATGAGTTTGGTAAACTACACAGCCATAGCTGGAACTTGTTATGATTGGATTCTTTTGAAACCCTTTCGGACAAGGGCTGTCGACGATGGAGGAAACACGAAGGACATCTCGACATCGGATTGTTTTGCACCTCATTGGAGTATTTTTGCCAGGTGAGTCTGATTTGTTTATGTGCGATTGCACCGTCATAGCTTTGTGAATTATGCACGCTTTAGAAAGGAGCCATGGTACGTTCCAGGGATAGTTTTCCCGTCCATTGATTCCAGTTTGTAAGAATTGGTACCCAGAACTTCCTTAATCCTGACTCGTGTAAACTTGTTTGCCAATTTTCCAACAAAATCGCGACATTTATCCGAAAGATGTACATTTTTCTTGTACACCTCTTGCCCCCTAGTGAAATGATGTTTAGTATTGGCGCGTAGATTGTATGGCTGAGCATACCGTTGGTAGGCTTTCATTAAATTCTTGCGCACCAATTCGAATAAATCCTTCATTTCTGCTCCTAGATGGTTGATATCTTGGTCAGATTCTCGTATAAGCTCGTATTCCGAACCGGAACTGACCATATTCCTGCCAAAATTTATGAAGAAAGGGGTGAAGCCCGTACTGTCGTGGACAGTAGTCCGAATAGCCATGGCGATTTGATGAACTGATGTATCCCAGTCACGATGATTCTTTTGTTGGTTTAAGGTACATCGTATTGCGGTTACAATAACCCTGTTGACCCTTTCCGTAGGGTTTGGACTAGGGTGGTACACCGCCAAGTTCCAGTGACTCACATTATATTTTCTAAGGAGTTTCTCGAAGCTGTCCGCGGTAAAAACCTTAGCATTATCGGTAATGCAAACCGCCGGTACACCAAATAGGTTGAATATAAGCTGTTCGAGGAAGGTGCAGACAGCATTCGCTGTAGCAGTGCGCATGCACTGAACCATTACAAACTTCGAGAAGAAATCCGAAACAACCAACAACCAGATGTTTCCTTTTTTCGATCTCGGATACGGCCCTAAAAGTCCATCGAAATCATTTCCCACGGACGTGAGCACAATTTCGGTTTGCCGCAAATTGGTTTAACATTTATGTTAGGAATCTTTGACTCTTTACAAACAGCGCAGTTGTGACAATATCGTCGTATTTCGGCTGCCATTCTCGGCCAGTAGTACCGTTCCTTCACTTTAGCGACGGTTTTCAAAAATCCTAGGTGTGCTTCCTCATGTATCGATTTGATGATCGGTATGCGTTCTGACATAGGTACTACATATTTCCATCTGCATCCAGCATCTTCCGGTAAGGTTGTATTTGTGACAAATTTGAAAACTTGTCCGTCGCTAATCCGAAAATCCGAGTATCGATCTGGAAACCGTTCAATCATTTGCTTCAGTTGAGCAATGTATGGATCTTCCAAAGTACTTTCAGCACTATATATCGATCGTGAGAGGGCATCCGCTGGTATATTTTCCGAACCCTTCTTGTATTGCAAAAGTATGTCATATTTCGCCAATTTCAGGGCCCACCGGGCAATCCTCGGTGATTTGGATTCAATAGACATACTTTGCAAGAAGGTCAGACTCATCGCATCTGTTTGAACGATAAACTGATATCCCTCGACGAAGTGCTTAAAATTCTCTATGCTTAGCAAAACTGCTAAGCACTCCCGTTCCGTAGCGCTATACCGCTTTTGCGTACTGGACAATTTCTTTGAAAAATACGCGATGGTTTTCCTATCTCCTTCTTGTATTTGAACAAGAACAGCGCCGATTGCTGAGTCTGAGCTATCGGTTTCGATGATAAAGGGAAGGTGAAAGTTTGGGTTTGCCAGCACAGGTTTCGAAATCAAAGCAGATTTAAGGTTGTCGAGAGCCTCCTCTGCTTCCAAGGTCCATGAAAACTTTTTTCTGTCTTTTTTAAGTAGGTTGCTGATAGGTGTCACGATCTCTGAATAATTTCTTATAAATTTTTGGTAAAATCCAGCCAGCCCTAAGAGTCGCCTTATATCCTTCACCGACTTTGGACTTGGATAGTCAAGGATGGGCTGAATCTTACTTACGTCCATTGAAAGACCTCGTTCGGAGAGTATGTAACCCAAATATTTAATCTGCGTTTTGCAAAACTGGCTTTTCGTTAGATTGATGGTTAGTCCAGCATTTCTCAATCTCTGAGCCACTATTCGAATCAGCCTGAGGTGTTCCTCCAAGGTATCTGAGACAATAATTATGTCGTCCAAGTAGACATATACCTTCGTCTCAAGATCGTGTCCTAATACTTGCGACATAAGCCTTGCCATCGTAGCAGGCGCGTTAGTTAAACCAAAGGGCATAACTACGAAGCGGTACAAACCTTTATTCGTCCGGAACGCAGTTTTATCCTTGGCGTTTTCCTCTAATTCGACCTGGTAATAGGATTCTGAGAGGTCAATCACAGAAAAATATTTGGATTTCTCAATCCGTTGCAGAATTCCAATCATATTTGGAAACGGGTAATCATCCTTTTTTGTGCATTGATTCAAACGTCTAGAATCTAAGCATATTCGCCATTTTCCGTTAGCCTTCTTAATGGGAAGCAACGGATTCAAAAAGTCCACAGGTTTTGGGCACTCTTCAATTACTCCCAATTTTTCCATCCTTTCCACTTCAGTGTCAATGATTTCCTCAACAATCGGTGACCAGCGATACGTAGGCATCCGTTTCGGCTTTGATCCCGGAATCAATTCAATATCATGTTTAAGAAGATGGGTTCTTCCTAGTGAACCATCTTTCGTCGCTGGTAATTGTTTAACTGCTACAAAGAGCTGGCGTCGCTCATCCTCCGTTAACGGATGTTCAGATTCCAATTGATTCGGTGACTGGAGGGTTTCTTCCGGTATTTCTACCGTAGGCATTTCCAAGCTTTCGTCTACTTCCGGCTCTATTGGTGCATCCTTCTCCTCGGTTTCGCGATGTATTTGAAAGCAAATGCTTTCTTCCTGTTCCGCGAAGTAATCTTCAATCGGAACCAACTTGCTAGGACCAATTGCTTGCTTAGGTTCAATAATCGCCGGTCCAACTAAACGAAAGCCAAACTTCTTGAGGAAGTCCACACCAAGTATAAGGTCCTTTTTCAGTTCAGGCACTACTATGGTTGGAATTACGTGTGTGATGGATCCGTAAGTTAGAGGTAAATTGACGTATCCCAGACATCGATAAGGTGTGCCATCCGCAGTAGAAATTTTAAGATTTATCGGATGAATTTGCAAACCAAGTTTAGAAATTAGTTTAAGCGAACTCAAAATAGTCAAATTTGCACCTGTATCTGCAAGTCCTTCTATTTCTTCGGATAATATGTTAATTTTAACGTGAGGGCACTTATGCGGTAAAGTATTTACTGTGTAGATTTTGGAAAACGGTAAATAATTGGGGATGGGAATCGATGACTCTTTGGTTGAGGACGACTGATTCCCAAATGTCTCCTCTTCTATCCGTTTTTTGATTCTTCAGTTGCCCGTGTTCCAAGATCATGTTTAATAGGGCATTGAAAAGCAGTAGTACCCGTGTGTCCGCAGATGTGACAAAAAATGGTTTTTCGTTGGTCACATTCTCGCCACAAATGGCCCAATTGTTTACAGTTCCAACATAAGCTTTGAGATTTTTAGACCACCTAGATTGCTCCTATGTCTAGCCGTGTCGGTCTCATTTCGTCTGAAGTTTCGTCCCACTTTCTTGTCCTGTCCGTATACGGCAAAAACTTCATCCAACCCCTCAGGTTCCTCGGCCTCATCCGAATTTTCTTCAATAACTAGCTGATGTATATTGGTTCGGGTGTTTCCTCCAGCTTGATACAAATTGGGTTCCAAAGCATCAAATTTAAAACAAAACTGCGCTAACTGTTCGACCGTTTGAATCGGTTGCAACTCCAGTCGACGCTTGTAGCTCATTTTCATATTTTCTACTATTAGCTCCAATTTTTCAGCCTCTGACATTTTCTTAATCATTCGTTGTGCCAGGGTTTCAATGTCCGTCAAAAAGGCACTGAAAAGCTCGTTAGGCCTCTGTTTTCGATTCCGTAGCTCCTCTCGAATCATGCGGTCACGATTCGGATTGTCGAACCGCATTTTCAAACAAGCCTCTAAGGCCTCCCATGAATCGCATTTTCCTTCATACGCTGTAAACCAAACGTAGGCACTGTCCTTAAAGAGCAAATGGGCATGCATACGCAGCTCAGGTTTACTAATGGCATATGATCGACACAGGATATCGATCTGTCGCAGAAAATCAGACACAGGAATCGCATTGTTGTCACCACTAAACTTTGGCCATTTCTCAATAATGTTGCATTGCTGATGCGGAAGTCGTCGAGAATATTCAACCGGACCTAAAGCGTTTTGACTCATCCTTGGAACGTAGGGAAATTTAGCATTATGTCTTGGTTGCACTGGACTTTCCACACGGGGAGCAAAACGGGACTCTGATATGACAGGAGAACGCATTCTTGTATACTCACGATTATCTCTTTCTTCCACTTCCAGAAACGGATTACGCGACGTCTGATTTTGAAGTAAGGGATAAACCGGTGATGCGGGGGTCGGCACATGTTGCGATCTTTCCTCTGGAATGCCTCTCGAACTCCTGGACACTTCCGGATCCCGCAATCCGATGTTACTGATCTGGTCCGCTAACTGAGTGACTAAAGTGTTGATGACCGCTGGCCATTGAGGAGCACCATTAAGCATCCTTGTAAGATATGACTGCACATAGGCTTCAATGTCAGTTGCATGAACAAATTCACTTAAATCTACATTTCTCATTTCAGGATTGTTCGACGTCGGAGAAGATGCAGCTCGTATACCGGGACGATCGTTTCCCGAGTTGAAAGTTGTAGGCATCGGTTGCTCTAGAGGTCTCGCATCCGGGTTGTTTCTAACCAGTGATCTAAGATTGAAGACGTTGTCTGGTAGCGGAGATGGGAGTCGTTCACATGGCAGGCGATTCGTTGCTGGTTTGATGTTGACGCTTGATGATTCCCGAACGCTCTGCGGATCCGGATTACCATCTAACCGCTGAGTACCCTGTCCTAGCGGTACCGTTTGCCGACGATGATCCTGATAATTGACTTCGGGTCGGTTGATTATGGGTCCCTCTTGGAAAGACCGAAATGGATTAGGCTGACGATCGACATCCAACAACGGTGAACCTCCAACAGCCCCTTCATCCTCCGTCGGATTCAACTGGACACGCACAGGTGGCTCTGGAAAGGCTTTTGCTCTCACAGATGTCACTGCTTCACGGTGCTTCGGAATCGCACCGGTCTGACTAGTCGTTCGGATGGTACTGGGATTACTCGACGATTGCGGCTGGGCTCGCATGGGAACTATTTTACAAGTAGGCACCAGAAAGTTGGCCTCGATGAAATCGACCCCAAAATATTGGTGAGCAAGTCGATTAATTATGTACAACATCAACTTTTGATGCTCTTTCTGCAAACTGTTTTGAGGTACGTATCGACGAATTCGCTTATGATAATGTACAAGCCGCGATAGATATCCGTTGTCAACTCCGTTAGCCATTTGCGTTTCCATTCCTTGAAGTATCGCAGGAACTGTAGCATAATCAGACTCAAACTCATGGCGAGAAGGTAGCACAAGCTCGGGATCTTCTGCCGCGTGCAATAGTTTGTGCAAAGTGCGTCGCTTGGAAACAATCGACTCATGTGTTGAGCAATTTCTAATAGAAAGCTCATAATCAAGTTCATCCTCTAAAAGGTCATTTGCATGAATTTTATAGGCATCCATATTTCTAAACAATTTCAATCCAATCATAAAGTATTTATAGTATAGAAGAAAAATGTATTCTAAGATCTAGGTTCTTAATAATACGAATTCATTGGAACAAATTTTTAGCGATTAACTATTATAATTAAATTCTTCGAAACTATTTCCCAACAAACTTAAACGAGCTAATCCATAACCAATTACAATCTAAGCTACTCAAATTAATCCAATTCAACAATAACTAATTACAACTCTTTCTCTCAGGCCCCACGTTGGGCGCCAATGTAACGTTTAATTCTTTTCTTTAAGTTAACGGCTTAAGCGCCACCTTCGTATCTGAAGGACCAATAACTCTTTTCTTAAATACCCCGGCAAAAGACAACTCTCTCAAGGCAGGTTGAAATAGATTCTCAGAACTAACCGCACAAATGAACGCTAACGATTCGACCATCTCCCAATCAATCATAAAATAAATAATAATCAATTCAAAAAGCCCACCTTCAGAACTGAATGTTTCTCAATGAAAAGCTAATCCTAGATTAAATATAAACCACATGTGACGACCGTCTCTGGTTGAAGCAAATTTAAGTAAATTTAAAATTCCATTTTATTCGAGCTTCCGTTCAATTTAACCGATTGAATTTTTAATTCTAAATTTATTAAAATTCTACTTTCCTTTCAGGTAAAGCTACAATTGTGACGTCACATGCAATCAAATTGGTTAGCCTAAATTATCTATACAGGCCCTATTAGTTTGGTGAACGGTTTAGTCTGACCTTATTCGTTTTGCAAGCGTCCCTCGACGGTTGCATGCAATTTCCAACGTGGAAACGTGAGCAAAAGCTGCTTTGAGGCGTAAGTCGCAGTGTAGTATTCAAACTGCTCGTGCGTATGGCGTTTAGACTAGGTAGAGATGTCATCGGGCTTGGTGGAGTCAGAGCTTTTGGTTGCGAAGCTCTACGCCTCACGTCTTGGCTATACGAGCAATCACGGGGCTTTTGAGGACTCGAACCACTCGCTGTGTCCGATCGTTTCGTCCAATTTTGTAAACCGTGACTTGACTTCACCACAGGTGTCTTTACTGCCGCCGTGTATATCGACCGCACCACGCAGGGGTTTTCAAACAACCCAAACTTGCAGCCCACGTTGATTGGGCAACACGCCTAAACAACGCAATCACTTATTAGCTTCACTTCATAAGTTCACCAATATAATCTAGCTTACCTGATAATTCGTTTCCCAATACTTCACTTTTTATATTTATTCAGAGTACTTAGGAATTCTTAAAATTCAATTTCTGAAACTTTTTGAAATACAAATAATCATTTAATAAAGATCGTTCAATTATAATTCGCGCAGACTTACTCCGAATGTAGTTAATTTAGAATATATTATAATAATTTTAATAATCTTTAAGCTTTTCGAAACTTTTAACTCGGCCAAAATGCGTCCGAACTCAACTTAATACTCCACCAGAATAAAGCGTGTATTCACGATTCAAAATGGAATCAGCTTTTTGTATGATACACAATTGTAACCCAGTGCTGTACCAAAGAATAATGTAATCTTTCCGCATTGGTCAGTTTTGGAGAGCGAGTTTTTGATTTTCTTAATCGATATTCGTTTTTGATTCCTTGATTTGGAGGTCAGTGGAAATTGCGCATTAATTATATTTAAACCAAGTGTTTCGCCTTAAGTTACGCAACAAGTTATTTTAGTACTTTATTTCTTGCCTGAATATTTTGAATTAAACAATCTCACAGATAGGAGGCAGCACATGTATACATATATGACTTGTATGCTCATGGTGACACTAAGGGAAATTCATTATTCATTTCAAACTCAAGACATTTATTAAAAGAAATTATAATGAGAAAAACAAAATCTTACACCATGCTTCTGAAATAAAATCTAGAGTCTGTAGTTACGGAAGCCTCCATTTGAGAGGCTAGAAGGCTTTTTCCAAAAAAAACAGTTGCTTCGTTGCAAGAGAATTGGAAGCATCCTTCTACGCTTCTCGGAAGCTTGCTTCCAAGCAGCTCGAAGCCTCCTTTCAAAAGGCTCCGAAAACTCTTTCAAAAGATTCGGAAGCTTCATTTCAAGAGGCTCGTAGGCTTTCTTTCAAGTGGCTTGTATGCCTCATTTCCAGAGGCTCAGAAGTGGCTCGAAAGCTGCCCCGAAAGCTAACAAACCTCTATTCAAGAGGTTCTGAATTCTTTTTTCAAGAGGCTTGGTAGCCTACTTTCAAGAGGCTCAGAGGCGACCTAGCTCAGAAGCCTCTTTTTAAGTGACTCGAAAACCGCTTTTCAAGAGGCTCGGAAGCCTCTTTTCAAAAAGCATTGTTGCCTACTTTCAAGAGGCTCGGAAGGATCCTTCGAATAGGTTCAGAATGCTTCTTCCAGGACGCTCGGAAGACTACTTTCAAGTGGCTCAGAAGCCTTTTTTTCAAGAGACTCGAAATTCTTCTTTCAAGAAACACGGAAACGTACTTTCAAGAGGCTTAGGAGCCTCCTTTCAAGTGGCTTGAAAGCTGCCTTTTAAGAGGCTCTAAAGCCTCCCTTCGAGAGACACGGAATCCTCCCTTCAACAAGCCTCTTTTCAAAAGGCGCGGTAGCCTACTTTCAAGAGGCTTGGAATGGTCCTTTTAAGAGACAGGAAAGCCGCCTTTCAAGAGGCTCTAAATCCTCTCCTCAAGATGCTCGGAAGATGCCTTTCAAGGGGCTATAAAGCCTGCCTTCGAGATGCTCGAAAACCTCAAATATTAAAAAAAAAATCTTATAGGTAGGGTGAAAGATCCGATAGTCGTGGGTGTTCCTATAGTTGCGGTAGTGTTGTTTTTGCAAAATCTACGAATTGAACGCAGTAACCCATGTAGTCCATCAATTTGTTGACAAGTCAGTAGGCGAAATAAAAGGAAACAAAATTGGATTTCGCTCAAAATCGGTAAAGTATCACAAAAATACCTTATCTTTTTCTCGGCTTTGCACCAATAGTTGCGGTAGTGTTCCCATAGTTGCGAGTCCCATATGAAAACAATGAGATTCGCAACTATAGAAACATGAATTAAAAAATAACGCAACTATTGGAACACTGCACCAATAATTGGAGGTACTATTTTAGGTGGCAATAATGGATTCTGCTGCAATTACAACACTTTTCGGATAAAATATGTTTAACGATCTTTCTTATACACTCTTGAGGTAAGTGCAATGAATTTTAGACTTGATGAGAAGCAAGAAATAGTGGAGGAACGTGCTTAGTTCCTCCACTATTGGGTCTTGTACCCTAGCTGGACGCATCACGGAATAATGAAAATTTCCCCCAATATCATGGGGAGCCTTATTTCCCGTTAGTTTTCAAGTCCTTTTTTACATATATTATCTTCGCTTTTTTTTTTCATTTAGAGCAAAAAAAATAGGGGGTACCTCAATAAATGTAAAAGTTCGAAGAGGTACCTATCAAGAAAAGATTCAGAACCTCTGCTCTACGGATATAAGGATTGAATCCTGCTCGAGGGGGACTTGCAAGCACTTGGATTAATAATTATTCGCTAGCGTCTTAGGGGAAAATGTTAGACGGTTTAAAAAAAAAATGTCTTCCTTTTACTTCCACTAATTCGCGAATTAGTGGAAGTAAAAGGAAGACAAATTTGTTCAACCGTGAAGCACTTGGAGTTTTCAAACGACGAGTTAGGACCGCCTACAGCGATGAGCAAGATAAGGATGTGTGGCGGTGAAGGATGAACCACGAGCTTACTCATCGGCAAATCCAATATCAGAAAGCAGCTAAAGCTGGAAGGATACGTTGGGTAGAGCATGTTGTAAGAATGCCGGACAGCAACCCAATAAAGATGGTATTTGCTTCCGTTCCAGGTGGTAAACGTAAGCGTAGAGTGCAGCGAACTAGATGGACCGACAAAGTACAAATAACTTGACGAGTCGTGGTTGAAGGAATGTGATCACGAACCGAGTAATTGTGGTGTAAAATTGTTGTTTCTTTCTTATCTGTTTATATGTACCCCTATGGTCGCATTCTAGACAGTCTGTTGTTGGTTATTTCATGCATTCGGATTTATAAGAACATTGTTATGATCTCTCCAAACAAATGATCCCCAAACACGGTCTCTATGCCTACCTACGAAACGCTTGTTTACCAAGGGGGAACGGCTCACAACAGCGTCAGTTCCCTATGATAGGGACGATTGTCATCCGAGAGCCAGCGAGGAACTTTAGGCAAAACTGTGCACTATGGTCCACCGGAAATTAAAAGGGGATTGGTGCTCCAAAAATTCAGGAGGGGCTGGTGTCTAGCCCTGCAAGCCAGCCTTAAAAAATTAAGCAAGTAAGAGAATACAAGGATCGGCGATGACCACAACGACGCTCAGTTCGTGGAACTGCATCTATAGGCAGCATTGCCGGAAGAGGGATAGCTCGATGGGGCCCCTCTTGAGGATTGCTAGAGTACAGTTGGGTATGTGGATCGAAGTCGACGGAAGTATCGGTTCGATGAAAAGTGCAGACGGATTCGGGAGCAGATCCTACAGAGCAGCCTCTGTGTGCGGCCTTTTCTCAGCGCGCGCGTATCAGTTGAGTGAAGTGCTTTTATCTCGCATTCAGCTGACTGTTGAGCGATCTAAGGGCCGTTTAGCTGCAAAAAAATAAGTATGCACCGCTGGGAGTTGTTGGGAATTTGGGCACACCAAACTGGGTGCCCCAGTTCCGATCAGTTGTGTGGCAATTGCGCTAAGAGCCACCACAATGCCATGAATACTGACCTGTCCATGAAACCTGACCA
Source organism: Armigeres subalbatus (assembly GCF_024139115.2). NCBI lineage: Eukaryota > Metazoa > Arthropoda > Insecta > Diptera > Culicidae > Armigeres > Armigeres subalbatus. Next base: position 403,903,457 of record NC_085141.1, read on the forward strand.
GTGTCCAGACCAAGCGTACTGTATGGCCGGTCGGCGGCTCACGCATACCAGGAATGACAATATTATTGAACTGTGATGAACCTCTAATCTGTTTTCACAGGATTCTAGTACTAATTCTCCTCTTTTAGAAAATCGAGCGATCAAAATATTCTATCGGTGAAATTTTGAGAAAATTGGGTTTAATTTTTTGCCTTTCTCGTATACTAATACCGCAAAAACAAACTTTTTAAAAGAGGCCCGAAGGCCCAGATTTAAAAACTGATCGACTCAGCTTCTAGAATTGAGGTTATGTATGTGTGTGTCTGTCTGTGTGTATGTGTGTGTATTGTCTAGCGCACTTATCTTCAACCGATTTTCTCGCAATAAAGAATTCGCATTCGACAGTGAATCTTGTCGGATCGGAATATGGGCTTAAAAGTTATAAAATCAAAATACTATTCTTATAATATACAAAAAAAAGAAACATTTCCGCTAAGTGGATTTATCGGGGCATTTCAACGTAATTTATTTAAACGAAAGTGTTGTTTTTTTTTTCAGTATATTCTTTAATGATAGTTGTTTAGCTATTTTGTCAAAATTCAATGATGTTTGAAAGATTACAATTTTGTCAAATGTATTAAATATGGCTACTATTATACGCGACTACAGCATTCAAAAGTTTGGTCTTATATTTCAAATGTGTTATTGGCACCTTGTAGTTTTCCCAAATTGCTGCGAAATCACTGTGAATGGCTTCGATTGTTTGTTCAGATGATCGTGCCAAGCCTTCACCTGTAATTTTACAATGATCAGTAATATGAAACTTCATTATGTGTAATTTTGGTGTGATAGGTAAATTTTCTGATTCCCAGCTGTCACAAAACTTATCAATAGAAGTTTGATATCCTTCCAACAGATTATTGCCAAAACATGCATCCAACACTTCTTGCAAGTTTCCCAAAATACCGTAGTAGGACAGCAGGCCTTCGTTTTTCAGAATTATACGGTTTGCAATTAGGGTGCGGCAGTGACGTCCGGTGAATCCGAATTGTGTTTGTCGCGAAGCACTCGCTGCTGCCGCCCAAACTTCAGCCGATTTTGGATGACGTGCAGCAACGTGGTCGTAGAAACCATTCAATAAACCCAACAACACACCAAGTGAAGCGATGGTGGTGGACATTCTTGAACAATCTCTGCACTATCCTCACCACAGAGAACACAGTTGAATAATTTCTTTGCGTTTTTATCTTTTATGATAACCATTCCTCAGCATGTCTCTTGATGGAACCGACAGTGCGGATATCTCCTTGAGTAGTGTTCAAATAGTTCTTATGTACGGTACAATACGCACACGGATGGGATGCACTATTCGCCATAACTCCTGCCAATATGTTGATGACTTTCCAATCACCTGTAGATAATATGTGATTATTGATGAGTTCAAGAAATTTTAATTCAAATATTCATACTTGCTACAATAGCTCTTAGCTGATGGAGTTTTAAATGATTAACCCATATTTCGTGAATATTCTCATAATTTCTTGAACATTCGGTGCCAAAGCAATCAGGAATGTTCGACGAACACCTGTGTTTATGAACCTTAGCAACTTCTCTGCATCATCTTCATCCTCTATGTTCAAAGTTATTTTCAGTGATCCTTGTCCTCCGTCAATACCAACATTGAATTTAGTCCGTCCAACATTGCGCCTAGCCTTGACGTACTCAATCAGCCCAGTAATACTCTTACACAATACAATTGGCTGCATTGCCACAGAGTGAGACTTTCCTTGCTTGGTAACCATACGTAAAAGCTTTACTTCGAAGAAATCGTCAGGTTCGTGAACAAGACTTCGATGTGCTGGCTCAAATCCAAGTTGAATAATTCTTCGTCTTCCCTTTCTAATATTTTAAGCCAATTTGATCGAAGTAGAGTAGTATAAGTGGAGTATGAAAATTAAACAAATAAATTACCTTTTTAATGATTACATTTAAATCGGTTTTCCATGCAATTACATTCTCGTAAGAAAACTGTGTAGACTTTTCTTTTTTCTTTGTTACGCTATTTACAACCGTAACTCGTGTTGCCTTTCCGTGCTCATTGGAAAACGTAAGGTTTCCATCTTATGATAGCTTTTTTTTTGGATGAGCTTCACTTTGAGTTGGTCCTTACAAGGTTCAGCCATATTTGATAAATTATGTAATTTGGACCGCTTTGAACATGCATGTGACTTGCCAGGGGAAACTTCTGATAAGCACTTCGTACACAGTTTCTTAGACATCGGTCTTGACTTTGAAAAGCGTTTCGATTGCTTGGAAAAAATAGTTTGGCGCGCAATTTTGCAGATATGGCAACTATTGTGATCAGATGAGCTTCTTGTCTTCATAGATTCATCCTTGCTGTAATCATGGAGTGAAATATTCTGCGCAATCTCTGCTTTTTGATCGCCGGTAAACTATGGCATAACAACTTAAACAAAGAACTTTCGGATATATTGAATTTTGTTCATCATAAAACGGAATGAAATGCTGTTTGATAATAATGCTTATCGTTTTGTACACTGGTTTCACTTTTGAAGATTTTTTAAAACACAATAAAAAAAAGCACAATTCGTGGTTTCTCATGGTCTTTAATTGAAACTCATCAACCAAAAAATTGAAAAATGAACTTGATACGTAAAAATATGAAAACAACCGTTTCCAAGGAGTTTTCAAAACTATTGAGAGGTCTGCTTTGTGAATGATATGGTAACTACCATTTGATATCGAAATTTGCTAACGTCGCCTACTTAAATCACTAAATATTAACAAATAAATCTCGCTTAACTTTTCAAAAGGACCTAAGTAACATTTTTTTCGTGAATTAATTTGAATACTGCAATCAATAGCTTTCATGTTGTTCTGTTGATTGCGCTATTCAAATTAATTCATGAAAAAATGTTACTTCGGTCCTTTTGAAAAGTTCAGCGAGATGTCTGTTTATATTCTGGTGCATATAGTAACTACAGCACAAAAAACACATTTTTACAAAGTTGATTGGAAAACTTGGGCAATTTTAACTAAAAATTATCAAAATTCTTAAAACTTAATTTTCTCAAAATTTCGCCGATAGAATATTTTGACCGCATGATCTCCAGAAAGGGGAGTACTTGTATTAGAACCCTGTGAAAACAGATCGGAGGTTCATCACAGTTCCATAATATTGTCATTCCTGGTATGCGGGCTCTCAAACACTATGAAACAGGCAAAGAAGAAAGTTGCCAAGGTGAAAGAGAATGCGGCCACAATATCTTTACGGATACATCAGAAACATCGGACAACATGGATACGAGTCTGTCCCTACAAATTCCGAAGCGTGGACGCGTTGCAAACGACTCCAGTGACAGCAGGAAGTCTGCAGAGGTCGCACCTAAACCGTAGCGTGGAGCGACGCGCGATGCTGTCAAAAAGGACAATAAATAAGTGGTTTACTAAGGTTATTCAGCCTTTTCTAATTAAGTCCTCTTCGCGACTCCAACGTGGTTGCTGCAAATAACCCCTTTTTGCACCGTTGCATCCCCTATCTACTTCAGTTGTTGATTTTAGAGCTATTACGCCGAACAGTCTCCCATCATCCTCCAGCGCCCGCTCACATTTCCATCACTTTAGCCCTCAGTGACACATCAACGGGTTCCTCAATAACAACCCGGGCAGAAGCCATGAACAGAATAACATAACATGATATGGACTTGATTGATATAAGAGATTAAAAAACAGGCAGCCATATAAAAATGTTGCACTGAAACATCATTTAAATATCAGGATACACACCCTAAATAGCAGCACGCGTGTTCCACATCTCGAGTAGACGAAAATAGCTCAATAATATCAAATGTTGATAAGCTAGCAAAATGAGATATGGACCTGATTGATATAAGAGATAAAAGATCAGACGATATTGTTATTTTATCTCTTATATCAATCAATTCCATATCATGTTTTGTTGTTCTGTTCATGGCTTCTGCTCGGTATGGGTTACGACATCTTATATGTGACTAGATTTGGTCACTATAAAGCTGCTGCAACCATTTTTTCCTAACATGTGCTGCTCGGGCATGCAATTGATCACTTCCTAAAAATAGCATAACTTGGTCTCCTCATGATATGCTCGATAGCCGGACCAACCCCATTGTGATCGCACTCCAGGATGTTCACCACACTACACCCTCCCCCATGGACGGACCCTCTCGGTGCGGAATATCGATGGTTCTGCGAACTCGGCTCGTTTGGCCTTCATGGTCACCATAGTGTCTTTTTACCTTACAAACGAAAAGTTGCCCGATCTGCAAAACCAGCTTAGGAGGATCTATAAAGAGCTACTGTCGCCGGCGCTGTCCTCGGTGATGCGAACTCATACCGCGCCTCCTGGGGCAGCCGTTCGAACAACATCAGAAGATTTTTTTTACTCACCCACATTCCACAGGCGACTTGTGGAATCGGCCATCGATGTCTCGATAGCTTTGAGATCCATCGTGAATCGGCTGCTCTGATCCACCGATGGGGACCCTAAGGGCAGCGATCACGCGCAGATACTCGTGGCGCTTAACAGTAAACTCTTCGAGCAAGCTGGCTGCAGTGCCTACCTAGACCAAATTCAACGCGAATTAGACGAGAAGCCACCTTCCACGGTGAATGAGCTGTCGGACGTTATAATCCGGACAACTAATAGTACTATCCCGAAGACCAGCCCAACCCCAGGGCGGGAAGCCCTCCATTGATGGAGTGACACCACAAATGGTTCTATATTCGCCCGAATCCCAAATGCCGAATGCCAAACGCCCGAAAGCCCTTGAAATGAAAAAAAATCTTTTATCATAGAATCATAACAACGTAAGTCTTAGGTGATATGAAACTTAGAATCTAATTAACGCAAGTGCGATCCCCGTCAAAACGCTCAAACCACTCACCTGGCTTGTATGAAGCAACGAGCCCTTCAAACTTTATGTTCTACTCAATGTTTTTTTAGGCTACTTTGCTATTGGCTGGGACTGAAGCGATCGCAAAATATCAGTGCCAGCTATTCGTTCTTCTAGCTGGAATTGCTTTACTGTAGAAGGGAGGATTACCCTGTTCTACCAGCAAACCCCATTTGTTATGCCATCATTCAACATGATTCATGATAAAGGTACAATATACTTATATAACCGAACCGTCGCATAAAAACGTAAAACCCGTTTTTGAGCATAAGAAGACTAAAAGCCATAACCTCAAATAAGCTAATAGCTTTCAATCAATATTTTCCTTCTCAATTTCACATGCTGTTCTTTCTGATTTAAAACTTTTCTCACTGAGAAATCTAGAAGAACCTAAATCAGCATTAGAATATAAGAAGGCAAAATTATCAATAATCGGAAATTTTGATAGTCACCTCAGGTTATGTTGATTCCGATACAGCTCTGCTAACTTTATCAGGTTTGTCTCTGCACTTCACCGCTTGTTGAGAGAGTTTGGTTCGGTATCGAACAGAATGGATTTCCAGCGCATTTGAGAGCATGTTGAGACTTGGGCATTTGTGGTAATATTTTTTTTTCGGTAGTGGCGTCTGAAGTTATGAACACGACCCCTAATAGATTCGAGATAATAGGCAAAAGAGAGCGACAGGAATATGTATTTTATGTAAAATCAGTTCATTCGGGCGATTGGCTTATTCTGGCGAATGGCTTTCGGGTGAATGGTTTTCAGGCGGTTGGCATAAAACCCCACAAATAAAGCGGTTAAGTGTAAGTGCAAGGCGCTCCGTGGCCTCAAAACGGCAAAGGGATGCCTAACATCAAGCAGACTTAAACTGGCTAACCTTCTTATGGCGCACCAGGCCGACCGGAATGAGTGCCGCCAAACTATCTGTGAGGTAAATCCTGAGCCACCTTCCTGGACGGAGTCAGCAGCTAGCAGTCGACCACTGAGCTATAGAGGCGCATCGGCTGGATGCAGGGAAAAAGACGCTCCAACGGTATCTCACTGTCGATCAATGGCGTTGTCCAGCGTTATCCGGCCCTAATAGGCAATGCATTGGCTGACCTTTGATAACATGCATTGCAAAGCCTCGTTCCATTTTTTTGTCCAAAATTTTTCTTTACTACCGATCAAACACACTTAGAATGTTGTACCAAACTCGGTTAACTTTTAACAAAATTTTTATCTGCTGAACCCTCAGTTCTCTATTCGGTTCAACAAATAATAACCGAGCGCTCGTTAACTATTCTCTCAAGTTCAAGCTGCCGAATTTACCGAAATAACTCGGTTTACTTTACCAAAGATAACCGAAGTTCGATTAAATAGTATTACCGAGAGCTGTCATGTGAACCGATCTTACTGTAAAACAATAACGAAGTTTGGTTAGATTTTTCAGCATCAATTTTTCAATTTTGAGAAATAAAAATTGTTTTTTTTTTCTTTTTCTTGCACACAATCATTATTTACTTCACCATAAAGATTATGAACTGGAAGGAGAATCTTTCATCGTCTATCGATTATTTCAATTCGTTCCAAGACGTTAGGCAAGAACGTTATGAGATAACAAGCTTACTTATTTCTGTTAAACTTATTTCAATCTGAAAGTAAAAACAATGATCGTTAAATTAAAATCGGTTTTTCCATTTTTTCTTAGATTGTTCCACGCACTTTGTCTGTAAATAATATGCAGCACAAATTTAATAACATATAAAAAATTGTTTGTTCAAAAAAATGTTTTCTCTAACCACACTTATTTAAATGGTTGCCGTTGAATGTATTTGTAGCTCTCTCGTACTTTATAATAAATAAATGAACAGTTCGTTCCCATACATCCGCCATGGTAGAACGGTTAAAAACTCGCTTGTTTGATTTAATAACCAAAAATGCACAACGTAGAGGTATTTTCACCCGTGCGCGATCATAATTTTGGTGCCATGCCGATGTTCATCGCCTCATGGACTTTGGTGTATCCTTCCGATATACCGCCGCCACCTTTACTACTCCCGCAGCTTTTGTCCGTTTGAACAACAATTTGCGGCACTACAGAAACCTCAAGGAGGAGCTGGAGGACCCCGAGTCGAGCAACTCCGGGAGGTGTATGACAAGCTCGCCCGGCGAGACCGGTCCGTTGATGAATTTGCTGAACGATCGAGATGGAGGGTCGGGACTCCGATACCGATTCCAACCCGGACAACGGAACGATACACCAAAGTCCATCATCGAGAGCTGAGCCCTTCCTCATCGTCGTAGTCGTCCTCCTCCTACGAGTGCCAGAGAACACACGTCGGCGATCACAGCTACACCAGGACGCGGCGGCATGCTGATTCCAAATAGGAAGAAATCGACGTCGTTTCAATAGGCGAGAAGAATCTCCCGACAAATCCGACTCCGCGCAAGAAGCACCCCGTCAACTCGTCGCACCACAAGTTATGATTGGGCTGGGCACGGATGAAAATGTCCCTACGTTGTGTATTTAGGTAATGAAATAAAACAAGTGACCTTTACACCGTCCTTCCATGGCGGAGGTATAGAAACGAACTGTTCATTTATTATAAAGTACGGAAGGACTACAAATACATTCATCGGCTTACATTTACATTAGGATGGGTGGAGAATACATTGTTTTGCACAAAAAAATATCAAAACTTGAAAAACATGTCTTCCTATATCGTTTACTTAATTACTTAAGAAAATGTGCCAGGATTGGACGGTTTATATTAAAATTAAGTTTTGTAATGGTTTTTACCGGGGGTCTGATGTTTTGGTTATGTTTCCGTAGTGTAGATGCAGTCTCGTTTCTTCTGCTTATCGTTTATGAAACTGTCAGTGTGGAACGCACCTATCTCTTTCTTTCTCATGATTCTCCTTATGGCTGTCAGTGCGTAATTTTCAATGCTGGCTACGAAACGAACTGTGGTGGAGGTATACAAGTGTCAGTCCCCTGGTTTTTACGTACCGAATAAGTACACAAAATTTTGATTCATTTGGTTTCTGTCAAATTTGTTCTGATGTGCTAATCAATCGGTTTCAATTTGAAAACATGAAGTTGAATATTTATTTTCAAACGAATAATTCGGTTCTCATTAAATAAACGAATCGGTTCGATAGAAATGTGAACCGAGTTTGGGCATATTTTTTAAGTGTGTAGGGGACTATGAACTTCCATCAATTTCCTGGATATGGTCAGTCTGCAAGAAGTTGGTCAGTATCGACAATTTTTAATTCATTACTTCATTAGCTCATGCTTCAGGATGGGAACAACAGATCTAGAACATCTTTTTCGGGCATATTCGTATTGTAAATCATATCGACGGTTTCGTGCAATACTGGCACAACTAAAAAAAAATCGTTTTTGACATTTTGATGGCAAAGCACGGAAAATGGTTTAAAATTTTACCTTACAATAACTCAGGTCGAAATTCACAATACACTGATCCCACATAAAATATGGGTCACATTGTAACAATAATTAGTCACTTCATTTTGCATGTTAGTCAAATGAAAACGACTCATATTCGTGCGTGACTCATGATTGTGAGGTGGCTGTACATCAAAAGTTATGCGTAATTCAAAATATGACGATTTTTGGGAAGAGTTCATATAAATCCCTGAATTTGATCATTTTTATATATTTTCTTGCTGAAACACACAAAACTAATCCATTTTAACCAACACACGCAGAAAAATTCGTGAAATTCGAAATAATCACAAATCGTTTCTGAAATTTTGTCAACAAAAACATGTCCGTGATTTTTAATTTATCAAATTATTGCTCATGTGTGCGTGCCTAGTAAGAATAATTTTCCGATATCAGTTCCATATGTTTTGTCCAGTACGTCTGTACGTATTTTGTGTGACAAGTACAATGGATACACTATGCCCAAGGAATCGAGAATGTTTCCCAACCGAAAACATCCTAGGCCGGACCGAGGATCAAACTCGTAATCTTCGGTTTGGCAATCTAGCGCCTTTTCTCGCAAGGCTAACTGAAGACCCCTTGCAATTATGTAGAGGAATTGTACCGTACTCCATCTCATTGAACATATATTCATCACATCACGTAACAAAGCACTCACTGATGAAAAAAATCACAAAATTAAGAAACGAATCAAATTCTTTTAAAATTGCTTTGTTTTTCGTGGGATGAATATCGGAGCTATGAGATGATGTCCAGGAGCAGTAACCCTATTTTTCTATAATGAGATGAGTGTTCTACTTCTCCGTGAAGTTAAATGCATTTTACAATGACATGGAAATGCAAAACATACACAGGAACAAATACATACCCATAATAATGGATTAAAAGTGACAAGTTCATGAAACCATGATCTTAATTCATGATTTCAGGAATATTATTCATGGTTAAATACAAGCTGTGTGTTCAACTGTTTTCTCAATCTCAACTACCAAATCGTAACGTATCAGATGCGTTACGTGAAAATAAATCATGAATTATATTCATGGCGTATTTTCATAACATGAAAACACGATAGATTCACGAAATCATGAATAACTTTCTCATTTCGGGGAACGGATTTCCACATACGTGTAGACATATATTTTAATAATAAAATTAGAGGCGAAAACTAAGATTTGATACTATTCTGTTCCTTTTAAACGGAAACCGGCCAGTAAGAAGGTTGTGCGACTTATATCGGCCTTCGCTCGCTACGCAATTCACTTTTAACAGAAAATTTCAAGTCTGCTGTATTCTAACGGAACTATCAAATCTTTACTTTCGCCTCTAATTTTATCATTAACCGTCTGAGTTTGAAAGATGACATTAGCGTTTCCAAATGATTGTATTAATGAAATGTTGTGATTTTGTTATGGTAAATTCTAATTTTTTCACTTTTAATTTATTTTTTATACAGACAGACTTGCAGTCAGAGGCTGGCTCGCCGCTTTATAAGAATTATCAAAAAATCGAGGCTAGTATATGGATTATTTCCATTTATTTAAAGAATCTTTCAAATTTTTTGGAAGCCGTTTATGTCAAATAATTGTTGCGATCCTAATTTCTCCACAGACAATTTTCCAATTTCAGTTTGGAAACTTATTATTTTATAAGGTACATTCTAGCTCTAGTCCATGAATATTAAGCATTGGAATGCTATGATCCGTAGCCGGTGTCATCAAAAGTCGGTGCGTAACAGAAATCAATTCCATCAGACAGCTCAGTTGATTGTTGTTGTTCACATCCAAAAAGTGTAACACCAATCAAACATTTTCGTTCTTTTATGTAAATATGTATCATTTGGTTCGTTCCACTCCAACCGTTCGATATTTTCATCATCGTAAAATGTTGTGTACGATTTTTGCCACCTTTCGTACTTCATTGTAAACTTGCTGGCTGTAGCTGTTGCTCCACAAAAAGAGTTATCATCTCGCTATATCTGTTGCCACACGGAAGCTTTATATGGGGAAAACAGCTCACATCATTACTCTATGTTGTAGGTATGTAGTTTTTTTTCGTAGCATTTTTTGAATTATTATCTGCCGCCCTCCCAGGTTTCACTTACACTTTTCGATCCGCAACCGTTAAAGCTCGTTCACACCAACCAAAACACGTTTTTCCTCGAATCGGCTTTTGTGCACACATACACTGAATTTTCCACGTCGATGCACTGTTTTAATCCTTTAATCCTTTTTTAATTTAAATTCTTGCCTGTGTTCACCATCGCATCGATCGGAGTGAAGCACTGCGCGGCGGACTTTTCAATTACACTGAGTGAATCCTTGCGAAAAGCGGCCACAGCTCACACCCATGTCGGCACGCGCGATTGACTGGGATGGCCAAAAATCACCAACTCAGCTGAGTATCCAAAGCGAGCGGGTAGATTAACACTTTATATATTCGGCCCAAATTTAATTCCACACTTTTTTTTTATTTAGTGCTGACTCCATTCACAGCCAGTGATGTCACTCCGAGAAAGACACCTGCTTTGTACACAGAACTGTTTAATATCCAAATTGTTTGGCACTTTTCTCGTGTGTCTACGGCAGCCGCTGCGATGTCAACGGCCAACAACCCAGACACAAAAGTACACCTCAACCGGTAATCCTCGAAATGTCAGTTAATCCCAGCATAAAAAGAAATCCACCAACAGTGCCAAATTCCTCAGCACGCCGTCGTCCAACTGACAGAGACACGGGCCAAGTCCACATCCACCACACACTATCTCTCACACAAAGCAGCAGAACTCCACAGAATGGTTACAATCCGAAAGTGGCCACCGGGGAAGCCAAACCGAGGACGAGCTCCAAGCCGAGAAAAGTCTAAACTGCTACTGAACGGAAAAACAGCCAGCACCAAAAGTAAAAAGGATCCCCGAACGGACGTGCAATGCGTGCGATGTCTCGCTCGAAAAATTTACTCGGGAAAAACTCGGCCCGTTCGCAGCGAGAATAAAAACAGGATACATGTTGCATCATCGGCAGCGCGCTGCTGCTGATGCCGATGATGGTGGCGGCGCAATTCTCTCGCAAACGCCGGAAAGAATCCTCGCTCGAAGAGGAAAAACTCTCACTGTTTACACTCCGGCCGGGAAAATTTGATTTTTTTTCTTGCTGTTTGGCTGTGGGTGATGAGAGAAAATTTTCATGCGATAGCGGGTTCGATGTCTCTCTCTCGGTATGGTCTTAGGTGAAAGCTTGCTTAGAGGGTCGGCGAAACAAAACAGAGAAGCAATAACCACGTGCGTTTTGTTTCTCCTGATGGTGGATTAGCATTTGGGAGCAGCGATACCACGTGCGATTAGAGATGTTTTGATGTTGTCCTCTCGTTCTCTAATGATTCTCTTGAGGGTACCCGTATGTTGCGTGAAGATATTTATGCCGGTGTGCAACAATTTGGTGTTTCGAATAGTATCCAATTTGATGATTGTATTCCAGCAAGTGATCTGCAGATACAAATTGTAAATTCTATAATGAGAATTATAGAATTTGCTAATTAACCGTCTTAGACAAGTTTAGTCTTCTTCTTCTTCTTATATACATACCCTACTGGGACAGAGCAACTTAGTGTTCATTAAGCACTTCCACAGTTATTAACTGCGAGGTCTTTAAGCCAAGTTTCCATTTTTGCATTCGTATATCATGAGACTAACACGATGATACTTTTATGCCCTGGGAAGTCGAGACAATTTCCAAACAGAAAGACCATCTTAGACGAATAAATACATTACACTAAAAAGAGCTTAAAATATTGTTTCTGAATTGGCTAATGTTTAAACTAATTCATCGATCATCGTTACCCTGGAATACCTGAATACTTCGAATAAGTCAGCACCAAGAACAGGTCACTGCTCATAATGCCATTGCTAGAAAATGGATCTTCCTTCTCTTATCTTTTCTTATTCATTTTTTTTCTCCTTGAGCTTTCGTCATGTTTTGTAACGGGCTTGGTAGTCATATGGCTACTGCTTCTGCCTCATACGCAGGAGGTCATGGGTTCAATCCCAGGTCCGTTCCATTCTTCTACTTTGTATCTTTCTCAATATTTCTCATGTTCTAGCAATCGCTAGAACTGGAAATGGACTTCCATACCGTTTCCATTTCAATGCTATACTCAACTTGACAATTCTAGTAGTAGCTGCTAGAATTGGAAATTGAACGAAAAAGTTCGTTTCCTACATCCAATAAGAAATTCTATCAGTTGCTTCCTTCTAATCTGTCACATTGGGAGCTCATTAACCCAAGACGAACATCTGCCTCTCGAACCTAACCCAAAAATTCCAACAAATTCCGCATGAACTCGTGGCAAGTGCAGAGGTATAATTCGGCTTGCAGTGGGCGAATGATTGCATCATCATTTCCTTTCCTTTCCCTATATTGACTTGCATTCTGACGTGGCAGGCGCCAGTGTGACCTAACAAATGAGATCACCAGTACTTGTACATTGAAGATTAGTGCTAGTCCCAAGCAAACATATGTTGGTTCTCTGTGCAAGAACAGCTGATCTGGCCATAATGGAGTAGCAATAACGGGCAGTCAATCAAGCTCAAGCTTGAGCTTTCTGCATGTTTTGTTCTCCTTTATGATTCATTTTCTTAAAATGCAGAACAATTTTTATAATGTTCAAATCCATGTCAAAGCATCAATAATTCTTTTCTACTTATTTTTTTTCTTCGTTGCTGGCATTATATTCTCTACTGGGACAATGCCGCCTTGAGCACTTAAACACTTATTAACGGCAAGGTACCCCGAGTAGACGAAAATAGCTCAATAATATCAAATGTTGATATAAAAGCAAAATGAGATATGGACATGATTGATATAAGAGATAAAATATCAGACGACCATGTCAATATTTTGCACTAAAATATCACGATGAGATCAAGTTATGTTATTCGTAAGAAGTGTTCAATATCATGTGCCATTAATTTGTTCTTGTCCAAAGCATATCTTGGTTATTCTGCTCATGGCTCCTGTCCGGGACTTGATACCACGAGTGCTTGAATTTTTAACATGGAAATTTTGTTGGCCAGACCAGCAATCCAACCCAACTAGAGGTGTACGCTGGCACGATAACTGTCGGCGGCATTTTGCTCGGAGGCGGTGAAAGCCATCTTAGTCGGCAAGACGATTTTTAAGGCAGAGAGATTTTCCTGGCTTTTTTATGGAATTTTTTTTAACTTTTGAATTGGGGAAATAAAATCAAATTTACTCCTAAGGGAATTATTTTAAAAAAATAAATAAAATAAAGCTCTTCTGAATTCCCACCAGATAATTTTTTTTGATTTTTTCACACCTTTAACCCTTCCGTTACCAACCCCCTTTTTGAAAACACAGATAAAAATCTTTTTGACTGTAACTTTTTTGTCTTTTAACATTTTTTATCGCAACTTTCAACAAAAGAAGCGGAATTTATTCAAGTTTTAGGAGTTTTATGGATTTTTAGAATTGGCCATTCGGAGCCAGAGTTATTCCGGGTTTAAAATGGGTGTTAGCTTTTGGCCATTTTTCAGAATGCATTCTAGGGTGCCAGTGAAAATAACATTTTCGAATTTAAAAAGAATGTCGATTTTTGTTTACTCACAAGTTTCATTACCCCAAAATATGACCCTATGCATAATTTGAGCTCAATCGGACATGATTTAGGGGTGCCTAAAATACATCAAAATTTTGAAATTTTTACACATGAACGTTTTTTCAAGAGGGGACCAAAGGAAAAGTCAAAAATCGATTTTTTGTTTTCGATGCCAAATGACTTAAAAATGTATGAAACGTCAAGATCTGATGTTACTTAAAAGAAAATGAAAAAAATCGATTTTTTCTCCTAGAACAATTTTGGGACTTTTTCACGTGATGAATAAATTTTTCATCGATTTTTAACAACGTTTTCGTAGCCAAAAATATCCCCCTATGCCAAATTTGAGCTAAATCGGACATGTTTAGGGGTGCTCAAAATTATTCAAAACTTTTTTTTCTCACAAGCAGGAAATAATTTTTTGTTTTTTGATGCCAAAGGACTCAAAATGCATGAAACTTTGAGAATTATTTTTTTGAGAAAAATCGACTGTTTTGGGACTTCATTCTTCATGCTTCATTCTTCATTCTTCATTCTTCATTCTTCATTCTTCATTCTTCATTCTTCATTCTTCATTCTTCATTCTTCATTCTTCATTCTTCATTCTTCATTCTTCATTCTTCATTCTTCATTCTTCATTCTTCATTCTTCATTCTTCATTCTTCATTCTTCATTCTTCATTCTTCGTTCTTCATTCTTCATTCTTCATTCTTCATTCTTCATTCTTCATTCTTCATTCTTCATTCTTCATTCTTCATTCTTCATTCTTCATTCTTCTTTCTTCATTCTTCATTCTTCATTCTTCATTCTTCATTCTTCATTCTTCATTCTTCATTCTTCATTCTTCATTCTTCATTCTTCATTCTTCATTCTTCATTCTTCATTCTTCATTCTTCATTCTTCATTCTTCATTCTTCATTCTTCATTCTTCATTCTTCATTCTTCATTCTTCATTCTTCATTCTTCATTCTTCATTCTTCATTCTTCATTCTTCATTCTTCATTCTTCATTCTTCATTCTTCATTCTTCATTCTTCATTCTTCATTCTTCGTTCTTCATTCTTCATTCTTCATTCTTCATTCTTCATTCTACATTCTTCTTCATTGTTTCTTGTTTCTTGTTTCTTGTTTCTTGTTTCTTGTTTCTTGTTTCTTGTTTCTTGTTTCTTGTTTCTTGTTTCTTGTTTCTTGTTTCTTGTTTCTTGTTTCTTGTTTCTTGTTTCTTGTTTCTTGTTTCTTGTTTCTTGTTTCTTATTTCTTGTTTCTTGTTTCTTGTTTCTTGTTTCTAAGTTTCAATCAGGGTGTGCAGAAATTGCTTGTTACAAAACCTTCTTCGAATAACAATATGCCATAAAAACAAGTTTATTAAACTTGTATACAAATGCTAACAATACCAAATTGGATAGGCAGCCCTCACCGAGAAATGATAATAAAACGCTTTGTTCTCGCTTATTTTGTTTTATATGCCATATTTTTTTTTGTTAAATTTCTTGGCTGTGCATATGCACAGCATATGTTTCGAAATGGACAAATTGATATGAAATTTGCGAAAAAGAATCCACGTGTCTTGGAGGGACTCGAACCCTCAACCTCCTACTCTCTAGATAGGCGTGATAACCCCTACACAACAAGACCACTTAAAGGTTACGTATGCGGAAAAGCCATCAGAATCCGAGTACCAACCTCCACCGCGGTTAGCTCTTTATTGTAAATTGAATTTCTTTCGGATGCTTGATTTGTCCTATCGTCACATGTGCTTTACTTGTATATCCACAGTCAAGCGAGTGCACATTGTTTATTAAACGAGAGGATCGCACTCCATGCCCCCAGCAACGGACTGGGCGGGACGGTATAGAATGCGAATTCAATCGCACTCTGCTGTGCCAAAGGCTTGCTTGGCTAAAGCATTTGATGAGTTTGATTGCCTTTACGTAAACGGTCGCGTGTACTCAGACGACTAATGACGGTGAAAGACCGACACTTGATTACAATTAATTGCATATTATTCGGCAACTCGGCCGTACGAAAACCTATTTTTGTTAAATTTCTTGGCTGTGCATATGCACAGCATATGTTTCGAAATGGACAAATTGATATGAAATTTGCGAAAAAGAATCCACGTGTCTTGGAGGGACTCGAACCCTCAACCTCCTACTCTCTAGATAGGCGTGATAACCCCTACACAACAAGACCACTTAAAGGTCACGTTTGCGGAAAAGCCATCAGAATCCGAGTACCAACCTCCACCGCGGTTAGCTCTCTTTTTTGCAAATTGAATATCTTTCGGATGCTTGATTTGCCCAATCTCCACATTTGCTTTACTGTTGTATATCCACAGCCAAGCGAGTGCACATTGTTTATTAAACGAGAGGATCGCACTCCATGCCCCCAGCAACGGACTGGGCGGGACGGTATAGAATGCGAATTCAATCGCACTCTGCTGTGCCAAAGGCTTGCTTGGCTAAAGCATTTGATGAGTTTGATTGCCTTTACGTAAACGGTCGCGTGTACTCAGACGACTAATGACGGTGAAAGACCGACACTTGATTACAATTAATTGCATATTATTCGGCAACTCGGCCGTACGAAAACCATTTTTTTGTTAAATTTCTTGGCAGTGCATAGATAGAAAGATATTCAATTTGCAAAAAAGAGAGCTAACCGCGGTGGAGGTTGGTACTCGGATTCTGATGGCTTTTCCGCAAACGTGACCTTTAAGTGGTCTTGTTGTGTAGGGGTTATCACGCCTATCTAGAGAGTAGGAGGTTGAGGGTTCGAGTCCCTCCAAGACACGTGGATTCTTTTTCGCAAATTTCATATCAATTTGTCCATTTCGAAACATATGCTGTGCATATGCACAGCCAAGAAATTTAACAAAAAAATGGTTTTCGTACGGCCGA
The DNA here is from genome assembly GCF_024139115.2 of Armigeres subalbatus. NCBI lineage: Eukaryota > Metazoa > Arthropoda > Insecta > Diptera > Culicidae > Armigeres > Armigeres subalbatus. The sequence continues at coordinate 403,920,355 of NC_085141.1, forward strand.
GTTGCCGAATAATATGCAATTAATTGCCATATTTTGTTCCAACAGCTGTGTAAAACAAGTTTGAATACATCATCATGAACAGTGCCCCCCCCATTTGGAGCTTTTAAAAAAAAATATGATGGGGTATGGCCTGCCGAATCAGTTTTTTATCATGACAGCTTGCAAAAAAAAAGTCTCCCACGGTATACTATATATTGGAAATGTGATGATTTTGATGATTTTTTGTTTCATTTTTCAATTTATTTTTTTATTCTCTTTTGGATACAATCCCTAGTATATCACTTTCCTTGAATCGCATCTCGTACTGATATGAATCCAGATGAACTATCCTTCGTAACTAACACAATATCTTATTCCACGATAATCGTGGAGATGCAGAGGTAGCAACGAGAGTCGAGTTAACAATCCCCTTCCTACATGACCTCTCATCCATGACCTCCTTTCTCCTTCGCTCAATTTAATTTTCACACAATTTAATTTGTTATTTATATGAAGCTTATGAAAAAGATAGACCCCCCTCTTCTCTTGAGCACTTATATAATAGGCTAATGGTTCCTCTGGCATATGGAAAATTTCTCATTTTTGCTTTATGAAATTTTAGTTTCTAATCCTAGGCCCGTTTTCATAACCATTGCGCTGCCTATGTTCGCATATTAATCACAATGGGCATATTTATCATACTATAATCGAATGTAACAGGTCAGAAAAAAATCCTGAAAAAATATTAAGTCATGTTTGTCAGTTTGTGTTTGGGAAAAGACCACACATGCGTCCTATTTACACTATAATAGGACTCATATGCGGTCATTTTTGCCTTTCTCGTATACTAAGTATACGGTAAAGGCTATATGATCGCTCCAAAAACAAACTTTTTATAGAAGGCCCGGAGACCCATAGTGTTATATACCAATCGACTCAGTTCGACGAATCGAGGTGATGTCTCTGTGTGTGTGTGTGTGTGTGTGTGTGTGTGTGTGTGTGTGTGTGTGTGTGTGTGTGTGTGTGTGTGTGTGTGTGTGTGTGTGTGTGTGTGTGTGTGTGTGTGTGTGTGTGCGCAAAACTACTCAACAAAATGTCACTCATTTTTCGGGCACTTATCCTCAACCGATTTGCTCGCAACAAGTTGCATTCGACGCAGAATCCTGTCCCATTGTTTCTTATTTGAAATTGGCCAGATCGAACTATGGGATCGAGAGTTATGGCCAAAATACAAATTCATTTGAAAAAATCGCGTAAAAAATGTCACTCATTTTTCGGGCACTTACCCTCAACCGATTTGCTCGCAACAAGTTGCATTCGACGCAGAATCCTGTCCCATTGTTTCCTATTTGAAATTGGCCAGATCGGACAATGGGGTCGAAAGTTATGGCCAAAATACAAAATCCTACGAAAAAATCGCGTCAAAAATGTCACTCATTTTTCGGGCACTTATCTTCAACCGATTTGCTCGCACCAAGTTGCATTCGACGCAGAATCCTGTCTCATTGTTTCCTATTTGAAATTGGCCAGATCGGACTATGGGATCGAAAGTTAAGGTCAAAATACAAAATCATACGAAAAAAGCGCTTAAAAAATGTCACTCATTTTTCGGGAACTTATCCTCAACCGATTTGCTCGCAACAAGTTGCATTCGACGCAGAATCCTGTCCTATTGTTTCCTATTTGAAATTGGCCAGATCGGACTATGGGATTAAAAGTTATGGCCAAAACACAGAATCATACGAAAAAATCGTGTAAAAAATGTCACACATTTTTCGGGCACTTATCCCCAACCGATTTGCTCGCAACAAGTTGCATTCGACGCAGAATCCTGTCCCATTGTTTCCTATTTGAAATTGGCCAGATTTGACTATGGGATCGAAAGTTATGGCCAAAATACAAATTCATACAAAAAAATCGCGTAAAAAATGTCACTCATTTTCGGACACTTATCCTCAACCGATTTGCTCGCAACAAGTTGCATTCGACGCAGAATCCTGTCCCATTATTTCCTATTTGAAATTGGCTAGATCGGACTATGGGATCGAGAGTTATGGCCAAAATACAAATTCATACGAAAATATTGCGTAAGAAATGTCACTCATTTTTCAGGCACTTATTCTCAACCGATTTGCTCGCAACAAATTGCATTCGACGCAAAATCCTTTCCTATTGTTTCCTATTGAAAATTGGACAGGTCGGACTATGGGATCGGAAGTTATGACCAAAATACCTTTTTTCATAAAAATCACAAAAAATGTCACCTATTTTTCGGACACCTAACCTTAATCGATTCACACGCAACAAGTTGCATTCGACGCAGAATCCTGTCCCATTGTTTCCTATTGAAAATTGGCTAGATCGGACTATAGGATCGGAAGTTATGGCCGAAACACCATTTTAGCCTTTTTATACGAAAAGGCTGTATGTTCGCTGAAAAAATCAAACTTTTACAGAAGGCCTGGAGACCCATAGTGTTATATACCAATCGATTCAGCTCGACGAACTGAGATGATGTCTCTGTCTCTCCCACTTCATACGGGAGTTTGGCAGAAAGACGGTCATGAGATTTATATCATAACAAATATTGCCCTCCGCTCGCGTGATGGGAATGACATTTTCGTTTTCTTTTTGTGTAGTCGGAGCTTCAGTTCAACTAACATCCAAAAGTGATATCCTTAAAATATATGACTGGGTGAAATGAAACAGGGTTATGTACGTCAAAAAGATTGGAAAAGGAAACAAAAATGTCGAAATTCCTATTAGCATATTGCGAAATCGCATTTTCTCGCATTTCCGGATGTTGCAACTGCATCGCGAGTAGTGCGCAACTGTGCCATAGTCGGGCACCACTCGCGATGCAGTTGCGACATCCGGAAATGGGACAAAATATTATTTTCGGTTTTCAACTGGATCTACAATATCTTTGCCATAAATAATCTGATTTTCATAGAATGGACAATGGAATTTGTCTTTTTTACTCCTAGCCACTAGCTCATCTTTTTTCAAGCACACACATTTTACGAAGGTCGAGAAAGGCACCATCACCGCTAGGTGGATTAATCTGGGTTTAATATAGGACAAATGGTTTGTTTTTTTTCGATATTCAGTCAATTTCTTTTGTGACACAAAAACCTAAAACTTCTAATTTCTCTTTGATGATTCAAATATCACATCAAATTTGTGGTGGCCGTCTACAGCTGTTTCCTGGAAAGGCTTTCACTTTTTACTACAGGAAAAGCCGGCCATAAATCTTAAGAATCAAAGGCCCGACCAAACTGCTCACGTACCACGCTGTCTGTCCTGCTGTCCGACCACCGACTATGCTGGCGAACGGATTATACACAAGGGACAAATAGTGGCGTCAGTCTACCCCCTTTCCAACGCACCATGCGGCACGCAAGTAAAAGCCGGGTTTATGAAATTACCTCCGATGATTGTTAAATTTAATGGGATTGGAACGGTCTCCAGCGGTGAAATAGGAACACTTCTTTTGAAGGGAAGATTTGTGCGGTTCGATAACTATGGTAATAGACGAGCAAATTGTTACGTGCATTTTTTGAGTGGGTTCCAATTATGAATGGAAAATTGAAAGATTTCAAAAATGATAAAAAGCGCTTCAGTGCGAAGCCCGAACATAGAATTGCATCGCACATCATTTCGCTAGACAATGTTGAATGGCGAAATGATGAATGTTTGCGTGACATACCCGAAGGGAAGGATCTAATGCGGTAGATTAACTGCAATGATTAGCTTCTGTTGCATCGACCGAGAATAAAGGAAGCCTAGAAGGACCGCAACAGCCGAAAACGCTAACAAGGGAAAAACGTTAAGGGGGAGTCCTTTTTCCGTAGTCTCTCCGTCGCGACGGTCGTTTGGCAACAGTCAGGTTCAGGAAGCATAATGGAATCAACATCTGTCAACCCAATTTACCGGGCTGTCCCTTTTCCCTTTGCCCTTTCTAAACGTTGTGTTTTTAATCTTCTAAGGATTCGTCTGGCGGGCCCGTGCTTTGAGCAGGCTATAATTAAATTTTGACATGCTAAATTGCCCAGCAAAAGTCAAATAAAGGATCCATTTACGATGGAATATTTTATGTTTTACGTACTTGAAAAGAATAGATCAATACTAGATACACATATATGTGAACGAATGAATCCAAAGCTATAAATCACGACCTTTCATTCCAAAGTGGAGTGTTAGGAATCGACTGCACTGTTCGTGTAGGTAACCAAAAATTATTTTTCGACTGACCACTGAAATTACGAACAAGGAGCATGCCCGGCACCAAACTCAAATCGCAGGTCGACCACAATTCAGGCGGAAGCGTCTAAGGCAAATTGAAATAAAATCATATAGTGGCAGCAGTTGTGGAAATGAACGTTCACCATCCCATATTTACTTCGTTCGGTGCGGTGGTGGCCTGTGTATCATCAAGAGTCCGCCGGCAAAATGTATGCAATTTGAATGACTTCTTGTGAAAATGGGAAGAGGGAGGAAAACTGCCTCACTCAGGAAGGCTAATTGCCGTAATTGAGTTAAAAATCAATCATCGCTTCTGGCGACTACTGGGGGAAAACTGTTGTTGCTTCGGTAGCAGCCACTCGAGGAAAGAAGCCTTCGTTGCCATTGTTGTGATAAGTTATGAATTATTAAGTTGAGCGTTTATTGTTTACAGTTTACGATGATAACAAGGCACTTGATTAGGGCTATTAGCCGTATGGCATGATCGTTAATTACCGTGCTCTTGACATGTCACAAAACATGCGTAATGGGGCAGATTTGTTTCGATTACTGTAGGAGAAAAAACACAACTCTGGTTCGATTCATGTGCATGGGGTTCTCTCGACAACGTTTTCAATTTTCACTCGATAACTTTTACTCACAGATCATGCCACACGGCTAATAGATTATATCAACCTTCCGGGACACGCATGGTCCTGGACCACTCATGCAGTCCCGCCCCTCTTGTGAACAACAAGCGAGCTTTTTTCGAAGGTGTTGTACTTTTTACAACAGTGCGAGTTCCGGAAGGTTAAGCTTCAGCACTTCAGCTGAAAGTTTAGGATGAAGTAATCTGTGATCTGTAATGAAAACTGTCGGGGATACGATTTTTTTTGGGTAAAATACTCTAAAATATCTAATCGATACTGCATGTCACTTACCTTGAGGGTGAATCCAAAAGAACATCAACATTATTCTATGAGCAACTACCCGTTCAGACCCTGCCTTACCCGGGTTGGGCAGTTGTTTTTCGTAAATGTCAAATGCAGGATTGTTAGTAGGATTTCTTCACAACTCACCAACTGTAAACATTTTCATGATTTTCACGCTTTTTATATAATCTTATTTCAATTTTATTTATATATAAACACAGCCCCAGTACCATTTTGATTTTATAATGGATTTAAGGCATTCTTATAAAATATAAAACTAAAAACATTACATCTCAAGACGAATCGATTAGTTAGAAAATCGGTCCATTCGTTTGAGAGTTATATTGCCTCAAAGGACATGCAAACTCATTTTTACATAAAGAGGTATGTTCCGATCGCACGGAAATCTATAAATGTTGCATGGTTGCGAATACCATTGTTTTCTTACGGTACTCGCAAGTATAGAAACACCATTTGAAAATAAGGTATTTGAGGTTTATTTATCGATTTTGATGGTATTCCTGTGATTATTATTGTTTCTTATAATGACAGTACACCTAATTAAACAACAATGTGGGTTGCTACGTTTAATATGTAGTTTGTCTAGAAACTATACCACCGCAACTAGGTCCCAGAAAGTATAAGCACGACTGAAAAATAACATTACGACTTTGGTTTTTGGGGAAAATTGAAAATTGTTTGGCTTTTATATCCTTTAGTATCTTTTGCGACCTTGTATAAGGATCTTCCACACAAAAGTTTATCGTATAACTTATCTGCCGCCAACCGCAAGTCGAGCACATCTGTATATGGACGCCCATATAGTGCTCGACTTGCGGTTAGCGGCAGTTATGTACTCATGTTCTGACATATGTGGCTTTTTATTCGCTTCGTGTTTAGGGTAAGACGGTATAATATGCCCCCCCCCTAAGGCAACTCATTGATAACTTTTTACTTTTCAACGCAATTTATGCAAACTTTGTGTTATTTGGTAGTCCAAGAAGTCGCAAATGCTTTGACTGTGAGTAGTCATATGAAAATATTACTGAAAACACATAATGAAGCATTAAAAACCAACATAAGTCCATTTAAGCAGGTTTGAATTACATTTCTATAATTTCCATTTCCAGATGGTCGCTGGCAATCAACGTGGGTTCATTAGTGGTGGTTGTAGCGACATAGTGCTGGATGGTGAAAAATTTGAAGTGGTAGAAGAATTTGTGTATCTTGGAACATTTGTGACGTGCGATAATGATGCTACCCGCGAGGTGAAAAGGCGTAATGCAGCTGCAAATAGGGCTTATTACGGACTTCGTAACCAGCTTAAGTCCCGTAGTCTGCAAACGAAAACAAAACTCGCGCTGTATACTACTCTGATTCTTCCGGTGGCTTTATACGGCCATGAGACATGGACGTTAAAGGAGGCTGATGGGAGAGCTCTCGGAGTGTTTGAGCGTAAGGTGCTGCGGACAATACTCGGCGGTAAACAGGAGAACGGTATGTGGCGGCGTCGCATGAATCACGAATTGTACCAGGTGTACAAAGGGCTGGATATTATTAAGCTTATACAACACGGCAGACTACGGTGGGCTGGTCACGTTATTCGTATGCCGGAAGAACGTCAAGCGAAGATAATATTTAGTAGAGAACCCGGAGAGGCCGCAGGCTTCGTGGAAGGCCGCGTACACGATGGCTTTTTGCAGTTGAAGAGGACCTGAGGGTGCTCAATGTTCAGGGCGACTGGAAGCGATTGGCCCAGGATCGAGTCCAGTGGAGAAGGATACACCATTCGGCGTAGGTTCATCGAAGAGCTGTAGCCCATCAAGTATCAAGTAAGTAATTTCAATATAATTTGGAAGCAACTGCTGCAAGCTCGCCGCGCTTGTGACCAGTTGGTAAGGGCATATCGTCCTGCCTACACTGGGGCGTTTTGGCCAGTGAAACATATTTTAGAAAAAAAGTTACATTTTTGAAGAAGGTGGCAGTTTTATATCATATTAACCACTGAGAAAAGATATTGTGTTGCCCAACTGAGTGTTTCAGTGCCAGTTTTGCGGACAGTATGCTAGCGACGACGCTCCAGAATCTTAAGCAAACAAACATTGAAAGTTACATCAAAACTGTAACTTTTTGTATTTTGCTATTATTTTCATTATAGAGTTTTGGCACTTCCTCAGCAAGCGTTCTGGGAATTTTCACCTACCCCGGGCAATCTGAATGCCAAAGGGAATTAGGCTCTGTGGATCTCATTCGCCGGTTGACTTAAAATCCTATAATAAACGTTTGCACCGGATGTATTAGTTATGGTGGTTCAGGAATCTTCTTACGATGCTGCAAGTTCCAAGAACCACTGTCTTTTGGATGCTATGGAGGTTATGAGATAGTTCCAGCTCTCCTAAGGATCTCAGAAGAGATTTCGGGACGATTCCGGTTGCTGAGATAACAACCGGAATTATACGCACGTCCTCCAGGTGCCACATCTGCTTCAACTCCTCCGCCAAGTCGTGGTACTTCGTTATCTTGTTGGAGAATGTTGTTTGGACATTATGGTCTAGCGGTACAGCAATGTCGATGAGGGTTACCCGCTTCATCCTTTTGTCGTAGACCACAATATCGGACCGATTGGCACGAATGAGGACATCCGTTATGATCTCGCGATCCCAGTACAGCTTCACGAAACTATTTTCCAGAACCGGGACAGGCACATATTTGTAGTAGGCGACAAACTGGTTAACCAAGTTGTGCTTTAAAGCAATCTTGGCTACTTCGTCATGACGACCGAGATAGGCTGAATCAGCTAAGGCTGAACACCCGGACACGATATGATCGATCTTCTCTCCTACTGAATTGCACTTCCTGCAGCGGTCCTCCACGTTTTCGTGCAATATATAGTGCCGATAGTTCTTCGTCGCAATTACCCGGTCCTGGATGGCTAACATGAATCCTTCTGTTTCCGAAACCCCGCACCTCGCACCAGCCACGTATTCGACGCCGCTTTGTCGATATATTCCAGCTCCAGTTGATGGGGGTGCGTCCCATGCAATTCCTTCTGCTTCCACGATGCGATCATCTCGTCGACAGATTTGATGTCGCAATTCAGCTGATAGTCCTCCTGCGCCAGATGCAGGGCACTGAATCCGTGGTCAGCTTCACACACAGCGCGATAGATTTCGTGGCGGTTCTGGCTTTCCACGAAGTATCTTCGCAACTGCTGGATCTGGGAAACACATAGTGTTTGTATATCGGTGACGCCTCTTCCTCCTACTGTACGTGGCAGGGTGACTCTCTCAATGGACGATTTTGGATGGCGCATGCGATGCTTAGTGTACTCGTTCTAACGCCTCTAAGTCAGTCTTGGTCCACTTCACCACCCCGAAACTGTATGTCAACAAGGGCACGGCAAACGTGTTTATCGCCTTCACCTTGTTGCCGGCCGACAAGAGGCTCTTCAAAATACCGTTGACACGATGCAAGAACTTTTCCTGCAGCTCTTTCTTGATCATCGTATGGCGAATTCCTTTCAGTTGCAGGAAACCTAGGAGCTTGTACGTTTCGCCTTCAACCATGTTTCGAATCTCCTCCTGTTCGTTGACGCGGAAACTGTCGGCATCCACCAGGTGACCCCGGTGTAGATGTATGGATCGACATTTATCGATACCAAACTCCATCCGGATGTCGTTGCTGAATACCGTTATTATTATTATTTATTCAGACTAAGGCCGAAGTGGCCTGTGCGGTATATAAGAGTCTTCTCCATTCGGCTCGGTCCATGGCTACACGTCGCCAACCACGCAGTCTACGGAGGGTCCGCAAGTCATCTTCCACCTGATCGATCCACCTTGCCCGCTGCGCACCTCGCCTTCTTGTGCCCGTCGGATCGTTGTCGAGAACCATTTTCACCGGGTTACTGTCCGACATTCTGGCTACGTGCCCGGCCCATCGCAGTCGTCCGATTTTCGCGGTGTGAACGATGGATGGTTCTCCCAACAGCTGATGCAATTCGTGGTTCATTCGCCTCCTCCACGTACCGTCCGCCATCTGCACCCCACCATAGATGGTACGCAGCACTTTCCTTTCGAAAACTCCAAGTGCGCGTTGGTCCTCCACGAGCATCGTCCAGGTCTCGTGTCCGTAAAGGACTACCGGTCTAATTAGCGTTTTGTAGATTGTCAGTTTGGTACGGCGGCGAACTCTATTCGATCGGAGCGTCTTGCGGAGTCCAAAGTACGTACGATTTCCAGCCACTATGCGTCTCCGAATTTCTCTGCTGGTGTCATTTTCGGCAGTCACCAGTGAGCCCAAGTACACAAATTCTTCTACCACCTCGATTTCGTCACCACCGATGCAAACTCGCGGTGGGTGGCTCACATTGTCTTCTCTTGAACCTCTGCCTATCATGTACTTCGTCTTCGACGTGTTGATGACTAGTCCGATCCGCTTAGCTTCCCAGTCTGATGTAGGCTTCCTCCATCTTCTCAAAGTTACGTGCCATAATATCTATGTCGTCGGCGAAACCAAATAGCTGGACGGACTTATTGAAAATTGTACCACTCGTGTCAATCCCTGCTCTTCGTATTACCCCTTCCAAAGCGATGTTGAATAGCAAACACGAAAGACCATCACCTTGCCGTAACCCTCTGCGGGTTTCGAAGGGACTCGAGAATGCCCCTGAAACCCGAACTACGCACACCACCCGATCCATCGTCGCTTTGATCAACCGTGTCAGTTTATCCGGAAAACCGTGTTCGTGCATTAGCTGCCATAGCTGATCCCGATCGATTGTATCATATGCGGCTTTGAAGTCGATGAATAGATGATGTGTGGGCACGTTCGGTCCGTGGTGGAGCGTTCGCCCATAAAACCCGCCTGGTACTGCCCCACGAACTCCCTTGCAGTTGGTGCTAGTCGACGGCATAAAATTTGGGAGAGTACCTTGATGGCGGCGTTCAGCAATGTGATTGCGCGGTAGTTGCTACAATCCAGCTTATCGCTCTTTTTGTAGATGGGACACACGACACCTTCCATCCACTCCTGCGGCAAAACTTCCTCCTCCCAAATCTTGGTAATGACCCAGTGCAGCGCTCTAGCCAGTGCCTCACCACCGTGTTTAAATAGCTCTCCTGGTAGTTGGTCAACCCCAGGGGCTTTGTTGTTCTTCAGCCGGCCAATCTCCTCCTGGATTTCCTGGAGATCCGGAGCCGGTATAATTATGTCCTGCGCGCGTTCTCCCAGGTCCATCACCATACCGCCATCTTCGTCTGCCACATCGCCATTCAGGTGTTCTTCGTAGTGCTGCCGCCACCTTTGGATCACCTCACGCTCGTTCGTAAGAAGGTTCCCGTTTATGTCCTTACACATATCAGGCTGTGGCACGTGGCCCTTACGCCAAAGTCGCCAAAGTCGGCTTTGTCGTTTCGGATGTGGTTGTAGAACTCCCTTTCGTTGATGTTGAACATTCGATTTTGCTCCTTCCTCTTCGAACATTCTCCATAACGTCGCAGTCGTTTAGCAAGAGCACTCAACCGCTGTACATGGGTGTCGAGGATCTTAGTTATGTTCGCCTCGGTGAGATCACGGAGTTCTGTGGGTTTCACAATTTCAGCAACATTCCGAACTAGCCTGGTTGATCGATTCCCCTGCTTGTACTGTGTTAATCGGCCAACCTTTGACCGCAGTGTGGCGATACGGGTCTCCAGACGTCGCATCCACGCGGGTTTTCGTGCTTTGGGGCGTGCGCGTCCATCACTCTCACCTTGTGGGCGCGTTCGCAATCCCAACGTTCTTACAACAGTCACTGCAGCCGAATACACGATAAAATTATTATTATAGAGTTTTGGCACTTCCTCAGCAAGCGTGCTGGGAATTTTCACCTACCCCGGGCAATCTGAATGCCAAAGGGGATTAGGCTCTGTGGATCTCATTCGCCGGTTGACTTAAAATCCTATAATAAACGTTTGCACCGGATGTATTAGTTATGGTGGTTCAGGAATCTTCTTACGATGCTGCAAGTTCCAAGAACCACTGTCTTTTGGATGCTATGGAGGTTATGAGATAGTTCCAGCTCTCCTAAGGATCTCAGAAGAGATTTCGGGACGATTCCGGTAGCTGAGATAACAACCGGAATTATACGCACGTCCTCCAGGTGCCACATCTGCTTCAACTCCTCCGCCAAGTCGTGGTACTTCGTTATCTTGTTGGAGAATGTTGTTTGGACATTATGGTCTAGCGGTACAGCAATGTCGATGAGGGTTACCCGCTTCATCCTTTTGTCGTAGACCACAATATCGGGCCGATTGGCACGAATGAGGACATCCGTTATGATCTCGCGATCCCAGTACAGCTATTATTATTATTATAGAGTTTTGGCACTTCCTCAGCAAGCGTGCTGGGAATTTTCACCTACCCCGGGCAATCTGAATGCCAAAGGGGATTAGGCTCTGTGGATCTCATTCGCCGGTTGACTTAAAATCCTATAATAAACGTTTGCACCGGATGTATTAGTTATGGTGGTTCAGGAATCTTCTTACGATGCTGCAAGTTCCAAGAACCACTGTCTTTTGGATGCTATGGAGGTTATGAGATAGTTCCAGCTCTCCTAAGGATCTCAGAAGAGATTTCGGGACGATTCCGGTAGCTGAGATAACAACCGGAATTATACGCACGTCCTCCAGGTGCCACATCTGCTTCAACTCCTCCGCCAAGTCGTGGTACTTCGTTATCTTGGTATTATTATTATTATTATTATTATTATTATTATTATTATTATTTATTCAGACTATGGCCGAAGTGGCCTGTGCGGTATATAAGAGTCTTCTCCATTCGGCTCGGTCCATGGCTACACGTCGCCAACCACGCAGTCTACGGAGGGTCCGCAAGTCATCTTCCACCTGATCGATCCACCTTGCCCGCTGCGCTCCTCGCCTTCTTATACTCGTCAGATCGTTTTCGAGAACCATTTTCACCGGGTTACTGTCCGACATTCTGGCTACGTGGCCGGCCCACTGCAGTCGTCCGATTTTCGCGGTGTGAACGATGGATGGTTCTCCCAGCAGCTCATGCAACTCGTGGTTCATTCGCCTCCTCCACGTACCGTCCGCCATCTGCACCCCACCATAGATGGTACGCAGCACTTTCCTTTCGAAAACTCCAAGTGCGCGTTGTTTCTCCACGAGCATCGTCCAGGTCTCGTGTCCGTAGAGGACTACCGGTCTAATGAGCGTTTTGTAGATAGTCAGTTTGGTACGGCGGCGAACTCTATTCGATCGGAGCGTCTTGCGGAGTCCAAAGTACGTACGATTTCCATCCACTATGCGTCTCCGAATTTCTCTGCTGGTGTCATTTTCGGCAGTCACCACCCAAGCACGCGCAACATCTTTCAAATAGGCGTTTGTTCTTAATAAATTGCATTGAAGATACTGGCAATACATCGAGTCACATTGAAGCAACTTCCCAGTTTCAGAAAATCGCAATGTTTCATTTCCGTTTAAGTGGCGTCGCAATATTCTACTCATCTGACTTCTTGGGTGGTTCAAAATTCGATGTGTTTCATATCAGAAACAAAACAGATAAGTTGCAGAATTAATAACACTTCGGTTCATTGCTGTTACTACAATGTTTCTGATATGTTGCAAAACACTTTGAGCTCAGCTGAGCAATATTATATTTTTGACAGTTCTCTGCATGTTCCGTATAAGGTACAATGAAGTTACAAATGACTTTGTTGTTTATGTAGTGCACTTGTAGCAAAATCTCCAAATAGAATTGTTGGTGTGATGGTTATAGTAGAAGGTTGCAAATCTCAAGGTCCATGGTTCGATTCCTGATTGGTTTTTGTGTTTTTATTTTCATTGTAGCCGCAAGATGTTACAAATAGGCTCCATCTCTTGCGCTTTTTGTGTCACAAAGGAGTTCCAAATACGACGCGTTGTGCATAAGTCAGACCTTTAGTAAGTCACACCACAGTTGTTGTTACTCACTGAGAAACAAGAGGTGTTGCTTGGGCAGTGAGCCCAAGTACACTTATTCTCCAAATACCACCTCGATTTCGTCACCACCGATGCAAACTCGCGGTGGGTGGCTCACATTGTCTTCTCTTGAACCTCTTCCTATCATGTACTATCCGATCCATCGTCGCTTTTATCAACCGTGTCAGTTTATCCGGAAAACCGTGTTCGTGCATTAGCTGCCATAGCTGATCCCGATCGATTGTATCATATGCGGCTTTGAAGTCGAGGAATAGATGATGTGTGGGCACGTTGTATTGTCGGCATTTCTGCAGTACTAGGCGAATGGCGAACACCTGGTCCGTGGTGGAGCGTTCGCCCATAAAACCCGCCTGGTACTGCCCCACAAACTCCCTTGTAGTTGGTGCTAGTCGACGGCATAAAATTTGGGAGAGTACCTTGTTGGCGGCGTTCAGCAATGTGATTGCGCGGTAGTTGCTACAATCCAGCTTATTGCCCTTTTTGTAGATGGGACACACGACACCTTCCATCCACTCCTGCGGCAAAACTTCCTCCTCCCAAATCTTGGTAATGACCCAGTGCAGCGCTCTAGCCAGTACCTCACCACCGTGTTTAAATAGATCTCCTGGTAGTTGGTCAACCCCAGGGGCTTTGTTGTTCTTCAGCTGGCCAATCTCCTCCTGGATTTACTGGAGATCTGGAGCCGGTAAAACTGTGTCCTTCTCCCTGGTCCATCACCATACCGCCATCTTCATCTGCCACATCGCCATTCAGGTGTTCTTCGTAGTGCTGGCCCCACCTTTGGATCACCTCACGCCCTTTCTTAAGAAGGTTCCCGTTTACATATCAGGCTGTGGCACGTGGCCTTTACGTGGACGGTTTAACTTCTCATAGAGCTTTCGTGTGTTATCAGCGCGGTACAGTTGCTCCGTCTCTTCACGGTCTCGATCTTCCTGCTGGCGCTTTTTTCTCCGGAAAATCGAGTTTTGTCTATTCCGCGCCCGCGCACGATATAGCCTCATTCGCCCTCGTGCGGTGTTGCAGCATGCTCGCCCATGCTGCATTCTTCTCTTCCACTAACTGCTCACATTCGCCGTCATACCAGTCGTTTCTCTGATCCGGGGGCACCGTGCCAAGTGCAGCGGTTGCGGTGCTACCAATGGTGGATCGAATATCTTCAAGAGATGCTGCGCCTAGCTGCTCTTCTGCTGGGAGTGCGACTTCCAGCTGCTGCGCGTATTCTTGGGCTAGTCTACCGTCTTGTAGCCGCCCAATGTTAAGTCGCGGCGTCCGATTTCGACGCGTGTTGTACACCATCGAGAGTTTTGAGCGCAGGCATACTGCAACGAGGTAGTTTTCGGATTCAATATTCGCACTGCGGTAAGTGCGGACGTTCGTGATGTCGGAGAAGAATTTACCGGCGATTAGAACGTGGTCGATTTGGTTTTCCGTTTCTTGGTTAGATGATCTCCATGTGGCCTTGTGGATATTTTTGCGGGGAAAGAAGGTGCTTCGGACTACCATTTTGCGGGAGGCTGCGAAGTTTATGCATCATTGGCCGTTGTCATTCGATACGGTATGCAGACTATCCGGTCCGATGACCGGTCTATACATTTCCTCCCTTCCTACCTGAGCGTTCATGTCACCGATGACGATTTTGACGTCCCGCAGTGGGCATCCATCGTATGTCTGCTCCAGCTTTGCGTAGAACGCTTCATTCTCGTCGTCGGGTCTCCCTTCGTGTGGGCTGTGCACGTTGATAATGCTATAGTTGAAGAAACGGCCTTTTATCCTCAGCTTGCACATCCTTGCGTTGATTGGCTGCACCCAATCACACGATGGCGCATCTTACCCAACACTATGAAGCCGGTTCCCAGCTCGTTGGTGGTGCCACAGCTTTGGTAAAAGGTAGCCGCTCGATGCCCGCTTTTCCACATTTTCTGTCCTGTCCAGCAAATCTCCTGAAGCGCCACGACGTCGAAGTTGCGGGGATGTAATTCATCGTAGATCATCCTGTCGCAACCTGCGAAACCTAGCGACTTGCAGTTGCATGGTCCAAGCTTCCAATCGTGATCCTTTATTCGTCGCCTAGGTCGTTGCCGATTATATCGAGTCGTATTATCTCTTATATTGTTCGTTATGATTGGTTTTCCAGGCGGCTTATTGGGCCTGCGCAAACCTCCTGTTTCGTCGGAGGGCCGTCGTGTCAGGGCTGTTTAGCGCCCCACCTAACACCAGGACTTGGGCTTGTGCGCTTTGAGCGGCACATGGTCGCTGCAGCTTTTTATAGAGGTTTAACAGGGCCCACTGTCAAACCCCACCACATCCTAGGCAAGCCCCACAACTCGCAGATGGCCTGGGAGGGATTGTCAAGCCCTTGGACATAGTCCCTGCTGCCCGATTTTTTTTTTCATTATGTAATTCAAAAATACTTCCACATTCACATAGTATGATGGTTTAACAAATATTTATAGGTACTAGCTGATTCTGACCTTTAATTAGTTATAGTTTTCTAGAAATCAAAGGAGAGCGTTTTGGCCAGGTGGGGCGCATTATACCGTCTTATCCTACTTCTTCTGCTCCCTGAAAGTCCGTAGCTCATTTCGTGTCTTGTTCGGTCGACTTTATTCTTCAACGTTCTCAGATAGTGCAAGTTTTTTTATTTTTTTTTTTATTTTCTCTTTACAGTCGGGATTCGCTGGTTGGGATCTTAATACTTGGGTCACTTTTTAGTTGGGCCTCCGCTGGTTGGGCCATGGCCCAACTAAAAAGCAACCGTACGTCAAAATTCAATGTAAACACATATAAAACGGGATTGGGCGTCACTGGACATCATTTGTGATGTTCAAGTGGAAATACACGTGTCCAATCCAAGATTGTCTACAACTCCAGAGTCTGATGAAAAACTCGAGGAATGATTTTCCACATATTTACTAACCGACCGACTACCATTAATTCCTTAATCATCAGAACTCCTACGCCCCGCAACGGACTTCCTGGTCAAGGAACATACTCCGGATAGAAGGTAGATCATATGCAACTATGGATTGCACGACTCCATATGGTTCATCTCAGCACGCTTAAACGAGAATTCTATTTTGACTGAGTTCTGGTTTATTGTATGTTCAATCCATTAAGATGAGATGACTCCATCAGATATAAATTTTGGCCACACTTTTCAATTCACATTCTTAATTAACGATTCCGATTATGACGAAGCAATGGCTTAGAAAGAAAATTGGTGGGGGGTTCCTGAATATTTTTTGCCTTTCTCGTACAACTAAGTTGTACCGAAAGGCTATCATTTCACTCCAAAATCGAGCTTTTGATAGAAGTCCCGGAGACCCATAGTGTTATATACCATTCGACTCAGCTCGATGAGCTGAACAAATGTCTGTCTGTCCGTGTGTGCGTGTGTGTGTGTATGTGTGTGCGTGTGTGTGCACAAAATGCCATAAAAAAACATTAGCCAAATTTTCACATAGAAACTCTTAACCGATTTTTTTGCAACAAGTTGCATCCGACAGAGACTAAAACGCTGTTGATCACTATTGAATTTCATAATAATTGCAAATTGCAAAAAATAGATAATATTAAAATAGTGATGAGACATAGTCACATAGAACAATAATGTGTTATGAAAAATGCCTTGCATCTATGAATATTTTATCCGTGGCTTCCCATTAAGAGTTTCATCGCACTATAAAGATGCTCGTGTTGCACGCATTTAGGCGTAAGTATGCTCTTCGTTCAGTTTCATAGTACTATGAAATTGTCCGAAAGTCAAAATTTGAACAAAGGAAATTCGAGAAACTTTTGGCAGCGCCATCTGTCGTCTACTAGTGTAAATTTTCTATCATAACATTAGACGGTGTAACTGTTTTGCCTTTCTTGTACATCATCGAGGTGTAAGCGTAAATGCTACATTTATTACCTTTTTGCGCGAGAAAGGCACTATCACCGTTAGGTGGATTAATCTGGGTTTTTTATATCTTATTAACCACTGAGAAATGTTATTTTGTTGCCCAACTGAGTGTTCCAGTGCATGTTTTGCGGACAGTATGCCAAAGTCGCTCTAGAATGTTGAGCAAACAAACATGAAAAGTTACATCAAAACCAGGGTTTGCAGAAATCGCTCTCAATAGATAACGAACAACGATAAAAGAGAGGCAAAAACTGTTCCGAATCATAACAAGCCATGATAACAAATTTATCAAACTTGTATACCTACAAGTGCGAAAAAAACAAAATCGAAAAGGCAGCCCCACAGAAAAATGGTGATTCTCGCTTTGTTTTCGCTCATTTCGTGTTGATTACTGCACAGTTGTGTAGAACAAGTTGAAATGCATCATCAGAGCCAGTGCTTCCCGCATTTGGAGCTTTCTAAAAGAAATTTATCATGGGGTATAGCCTCCCGAATCATGACAGCTTGCGAAAAAAGTCTCTCGCGCAGGGATGCAAGATGATATTTTCCAATGTCTTCACAGTCGTTTAAAAATGTCTTCAATATGAAGATTATGATTATCAGAGAAAAATTTCAAAATCCAATAGGTCTTCTTCTTATATTCCAATTGGAACTTGGCCTGCTTTTTAACTTAGTATTAAATTAGCATTTCCTCAGTTATTAATTGAAAGCTTTTCTATACGCCCGCCATTGCATGAGTATGTATCTTGTGTGGCAAGTACAATGGATACACTATGCCCAGGGTGTCGAAAATGTTTCCAAAACGAAAACATCCTAGACCGGACCGAGAATCGAACTCACCATCTCCGGATTGACAATCCTACGCCTTTGCTCGCAAGGCTACTGGAGACTCCAATAGGTGTGTAAATTCAATAATCTCCTTGTATTACTGATGTTGAATAATGTTTAATTTTTTAACATTCAAATTGCTAGAATTGAAGAGAATATTTTTTTAAAATTTCTTATTTTTTTTTAAACGAGTTTCCCCTGGATTTTGTACTGAGTCGGATTTTTAAACAGAATTTTCAAGTGGAACTCTTCCAAATTTCTTTTTAAAGAATGCCCGGTTGGGATTCAAAATTTACTGTGAAATACTTGAAAAACATCCAGAGAACTTTCCAAAGGAACGTCCGGATAAATGTCTAGATCAACTTGAAGATCAACAAAATGAATTTAAAAAAGTGCCTGGGCAATACGCCCCACCTCAACCAAAGACGTCTCATAGCCCTTCATTAGTATTTTATCAATCCCATAATAAACAGGCTATACATTCTTATGTGCTTGACATTAAAAAACCAACATAGGTCCATTCAAGCAGGTGTGAATTATATTTCAAAATTTTCCATACAATTTGGAAGCAACTGTTACAGGCTCGCTGCGCTTGTGTCCAGTTGGTAAGGACATATCGTCCTGCCTACACTGGGGCGTTTTGGCCAGTGAAACATGTTTTTGCCTTTCTCGTACAACTAAGTTGTACCGAAAGGCTATCATTTCACTCCAAATTCGAACTTTTGATAAAAGTCCCGGAGACCCATAGTGTTATATACCATTCGACTCAGCTCGATGAGCTGAACAAATGTCTGTCTGTCCGTGTGTGCGTGTGTGTGCACAAAATGCCATAAAAAACATTAGCCAAATTTTCACATAGAAACTCTTAACCGATTTTCTTGCAACAAGTTGCATCCGACAGAGACTAAAACGCTGTTGATCACTATTGAATTTCATAATAATTGCAAATTGCAAAAAATAGATAATATTAAAATAGTGATGAGACATAGTCACATAGAACAATAATGTGTTATGAAATGCCTTGCATCTATGAATATTTTATCCGTGGCTTCCCATTAAGAGTTTCATCGTACTATAAAGATGCTCGTGTTGCACGCATTTAGGCGTAAGTATGCTCTTCGTTCAGTTTCATAGTACTATGAAATTGTCCGAAAGTCAAAATTCGAACATAGGAAATTCGAGAAACTTTTGGCAGCGCCATCTGTCGTCTACTAGTGTAAATTTTCTATCACAACATTAGACGGTGTAACTGTTTTGCCTTTCTTGTAGATCATCGAGGTGTAAGCGTAAAGGCTACATTTATTACCTTTTTGCGCGAGAAAGGCGCCATCACCGCTAGGTGGATTAATCTGGGTTTTTTTTAATTAGGAGGGTTACAAAATTTTCTTCTAAAATTGTTATCTCTGGGGGGAGGGTTATGTCCAAAACCACCCCCGTGGCTACGCCACTGTAAAGAAGCATTGAACTGAAAATGTCATCGGGTACAACAGTAGCCACGTTAATTCGCCGTAATTCAAAATAATTTACTCAGCTGTATGAAGCCAATGAAGCCAGACAGACGATGTTTGAACCACGCCTCCTTGGTAACTCTCCAGAATGCCACCGAGCTGAATCCATGGAAACAACAGTGCCCAACCCAAACAACTGACATTGCTCACAGTTTCAAAGCAGGCGTTCATCTGTTATCATACTTCCCATGAGCTCATGCGGTAGGGAATTGTAAAGACTATGTCGGAGATTATTAAGGCCACTCCTGACGGAATCCAAGTTTAAAAGTACTCGCGTTTTCGGGGGCACACCACTCGATACGGAAGCAACGCACAACTGTCATTTTTATTTTTTCACGCATGCTGCGACGCAGCAAAACTAAATCAACAAAAATGACAGTTGTGCGTTGCTTCCGTATCGAGTGGTGTGCCCCCGAAAACGCGAGCACTTTGAAACTTGGATTCCGCCAGGAGTGACCTTAACAGCCCCTTACAAGCACAGGGGATTACCTTTTACACACTCCTTGGAAAAGTTATAACCAACGTTTGCGATTCAACACCATCGTTTAGAGAGAACCCATAATTTCACAAATGACAAACACGTAATCTATTGAACGAAACACACTCGTGAAAAACTTTATGACAAAGCTATTGAGTTGCCATCGTTTCGGTGTACATATCTCCGCAGGGTCGCAAAACTCGTTATTATCCTTTTTTTTTGCTCTCATCGGGGCGGCGGCGCTGCAATGGTGACGAACCCCCATGTACAGATACTCGACAGATATAGGTTTTTACTCACCGTATATGCGAGTTCGTGTATCAGCGACAAGGTGCTAACTTAGCAGGAGGTCAACCCTTTCAACTTCGTGAACCCACTTGTAGTGTTGTAAATCACATTCTTTGTTCGGAAGCAGCCACTCGTGTGCCCTAAAACGGAGTCTAGACTGGGTCATCGTTGGATAACGGGCAGTTTATCTGATTAAATGAAAGTGAAGTTTAACAGATAGAAAAAGTTATTGAAATTTACATGAAAAATAATGCACATGAAAGGAATGCCAAAAACAACGTAAATTTAGTCGATTATATATAAATGAATGAAATTTCACAGTACACATGTTAGAAATGCAAATTGAGAAAATGTTGCGGATAACTGAAAAAACGGTATGATTATGCATAATTTAAATTGTCGAATTTTAAATTCGAATTTCACGATAATTTTTTAGACAACTTTCAGTATCTTTGGATCGCTAATTTACTTAATGCTTATGGATCAATTCCGCTGTACATCTTTAACACATTCATTGACAAATTCCAGGAACCTTTCTTTCCCTTCTTATTTACATTGATCTCTCACGATAATCAATTACTCATTGTCATGATTACAAATTATCGTCCTTGGTCTACCTACGAACTGTCTTTTTATGGAACTATTGGAACTATACTATGTTTTCTTATTCCACTATATTTGAATACTTTCGATTTATGGAAAGTATTTTTATTATATTCCCATCGTCTTTCGTGGCTACTGTTTTTTTGCTGTTCATTTTTAATCACATCTGAATGCTTACCATTTCAGTATTCCAAGTTATCAGGCCAAACTTCCATCCCTGAAAAACCATCATTCTGACGTACCCTAACCCACATGCCACTTGCTGTTGTACGTGTGGCGCAAATCCATGTGGCGGCGACGACCAAAACCAAGTCCTCAGTGGGAAAAATGCAAACTTACACATCATTCGTAACCCCTTTGGCCTGCCCCCAAATTCCCAAAACCAAGGAATGCTGCAACAATGTGCAACTCTGATCCCCTTTCACACACTCACACACTGGAGGTCCTGGATAGGGACATGCAGCAAGGGAAGAACATAATTCCCATAAAATTTTATCATTTCTTCGTGCCGTGACTGCATATTGTGAGTATTCATTTTGCGAACAAAAAATCCCATTTGCTTTGGGACCACTCTCGCAAGCCGTTGCCGGCGCCGCCGTCTGCGTCTATGGGAGAGGGCGAACGGCAAACAGCATCAGCTGCAGCGAACAGTATTTCTATTTTCCTTGCACCGATACTCTCGCCCAGAACGACTGAGTTTGTTTTCATTCATCTGAGTTATTGTGCCTTGTTTTTTTTTATTCCGGCTCACAATGGCGTGCAATTGCAGGGAAATCGTTTCTAGAAATTGCAGTGTCGATGCTGAATGGGATAGTTGTCGAAATAATGACCCAGACGAAATTGGAAGGAAGCAAAGCTATGTGAACATTGACGGATTGACAGATTTGCTCAGAAATAAATTATTGCACGTGTTTTTCATATTGCTGATAGTCATTGATTGACCGGCATTTCAATGTTGCAAATATCATGGACAGATGATTGAAGTTCAACTACTGTTATGCTAACTTGAATGTTAATATTTCTCAATCAAACTATTTTGGCAGGTCGATTTTAATCACATGACCCACATTTAGAAGAAAGCATTCTCAAAACTAAATCTCCTGAAATGAACTTTTCAGTCATATTTAATTATCACAGATAAACGTATTTTGTGATGTTTAATGCTACAAAGCAAGACAATGCTTAGGGTGGCTGGGTTAATAACTGTGGAAGTGCTGAACGAACACTAAGCTGCGAGGCGGCTCTGTCCCAGTGTGGGGATGTAATGCCAATAAGAAGAAGGAGAAGAATGTATTTGCCGGAGACGAGCCAGCCTCGGGCTGTAAGTCACCTTAATAAAGACAATTAAAAAAAAAAGAATGCATACAAAATTTTTCTTGACTCAATCAGGGAGATTGTATCACATTCGCCAGAAAACGGTTTGCCAGTATGATTTTTGTCAAAAACCCATTTGCCAGAATGGACCAAGCCAGGACCGAAAGCCATTCCCCACACCCAACTGGCGGTTGTTAGATTTTCCAACAATTCTGTATTAGAAACTACCAAAACAGATTCTTATACACATATTGTATAAGAATCTAACATATTTGTAAGCTTTTCTTACATTTGTTGTATGAAAATCTAACAATTTCGCATATGGCCAGTTCTTATACAGGTTTTGGTAGATTCTTAGACAGAATTATTATAAAATCTAACAACCGCCGGTTGGGTGCAGAATAGTCCATTTGTCAGAATGCATTTTTCCAGAATGTACAAATCCCTATAAAAAGTAAACCCGGAATTTTCGATTAATATTGGTGGTTAAAGAACAGAGAAAAAATCATGGATCTGGACCATTTGGCTTAAAGGTTATTATATGAAGCATTAGGCTTAGCTTTGAACTGCAATAAAGTGAAGATAACGGGGATTTAACATGATTTAGTAATGAACAAACGGACAAACGACAACTTTTAAAGATGCTAAAGCCTGTCCACGTTATATTTCGGACACCCATCTTCAAATGCGGTTTTTAAAAAAGTTCACAAACCACTGAGAAGATCAATTTACACACAGCTGAACCTCTCCGCTTCGTGTGATACTTTCAGCATGTTTTCATTCTCGTACAAATTGATGAAATGGCTAAAAATGATTTGAACATCTTCTCAGTGTCCAAAATTTAACGTGGACAGGCTTTATTACATGTACATTGGCGAATCCGCACCAATCGTGTTTTTGATTCAATTGTGATAAATTGGATCTGCTACACAAAAGAGAGTTCAAGAAAATGAGTAATTTTTCATTGGCGCTTGGTGCGATTTGGTAGAACCTCGACCACATTTGCTGTAATCCGGGCAAACGTTCATTTTTAAAGAAGTATTACATTCACTATTGCATTAATCCGGGAAAATGTTTACTTTTAAAGAAGGAATTATATTCACGATTGCTTAATTCGGGCAAGCGCCTACTTTTAAAGAAGGGATTAAATCTATAGACACTATAGGTCCCAAAGACGAGATACTAAGAAGTAGCACTTTGTTCTTTTTTAGACATTGGAGGTGCTTTTGATAATGCTTCCTTTTCTTCTATGGCTCGTGCAATAAGAAGTAGGAACTTTGATATAAGCGTCATTAACTGGATTCACATGATGCTTCAACAAAAGGAAATCACCTCAGAGCTAGGAAGCTCATCTCTGACAGCGAGGGCAACAAAATGATGCTCTCAGGGCCCTGCAGGGTGGTGTCCTTTCGCCACTATTGTGGTCTTTGGTTGTAGACAATCTTCTGAGAAGCTTAGAGAGAAAAGATTTCGAGGTAGTTGGCTTCGCGGATGACGTTGCCATCATAGTAAGAGGTAAATTTGACGCTATCGTCACTGAAAGAATGCGGCAAGCCCTATACTATTCATTTATTTACTTAGTCTACATCTAAACAGATAACACTGAATCAACAATTTGACGCCACAATACACGGTTCGAGGCCGCATCTCTCCATCCTCGGATACGCCCCACGCTCGCCAAGTCGTTTTGCCCCTGGTCTGCCCATCTCGCTCGCTGCGCTCCACGCCGTCTCGTACCTGCCGGATCGGAAGCGAACACCATCTTTGCAGGGTTGCTGTCCGGCATTCTTGCAACATGTCCTGCCCATCGTACCCTTCCGGCTTTAGCTACCTTCTGGATACTGGGTTCGCCGTAGAGCTGGGCGAGCCCTATACTAGTAACCCCGTCAAAAGTTGTAATCGTCCCTTTCACTTAAAGAAGGAAGTTCTGCTTAAAAGCTCTAATGTTTGACCGCGGAAAACTTCAGTTTAGTGAACAAGTAAAATATGTAGGAGTAGTTTTACACGCCAAACTGAACTAGAATGTCCAACTAGATACCGTGATTGGGAAGGAAATCGCCATTTATCTAGAAAAATACTTTCACTTTGTTTATTTAAAAATCTCAGAGAAAAAACTATCTGTACAATCGAGTTATAAGAATTTCTTCATATTCACATTTCTCATTATTTTTTTGTATTTTGTAGGTTTTTGTGCTATTTGGTGATACTTTCACGAATGTCTGGTGCAGCAGTACCTGGATATACCAAGGAAACTAAATCCAATTGCGAGAAAAGTTACTCTGACCGTAAAGAACGGTTCCGAGTGCAGATTAAAATACGAATTATTTTGTTTGTAATTCAAAACTGAATATCTCAGGCTACGAATTTTTATGATCTTCTTAAAATTAATCACGGACGACTAGCAATTCTCCAATGTCCCAGAGGATCTTTTCAGCAATTTAATCTTTATAAGGACAACTGTACAAGGAAAACTACTGCGATGTCATGACGCCCAATCATGAATTATTTTTGTTAAAAATACAATAATCAATCAGTTTTTTTAACAGCTTTTATCGTTCAGATAGATCGACGATCATTGTTGTAGTAACTGGCCTCGGAGGCTAAAGACCTACAACTTCTACATCATTTGTAGTTTACTCAATAATTAATGCCAACATCTTTGAGGGGTCCTGGGGTGGCATTGTGCATCTCGAATCGAATCACTCGATTCGTACGTTTTTGCATTCGTTTCGAAAAAATTGCGGCATTATGTATTTCGTTCGACTTCATTCAGTCGCAGTACAAGATTTCGAATGGTGCTGTACTAGTTCAATCGAGTATCTTCTGTCAAACGAAATGTAAACAGAGAGAATAAGAGATAGCTGTCTCCGTGTTTAGTGTGCCGCCCGCTGGAGAGACAACCGTCAGCGCATGGCGAATGTGAGTAAACAGAGAGAAAAGAGTAATTTTATCTGCGTGTAGCATGTTGCCTGTTGGAAAGGCATCCTTCAGGGCATGAATTGGCGGTTAATTTATAAATAAGCAAATCGTGCTCAATGACTATAAAAAGGAATATTATTTATTGAGCAGTTGCAACCGATTAAAACATTATGCCGATACAATATGTTTTGTAGATTGAGATATTGTTACGACACAAATTATAAGTTTTATGTTTTATTGGCCCGTTTATATATTATCTAGTTCTAGAGGACAATGCATTATCCGACAATTCTAGCGCTAAATTAGCATAATGTAAACTCTTATTAGCGGAGACAATTACTGTTTACATTGTGCTAATATTGTGCTAGTATTGTCGGCTAGTGCATTGTCCGCTAGAAATAGCGTAAATGTAAACGGGCCATAAAGAAGGATTCGATAATAAATTACTTTGATGTTTCCATGTGTTTTATTTAAATGCACTTGGGTTATCTCTTGCGCGTGTTTTGTTCTTTAACTCAACTATTTTTACGTAGATTTCAGAATATACGCGTTTTTACGCAAATTTTCCCCATCGGTTATTTCGAAATCGTCAAGAAATACGTGAAAACTACAAAAAACAAATTTAGTTGAAGTCGTTTTTACGCGGATTTCGGGATAGTTAGAAATTGCATAGTGTCTGGAAACTACATATAAAAGTAGGTATAATAATGACATTATTTCCTTCAAGATACAATAATGAAACATTTATTCTCTTCCCGTAGAGTAATAATAACAAATATAATTAAAAACTTTCAGCAAGAAATGACTCTCGAACAACATTCGAAAGCGTTTTTCATTCGAGTTGAGTCGTTTTTCAGTGTGCTATCGAGTATCCATAATGCCAAAACATCTCGTTATTCTTGTACCTTCTCGAGCATACTCGAACGATGAGTCGTTTTCGAGATCGAATCGAAAGCCGTAATACCAAACATGTTCGACTCGATAAAATTACGTTCGAATCGAGATGCGCAATGCCACCCCTGGATTTCTGGAGAAATTTTAAATAGAAGAGGAAACAAATAGAATAAAAAAATATTTTCTAATGCAATCTATGCGATATGCAATTACGGAACAAAGATCATGGGACTTGTTTATAGGGGATTGTTATAATAATATAAAGTTATAAAAGTAAATAAAGTTTTATATTTATAGTTATAAAGAATTATTTCAAATACAATCTGGTAATATGTATTAGGGTTTTATTCTGGAAATTTCTTAAGGAATTTTTATAAGTAGCAACTTTTGGAGGTTCTTCAGAAATATCACATTAAGATTGTGTGTAATAAATGACTTTCTAAGAAGCTTTTATGAGCTGTTCAAGAAATTTTTTATTAAGTACAAAAGGAAGCTATTGAAAAGGCTTTTAATATTTACAACTTAAAGCACGCGAATAATTTACTATTCTGAATGATGTCTTTACTCATGTAACAGGAACTTAGTCACATTTGAACATGATGCAATAGTGTCCGGTACTAGGAGACATTTTTCTGAATCGTAAAATTTTTCACCAAAATTCATCGTTGAAAAACGTGTTAAAATGATCAAATATAGTTTGTATGAATCATCAATGGTCAATAGTCATATTTTGTTTTTCCTTTTTCTATCTATTCTTCCTTTGAAGCAATATAACTCACGAAGAGGATGTCCGATTTGCGAGATTTCCTCACTAATCGATTCGTATTGGGATCAGCTGTGTTTCTATATGCAAAAGGTTAGTAAATTATAAACGAAAATTTGGGAAAATTGTCAAAATACAATATTAGGGCGAGTTTGGAGAAAACCTAATGCGATCGCTCGAAAAATGATCTAGAGTGCGGCGTCACAATCAACGCAGAAAATTACATTTCGAACGTTAAGGTCACTCCTGACGGAATCCAAGATTAAAAGTGCTCGCGTTTTCGGAGGCACACCACTCGATACGGAAGCAACGCACAACTGTCATTTTTATAATTTCATGCATGCTGCGACGTGCATTTAACAAAAAAAAATTACCTATCCGGATTATGTTCCCATTTATACCATACTAGCAGAACGTACCCTGCGTTGCTCGGGTTTTTACGTTTAAGGTCACTCCTGACGGAATCCAAGATTAAAAGTACTCGCGTTTTCGGGGGCACACCACTCGATTCAGAGGCGGCGCACAACTGTCATTTTTGTTGATTTAGCTTTGCTGCGTCGCAGCATCTTCTTCTTCTTCTTATTGGCATTACATCCCCACACTGGGACAGAGCCGCCTCGCAGCTTAGTGTTTATCAAGCACTTCCACAGTTATTAACTGCGAGGTTTCTAAGCCAAGTTACCATTTTTGCATTCGTATATCATGAGGCTACAACGATGATACTTTATGCCCAGGGAAGTCGAGACAATTTCCAACCGAAAACTGCCTAGACCGGCACCGGGAATCGAACCCAGCCACCCTCAGCATGGTCTTGCTTTGTAGCCGCGCGTCTTACCGCACGGCTAAGGAGGGCCCCTTATATTTTTTATATATTTTTAGATATTAATGTGGAAAACGGTTTTCCAAAAAAAAATACTGTTCTCATAGTAATTCTCATACAAACTTCAAACCGCGCGTGCGTGCTTAGTCAAATTACAACCATTGGGATGTTGGATATATGGGGTCGGGAGGTAGCGAGGCTTGTTTTGGTAAACGTTTTGCCGCATGTAATGTGTAGTTTTTCCGCAAATCATGTTCGATCGCAGACCAATCCATTTATGTTTCGAACAAAATTGGCGTAACTCAAAAATGAAAATGGTTGGATACGACAATTTAAAATTTTCATTTAAAAACCCCAAATTTATTATTCCACAGTGGTGATGATGCCTTTCTCCGATTGTTATTCGACTTAGAGTGATTAATGCATTCAATAGTTAATTGCCTATTAAATGGCGATTAATGCTTTTGAAGTGTTATTTTACAGGGATACTGCCGAAATAGTTGAATACACGCTAACTTTCACCTACTCAGTGACTGAGTAAAATTGCATTGCTCTCTCTTTCTATCCCACAGAAATATTACTCAATTCTCGTCAAAACAGTTAGAGTGTAACCTTGTTTAAAGTTGATAATCAATTTTAATATTCACCTCTTGCTAACATGAACAAGTCCAGCCTGTAGCACTTTTTCATAAACACTACTTTTTTGCTCCGACCGCGGTCATTGCTCTGGTTCTATTTTGTACTTTTTGTGCGAATCACCGCACAAAAGTAGAGCGCAAGAACCAACTGCAGACGGCGGTCGTAACAAAACTGTGAAATTTTACTGGGTTGGTAAAGATTTGGAATTTTTAATGGTTTTACGTTGATAATTAATAGTTCCAATAGGCTTATAAAATTGCTGGAGAGTTGCCGATTCGACTGATAATAAAATCTCGGAAATCCATTGAAAGATAAAGGAGCTATTAGCGTTTGAAATCTATTCTAATTTCGTGACGGTCTCGAATTTGGAAATTTCCGTTTTACACCCTGTATCAGAGTCTTCTCCTTAGACGTGGTTCAGTATCTCTAAAACACCAACTACACGAAAGTATAGGTTTTCCTCTTTCACGTAGGTGCATTTTTAAAATGTTTTATCGGGGGTCATTTTTCCATACATTTTTGGGGAAGGTTAAATCGTCTATTATATGAGATTTCTATGGAGTTTGCACCAAAAATAGGGAAAAAATTAAAATTGTTCTAGATCCCCCGATTGAACATTTTAGCACAGACAACCAGACGTAACACTAAAGAAATTACCATCGACCATGACTTCAACGATCAATTTGAATTTGATCGATTGCGCGTTTCACAACTAGAGGCGCTAGCGTCGTAATCATTCGAGTTTGACATTTCACTCCAGCGCCTTCTGGTGACAATGTCATACGAAACATTGTTTCGTGTAACATGCTCGCAAGATGGTGGTAGAGGAGATGGGCGATGGATTTTTCTGAAAAATGTCCAAACTGTTACGTCTGTTTGTCTGTGATTTTAATTTACCTACTATATGAAAGAGGAGAGCATATACTTTCGCGTGGTTGATGTTTCAGAGATACTGATTTTTGAAAATTAATATTTCCCCATAGAGACACCGTGCTTAAAGCGGTTTACGATAGGACACAGTTGAAGTAAAAAAAACGGGGGTCACAGGATTCTGACCTTGATAACACAGTCAGTGGCGATGGTCCTGTTTCGGTTGGACTCGTACACTCAGAAGAAAGACTTATGGGGCCACCGATATCCGTTCAAATTGACGTCGGTCTCTAAAACAATTTACGCGATTCTCCTAGGTCTCCTTAATGGTAACGACTTGGACCCATTTTAAATTACAAATAAGACACAAAACGGATTTGAGTCGCTTGCAATCGACACCTGTTCGCCCTTTTCAGTCTGATTAACTTTTCATGAACCCAAGATGAGCCGGCCTAGGGCAGAAAATCTCGTTAATAAAGACAAATAATAATAACTTTTCATGAAATCAAATTATTTTCGCGTTCAATCCAAGTATTACTGCACCAGGCATTCGTGAAAGTACCAATGATCGTCAAATCCTCAA
Organism: Armigeres subalbatus; assembly: GCF_024139115.2. Taxonomy (NCBI): domain Eukaryota; kingdom Metazoa; phylum Arthropoda; class Insecta; order Diptera; family Culicidae; genus Armigeres; species Armigeres subalbatus. The sequence goes on from NC_085141.1 coordinate 403,949,886, forward strand.
ATATATAATAAGGAATTTCCTGAAAATCGAGAAGTTTGTGTAGGTAGATAGTTTACTTCCTCTGAGAATAATAAATAAACAAAGTGAAAATAGTTGCCTAGACACGAAAGCGTCGAACACAGCTTGGCGTCGGAAGCAGTTACTGTCAGAAACATTTATAGCAGCCGCCATTATGGCGAGCGTGGAAAGCTGGATAAAAACATAACAACAGCACGGGGGCAATGGAGCCCAGTTCACTATTCCGAAGCGAAAAACACCGAAGATTTGAGTATTTTGCTAATAATTATTTTATGTAAATATTATAAAAATATGTAAATACATTTTAGTTTTATAGCATGTGGCATAAAATCAATTGTAAACTTATTGCCTTGCCTTTGCTGGAAGATCGCTGCTGTTTGTAATAGACATAAAATTGATCATACTCGTCACACTCGACGAAGAATTCGGGACTGATTTACGATTTGGGCGTAACTTTTTTTATAAACAAACATTGGAAGGCGAATTCCTGGAAAAACCACGGCATGCATCCGATAGAATAGACTTTCCTTTGCCAGGTAAGGGAATTAGTATTGGAGAAAAACGCTTGCATTCTACGGAATAAACAAAACAATGTTTGTTTACAAAATAAGTTACGCCCAAATCGCAAATCGGTCCCGAATTCCTTTGAAAGCGGCATTAATGCTGGGGTTTCGTTTCGTTTCGTTACGTTAGGGAAAAGTGTGTTATCGCATACCCTTAGTTGTAGCATCCTCAAAACATTTTCGAATAACTACAAACAACAATTAAGAGCAATCATGATCAGTCGGTTCTCTGTTGCTAAGTGTTTAGAATCGTATGCAATTATTATTATTTCCAATATTCATATTTTTTTTCAGTTTTCGTGTTAAAATTCTTTGAAAAACTAATTGGTATCCAACACTCGTTTACTACTGATTTTAAACTTAGTTGAAGCTTGCTATGAAGACGGTTAGTTCGTTAGAGGTTCGTCCATTGTTATTGTTCATTTTAATCAACTTGTCACATTTGTCTCGCATGAGAAACAATGTTTTCTGAGGAAAAAAAACGAAGTGTGCCTTGATTGCGATCGGTCGCAATTTTTCTGCAGCTGACAAGCGCATTATTTATTTTACTTTCTTTTTGTTCAATTATCGTTTCTGGCTTCGAATAAATCCGGATAGTTTGGCGTTTGTGGAAGCGGCCATCACCAGGGAAGTATAAGGCATGCCGTGAAGGAACGTGATGGAGAAATCTTAGTCCTCCATTCACGGTTGAGAAACCTTAGGACGAATGCTGCTCAACAATCCTGCGATTTCGAAAGGCACACGACTCTTGAACCGTCCAGTGGATACGCCTAAAACTAAATATAGCAACTGGTAGAGCGGTGGCTTCCGTAGGTTTCCTCACTCTCGATGACCCAGGACAGGCTTGTTAAGTATCACTGTTTATTTTATTATTTTTCTTACCAAATTAGTCTTTATTTGCTCTTTCTTTTTGCTTCTACTTAATACCACAAATGTTTCACTCAAACATGATTATTGGATAGAAATTTTCTGTCATCTGTCAAACCATTTATGTACCTATACACCCGATTCTTGTTTTTACACGGGGGATACGTTTCGGGTTAGAAACGTTTTCAGTATATAATTCGAAAATCTATGTAAATTTGAAGTTTTATGGATTCTCGACAAACCGTACAAAATGAAGAAATTTTGCAAAAAATTTGAATGAAAATTAAAAAAAAAACAGAATCAGGTGTACTAAACAAAATTTGACTGTTTCCGAATATAATACGGGAAAGTGACATTTCTTAAAATTATAATGTTTGAGGTAGTAATTTAATGATTTGCCTGATATACATGTACAACAACCTCAGATCTTAATTCATAATTTAATATATTATCAGTTTACATCTTAGCCTTATTTACTTCGGCAATATGTTTTTTTGCCTTTCTCGTATACAAAGTATACGTAAAGGCTATATGTTCGCTCCAAAAACGAACTTTTTATAGGAGTCCCGGAGACCCATAGTGTTATATACCGATCGACTCAGCTCGACGAATTGAAGTGATGTCTGTGTGTATGTGTGTGTGTATGTGTGTGTGTATGTGTGTGTGTATGTGTGTGTGTATGTGTGTGTGTATGTGTGTGTGTATGTGTGTTGTATGTGTGTGTATGTGTGTGCGCAAAATAATCTCACTCATTTTTCAGGCACTTATCATGCTCGCAACAAGTTGCATTCGACGCGGAATCTTGTCCCATTGTTTCGTATTGAAAATTGGCCCAATCGGACTATGGGCCTCGGAATTATGGCCAAAATATATTTTTTTACAACAAAAATTCTCGCTCACTTTTTAGACACTTACTCTTAGCTGATTTACTCGCAACAAGTTTCATTCAACGCAGAATCATGTCCCATTGTTTCGTATTGAAAATTGGACAGATCGGACTATGGGTTTCGAAGTTATGGCCAAAATCCACTTTTTCACATGATAAACACGTACAAAATTCTCACTCATTTTTCAGGCACTTATCCTTAACCGATTTGCTCGCAACAAGTTTCGTTCGACGCGAAATCCTGTCCCATTGTTTCGTATTGAAAATTGGTCGAATCGAACTATGGGATTCAAAGTAATGGCCAAAATACATTTGTTGACAAGAAAAATTCTCACTCATTTTTTAGGCACTTACTTTTAGCCGATTTGCCTGCAACAAGTTGAATCGACGCAGAATCTTGTTCCATTGTTTCGTATTGAAAATTAAACAGATCGGTATTAAACAGATACGGCCAAAGTTTTTTTTTTGCCTTTTTGCCATTCTCGTATACTAAGTATACGGTAAAGGCTATATGATCGCTCCAAAAACAAACTTTTTATAGAAGGCCCGGATACCCATAGTGTTATATACCAATCGACTCAGTTCGACGAATTGAGGTGATGTCTGTGTGTGTGTGTGTGTGTGTGTGTGTGTGTGTGTGTGTGTGTGTGTGTGTGTGTGTGTGTGTGTGTGTGTGTGTGTGTGTGTGTGTGTGTGTGTGTGTGTGTGTGTGTGTGTGTGTGTGTGTGTGTGTGTGTGTGTGTGTGTGTGTGTGTGTGTGTGTGTGTGTGTGTGTGTGTGTGTGTGTGTGTGTGTGTGTAAGAGACCCATAGTGCTATATACCGATCGACTCAGTTCGACGAATTGAGGGGATGTCTGTGTGTGTGTGTGTGTGTGTGTGTGTGTGTGTGTGTGCGCAAAACTGCTCAAAAAATGTCACTCATTTTTCGGGCACTTATCCTCAACCGATTTGCTCGCAACAAGTTGCATTCCACGCAGAATCCTGTCCCATTGTTTCCTATTTGAAATTGGCCAGATCGGACTATGGGATCGAAAGTTATGGCCAAAATACAAATTCATACGAAAAAATCGCGTAAGAAATGTCACTCATTTTTCGGGCACTTATCCTAAACCGATTTGCTCGCATTCGACGTTGCATTCGACGCAGAATTCTGTCCCATTGTTTCCTAATTAAAATTGGCCAGATCGGACTATGGGATCGAAAGTTATGGCCAAAATACAAATTCATACGAAAAAATCGCGTAAAAAATGTCACTCATTTTTCGGGCACTTATCCTCAACCGATTTGCTTGCAACAAGTTGCATTCGACGCAGAATCCTGTCCCATTATTTCCTATTTAAAATTGGCCAGATCGGATTATGGGATCGAAAGTTATGGCCAAAATACAAATTCATACGAAAAAATCGCGTAAAAAATGTCACTCATTTTTCGGGCACTTATTCTCAACCGATTTGCTCGCATTAAGTTGCATTCGACGCAGAATCCTGCCCCATTGTTTCCTATTTGAAATTGGCCAGATCGGACTATGGGATCGAAAGTTATGGCCAAATAACAAATTTATACGAAAAAATTGCGTAAAAAATGTCACTCATTTTTCGGGCACTTATCCTCAACCGATTTACTCGCAACAAGTTGCATTCGACGCAGAATCCTGTCCCATTGTTTCCTATTTGAAATTGGCCAGATCGGACTATGGGATCGAAAATTTTACCATTTTTGCCTTTCTCGTATACTTTTTGCCTTTCTCGTATACTAAGTATTTTATGGAAAAATCGCTAATAAAATGTCACTCATTTTTCAGGTACTTTTCCTCTGAGATTTTTCCAAACCTTTTGAACGAACGAGAAAGGCACCATCACCGCTAGGTGGATTAATCTGGGTTTTTAACCTTACATCTGATGATCTTTCTGTCTGGCCTACATACTTTACTGTGAACAATTTTTCATTTCCTTAGAAATTATGTTAGGTTAAGTTTAGTTCAGCCAGTTTTAAACTTAACTAGTTATACACGAGTTGCCGATCGAAAACATGGATGTTTAAATAATTTGCTTTTGAATAAATTTGCGAAAAAGGCATTCGGGTAGAACATTTGGAAAAAATTTCATACTATTTGAAGAATCTAAGTTTCACATTCTACCTTTTTCAGAAGATTCTTTCGATTTTTCATTGGAAATTATTTCGAGTTTCTATGAAACATTCTTTCGAATTTCTACAGGAATTTCATTCAAATTTTTATGGAGATTTAATCAAGGTTTCTACGATAAATTCATTTGAATTTTCAAGGAGAATTTTTTCTAATTTTCATGAGGAATTTTTCTGATTTTCCATCGCAGATTCTTTTGAATTTTCATGGAAAGTTTTTGCGTATTTACATTGGAATTTCTTCAGACACTGATATATTTCCCAATTCGCGAAAAATATAGTGCCGGAATGTAGTGGATAGATATGCAGATTATTAGCGAGAATCAGAAGCTTTGCGTGGTCAATATGTGAATAGATTTAATTAAACGCAATGCTGTACTAGAAAACATGCATCAGAGATGTTTATTTAAGAGTATCAAATTTTCTGTCAGAATTGAGTGAAAAAAGAAGGTAATGTTTGTTTGTTGCATGAAAGACAAATGTACAGCATTCAGAGTTCACGTACAGTTGTGATTTATTTAGTAGGCAGAACGATCGGCCGGTCATCACATAATTTGTTCTGCTTTGTGCGGTTCGCAGAATGAACGCCCGATCATCGAAATGTTGTTCTGCTTTGTGCAGGTGAGTAAATTAATTAGAAAGGGAAGATTCAGTTCGCGTCAGTAAGCAGAACGATCTGTCGGTCATCGAAAATGTTGTTCTGCTATGTGCGGTTAGCAGAAAGATCGGCTGGTCATCGACAATTTTGTTCTGCTTAGTGCGGTCAGTAATTAAAATAATTAGTGTTCGTTCGACTATGTTTTGAATTGATCAAACTACACGCTATACACGGCATACCGTTTACCAAAACGAACCCTGCCACAATACCTACCCAATATATCCAACATCCCAGTGATTTCTCGTGGAAGTGCAGATGACTCGTCGGCTTCTATCAAAGCGAGTATCATGTCAACATTTTCCTAACCATTCCCTAATTGACCTGCATTCGGACACGGCCGGCGCTGGTATTGCTTATTTTTGGGTCACCAGTTCTTATACATTGAAGATGATGTTAGTCCCAAACTTCATCTGTTGGTTCTCTGTGTAATTACAGCTGACCTGGCAATAACGGAGTAGCAACCGTGGGCGGTCAATCATGCTCATGCTCATGCTCATGAGAAACAATGTTTTCTGTCAAATTTAATCTATAAAAAATCTTCACAGGAAGTTTTGTGTTTAGTATTTTGTTTCCAATGTCCTCCTTTCTCAATCAAATTTCCCCCTTTTTTGCTACGATTTCGATCAATAAAAGCGTCGTTTCCGAGTATATAAAATAATCTGTAGAAATCGTAAATATTTATCGTAAGGAAGAAGAAGAGAATAGGTTGATGCGTATTTATCGTCGTGAATAAAGACATGTCAGCAATTACCTCAATCAGTGATTAAAAAAACATTTCAATTTTTTTTAATTCCCGTTAGGCATAACATTTGGTAGTACCCACCCCTTCCCCAACCTTTTAGTGTAACAAAGTATAACGCAAGTTGGACCTCCCCACTCCTCCCATTTATTTAGTCTACATCTAAACAGATAACACTGAATCAACAATTTAACGCCACAAAACACAGTTCGAGGCTGCATCTCTCCATCTTCTAATACTCCCCACGCTCGCCAAGTCATTTTGCACCTGGTCTGCCCATCTCGCTCGCTGCGCTCCATGCCGCAGGGTTGCTGTCCGACATTCTTGCAACATGTCCTGCCCATCGTACCCTTCCGGCTTTAGCTACCTTCTGGATACTGGGCTCCCCGTAGAGTTGGGCGAGCTCGTGGTTCATTCTTCGCCGCCACACACCGTTTTCTTGCACACCGCCAAAGATGATCCTAAGCACCCGTCTCTCGAATACTCTGAGTGCTTGCAAGTCGTCCTCGAGCATTGTCCATGTTTCATGTCCGTAGAGGACAACCGGTCTTATTAGCGTCTTGTACGTGACACATTTGGTGCGGTGGCCAATCTTTCTGGTAAGCTCTCCAGGGAAGCTGTTCTCGTCCATAATTTTCCATAGCTCTACGCGGTCTATACTGTCGTATGCCGCCTTGAAATCAACGAACAGATGGGACGTTGGGACCTGGTATTCACGGCATTTTTGAAGGATTTGCCGTACAGTAAAGATCTGGTCCGTTGCCGAGCGGCCGTCAACGAAGCCGGCTTGATAACTTCCCACGAACTCATTCACTAATGGTGAAAGACGTCGGAAGATGATCTGGGATATCACTTTGTAGGCTGCATTAAGATGGTGATCGCTCGAAAGTTCTCACACTCCAGCTTGTCGCCTTTCTTGTAGATGGGGCATATAACCCCTTCCTTCCACTCCTCCGGTAGCTGTTCATTTTTCCAGATTCTGACTATCAATTTGTGCAGGCAAGTGGCTAGCTTTTCCGGGCCCATCTTGATGAGCTCAGCTCCGATACCATCCTTACCAGCTGCTTTATTGGTCTTTAGCTGTTGGATGGCATCCTAGACTTCCCTCAAGGTGGGGGCTGGTTGGCTTCCATCGTCCGCTGAACTGACGTAGTCATCTCCTCTGCTGCCTTGACTTTCACTGCCTTGACTTTCACTGCCTTGACTTTCACTGCCTGTACTCTCAGCGCCATTCAAATGTTCCTCGTAGTGCTGCTTCCACCTTTCGATCACCACACGTTCGTCCGTCAAGATGCTCCTATCCTTATCCCGGCACATTTCTGCCGGGTACCTTGCTACAGCGCGATCGCGTGCGCTGTGTCCTTCTCCTCCAGAATCTATCTGCACTCTTCGTCGAACCAATCGTTCCGTCGACTTCGTCCCACATGCCCGACGTTGTTCTCCGCTGCGTCGTTAATGGCTGCTTTGACTGTATTCCAGCAGTCCTCAAGAGGGGCCCCATCGAGCTCACCCTCTTCCGGCAACGCTGCCTCGAGATCAGGTTGCTTCAGTCGCTCTAGGTCGTACCGCGGCGGTCGTCGGTACCGAACATTGTTGATGACGGATAGTTTTGGGCGCAGTTTAACCATCACCAGATAGTGGTCAGAGTCGATGTTAGCGCCACGATATGTCCTGACGTCGATGATGTCGGAGAAGTGCCGTCCATCAATCAGAACGTGGTAGATTTGTGATTCTGTCTGCAGTGGTGATCTCCAGGTGTACCGATACGGAAGGCTGTGTTGGGTGCTGTGAATGGCCATGTTCTTGGAGGCAGCGAAATCAATAAGTCGTAGGCCGTTTTCGTTCGTCAGCCGGTGTGCGCTGAACTTCCCAATAGTCGGTCTAAACTCCTCCTCTTGGCCAACCTGAGCGTTCAAATCTCCTATGATGATTTTGACGTCGTGGCTTGGGCAGCTATCATACTCACGTTCCAGCTGCGCGTAGAATGCGTCCTTATCATCATCATCATGATCCCTTCCAACAAACCTCCTGCAGCGCTACGATGCCGAATCCACGGCTCAACACATCGGCGAGTATGCGAGTAAACTTACGTTTATAGTCAACACAATTTCAGCATGTTGTTGATTTTCAATTATGTTAAATTTTGTAACATTTATCTCGTACTCGGTCTTTATTACGTTTAAAATTATTATTGTATTTCACCTCTCTCTACTTCTCATTTGCCCCAATGCAATGGTGTGATATCAGCGGAATAATGTCTAGAACTATTTGTTCTTGTTTTAAACGTATTTTTATTTAGGAAATTCCACGTGATCATTAATTCTTTCAGTCTCCTGGGTTCAACGATTTTGAAAATATTGATAAAGAAAGTTGATCAAGTAATGTTTTGTCTAGATGATCTAGAGACAAGATTTTATTTTATCCCTAGCTTTTAGTTTTTCAAACTCACTCTAAAAAAAATCATGAATTTTTCACAACCGTATCCATAATATCAAGTCACGATTTACGCCTCTACAGATTTACTTTGTTTAGGAACGAAACAAAACCTATTCCATATGTTTTCAATTTTCAATAATTGAATACATTTTTCGTTGGCACTGCAGTGAGGCGGCTGAAATGAGAAATTAAAGCTAGCAGTTAATACCTATGGAAGGGCTCCTAGAATTCTACACTGGCCATCGATATACCACTTGGTGCTAGCACATTGTCTTTGAGAACTAGAGCGTGCTTGCGATGACTAGTGCCCCAACTCTGTCTCCGGTAGTGGATCTCTAGCTCACGAGTCGGTGATGTCGAGAAGTTTAACTACACATTCAATGAAATATCCCAATATGTGGCCTGCTAGACAATTTTATTCACATTTACCATTTTTACCGTATTTTTTGGAATTGGTCCCACTGTGCGCCCATTGTTAATCGTTATGAGTGCACATGATATTCACACCCATATCGGATCACAAAAGGGCTAACGGGCTTACTTTATTGAATACAAGAAAGCTGCTTTCCGGCGCGCGAGCCGTTTTGATTGGGATTCCACAGAGAGCGGTCGAGCAAGATTTCACGTAGAGCGGACACATCGCATTAGTGGTGGCGTCGCATTAGTGGTGGCGTCTGTTAATATCTCTTTTTGGATATATAGATTTAGTCCTGAGAAGACTGTGTGTAAATTATTCTTGAAGCTCCTCTCAGTTTGCAACCGGCGCCATAAAAAAACGGTACACGTAAGCTTCCATCGAAGGCGGAAACCGAACGTTGCAAATAAATATATTTGCGTTTGGTTTCACGCCACTTCTGATTCTGCTTATTTTTCCTTTATTTCGGGCATTTTTGAGAATGGTGTCTTCTAGGATTGTGAAATCCTCCACTGGAAACCCAGCGGCGATGCGGCAGATGAGTCGTGGTAATCCATTTTACACGGTTGAAGACTCAAAGTCCATCCAACTGGGAGCTACTATTCAGCTTCTTGATTCAGTTGACCTCCGAGCAATTTTCTCAATGTTAATAAAAATGATGATGACAAATGCCATCAATTTCATATAGCTACGTGGTCCTACGTCACCTTCAATCAAAACAGGGCGTGTGCCACCTCATACTTGATGATTTAACGAAACAATGAAATAAATTCTGTTTTGTGGCTCTAAGGCCATTTGGTCATATTGGCTGCGATCCGTGAAACCTACTAAAGGGAAACTTGTTCAATTGAATCAAATCAGCCTAGTCAGACTGAACTCAGGTAGCCAAAGAACCCTAAAAGTATCATTCCCATCATTGCTTTGTAAAATCATGAAGCTTGTGGTGCTACATGACCTGATTTGACTCAATTAAGAACCATTCCATAGGTATTTTGGATTGAAGCCGATGTTAACGGTTTGAACCCTAATGGCCCAGGAGATCTAAAAATATAATTTTCAGCATGACACGACGAAATATTTTGACTACATCGCTCATCTGAAAGGGCGGCTTTCCACCGGATAGTTCACATCAAGTCAAGTACGAGACACTGAAGTCTACTATACTGTTGAGGTTGAAATACGTAAATGTAAAGTCACAATCGAATGGTGGAATCAAATAGGGCAGTACTAACTAGTCGTAGTTATTGACAGTAGAAACAAGGTTCTTCTTCAGGGGTCCTTTCTGGTTTCCTGAAATTTGTCTCGCTCCAGGCAGCCCTTGTGATGGCCATTTATGTAACTAGCTGGGACCACTGCCAAACCCCACCACAACATGCCCTTGGACACAGTAACAGCTATCTTAAGCCCAAAGCACACTCAAATCAAGCTTCAGTGGTATAAGGGCTAATGACACAAAGTGTAGTCTTTCTTTGTCGACTTCTCTTTAAAAAACAATATGTCTGATGTGGCAAAGCGCAGCAAATCGTATACTAGTTTATTTTATTTACTTTTTTGAAAAGCCAATTGACGGTCCTCTTGTGCCTTCGATGCATGACCAGCTTTTGACACATGTAGAATCAACCAAAGCGCTAAAAAAATATGGTCATCAAAATACGTATTTTTAACCTGAGTCGTATATTACAACAAGAGCAGAGTTGCGTCTATCAGTGTGGGATTGACTATCTTCGTTTCCATCATTAATATATGAATCCATTCAATAATTCTTATAAATCTCTGCACAATGCATGGGCTTATCGCATTCAACATCCAAACGTCACACGCCTTCTCGGAAGATAGGACCGAAATCTGTCAAGCATTCTTTTACTACCGGTCCCGCATCCCTTTCGCCCACGAAATACCCTTTATCACATCGGTATGAGCTTACACGATTTCACGCTTCCAAGCGCGGATTTTGAGGCATTATTGTCGAAATGGTGGCACCAGACATACTCTCCCCCGTATATAATTCCGGTATTCCGAAATGCTCGTCGAAGTGGTATGTTGCCTCTCGGAAAAGGTAGGATACATTCGGTGAAACCGTGAGAGCAGCACCGTAACGAGAACGGATGACGAAACGGGCAAACAGGGGAAGCCTCCCGAGCCACGTTTGGGTACATGCAATTCAGCTAGCTGTCAATGCTTGGCTCAAAAAGTTGGCACGAGAAAGAAGACGGAAGTGGCACGCCCGAAGCATATAATTTTGCAACATTTCACAGTGCACAGTGGCTCCGGTTGTTCCTCACAAAAAATATTTTGAAATGATGCGGAATATTGAGGTGAGCCAACCTATGACTGAAAGTATCTCGAATAAACATAAAAAGAGGGATATGAAAGAGGAATTGAGAAATCTTAAAAAAAATTATAAAGTATTTGAATAATACGATGAACAATGATAGATATGAAATGCAGTTTAAGAAAACCAGAAAGTGAAATTCGTTTTTAATATAGCGAAAATCAGCTATTTTAATAGCGATATTAAGGGTTTAATTGCTGATATGACATATTCTAAGCCACCTTGCTCGGCAGACCAAGAACGGGAATCCGCTGTTTCACCACCCACTGCTACCCAAAACGAAACACAGCTACATTGTACTTTGGAAGCTGTAACATATTTTTCAAGCTTTTTGTATCGCACCATGACTCGCTTAGCTGCTAAGGTGTGTGATGCGGGCCAAGCCAGGTGCGCCGAACGGAAGCAGATGATGAAGGGGAAACTCATATTTTAACACATTTCACAGGCAGCTGATTTCTTGCACGAAGCCAGCGGAGATTAATATGGGGATCCCCAAAATAGGTAAACTTCGTGAAGCGTGTCCCGCTTTCGGTTTCCGTGTGGTACCCGTAATAGCCGGGTTCTTTCCGGGAACAATTTTTGTCATTGTCCGTGCCATAAGTACAAGAACATGACAGAATTGGTTTGTTGGGGGGTTTTTTGGCTGGTGGCGGAATAGTTGAAGTGTTGAACAGAACGAGAAACGGGTTGGCGGAATCATTCATACCATCAGAAGGATTAAAATGTCCGGTGGTTGAAAATTTCGCCGTAGGTCTTCTGTGGAAATGAAAAGGTATTAATACTGCTTTATGTTCACCATTTGGCTTCGAAACACGGTGATATTAAAAGTTACTGGAATTTTGATACACCATAACAATGATAAAGAACTAGAACACATTACATTAATTTATTTTAAATAAACCGCAAGTTGATTACAAAGTTTTCATAACATATGTGAATTTCATTGGCAGATCTATCAGATATTTTTTAATGATTTTTTTTTATTTTTTTTTAATGATTTAACCAAACCCAAACACGGTAGTATGCGTTTTGAAACAGGCTTCTAAAGGGTGAGTTGACAAATGGAAAGTGAAATACAGCATTGCTCTGGTCCTCACAAATTTAAATCCTACGCTTTCACGGACCTTCCGATGTTCACTGTTTCACTTCCGTGTTCAATCTCGTGTTTCGAGTTTCTAATCGTGATGCTATCGTCATGTTAACGGTTGATTGGTTTGAGACCTAATCAACTGTTAACATGACGAAAGCATCACGATTAGAAACTGGAAACACGAGATTGCAATACGCTCGGTTTCATAGGTTGTGACATGATAATATTCGACTAATTAGGGTTTCTTACCCCATTCCCGGCCTAACATGCGTACGACTGCATTATTCAATTGATATTTATGACAGGAAGCAACTTTTCCTGAATTTTGTGGGCTGTATAATACTGCATTGGGGTTCACTTCTGCTTAAAAAATAGCTATTTGTGCTAAATATCGTTCAAGAAAGCTTTTATTTGATTTAAATTAACGAGGTGCAGCACTCATTTCAGTCATAGCGATTTCCATTCGGCATATCACAAAAACCAGTTCCCGGCCTAAGCAAAATTTCACTCAATCTCTCAACATTTCTCTCTCATTCTCTCTCGGGACGGTAGAAAATGCGACGTAAACAAAAATATGCACGTTCCACGACAACAAGATGCCAGATGGTATCATTCATAATCATTTTATTTGGTTGAGAAGATATATTTACTCATCCAATTTTTTCCAAATACTTAAAAATAATATTGTTTCACCTTTTGAAATCGAGAAAATTATAAATAACATGATAGCGTCAACATATTAAACAGTTTTCCTATCAACGATGAAGGATCATTTTCATTCTCCTGGCCTTCTGGCAGCACGGTGCGGCTAGAAGTTTTTGGGCCGAGGTGATTTTTTGGTCGGTTTGAGAATACATTGTTAAATGTATTCTAATTATGTTTATATAAGTTCTAGTGATACGTTCTAGTTATTAGATTGAAGTGCGTGTGTGGAGCATTATGGTGTGGTGATTAAAAGCTTGAAGCAATGATTGTAACGAGCACTAGGACGATTTTCAGGTAGGTGTTTATTTGATGATACCGTTTTGTAAAAGTGGAAAGAATCACTCCGGCTCAGTGGTGTGGCATCGGAGAGTGAGATTTTGAAATCTACATTTTTATTTTCTACAATTGGATCAATTAGGAGTAAAACAAGTGATTGGAAGATATTGAATATTGTGAAAAATAAATGGGAGACTTTTTAAAAATTATCAATCATAAACCTACGGCTTCCAAACAGTATAAATAATTAGTTTTCTGTGTAGTGAGCCGGGAACCGGGTCCATAGGCCCAAGTAGTGATTTACCCTACATCCCCTCAACTTTGTTATCGTGGTGCCAAACTTTTGTTTTTGGATTGGACAGAAAATGTGCAAACCGGGAATCGTGCAGCTACCGTCTTTCCTAACTGTGGTACCACTAACGAGCTGGGAACCCGCGCTATGGTGCTCAACAAAATGCGCCAACATCTGATCTGTTGTTAATCGGCCCTCACGAATAGGGGCCATCCACAAAGTACGTCACGCTCCTAGGGGGGTGGGGGGTTCCGAACAGCGTGACGACTCGTACAAAAATTTTAGAGGTTTAATACAAAAAGTGTGACGAAGGGGGGAGGGGGGGTTGAAAATAGCCAAATTTTGCGTGACGTACTTTATGGATCTTCCCATACCTGCCTGGCATTTACCGACGCAGATCTTCTCAGACGATTTCAGTATAATAAACAGAAAAAGGCGACAGAATATTGAACGACAACTCTCTTAACTCTAGTCTGTGCTATTTCTCATAGCCCGTCAACTAATTGGTAGGCAGTTCTTCATCATCCCATATTTTCTGAATACAGTGGTGGATTGAATTATGTAACTCGTTGGCATCAAGACACGAAGGCGATCGGTTGCTTTTCGGGCGAGATGCATATTCGCGTTGCGTAGAAATCTAGCTGTGGTTTATCAAGTGGTTAATTGAGTGATTTACAGGTGGTAGCTAAGTAGCTTAAGTAGAGGATTGGAAGGTGTTCCATTTAAATCAATAATTAGAGCAAAGTATCGGATTTAGATGATTGAGTAGAAAATTTGTACATCGGGAGAAGCGCGTAGCGCTAGACCCTTCGGGGGCTTTCGGCGTGAAAATAATAGCTGGAAGATAAAATGGTGGATTGTGTTATTTGAAACAGGAGAGACAATATGAAAAGAGAGTGAGTGAAGTTGTTGGTATAAGTGTGGGATTGGAACAGAACGTAGTGGTGTAATACGGATTTTTACCAGCATTGGAAGAAGGAAACAGTTGAATGCGGGCTACCTGCGGATTAAATAGACTTTTTAGTGGGAGGATTCGGCAAGCTGAATATAAATGAGGGAAAATATGGTGTACGCAGGGACGGGAACGGTTGACATTTCTTTTTATCATTCAATCTGCCACGAAGTAAAAGAAAAACAAAAACACGGCAGCCGCAGCAGCAGCCACGACCAGGCAGACGACAGTCAGCACATGATTTTATTATTTTCTCTCCCCACAATTAATGTTTCTGTACGCTCATTTCACGACGTATGACCGTTTTTTTGTGGTAAATGATTATTTCTTTAATCCTTGCTCATTTTAGAGACTAGAACTAATGAATTAGTACCAACGGCTAGCATTCTTTCTAGGCTTTGCGCCACAGGCAATTAAACTCGATTCTGTTTTGTTTGCGAGCGCACGAACCGAAACAAAAAATCTGCTGACTGTACCGACGGCTCGACTCTCACGCAGCAGCAGGCAGGAACATACAAACAGTTTGCCTCATCGGTAAAAAAAATGTCACAATGAGGCGTACATTTTTTTTGGAAAACTGTTTCGGTTTGTGCGGTGCGTGAAATTTGACCGGATAAAATGTAAACATTCGCATAATCACAGTGTTTTACTGTACATTTCCCGACACTGGGTGTACGGTGCTATCGACTGAATAAGATTCGAATGCATCAGAGGCGTGTGTGGAGAGAGTATGAAGAAAAATTTAAACAGTGTGAGAGGAAGATTTGGGGTAAAAAAGTGAGTGGCCGTTGTAGTGTATGTGTGGGTAACGGGTAAAACGAGTACTTGGAGCACAATTAAATTGAGGAGAAAAAAAGGAAAGAAGCAAAATATCGCGGAAGGACGAAGAGGGTGACGAAAGGGTAGGGGTGCGTCGACGGAGACAAGTGCTTTGAAACGAATCGAAAGAGGAAAAGAAATTCCTTAATGATTCGCTGAGTGAGCGGCGAGTAAATAGGAAGAACATAAGCACAGTGGTGTTAGTGTACTTTAGGGTAATGATAAAAACATACATCGTTATGCGGTTGTGGAATAATAAATGATATGAAGAATAATTGTGGATTACAGCGTGGGAAATAATGAATGATTGAGAACTGGATGATTGAGGGTAAATGAATTTCGAACAACATTAAGGTAAGATTAGCTATAAGTTTTTGGAAATATATTAAAGAGCAAAATGGAACGAAATACAGTAATAATAAACGAAAAACAGCTAGCGGTATTACAATCATTGAATCATTATTCTTTTATAGGGGCTCTCATACAACAATTAAAAATGTTGAACGAAGAGTTCAATAGACATAATTTAAATGAAATTGAATTCTGTTGTCTAATTGGAGAATTCATCGAACAAAACATTGACATTTTTTTGGAAATTTGGGGTTCCCATTGTATGAAAATTATAGAAAACATTTATTCACGGGAGAACGGGATGAACATCCAAATTGCTCAAGCAACAAGCGTAATGTTTCAAGTCAGGATTATACTTTATCAGACAAATATAAAAGAGAAAATAATTAACCCCCCTTATATGCAGGACTTAGAAGAATTACAGTGCGTTCGAATATTGTATACGAATAACAACTGCATGGATAAGTATTATAGCATTGTTAGTGTAAAGCACAGAACATATGAAAATAAATTCAAAGAAGAAGGAATAGACGAGAGTTACGGCGAAATGTTATCAGAAAGGATGGAAGATATGGGTCCGGACACAACTCATGCAAGTGTGATAGAAGATCCACATAGAAAAACAACAGAAGGAATATTGCATACCATCAGCAGTCGCAGTACACACATAAAAACAGTAGGAACAGTTGAACCTATGGATTCAGTAGGTTTTTATTCAATCAAAGAATATAGAACAGACAAAGTACTGATTGTAAAAAGAATATTGGGGGATGGGAACTGTTTTGTAAGAGCGGTCATAGATCAACTGAATAAAAATAAACGGAAATACCGATGCGATATGAGGGATATAATGAAATTACGCAGCAGGATAGCTAACCATATGTTGAGTAACCAAGATAGGTTCGAAGCGTATTTAACAGAAAGTTTAGAAGACGGAGGCTTTGTAAGGTTCATAGATCAAGTCAAGCAATCGGGGGTTTGGCTTGGCCATGAAAGTATGGTGGCCGTGGCAGAACTGTTGGATAAGTGTGTAATAGTATACCAAACAGACAGTGATACATTGGTGATAGGGCAGGAAAAAGAAAGAGAAGAGGATGTATTAAGAATATTATATACAGGCATAGATGGCACTAAGAACCATTTCGATAGTATCCGAAGCATAATTGAAGAGAACTGCATTAGGCAAGTAAACAATGGATTAAAATTGCATGAAACAAATAGAAGTAGGATGGCAAAGAATATTGGGGAATCGACAGAAAAGGATAAGGATTACAGAAAAGCCAAGAAAGCATCAGAAAAAACAAAGGAATCAACGAAAGGTCGGAAAAATAACGAAAATGAAGAATACACAGGAAATACGGAGCGGCTGGAGGTAAACGAGAAGAGAAGAGGAGAAAATGAGGAACTTGTACAGAACGAAAACAAAAATAACCAACGCAACCAGATAGAAACAGAGGACAGTACTGGAGGAATTAGGGGTAGCACCTCCAATCCGCAGGAAGGCATTCAAAAATTTACGAAAATGACAGTAGAATTAAAAACAACAAATGACATGGTGACACAAGCGGAAAGTACAGTAAAGAATGGAACGAAAATAATCAACATCGAAGAGAAAAGGGATCTGGAAGAAACTAACACGAACCTGGAACAGATCAACGAGATGAGATTATGGGAAACTTCTAGACGGAGTACGAATTCTGAAGAAACCGTGTACGAACCCGGAATGATGTTGGAGCTAACAGCAGAAGGAACAAGGCAAGAAGAAGGAAGAAACGCAGAAGATAAGAAAAATAGAGGAACAAATGGAACCGAAGAAGGAGAAAAAAGAACGATATTGATAGCAACGCTTAATGTGAGAGGGTGCTCAAAATTAGAAAAACGTCAGCACATCGACAATGTCCTAAGCTCATATAAAGTTGATATAGCAGCGCTGCAGGAAGTAAACGTACGAGCAGAATCAATTTCAACCCGAAATTATAACTGGAATATAGGAACAAATGGACAGAACAAATCAAGAGGATTGGCTGTATTATCAAGAAAAGACTCTGAAATCGAGATAAAAGAATGGAAAGAGATAGGGACTCATGGAATATCGGTAAGCTTATTGGTGAGAGGAAGAAAAGTAATATTAATAAATGTGCACGGACCGAACAAGAAAGGCTATACATTCTATTCAAAGTTGGCCAAAATCATCGACCAAGAGCATTTGAGGAAAGACCTTATATTGGTAGGAGATTGGAATGCGCAAATCGGTATGGACTCGATAACGCCAGAAGATGAGAATACTGTAGGTAAAAAATTAGGATTCCAGAAATGTAATGATAATGGGGAAGAATTCAAAATGTTTCTATTAGTTCACAAACTTCTAAATATATCATCTAAGATTGGAGAGAACACAGACAAAACATGGAAAAGCGGAGGAAAAGAAAGCCAAATTGATCACATTTTAAAACCAAGAGAAGGGAGCATCGAAATTAAGCAATGTCAGCATCAACGAAGGATACAAAGCTCTTACTGAAAAGATGAAGAAAGCTGGAAGTGAAGTTCTACGGTCATCGCGAGAGCCTTTAACACCAATAAGGAAAAAAGCACTTAATCGACTGAGAAGAGCAGTGCAGCTATCAAATAAACATCCTGATATGCTACCATATAAGTGGAAACTGAGAAACAGTCAACAAGAGTTTGCGGCAGCAATAAGAAGCCACAATGAGAGGAAAATCAAAAAGTTCTACAATGAGATAAACGACTTTGACGTAGCGGTTAGAATCAAAAAGTCATACCATTTTTTGAAGGGATTTATGGGAAGGAAAAGGAATAAAAGCGCGTATATTCCAATGAGTCATTGGAATGCAGAACTGAAAGCAAGTGAGGGACCGGACATTGATCTGATGGAATCACAAGACACATGTCCACTAACAGAGCCACCAAAGGAGGATGACATGGCACAGATTGTTCAACAACAGTGTAACGGAAAGTCAGCAGGGGCAGACGGCATTAGGATGGAACACATTAAATATGCAGATGAAGAGACACAACAACAAATGACAGAGATATGGAAAAAAGTATGGATGGAAAACGAATTACCGGAGGAAATGAATAGAACGATTCAAGTACCAATACCGAAGAAGGTTTCAGCTAAAGGAATACAGGACTACAGGAGAATTAGCCTTTGCAATGCGGGATATAAACCATATGCCAAATGGCTGAAAAATCGCTTGAGGGAATTCACCGGAGATCCAGATTTAAATCAAGCTGCTTTCACTGAAGGGAGATCAACAGATGACCACATGTTCGTGACAAGAAGGATCTTGGAAGAATACTGGAACGCTGGAAGACCGTTATATATAGCTGCACTTGATATAAGTAAAGCTTTCGATAATGTGAGTCTGCAACAGTTGAAACAAATATTGGCTGATATGAATGTCCCATCTCATTTGATTGACAGAGTATTACAATGTATAAGGAAGGAAAGGATGAGAGTGCGCTGGCAGAATCAATATACCACGGAACACAAAAGAGGAAAAGGAGTAAAACAAGGATGCCCGCTTTCACCGTTTCTGTTCAACATTGTAATGCAGGATGTAGTGAGAAGGGTCAAGACACTGATACCGGATTTGAACATGATGCAAAAAGGATCATTAAAATTACCGCTGATTCTATTGTTTGCGGATGACATTTTGGTGATAACAGAAGATCAAGATGACTTGAATAGGATAATGAAAGCGTTGGAGACATGCCTGAAAGAGGTAGGGTTAGAAATCAACAATGACAAAAGTCAAATAGTGATAAGAGCCCCGAACTCAGAGGAAACGATGCCAACTTCAATCGAGATAAACGGTAGAAGATATGAAGTAAAATCATCAATGAGATACCTTGGAACATGGCTAACTAACACCTTGAATCGACCTGCGACGACAAAACAAAGGTGCATGAGTGCTGTAAAAGCAGCAAAAACTGTGATAGAATTTTGCAAAAAATATAAACCATCATGGGATATTGGAAAATTAATATACACCACAGTTATAGCACCCTCCATACTATATGGCACCAAGACATCAACGTTGACCAAAAGGAGCAGAATGCAATTGAGTAGATATGAGAAACAAATAATGAAGGATATATGGAATCACTGCCGAAAAACTAACCAAGAAAAATTTAATATACGTAAAGAACTAAAAGGAAAAACTATTAACAGACGAGTACGGGTCAGCAGAATAAGTTATTTCGGGCACATAATGAGAAGACCAGAGGGACATCCCATCAAGATGGCAATGGAACTACAATTTCGTAAAAAGAAACATGGACGACCAAGTTTCACTTGGAAGGACTCATTAAAACAAGACTTCGACAGATACGATGGCGCAAATGAAGAGGAGTGGAGAGAACTGGCGAAAGATAGGAACGAAATTAAAAAGAAAGCAGAAGAAATTTACCTAGAAGAAGATAGTGAGATATCGGATGGAGAAGAGACTAGTGAAGAAAACCAATGAATAAAAATAACCAAAAAATTCTCCCTGAAGGTTAACCGGCTAGATAACGTTTGGATATAGGAGTTGCAGCTTGGTGTTTGGAATAGATAGGATGAGTGGCTAAAGATTGAGATGGATGTGAATGAATGTGGGAGACGAATGTGCTATATTTTGATATGCAATTCAGTGTGAGCTATAAAGAACAGATAGTTGCTTGAAAGTTATGAGTCAAGTTGCGTGAGCGAAAAGTAAAAGTAATATGAATACAGTGTAGACAGTTGATTAAAACTTAAGAAGTGAATCTGGATTACAATAGGGTCATTCGATAAGACGTCTAATCTGTACACCTCCAGAACTGTTAAAAATGGTAAATAGTTAAAGATAGGAGACAAATGCCGATAAAATCTTGATGTCAACCAAACAAAACATAACGTTCAACCCTTATATTCTGGAAAATAGTTGGATTCACTGAGAGAAAGTAACATTTGCATTTCATTATGGTATAACTAGTCCTTACTAATAAGCGGTTGAATGTTATCATAAAAAATGATAGTAACAGTAAACAATACAATCCGAAGAATTAAAAAAAATAATAATAAAAAAAAATAAATGAAAATAAATAGATAAATAAATATATAAATGATATAGAATCAATCTAATTGAGAGCCGACTTTTTTTTGCCAAATAAACGAATGATAAGTCAGTTGAAGTAATTTATATAGCTTAGTTTCCTCTAAACTTCGGGTAGTATTGAAAAGATGTGAGGGCGGTCGGGAGGTTGTTACTATCATTTGATAAAAATATGCATTAAAGCTCTTTTTCTTATAAATCAGTTAATCCCCATTTTGTATGTATAAATATATTAAACGAAAAAGGTGGTAGGATATAAGAATACTTTTAGGTACTCTCTAATTTAATAACATCTTACATTCCAGAAAAATCTCAAAATCTCTCAATGAGCGTTAAGCTCAAACAGAGGATTCCAGCGTAATAATTTAAACTTCTCTTTCAGTTCCTTCTCCTCGTTGAAGAGCAACAGCCTAATGTAGACGGTTCAACTTATGGAAAAAAGATTAAGATACCAGTCAACAGAAACATTTGTAATGCATATGTGTGTATTTAGGTATGAAGCAGTATACTAATTATTTTATCGGAGATTTCCTCCTAACCCTAGGAGAATATAAACTATAAATATATACATACTAATTATTTCATAATTCCATAATTATCAAAACAACGTACAACATGTACCCGAGCAGGAGAAATTGGCTCAATAATACTTAATTTTGTTATTGATACCATACTCTGTTATGAACTGGCCCTGCATGGGAGGTGAAGTGCCGGAGGAATGATGCCGGGGGCTCGTATGCACAATACTTGAGCCATGGCAGACTCAGTTATTAAATTGAGTTTCGATACCAAATGCATAACCAATTATTATTCGTTTGGTATTGAGGTACTTGAGCATGGTATGCCTCTAGTGTTTTGCATATGGGTTTTTTGGTGTTTTGCCTCTTATGCAGGGATAGATCATACCAATTTCTGTTATCGAGGTCGTCGCTCCTGCTCGGATATAAATGCATAACCTCAAGCAACTTTATAGTTTAATAGCATATACCGGTAGAACAACTTATCGTTCAATCTACTCTCATTCTATTTTATTAATAATATTATATTATATAGTGTAAGTAAAATGATAATTATTATTAGGCAGATGAGACCAGTTAGCGGGATTTGTCTACTAGATCTATCTATAATTTGATCACGAGCGATAAGCACCAGTAACACAAGTGCCCAGAAAAGTGATTCATTCATTATTCTGTTTTAGTACCATCATAGAAGTTCTCACGGACTGACAGTCATTCTTATAGCCACCAAACTTTCTAGGTTAGAGGCACTGCTACAAATGATTTTTTTAATTTTCAGTTGATGATACAACTAAATGTATAAATTTCTTGGGTAACCAAAACATCACCAGCTTAACACCGGAATTTACTTTGATTTTTTTTGTAAAATTTTTTCATGGAGTATCATATTCTTTCATTGACACCAAAGATCCTTATCGACTTTTTTAGATCAACCTTACATAGGAATAAGCTAAAACTACATAGTAGTGAACAGGATGTGGATTCGTTGTCCAGAAACTTCATCAACTGCCCAGGAAAAATGTGTTTCAAATAATCTTGTCTTCGCCTTCCTACAAAGCAGAGATTCAAATCTCAATATAAGAATCATAATACATAATCACACATAATACTACTTCATTTTATATCATATCTAATTATACTGCAATAACATAATATGGAATTGGGAGGGAGCATCAGGGCATCAGGGAAGTTAAAACTGAATGACACTAGGAGTGGGAAGCCGCCAAGTGTCTGAGCGAAAATGATACTATAACATCCTTGTAGATGGGTACGTTTTCACCACAGTTGTAACGGATCTGACGCGCCCTTCTTCTTACAAACCATCCCGTGGAAAGCCCTTCAAGTATTGCGAATTGTATTGCTAGTTTGTTGGATTATAACGTTGGAAGGAGATTCTTCATGTTCCGCGGGTTTCGCGTAGGTGTCTCTGCTTACGGGTCCGCCACCCCCCTTTTGGCCCTTCATACAGCGATATATTGAACACAGAATAGAAGTACAATTCGAACGTACTGTTGGGTGGAACCGCATGCAGAGCAAGACTCAAGCTAGGATGGTGGCTATCAACATACATACATACATACATACATACAGTGGTGGATTGAATTATGTAACTGTTCAGTGCTTGTCCTTCCCAGCAGCTTTACTGTTTTTCAGCTCCCTTAGAACCTTTTAAGGTCACTCCTGACGGAATCCAATTTTCAAAGTACTCGCATTTTCAAAGGCACACCATTCGATACGGAAGCAACGCACAACTGTCATTTTTATGTTTTCACGCATGCTGCGACGCAGCAAAGCTGAAAAAATAAAAATTACAGTTGTGCGTTGCTTCCGTATCGAATGGTGTGCCCTTGAAAACGCGAGTACTTTGAAAATTGGATTCCGTCAGGAGTGACCTTAAACCTCATCCAGCGTTGGTGGTTTCACAGCTTGACTTGACTGCTTGACTGATAGACGAAACTATGGTGGCAGCAAGATGGAAGAATAACTTCAAGGAGTTTTTGAACGTTGAAAACGAAAAGGGCATAAGAAAGCAGGTTCCTCAGCTTGCACATCCTTGCGCTAAATGGGTGCGTTGACTCGTGCTACTTTCATTTCCACTGTTCCACACAACTGTATCGTAAATCGTCATTGTCCCTGAAATGTAAGCTGGCTGTCTATAGGCAAATCACTCTCCCCGTTATCAAATACGGTATGCCGGTCCGAAAGAGCTGCGCAAAAATTCATCATCTGAAACTTCAACGAGCTCAAAAATAGTTCTTGATGATGATCCTCAACACTCCACCCAGGGCGCGAGCTTCTAAGGCCCACCGTCTGGATGGCATTCTAACACTGCAAGCACACTTTGGTGAGTGCAACGAGGCAGCCGTAATCTGGAAATGTGACGCGTACGCCATTTTCCAAAAATGATGTTAACGAGTCGTTAACCCGTCGAGCTTTTTAACAGAAAAGTGGAAAATCTTTCATGTTGCAACTTTACTTTTTCAGATTACGTTAGAGGTTCAGGGTTCGTTGCGCCGTTTCGGACCAACCTGCATTAAGGGCGCTTGTATCTAAATAGGTCAGTGATTCTCAACCTGGGGTACATGTACCCCTGGGGGTACCTTCACTGACCCTAGGGGGTACCAATCAGAGCTTTTTGATAAAGTTTCGATAATTGTGTATATTTTATTTCAAAACTTTGTCTTGTTCATACTATGCATTGATCACCAGTAAATCAAAGCCAATTAAACCCTGCCCTCCTAAACCAGAACAGCGTATGAAGGGCTGTTGAACCAAAGATTAAACCGACAAAGCGTCGAATAAGAAAATTTAAAAAATCTTTAATGCGAGCTACCTGATCCAAACAAAATGTGGAGAAATATCGAGTCAAGTACGAGACACTGAAGACGGTCTCACAGTTGAGGTCGAAATACGTATCTGTAAAGATTACAAAACGTAGTGGAATTAAATGGAGAGTACTAAACTCGTCTAGGACAGTTGAAGACATTCCACTTTTAAAATAGCTTAATTTTTTTTATTGATAAATATGTTAGAAACATAAAGCATAAAGCCTTTTTTTCTCAAAAAAGCTCGCTTGCTTCGTTGCAAAAGGATTGAAAGCATCCTTCTACGCTTCTCGGAAGTCTTCTTCAGAGCAGCTCGAATGCCTCCTTTCAAGATGTTCAGAAGCCTTCGTCCAAAAGGTTTGGAAGCTTCCTTTCAAGAAACCTATGTCTTCTTCCATTCATTTCATTTATTTAGTCTACATCTAGACAGATAACACTGAATCAACAATTTGACGCCACAATACACGGTTCGAGGCCGCATCTCTCCATCCTCGAATACGCCCACGCTCGCCAAGTCGTTTTGCTCCTGGTCTGCCCATCTCGCTCACTGCGCTCCACGCCGTCTTGTACCTGCCGTATCGGAAGCGAACACCATCTTTGCAGGGTTGCTGTCCGGCATTCTTGCAACATGTCCTGCCCATCGTACCCTTCCGGCTTTAGCTACCTTCTGGATACTGGGTTGGCCGTAGAGTTGGGCGAGCTCATGGTTCATTCTTCGCCACCACACACCGTCTTCTTGTACACCGCCAAAAATGGTCCTGAGCACCCGTCTTTCGAATACTCCGAGTGCTTGCAAGTCCTCCTTGAGCATTGTCCATGTTTCATGTCCGTAGAGGACAACCGGTCTTATTAGCGTCTTGTACATGACACATTTGGTGCGGTGGCGAATATTTTTTGACCGCAGTTTCTTCTGGAGCCCGTAGTAGGCCCGACTGATAGAACTTGCGTGATTCTTGAGAACGGCACAGCTGTTCCATTTCCTCGCACTCCGCTTCTTCCAGGCGGCTTTTCTTCTCCTGAAAAAGGCGGGTCTGCTGTCTCCGCTTCCGTCTATAACGTTCCACGTTCTGCCGGGTACCTTGCTGCAGCGCGACCGCCCGCGCTGCGTCCTTCTCGTCCAGAATCTGTCTGCACTCTTCGTCGTAACAATCGTTCCGTCGACTTCGACCCATATACCCGACATTGTTCTCCGCTGCGTCGTTAATGGCTGCTTTAACTGTATTCCAGCAGTCCTCAAGAGGGGCCCCATCGAGCTCACCCTCTTCCGGCAACGCTACCTCGAGATACTGCGCGTATGCAGTGGCGACATCAGTTTGCTTCAGTCGTTCTAGGTCGTACCGCGGCGGTCGTCGGTAAAGAAAATTGATGATGACGGATAGTTTTGGACGCAGTTTCACCATCACCAGATAGTGTTCAGAGTCGATGTTAGCGCCACGATATGTCCTGACGTCGATAATGTCGGAGAAGTGCCGTCCATCAATCAGAACGTGGTCGATTTGTGATTCTGTCTGCAGTGGTGATCTCCAGGTGTACCGATACGGGAGGCTGTGTTGAAAGTAGGTGCTGCGAATGGTCATATTCTTGGAGGCGGCGAAATCAATTAGTCGTAGGCTGTTTTCGTCAGCCGGTGGGCGCTGAACTTTCCAATAGTCGGTCTAAACTCCTCCTCTTGGCCAACCTGAGCGTTCAAATCTCCTATGATGATTTTGACGTCGTGGCTTGGGCAGCTGTCGTACTCACGTTCCAGCTGCGCGTAGAATGCGTCCTTATCATCATCAGTGCTTCCGGAGTGTGGGCTATGGACGTTGATTATGCTGAAGTTGAAGAACCGGCCTTTGATCCTCAACCTGCACATTCTTTCATTGATCGGCCACCACCCGATCACGCGCCGTTGCATATCGTCCATCACTATGAAAGCTGTTCCCAGCTCGTGTGTGTTTCCGCAGCTCTGGTAGATGGTATGATTACCTCTAAAAGTTCGCACCATTGATCCCTTCCAACAAACCTCCTGCAGCGCTACGATGCCGAATCCACGGTCCTTGAGCACATCGGCGAGTATGCGTGTGCTCCCGATGAAGTTGAGAGATTTGCAGTTCCACGAACTGAGTTTCCAATCGCTAGTCCCTTTTCGTCGCAGTGGTCTTCGCCGATGGTTCCGGTCCGTACTCTCTTGTTGATTGTTCGTTGCTTAAGATTTTTAAAGGCTGGCTTGCAGGGCCTGACACCAAACCCCCTAAATTTCCGGAGGACCATTCCTCCTTATTTCCGGTGGACCATGGTGCACAGTTTCACTTAGAGTCCCTCGCTGGCACTCGGACGATGATCAACCGCCCCTAACATGGAGAACAGACGCTGTTGTGAGCCGATCCTGACATGGAGAACAGACGCTCAATAAGATTTGCACCTCCGGAGAGGAGCAAACCCCCCCTTCCCTGTCAGCATACGACCATAGTTCCCACCGGGGTTGGTTACCCGATCTTCACTAAGGTTGCTCGTATCCCAGCCAGCACCACGGGGAGGTAGGGATAGGAGTTGCTGGGTAAGAGGCTAAGGACCGCAAGATGGGGTCTATTTTATTCCTTCAGGTACGCGAAGTACCAATGGTACGCTTTACCCAGCATTTGCCGTGCCGTGCATGTCTTCTTCCAAGAGGCCCGGAATCCTCGTTTTATGAGAGTCGGAAGCCTTCTTTCAAAAAGCTTGGAAGAGTCCTTTCATGAGGGTCGGAAGCCTTTAAAAAAACTCGGAAGTCATCGTCCAAGATGCTCGGAAGCCTCCTTTCAAGATGCCTGGAAGCCTTGTTTCAAGCAACCCGGAAGCCTACTTTCAAGAGCCTCGGATGCCTTTCTTCAAGAAGCTCGGATTTCTTCTTTCAAGAGGTTCAGAAGCGTCTTTTAAAAATGCAAAGGAAGCCTCTTATAAAGAGGTGCGGAAGCATACTTTCACGAGGGCCAGAAGCCTTATATCAAAAACTCGGAAGGCTCTTTTTAAGAGGCTCGAAAGCCTACTTTCAAGTGAATCGGAAGCCTCCCTTCAAGAAGCTCGGAATTCTTCTTTGGAGGCTTGGAAGAGGCTTGGAAGCGTTAGAAGTTTGTGTGACGAAGGGAGAGGGGGTTGAAAATTCCCCTTTTTGCGTGACGTACTTTATGGATCTTCCCTTTTAAGTGGCTCCAAAGCCGCTATTCAAGAACTGCGGAAGCCTACTTTCAAGAGATTCAGAAGAATTAGGTTATCCAATTCTTATTGTAAATATAAAGTGCACATAGTTTTTCTGGTACCTACGTGGATACCTGGTTGGCTACAGCGTCAATATACCTATGCCTGGCGTATTGTAGAGCTCCATAATCGTCGGTCTTGGGCGATGTTCCTCCAGTTTCCCCGAACGTTCAGGGTCCCCAGGTCCGATTCCACCGCGTGCAGCCAGCGTTTTTGTGGCCTTCCACGAAGACGCCGGCCCATATCTGGTTCTCTGTTGAATATTGTTTTCGCTTTTCTTTCTTCCGACATTCACACTAAGTAACCAGCCTACTGAAGTCTGCCGTATTTTATACGATTTACAATATTTTCTTCTTTGTATACTTGATACAGCTCATGATTCATGGGTCTACATCTCAGATATGTATCTACCTACAATATCATAGCCAATTAAATGAACATGTTAAACATTGCCGCTAGTAAAGTTAATTTTTGAAAATTGCATCCAAGCTAGCATCACACATGTTCCACGTAGATCGCTGCAACTTATTTGCACAAACTAACAGACGTAATACTGGAGAAATTACCATCGACAATAACATCAACGATCAATTTGTAATCCTTCTAGTTTTACATTTCACTCCAGCGCCTTCTGGTGACAATGTCATACGAAACATTGTTTCGTGTAACATGCTCGAAAGATGGTGGTAGAGGAGTTGAGCGACGGATTTTTCTGATGACGAGTCTGCTCTCCTTCGTTCCAAAAATAGTTAGATGATGTAGCATATGAAAAGTCTAGATTTACATCCTGTAAAACTGCTACATTTATAAATCATGAAAAAAGGAAGAGAATCCATGTCCTCGAGCTTCCTTCCAATTCGAATCTCATTAACATTAGAGGATGCAAACCGTAAATCTTGTGGGTCTATCACTGTAGTAGTCACTATCAACTTCCTTTACTTGCGGAGTCTATCAAATCTTATCAAGAGTCCTTCTGAGCGATAGTTTACGAAATCGGTGAATAGCGTCGACACATGAAAATTTATGTGTTGAAAAAATGCTCCCAAATCAGATTTTATTCTTCTAATGTTGAGTAAGTCTACCAGAACAACTAAAAAAGGTTTTTCTCCATCGAGCCTCCCGATCAGGCTTGTAAAATGTCATCTGCATGTCGTTTGACTAATTTGTTCATAACTGGAGAGTGAAAACTCTACAAAATGTCACGTGTCATTTGACATAATGTCATTTGAATGACATTTTGCCTCCCACGCCCCAGATTACATATTTACAGCAAAGTCTTGTTTGACAAAGTTGTAGGTCCATTAAAGCGCTATAAGTTTGTCATATATCATGAATTAATAGCTACCTTCTGAAAAAAGTTCTGGGAAAATTATACAAACGAATCCCGATTCTCAAGCGCAAGAAAGTCATCTATATACCATCCTTCAAACATGCACACTGCACAGGAAGAAAAGAAATTCGACGAGCGATTATCTGATTTTCCAGCCACTAAGAACAGGAACAAAATCTAAGTTCATATTTAACAAAAGAAGATAAAAAAATAAAAATAAAATACCTGTACAGGATAGCTGAAGCTTGATATCTCTTAAACATTTTTTTCACTTTTTCACTTTTACGTTTTTTACCTTTTCACATTTTCACTTTTTCACTTCATTGTTCACGATCTTCGAAAAGTGATTCGAAAAGTGAAAAGTTCGAATGAGGTCATGTCCTACGGGAGAATAGAATGTGGCAATAGACTTATCTATCCATTTCATCTGCCAACTGGTCAAGGTCTTGTACCATATTCGCACCACTATAATAGAGATTTTAGAAGACAGTAAAGACATAAAGCGATTGACCGTTGGAAATGCACCAACGGACAACATACATCACAGCAGGCCATGAACATCATCAACAAATCACGCGTGTCATAGAAGGCGGCGAACTCAACTCAGCCTCTTTCAATACTGCCGTAATCTGAAAAAGTGACGTATACGCCATTTTCCAAAAATTGTGTTAACGAGTACTACTCATCGAGCTCTTTAACAGAAAAATGGAAAACATGCATGTTGTAAAATGACTGTTACGTCACTTTTCCAGATTACGGCAGAATAGCGATCAGTCACCTCACGGTTTCCAGACGCACTGGGCAATAAACTCCGGCAAGCAACCATAAAGTCCTCACTGGTCTAATAACAAATTATTGATCTTTAGATATTAGTAAATCATAATCAAAACGGTAACGCTGTCAAATCCAATTGAATAATTTTTATGATTATCCGACGTTGCGACGTTGGGGCCCTCCTTAGCCGTGCGGTAAGACGCGCGGCTACAAAGCAAGCCCATGCTGAGGGTGGCTGGGTTCGATTCCCGGTGCCGGTCTAGGTAATTTTCTAATTGGAAATTGTCTCGACTTCCCTGGGCATAAAAGTATCATCGTGTTAGCCACATGATATACGAATGCATAAATGGTACCTTGGCTCAGAAACCTCGCAGTTAATTACTGTGGAAGTGCTTAATGAAAACTAAGCTGCGAGGCGGCTCTGTCCCAGTGTGGGGATGTAATGCCAATAAGAAGAAGAAGACGTTGTGACACGGGATTGAGAAAGGCACTGATCCCATGTCAAAGCGAATGATGAAAACAATTTTTGATTACCGCCTTCAATAAGTTGGAATACGCTTTCGAAAAATGTTTTAAAAAAATTAAAATATTTTCTCTTCTGTATTCATTTTATTCAAAACAATGTTTATAAGGAATGTTTACAACATTTCTGTTGGAATGGACCCTTTTTAGACTTATGCACGAGCTTCGAACTTTTCTCGAGCGCACCGCAAGCGGCACGCAGGAACTGCATGGTCATTTTGTCCCATATTTGAAGAATTACGGTCTTTAACTAGCCCTGGTTCTGACATACACAGTTCTAACAGTTCCAAGGTCCTTGCTGAATATGGTATGAGTGGCCCCGATAGAAACGTTAACATAAGCAGCCGTTTTCTGGATTGAGCGCCCAATCCTACACATCACCTACACGCACGGAGTTCTTTTTTTCTTTTCTCCTTATTATTTTTCATCGTCCTTTTTCATCGTCTTTCTTATTTCTTCCTTCTTCGTTATTCCCTATTCCTTCTTTTTTCTTCTGTTTTCTTTTTCGTCCTTTTGCCCATTTCGACTTTTTGTCCCTTTTCGTCAATTTGTCTTCTATCTTTTTGTCCTTTCGACCTTCTGTCCCTTTCGACTTTTTGTCTTTTCGACCTTTTGTCCCTTCGACCTTTTCTCACAGGTCCATTCAATTACTAAATTTATTGGACAAAAAGCCGATAACTATATACATAACCTCAATTACATACGACTCCTTGTATATACCTTGTATAATGCATTTTGCCATCTCCCACTGTTTCGGAGGCACGAGCAGTGTTGTAAATATTCGGCAGCACTGGATGAAGGGGATGTTTTATTTTATCATTTTTTATATTTTCTTCCTGCTTTGAAATCAACTTCACATTCCCGGAGAGGCAGAAAAGTAAACAACAGAACTCACATCACCCACTGCGCCGCGAAGATGAAATTTACCACAGCAAAATGTACACATTCACCCAGCAAATTGAAAAAATTCACCACGCGTTTAAATGGGCCATACTCACAGTCATACGGTAAGCCGCGAACTGAGCAGCCTGTAAGAGGCGACTTGTGAGTGGCTGAATGCGAAATTGAATGGTCGGTGTTGGAAATGATTTTTCGGCTGCACCCAGTCGCACTCACCACGGCGGCGATGAAGACGACCGCTGATTATACTGAGATCCATGTTTTTCACTGCATTGACTATGAAATATTTCTACCCTGGGCACGAGGTATCACTTGAATTTTAGTTTATTCTGTGG
This sequence comes from Armigeres subalbatus, assembly GCF_024139115.2. Classification (NCBI taxonomy): domain Eukaryota; kingdom Metazoa; phylum Arthropoda; class Insecta; order Diptera; family Culicidae; genus Armigeres; species Armigeres subalbatus. Next base: position 403,980,947 of record NC_085141.1, read on the forward strand.
ACAAGAACATCTTTGGTACCCTCAATTTTCCGCAAATGCCTTTTTTTTAGCCAAAGTGTGGGCAATGATAGCGAAGGAAAAACTCAGTTCGAAATTATCAACGCCGAAGAAAACTCGTTCTAAAATCTAAGCCTCAATGAATTTTCCTAATAGTGCAAGCTCGTCTGGTCTCTAAGAAGAAAAAGCAAAGAAAAGCATTCATTTTTCTTAGCGATGTCATTTTTTTAACTATGTCATTAGATCACATAATGCGATAAGCATTGTGGAGCATTTGTTCGAACTGCAAACGCTTTAGTACATAAACGTTCGTCGCTAACCACGCACTCTACAGGAGGACCACAAATCGTCTTCCATACGATTTATTTATCTTGCTTGCTGCGCACCACCCGTGTCGGATCGCCATCGAGAATCATTTTCAATGTTCAAGCCACTACTTAGAGCAAATGTTCCACAACGATATAAAAGTGTTCAATTGTTTCAGTAGATTGGGCTTTTGCGAATTCATTCTCCAGATGGAGTTGATTATGAAGTAAGTAAATTATGAAGAGATCTAGTTCAGCTTGGATTGTTTTGAGGATTGATGAACTCATTTATGCAACGATACAAAGTTTCAAGTGTTAGTATTAATGCGAAATATCGTCGAGAAACATCAAAAAAGAGCTTTTTAGTCGCATTACTCAATATAGTCAAAAATAGAATCAATACACTTATAGAAAAAAAACTCTGCTTTCTTAAATTCTTCTTCAAGAACACAACCCTTGAAAGTGACTTTTAAACCGACCTATCTAAACATTCACATTCGAGCTATTAAGGCGACTATTGACATAGGCAAATTTATCCGGTTTTTCTTGAGCCTGTCTGGTCTGGTTCAAGTCTGTTGTGAAATCGCCAACGAAAGTGGAAATTACTCCTTTTCATTCGATTCAAACCGCTCCCTAAAGCTCTGAAACGACCCATTCATCGAGACTGCAAACCAAAGAGATTTCGCATACTTCTTTTCCTTTCTATCTCAACTGGGTCAAATGGGACTTCCTAAGCGGCTGTGTTTGCATTTCCCAACCATTTTCTATTTGCTTTGATGTGCGCCGTTGCCCGAAAAGCATTTCTCCTTTTTGTCCTTGCTGCCATATATCCTTCTTCGGAAAACGGAACGTCCAAAACACCGAATCTGAAGGCCGCCAAAGTGGGTAAAGCGCCGCACCGGTTGATGAATGTTAAATATTTGCCCATGGCAAAATAATTCGACAAATTTGTCAAACAGCTTAGACCGGTGCTTCCTTTCTGACACCGGACCATCATTGTCAAACACGCCGCAATTATTGGCAATCAGTTAAATCCCTGCGCTAGGCAAATTGAAGAAGATAGGGATTCTGATACAAACAGCAGTCCCTCCGCTCCAGGTTTGACATGTGCAGCCAGGATCTATAATTGCGTCCCTGCGGATTAGAGTATCCCGCTGCACAGGACATCCTTAAACGCCACCCCATGCATTGTAAGCTTTTTTGTTTTGCCTGCTCTGCTTCGCTTCCGCAAGGCCGTGTGTACCCTTCTCGACCTCACATTATTGCTTGTCATTTGTCAACAGTTTAATACACATGATCTGTGTCTCGGTTTCATCCCTACCCTTGGACCAATTGAATCGTTGATGCTCTTGCTTTCTTCCTATCCATGAAGTTATGGGAAGAATTGCAGGAGGGTTGCTCTTCGCTTTTGTCGGACAAGTTTATATCCAAATTTTCGAAGACTACCCTAACTATGTATGTGGACCAAACACAAGTGCTTCTCGTTCATTGGTGTAGCAAGGGTTGTTTTTCGTTAATGACTCTATCTTGTAGAAAAAATATACAAATGCTAAGCAAAGAAGTAATTAATAGAGTTAATTATCACCCTGTGTTGGTCAGACCATATTTCCGCTGCACTTAGGCATTATAAGGTGGCGTTCTTTTCAAAACACCGATCTATGAAAGTGCAAAACATTTTTCAAGCAAGAAAAAAAGTTCTTTTATTTGCACTAATTTGAGTTTCAATTAAAAATAATTCATATTTCGGAAAACGGAGACGGAAAAATTCCATAAAAGTACTTCAGATTTCGGAGATAATGAAAGAGAGTTCTAAACTGGCCCTCCATATCACTACGCCATCGTTCACCACAGCGTCGACGACGGATGAACCCACAAAGCGCAAGTACAAAACTGTTTGGATTATCATTTCCCTTGTTACCTCTTCAATTGGATCGTTCACCCCATTTTCTATACTTTCTCGCTCCGAACTCGCTTTGGGCTGGCTGTTGTCGCAAAGAACTCCCGTAGACCGTGTCGGGATGTACAAATCCAAACTGCCAGCAGGGTGGTGGAAGGACAGTTGGTTGCGAATCCGGATGATAACCTGCTGCAACCGCTGCTGCTGGCTGGTTGACTCGTTGCAAAGGAAAGACCAATATTTATTACCACACATCCCAAAACGACACTGACGATGCGATGGCCCTACGACGACAGCCACGGTTGAGCCAAACGAAGAGGATGTTCGAACAAATGTGCAAATTTTCATGAAGCAAGAAGAGGCACAGGTCCTCCGGGAAATCCCACTGCCGCCGCTACTAAACAGGGACATATTTGGCCAATAAATCAGTGGGAATTAAACATTTTTACCCGGCCCAGAGGATAGTTTATATTCTATTTGCGGATTGTCAGATGGGGTCGGATTGCTGATGTAGTTTTTTGCTGCTCGATGCGCTCGAGAAAATAAGAGAGAAGGGACCAATTTGTAAGTTCAGTCCATATCCAGAACGAATCGGACTGTTTATCGATATCAAAACAGTGTTGGTATAATGCCAACATGCAGAAAGTGGATCAAACAAGGGCTGAGTGGAACATTTATTAACCCGTTGAAGCTTGGTGATTTATGATTAAATATGGGAGCTTAATACATACATTTCTTTCCTATTTAATATGTGAGATAGAAAGACGTACTTAGTGTTGTTAAATAAAGGCTTATGAATCATATGGGCCACTAGAAACCTCAAGGTTAGGATGAACTTGTATGTCTCATAGACAACATCTACGCTTCCGCAAATAAGTAGGGACACGGCAGGTATCTCCGTCCATCGTCGTAGGGACTAAAACCAACAAAAGCAACGTGCATTTGCTAGAACTTCACTAAAGCAGAACGTTTATCCTGAGCTTACGATTTGGTACAGATGAGTTTGGCAAAAAAAGTATCTTTTTTATTGGTTTTCGAGACTTTGACGAAAAGACGAAAATGCCTGCCTTAACTCTACTACATAATCTACATAATTTTGTATATGTATATAAGCAATCATTAGGCTTATGCTAATAACCATATGGTCAATTCTCCAGACTCTTGAGGTTATTCGAATGCCTTTAGATTCCAAAGATTTTCACTGATTCTTATGAATTTCTACGGATTCCATAGTCAGCCGAATTCACAGATTCATCATGTAATGTGGGACGTTTTCTGACACGCCCGCAATGCAAGTAGACGGGACTGTCCCACATAATATGGGACGTCCGGCCACTTAAGGATTGAGGATAGGCCACACGTATTGTCCTCAATAGAAGCTTAGTTTACTTTTGCCAATTTCACTAATAATAAACCGCAATTTATACAAATAAGAGTTGAGCGGCAAAAAATGAAAACTTGCCTTTTTTCATTCGAACTAAATACTAACATATAAAAGATTATTTCAGTTTATTAGATTTAATAGACTTTAAATCGGGTACTCAATTGATTTAAGTACAGTCATACCTCGATATAACGTAATTCAAGTTTTATTTTCGTTACGTTATATCGAGGTTACGTTATATCGAAGCACATTTTTTTTAAAATTTTTTTTAATTCGTTTTTTTATAAAAGAATTTTTACCTAAAACCAATGTTATTCATCCACCAGGGTGTTCCAACCTTTCTAACCCAACTTTTTTTTTTTTAATTTATGATCTTATTGATGTTTATCTTTGAATATTACTGTAATCAGTATTCGTTTAATAATTCATAAATAAGAATAAACCTGAATTTAATATTATTCTAGATTATTATTTATTATTTATTCAGACTAAGGCCGAAGTGGCCTGTGCGGTATATAAAAGTTTCTCTTCATTCGGCTCCGTCCATGGCTACACGTCGCCAACCACGCAGTCTACGGAGGGTCCGCAAGTCATCTTCCACCTGATCGATCCACCTTGCCCACTACGCACCTTGCCTTCTTGTGCCCGTCGGATCGTTGTCGAGAACCATTTTCCAACATTCTGGCTACGTGCTCGGCCCATCACAGTCGTCCGATTTTTGCGGTCCCAGCAGCTCATGCAACTCGTGGTTTATTCGCCTCCTCCACGTACCGTCCACCATCTGCACCCCACCATAGATGGTACGCAGCACTTTCCTTTAGAAAATTCCCAGTGCACGTTGGTCTTCCACGAGTATCGTCCAGGTCTCGTGTCCGTAGAGAAATACCGGTCTAATAAGCGTTTTGTAGATTGTCAGGTGGTGTAGATTGCAAAATGGTGGGTTGACATCAACGAAGGAGCGTCCAACAGAGCTCTGGTCCCCACAAGTCCCTATCTCACGCTTCCACGGGTCGTCCGATGGCAAAAGACCGCCAGCTATGGGTTGTGTACTTAGTGCAGCCTGGGCACTGTTGTCCTTCTGACATCTACTAGAGTGAGAAAGTACGCCTCGAGCATCTGTTCACCAGGAGGTGCGGCTCAAACAGCGTCTGCCTGGTACCCAGCGGCTGATCAACGAAATGCTGTATCACGTCAGCTATACCTAAGGTGGCAGCCCCAACAGCGCGATGTAGGTAAAGCGACCCCGGTAAGGTAGCTTACTGAAGCCTCTGAAATACCACGAAAAATGGAGATAGAAGAGAAAGAGAACGTTATTTTTGGCAACCGACCCGGCAAAGAAATAAGGATTATGATTGGAAACTCGGTACCTGGAATGTCAGGGCCCTGAATGAACCTGGACGAGTGAGCCTTCTGGCTCGTAAACTGCAGAAGGTTGGAGTGAACGTGGCTGCTATTCAAGAAGTCCGATGGCCTAGATCCGGAGAACGTGAATTCTGAGCCGTGGACCCCACGACCAACACTGCATTCAAGTATAACATCTATCACAGCGGCGGCGGAAAAGCAGAGCATGGAGTTGGTTTCGTAGTGATGGGCAAGCAGATGAAGCGAGTGATGCGGTGGAAACCCATTAGCGAACGAATCTGTGTATTGAGGATACGGGGCAAATTCTTCAATTACAGCCTAATCAACGTTTACGCACCGACAAACGATAAATCAACGACATTCAGAGATCCGAACATTGACTCTGATCACTATCTCGTTGTCAGTAAAATTCGATCACGGTTGTCAACTGTATCGAACGAAAGGTCACAGCAAACGATGCGTTGCAATATCTATATATTGTCGGCGGAAGGAGTATCGGCTGAGTACCGCCAGAAGCTCGACGAGCGGATAAGTGCAAGCAACGTTAGCGGCAACATCAACGATCGGGAGTCGAAGTCGATCCATGGAGCGGTGAGCACAATAGCACGAGAAGTGGTAGGCACTGCACAGAGGCGACCCGGGACGGGTTGGTTCGATGTGAAGTGTCGGTGTATGACATACGATAAGAACGTTGCCAGAAGCCGGATGTTGGTGTCGGGTACCCGAACGAATGGAAATCGGTACAAGGAGCCGAAAAACGAACCCACCGCAGGAAGAAGGAAGAACACGAAGAACAAGTGATTTGTGAGGCGCAGAAAAAATGGAGCAGAACGATATGCGGAGAACGATCAGCAGAAGGATCATAGAACATGAGTCTGTTAATGGCGTGCGGAGAAAGACAGCGGCATCTCCCGTCATGTGCAACGACCAACAAGGGAATTTGCTGACAGATAATGGACAAGCTGTGGTGTCGCCTACACTAGATGAGGTTAAAAAAGCTGTTAAAGAGCTGAAAACAATAAGCAGGGCTGACAATAGTCATTCTCGTCGCATGAAGGAAGCGAAAAAAAATTAGTCTTCGTCATAACATTGCACGACGCAACAACTATTCGTTTTCTTCGCACCGCATGCGTACCACGACGATAGTCGCGCAGCCAAAAGTTATGACGATTTTCGTCGTCACTTCTTCACACAATTGATTGCACGTCATTATAGACGGACTGGTTAAAATCATAACAGCGTCTTAAATAAACAAATAGTAGGAACTTTGGTAACATAAATGTATCGATAACATTCATAACGTCTGCATACGTTGCTTCAAATTCATTATTACAAAGAATTAGTTAAAATCTTCGCATGGCAGCTGCCGCTTGAAGAATAACGGTATGAAGTCTTCGTTCTTCGATGTCGTCATGACGATTTGGTTACACGACGAAAGCTTACGTCGTGCGCGTCATTGACGATGTGTAGAGTAGCAATGAAGACACTGCATCTCGTCGCTACTGTGCCACTTCGTGCAATGACGATGACTATTGTCAGCCCTGCAATAAGGCTGTGGGGAAGGACCAGATCCCGGCTGAACTTCTCAAACAAGGCAGTGAGCAGCTTTATGAATTTCTGCACGGTATTATGTCGAAAATATGGGAAGAGTGCGTGATTTTTCTTGTTTCGGACTGCAGAACGATGACGCGATCGGCCGAAATATTTGTTCTGCATTGCGCGGCTGGTTATAAAAATCAGTTCAGTGCGTGGTTTTTCTTGTTTCGGACTGCAGAACGATGACGCGATCGGTCGAAATATTTATTCTGCATTGCGCGGCCAGTAATAAAAATCAGTTCAGTGCGAGATTTCTCTTGTTTCGGACTGCAGAACGATGACGCGATCGGCCGAAATATTTGTTCTGCATTGCGCGGCTGGTTATAAAAATCAGTTCAGTGCGTGATTTTTCTTGTTTCGGACTGCAGAACGATGACGCGATCGGCCGAAATATTTGTTCTGCATTGCGCGGCCGGTAATAAAAATCAGTTCAGTGCGTGATTTCTCTTGTTTCGGACTGCAGAACGATCGCGCGATCGGCCGAAATATTTGTTCTGCATTGCGCGGCTGGTTATAAAAATCAGTTCAGTGCGTGATTTTTCTTGTTTCGGACTGCAGAACGATGACGCGATCGGCCGAAATATTTGTTCTGCATTGTGCGGCTGGTTATAAAAATCAGTTCAGTGCGTGATTTCTCTTGTTTCGGACTGCAGAACGATGACGCGATCGGCCGAAATATTTGTTCTGCATTGCGCGGCCGGTAATAAAAGTAGCTATCGAACAAGTAAGTGCAGTGCGTGTTTTAGTCGTCGGGAAAAAAATAAAGTATCTATCTTGTGTTCGGTGGCTCATGTCGCGCGGTCGAAAAAAGCGAGTTCTTCAATAGTTTGCTGTAGCCATCGAACAAGTGAGTACAGAGTGCTGCGCTTCCGTGCGGTCGTCCAGAACGCGAATCTCCTTAGCTTTCATATGCCACCGGGCGTGCATGTTTTTTTAACTTTTAACTCGTATTAGTGTCATTACCCATCCCATAGATCGCATCGCTTACCAAAGTGAATCCAGATAAATTATCCTTTGTAACTAAGACGATATCCTATCCCAAGACAATCGTGGAGATGCAGAGGTATACTCGGTCTCTAGTAGCAACGAGAGTCGGACTAACAATCCTTCCATTCCTATATGACCGTAAGGACGTGGCCGGCGCCGTTATTGACTTTAAATATTTGAGCTCCCGTAACGTGTACATAGTGAATGGGTAGCTAATCCCAAGCCCCATTCATTGTGTTCTCTGTACAATTTCGCAAGTTCAGTCAATCACGGAGTAGCAACTACGAATTGTGCGGTCATAATGCTCATGCTCATGCTCATGCTCATATTATGTCGAAAATATGGGAAGACGAGGAAATGCCTGCTAGCTGGTTGGACGGCCTCATTTGCCCTCTCTTTAATTCGGCGTACAAAATTATGTCCCGTATTCTGTTCAACAGATTGAGACCACTTGAAGAGTCCTTCGTCGGCGAATACCAATCAGGTTTTCGTGAGGGCCAATCAACGGTGGACGGTTGGTTTTCCGGCGAAACTGATACGGCTGATCCGTATAACGTTGGACGGATCGAAATCAAGTGTAAGGGTTGCGGATGAAATATCGACATCATTTGTTACCTTAGATGGATTAAAGCAGGGTGATGACCTCTCGAATCTACTGTTCAATATAGCGCTCGAGGGTGCGATTAGGAGAGCTGGTGTCCAAAGAAGCGGTACCATTATCACAAGATCGCATATGCTCCTGGGATTTGCGAACGATATCGATATTATCGAAATTGATCGCCGTGCCGTGGAAGAAGCTTTTGTGCCTTTCAAGAGGGAGACAGCTAAGATTAGACTCACTATAAATACCAGCAAAACGAAGTACATGGTCGCTGGCAATCAACGTGGGTTCATAAGTGGTGGTAGTAGCGAAATGGATGGTGAAAAATTTGAAGTGGTAGAAGAATTTGTGTATCTTGGAGCATTAGTGAGGTGCGATAATGGTGTTACCCGCGAGGTGAAAAGGCGTATTGCAGCTGCAAATAGGGCTTATTACGGACTTCGTAACCAGCTTAAGTCCCGCAGTCTGCAAACGAAAACAAAACTCGCGCTGTATACTACTCTAATTCTTCTGGTGGCTTTATGAGACATGGACGTTAAAGGAGGCTGATCGGAGAGCTCTCGGAGTGTTTGAGCATAAGGTGCTGCGGACAATACTCGGCGGTAAACAGGAGAACGGTATCTGGCGGCGTCGCATGAATCACGAATTGTACCAGGTATAAGGGCTGGATATTATTAAGCCTATACAACACGGAAGACTACGGTGGGCTGGTCACGTTGTTCGTATGCCGGAAGAACGTCAAGCGAAGATAATATTGAGTAGACAACCTGGAAGAGGCCACAGGCTTCGTGGAAGGTTGCGTACACGATGGCTTTTTGCAGTTGAAGAGGACCTGAGGACGCTCAATGTTCAGAGCGACTGGAAGCGATTGGCCCAGGATCGAGTCCAATGGAGAAGAATACTCCATTCGGCGTAGGTTCATCGAAGAGCTGTAGCCCATCAAGTATCAAGTAAGTATGTTTTTCTAGAATGCTGCTACGGTCTTACACTCGCCGGCTCGACTGCGAAGGTAAACGTCAAGATAGCCGCCGTGTTTAAAGATATGCACAATTTTCCCGCTCAAAACAAAAGCACGTGCTTTTCGCGAAATGACAGCAGTGTTTGATTGTATTAGTGAGAGGCACCCGGAGTCACTAAGTACATGGAGAGTGTTTATCATGGCAAGTGCATACGGTGGGTGATATTTTCATTGACACTGTTGTGTTTAGTGATCGTTGCGTTTACCTGAGAAGCAAACAGCAGGAAGCCGCAGTATTCTATTTTATGCATAAAGATGCATAATAAACTCACTATTGGGTAGTTTATTTCTTCCGTGTACCCTCTCTGTGGATGAGCTTGCGGAATAGAGGTAATAAACTATAGAGGAAGCTTGTCGCTGTCGTGACTGGCGAAACATCTTTTGCTGGCGAGGATAGGGCACTAAATGTCAACAAAGGAAAAATCAGTACGTTTTGACAGATAGGTACCCAACATGTTTGAGGACGATAACAAAGGGAACCGCAGCGACAATCGTCCTCTATAATTTCTCGCTTAACTTTTGAAAAGGACCTAAGTAACATTTTTTTCATGAATTAGTTTGAGTACTGCAATCGAAAGCTTTCATGTTTTTCTGTTGATTGCGCTATTCAAACTAATTCATGAAAAAAATGTTACTTAGGTCCTTTTGAAAAGTTAAGCGAGATTTATTACCTCTATTGCATTCGGAGATCGGATTCTTCAGCCGAATCCTGAGTCAATTGAAAATCCTTCTTTTTTCATCAAAATTAGTTATTTTCACAAACCTTTTTTTTCTCTCGTCGCCAAATGTAACAGGTTTATTCGAAACTCCTGGGTTTTAAACACTTATTTACTTCGCGCTGACTTCCGTTTATTTCTGCCCTCCATGGAGTGCACTTTTACCTCCACGAGATCTTCCTCCTTTCTCCTCTCCCTCCTCTCACTCTCTATCTCTCTCCAAACACTACACCGACCACAATCTAGTTGTAGTATGTCTATGCAACAAGCTCTCGACGGTGTGGCTGAATATTAGGCGGCTTCAGGACGGTTAATAATCCCAGTAAGCCCAAAAATACGCGCAGCAGCTGGAGGTGCCAATAACAGCAAGGCTCAGTTTCTCTTGAAGATGGCTGGAGAGCTGAGGCCCCAGGGCTAACAATGGCGGATGTGAGTAGTTAGTGGATGAGATGGAGACAGCAAGAACGAGAATACTTCAACATCGCACGAAACCGAACGAGATACGATGCAAACAAATGTAGAACAGATAAAACTTAATTTTCTGAAGCAAAAAGAGCCTTTGACTTGACGTTATATGGTGAAAATTAATAATTAAAACAGATTAAAATTATCGACAACACTGTCCGTGAGCGAAAATAAGGAAACATTGATAAACGCAAAATAATCCACGCAATATAAACAAAGAAATCGAAGTCAACATACCATGAGTGTTCAAAAAAACGGTGTTAACAAACGAGAAGCAGGGATGCCAGATACATTTTTCATAAGTCTGTATCAATCTCAGCAAAAAGTCTGTATTTGTCTGTACGGAGTTTAGAAGGTACAGGAATTAGAAAATGATTCAAAACCATGCACTTTTGACAACGTAGAAAAGGTTTCAACTGTTTCAACTTTCTACAGGATAATGATGGCCAAGACCAAAAGGAGCTCTTCACCCCCCGAACGGTCCCCGGATATGTTGGCGAAGATAATCGAGGTACTCTTTCCGTCCCTTGCCTCCTGCACCGCAAGGCAATATGAGTGCGGCCGAAATGGTGGCTTCGCATGACAAACGAAGAGTTACTCGCGGTGCCCAAATCCATGGTAACGAACAAAGCTCCAGGGCCTGATGGAGTTCCGAACAGCGTTCTCAAGGCAGCAATCATAGAGAACCCGAAAATGTCCAGGCCAGCTATGTAGAGATGCCTAGATGAGTGTAAATTCCCCGAAAGATGGAATAGGCAAAAATTGATGTTGCTGCCGAAGGCCGGGAAGCCGCCAGGCAACCCATCGGCGCATAGACCAATCTGTCTTATAGACACGACGGGCAAGTGGCTAGCGATGATCATCCTCAACAGGCTGATCCCGTACTCAGAGGGTACGAACGGCCTGTCAAGCAATCAGTTCGGTTTTCGCAAGGTTAAGTCCACGTTGGACGCTATTGACTCGGTGGTAAAGACCGCCGAGATAGCGATCCAACAGAAAAGGCGAGGTATTCGATACTGTGGGTTAGTGACACTTGATGTGAAGAACGCATTCAACAGCGCAAGCTGGGATGCCATCGCGCTCTCGTTACACCGGCTTAGCCTGCCGGTCGGCCTGTACCGGATTTTGGAAAGCTATTTCCAGAACCGTGTACTATTATACGAGACCGATGCCGGTCAGAGAAGCGTACCTATTACCGCAGGAGTTCCGCAAGGTTCAATACTGGGCCCGGTACTATGGAACCTAGCAGCACACACGATCAGCACGGTGGAAAATTGGATGAGCGCTAGAGGCCTGGAGCTCGCTCAACATAAAACGGAGATGGTTATCGTCAACAACCGCAAGTGATTCACGTGGGTGAAGTCGCGATCGCATCAAAGCGGAGTTTGAAGGTCTGTGGGGTCGTAATAGACAATAAGCTGACCTTCGCCAGCCATGTCGACTATGCGTGAAAGAGGGTTTCGACTGCTGTTGCGGCCTTATCGAGGATGATGTCCAACAGTTCCAAGGTGTGTGCCAGTAGAGGTAGGAAACGTTGGCAGGCGTTGCCGTATCTATTTTTAGGTACCGTCATGGGCGAGAGCACTGGGGGTAACCAGTTACCTGCGGAAGCTGGAGAACACGTACCGCTTGATGTGTCGCAGAGTGATATCTGCCTACCGCACGGGGAAGTTGACTTCCATCTGACAGTTATTTCTGTCAGGCCATGGCTGCTTCCGGCAGTACTTCCACAGGTCTGGGCACGCGGAGAGCCCCGTCTGCCCTGACTGCCCAGGTGTTGACGAAACTGCAGAGCACATACTGTTCGTATGTCCTCGTTTCGACGTCGAAAGAAGAGTTATGCTAGACGTTTGCGGTCGGGACACAACCTCGGATACCCCTATCCACAGGATGTATCAAGCGGTGGAGAAGTGGAACGCGTTTCGACTGCAACCACTCAGATTGCCTTTAGCTTGCAGAGCATCTGACGCACTGAGCAGCAGTTGACAAGCATGACTAACTTTTGATTGGTTAGTTGGAGCGAAAACAGGCTGAGCGCAGGATAGTGAACGAGAGGCTTGCACATGTCGAGGTAAAAGGCATGGCAGAGGAGAGTAGAGTGAGCATCCAAGTCAACCTCACGTGGTATGTTAAGGGCGAGCACCTAAGTCAGCCTCGCATGGCGTGTCAGATATGAGAACCTAAGTAAGTCCCACATGGTGTGTCAGAGCGTGTGTCAGGAGGAGTGGCAGAGTGTGCTAGAGTGAGCATACAAATAAGTCTCAGATTGGTGTACTAGAGCGTGAATCAGGTGGAAGGGTGAGCATCCAAGTTAGTCTCACATGGTGCGTAAAGGGTGAGCATCCAAGTAAGACTCATATGGTACGCCAGAAAGAGTGTCAGGGTGTGTCAGAAGGTATGTTAAAGAGAGCACCCAAGTAAGCCTCATATGGGATGAGTACCTGTGTGAGCGTGAATGAGCGAGTACATTAAGTACTGCCTATCCCCCTTAATGTAATGCTGGGAGGCAGTTCCTGAGGGAACCAGGGTATTAGTAGAGAGGGTAACTCAAGTAACCTTCTGTAGCTTGGGTGGGTTTAGTAGGTCCGGCGTTCCGTCAACCCCACTCCCTGAGTGATAATTTCAGGTTTCTGTTTGCAGATTTGCCTTCATTCCACTTTAAAAAAAAACACATACATACACACGTGCAAAGCCGAACAGAGGATTAACATTTCTGTCAGAGGGCACGTAAATCGGTCTCAGCGCTCACTGAAACACCTGGAGGAGATGATACACGATCGGTTAAATTTAAATAGCCACGTTGACTATACCTGCGTGAAGGCTGCAAAGGAGACAATAGCGTTAGCCCGAATCATGCCAAATGTTAGGGGTCCGAGAAGTAGCAAAAGGCGGCTTTTGGCGAGCGTACGGTGAGGTACGGTGTCCCCGGTGTCAATGTTGTCGGCGAAACCAAATAACAGGACGGACTTCGTGAAAATCGTACCACTCGTGTCAATCCCTGCTTTTCGTATTACTCCCTCCAGAGCGATGTTGAATAGCAAACACGAAAGACCATCACCTAGCCGTAACCCTCTGCGTAACTCTCTTGCCATTGGTGCTAGTCGACGGCATGAAATTTGGAAGAGTACCTTGTAGGCGGCGTTCAGCAATGTGATTGCGCGGAAGTTGCTACAATCCAGCTTATCGCCAAACCTCCCAAACCTTGGTAATTACCCAGTGCAGCGCTCTAGCCAGTGCCTCACCGCCATGTCTAAACAGCTCTCCTGGTAGTTGGTCAACTCCAGGGGCTTTGTTGTTTTTCAGCCGGCCGATCTCCTCCTGGATTTCCTGGAGATCCGGAGCCGGAAGTCGTATGTTCTGCGCGCGTGCTCCAAGGTTCATTATCATACCGCCACGGTTGTCTGCCACATCGCCATTCAGGTGCTCTTCGTAGTGCTGCCACCACCTTTGGGTCATCTCACGCTCGTTCGAAAGAAGGTTCCCGTTTATGTCTTTACACATACCGGGCTGTGACACGTGGCCCTTACGTGAACGATTTACCTTCTCATAGAACTTTCGTGCGTTATTAACGCGGTACAGTTGTTCCGTCTCTTCACGGTCTCGATCTTACTGCTGGCGCTTTTTCCTCCGGAAAATCGAGTTTTGTCTGTTCCGCACCCGTTTGCATCGTGTCTCGTTCGCCCTCGTGCGATGTTGTAACAATCTCGCCCATGCTGCATTCTTCTCCTCTATTAACCGCTCATATTCGCCGTCATACCAGTCGTTTTTCTGATCCGGGAGCACCGTGCCTAGTGCAGCAGCTGCGCTGCTTCCAATGGCGGATCGAATACCTCTCCAGCCAAGAGACGCTGCGCCTAGCTGCTCTTCCGTTGGGAGTGCCACTTCCAGCAGCTGCGCGTAGTCTTGGACTAGACTACCGTCTTGTAGCCGCCCAATATTAAGCCGCGGCGGACGACTCCGACGCGTGGTGTACACCGTCGCGAGTTTTGAGCGCAGACATACTGCAGCGAGGTAGTGCTCGGATTCAATATTCGCACTACGGTAAGTGCGGACGTTCGTGACGTCGGAGAAAAATTTGCCGTCGATTAGAACGTGGTCGATTTGGTTTTCCGTTTCTTGATTAGGTGATTTTCATGTGGCCTTGTGGATATTCTTGCGGGGGAAGAAAATGCTTCGGACTACTATTCCGCGGGAGGCTGCAAAGTTTATGCATCGTTGGCCGTTGTCGTTCGATACGTTATGCAGACCATCCGGTCCGATGACCGGTCTATACATTTCCTCCCTTCCTACCTGAGCGATCATGTCACCGATGACGATTTTGACTTCCCGCAGTGGGCATACATCGTATGTCTGCTCCAGCTGTGCATAGAACGACAAGCTTAGACGAGCTTAGACATCTTTGCGTTGATTGGCTGCCACCCAATCCAGCAAACCAAAGCTGTGGTGCCACCAACGAAGCCGGTTCCCAGCTCGTTAGTGGCGCCACAGCTTTGGTAGAAGGTAGCCATTCGATGCTCGCTTTTCCACACTTTCTGACATGTCCAGCAAATTTCCTACTCGCGGGATGTAATTCATCGTAGATTATCCTATCGCAACCTGCGAACCCTAGCGACTTGCAGTTCCATGTTCCAAGCTTCCAATCGTGATCCTTTATTCTTCGCCTAAGTCGTTGCCGATTGTATCGCGTCGTATTATCTTCTATGTCGTTCGTAATGGTTTTTTTTAAAGGCGGCTTATTGGGCCTGCTCAAACCTTTAGCTCCCCACGTAACACCAGGACTTGGGCACAAAAACTTGACACAATCTTATTTGTTTTCGCGATCGTCTGGTATTCTTTTCAAAATATGGCGACTATCAATGTGAGTCAAAAAACAATGGATTGCATGTAACAACAGCAATTAATTTAATTGATTGCAATTTGGGGTAATTATGCTACATTTAGGCTATGCAGTCTTGGTAATCAAACGATAATTTTGAGTTTATCACAACGTTTCGACCCGAAAACTGGTCGAAACGTTGGGATAAAATTACAATTATCGTTTGATTACCAAGACTGCATAGCCGAAACGTAGCGCAATTAATTTAAATGTTTGTGACAAAATCATGACCCAATGCTTCCCGCAATCAAAGTGGTTATTGTGAAATTTTAAATTTATTCATTTGACGCTAACGGTTCCACCCGTTAACCCAATGTTGTTTACTCGCCCAAAAGTGAAAGCCCTATATCTCCTTGAAGTATGTCATTTGATCAAAAGAAATCAAATCAAAAGTTTTTCATCTACCTCATCCATCAATATGTCAACATTCATTTGCATAAATAAATTGATTTCCTTGCAGTGCCTATTTAACTTCAGTTTCGACATCGCTGATTTAAAAAATGCCTCGTCCTGGGGTTGAATAAATCAACATCTTTGAAAAGGATACTTCGACTTTAAGCTCTTCTGTCCGCTCCCTGAAAAGCAAACAGACATCTTGACATCTTAACGACTGCCAAACCTGCAGGGCCGCCGCCCGCTCCTTCCCTTTCCAGCACTTCTGTGCGATCCCCACAAATGCCGTCACTCGCAATAGTACAATGCAGCAACAGATAGTCATCGTTTCCGGTGTCACCGGTTCGGTCCTCACTGGTGAACCTAATCAACCGAGACGAGAAACGACGGCAACGAGCGTCGTTGTTGGCATGGCGGAAAAGTCGACGACAGCGATGTCTATGCGAAGCAAAAGTGCCATCATTTTCATCGTTACGGCTCAACGCTTCAAAAAATCCACTTTCGCACAACAACTGTAAGTAGGAAAAGGAGCTGATATACGCTCGTTGTGCCAAATTGAACCATCAACATGCTGTTATCAGACGCGGAAGGACTTTTCTTTTCGGTTCGTGGGTTGGATGGGTCTTTTCCCATCGGATTGGCATTAGCGTTGGAAAGTTTGACTCAATTTGATGATAATTGCACGCTAGAACAAAGACGGTTATTAGGGGAAGTTCTTCACCGCTGAAGATTTTGGGGAACTCAAATTGCCCACTCGAAAAGATAAGTTCGTAATGATAGCGATTTAGAAGCTCATTTCCTGTCTCTTGCGATTTATTCTCAACCAGAGTGGAATGACGTGGGAATCAACTTTTGGAAAGTCACCAATTTATCATCGCAAATAGTTCATGCCATAAATTGTTCTCCCCCTCATGTGGGAAAAAAAGATGAAACTTTTTACCACCACGCTCCTTCTGATTTGAACTCTAGACTGAATCAGCTGTGGATGAATAAAATGAGGAGGATCTTACATCGGTTTGTTTCTTCTATCCATTTCAAAAGTGGAAATTCACTCCATCAAACTAATACATGGATGTGAACATCATCACTTTTAAATTAAGCTGAAAATTGATGAACTTGGAATTAAACAATAGATTGACGATTAGAACGATTTTGAATTATGGAATTATGAATTATGGAAGTATAGGCATGTTCGCTGAAATCTTCTTATTAAATAACATTATGGTTGCATCCACAATGCAGATGAGAATGTCAAAATAAAAAAAAGTTGCTAAAATATCTTCTTAAAACATAAATTCAATAAAATGTCTATTCTGGCTCAGTCTGAAACCCACACACACAAGCAAAGACACAGGCACACTAATGAACTGCGAAAACGTGATTCGAGATTCGGGATGCATCCACTCGACATGACTTTAAAAACATTTTATCAGTGGCAACAGCTCCTATAAACGCTTCTTCCCATCACATGGTAACGAAGAGGGAGCATCACATCGTCAAAAGAGGCAAAGTTTTCTTTTTCTACTGGTGCAGCCTGGAAACTTTTACTTCTGCAACTCAGTAACAACAAAAATACTACATTCCCCGAGAACAAGAGGTTGAAAGAAGGAAGAAAGTCTCCCCCACACATAATCAGATAGTGCACCGAAGAAAGCCCGCTACCCGCATTTCCCCACGAATGTACGACTGTCTTTTCTTCGGTTGAAATAAAACTTCTTGCCATGGAAATCGGGTTCGTTTCTGGGACTAAGCTCGGCCTTTGCCTGCCCGTCGAAGCTTCCGTCCTCCAACTACGTGCTTGTGAGAAAGTTTCGGTGGCTGAAAATGGCTCAAAATATATCAATGGGCAAATATCATACATAAAATTCCAATAGTTTTATGAGTCTAAAACTTTTATTTCATTGATGGTTATTTGATTTTCTATTTTTCAGTATTTTCAAATTGTAAACTTGCTTTATAATCATGTGAAGCAAACCTATGAAACTGCGTTTTTATCGTGCAGTTTTGGTTGCATTTGAGTCTATTTTCCCCTGCATAAACTACCAAGATACTGTGTGTTGGCTGGTTGTGTATCTTTTTGCAAATGGGACTGGCGGTGGGATCGAATCTACTTTGCAACCTAATCGAGGAGAGATAAACTTTTTCTTGCCACTACTGACTGCTACACTGCCAGGACGAGAACGAGTTGCAAGCGGATCCCATTGATTTCATCCAATTATGGTTAGCCCAAAACATATGTTCGGGGCGCTTTCTTCGGAACTTTGTGTGGTGGGAGTAATGGATGCTGACTATGATGATGGGTTTTGTGTACATAGCTAGGGGTGGGAGGAAATTTCCCGCGACATAGTAAGTAATTGCGTAGAGATGTTTTCAAGTTTTTAGTTTATTTTTGCAAATTTAATTGAGCAAGTTATTATATTTACTACTCGTGAACGAGGGAAAGCGATTTTACAGACTTTTAGATTCAAACATTTTTTGTTGTATTTTTGAGAAGTTCGCCTAGCTGAAAAATCGAACATAATGTTTCAACATATCTATACATCTGCGACAGCTCATATTGAATACATTTCCCATACAAATTGCAGACCTTGCAAGGAGTTTTGATTTCCTTTGAAAGAAATTTTCCTTTAATCCATCTTTCTTTGTTTTATACATTGTTTATGTAAGTATATTAATGCCCGTAGCGTATGTGATATTGCTCATTGTAGAGAAGGAATGCATAAAAATGATAAATTTTTTAAAATATAACAAAAAATAAATTATGATACCCTATGGTGTATGCTATGACCCAAATAAATCTAAAATCTAAAACACAATAAAGTTCAGAAGTTTATTTTTAATAATCTTTAAATCATGTACTGTTTTGAGGTGCTGATAAGTTTATTAAATGTTTTGTGATTTCGATGGTTGATGGATGTTATGAATCTGGACATTTTAACCCATGATAGTATTACTGACATCAGTCCTTCCCCTTACCGATTGTTTTTTTTCGAGATGCTGATATGTAAGTATGAAAGACTAGGAAAATTATGAATATTATTCAGAAGAGATATTATGGTGTAATTTTTATACATTAATACATTATTGTCATCCATTGATTCTATAGCCGATTAGTCCTCATGCTCTCATGGTCCCTTAAGTAAGATGCGCGAGGATACGATTTTGCCCATAAATAATGGTAATGAATCAATGTCGATGCCTACCATGAACAATATGTCGATCAGTTCACTAAATGTGCCAGAATTTAAACCCTCTGAGAATGAAACTGAAATCGATTAAGTCGCGTTTCAACATTTTAAGGAAGTACTATTGTCTTCTTTAGAGTTAATTTCTGCTACTGATGAATGATCTAAGATGGCAATTTTCAAAATCAAAGCCAAGGCCGCAATTGCTGGAAATTTTCAGTAGTACGGTCGTAGCTGACATGTCTGATGATTACGAAGCCCCCTTTTCCAACGAGATTTATCATGTTGATGAGTATTTCGGTTCAAGGGCTTACACATTGACTCAACGCAGTAAGCTTTTGAGTAGAGTTAAGCGGCCAATGAGACAAGCGTTCAATTCATTCTGCTGCAAAATTATGCAGCTATAGGTCTGACGAGGAAATGGAAGCAATTGTTCCTACCGTACCGTGCTTCGGGGAAGGGTCGTTTGGCCGGATAGGACATTTGACCGAATAAGACATTTAGTCGAATAAGACATTTGACCAAATAAGACATTTGGCCGAATAGGGCATTTGGCCGAATAGGACATTTGACATAGAATAGGACATTTGGCAGAATAGGA
This sequence comes from Armigeres subalbatus, assembly GCF_024139115.2. Taxonomy (NCBI): domain Eukaryota; kingdom Metazoa; phylum Arthropoda; class Insecta; order Diptera; family Culicidae; genus Armigeres; species Armigeres subalbatus. The sequence goes on from NC_085141.1 coordinate 404,000,330, forward strand.
CATTTATCCTAATAGGAGTGTTCGCGGTCCATAGTTTTAAGTTACCCTAGATGCCATAAATGTAAAACTAATAAAACAATCACCCTAGCTTAAATTATACACTTAACACATCTAAAAGACAATCACAGACTTCTCACACAATATGTTACACAAATGAACACTGCCCACTGCACACGAAACACAAATCATAATAGTAGCTAACCGATAGCCAAAATATATAGACTTCAAATATAAGCGCGCGCGAGTTTCCTGTAAAAAATAATAAATTTGGTTCATCAGTTTCCCAATAAATTGTGCAGTTTTGTTTAACGGAATTGTGATACGGATTTTTACTGGTGGAAGAAAGGAAGTGCCTCAAAGGACTGGGTGTCCAAATTCCTAGAAAGGGAATGAATATAGACAAGAAAGGAAAGGATATCTAGCGTAATCAAAATCAAGGATTACTGAAATAATTAATATTGAGCGTCTTAGGGGAAAATGTTACAAGGTTAAAATACTTCATCTTCTAGTCGATAACAAAACCCTGAAGAAGTTTTCAAGTAGAAAACTAAATACGTATCTGTTTGATACATAAGTGAATATAGCGGAAGTAAATGGAAGTTTGAAGTAATTTAACCTTGTCAAGGATTACTGCCAGGAGGTGCACAACGTAGGGAAGTACATATAACCGTCGAACCGTCCCCCAACATTGGAGCCGTGACCAGGATACGACGGTTGAGTCAGAAGGATTAGTGCTCTGGAAGTTTTGGCCATTGTTGCTCTAAACTTTGGATTTTGGAGATCGCAACCATATTTTTTCGGACAATATAATGGATTGGTGAAACATTGCAACGGCAAACAATACTTTTCTCATCCATTCTATCGAGACGGAGCATTCATTCTTTGTCGCATAGCTGATAGTGCAGATCTCAACGTAGCAGTAGTACATTGGAAACAAGGCCTAATTGATTGAGGCCACAGTGTGAAGTGCAACATTTGTGGATTCCAAACTATTCGATATCACAACGTGTAATAGCTCAAGCCAGACTGTACTCTGATGTAAGAACGGCGCGCTATTGGATTGGATTCGTACATTATGCTACTGGACACTATCAGTTGATCAGAACATTGGATCGGTTGGATTCGGTTGATCTCGGTTGGCTACACGTGACTACGGGCTCCAACGAAAGCATCATTGCCGTTGTTTACTGCTGTGCACGATATACGTATTCATACAAGGCCTAATATTGACAGGCCTCAGATCGAGTAATATACGTTGAGAGCTGTTTACTACGACATCATTCGGAGTGGAAGACATTTCTATCGCTTCAAACGGGAGGCATTTGGTGAATGCGGCGTTTAATGATCTATAGAGACACAGCAGGTTAAGCAAAGACGATAGGCGGTGAGCGGTAATACTATCGACAGACATATGGTTTCTGTACAGTGATACACGTACCATGTTGTACGCGTACAGAAGCAGGATGACACACATATTTTTTACAATTCGCTCCGTTACTATAGTATTATCTCGTTACATATAGATTTTTCTAACAAAATAATAAAAATTCATTTTCCATTTTTACATGACCTGTAAATATATTAATACAATGTAAATACATACATACTTCGTTAAAATCCGGCCTTTTGCTGATTATTTTAAACATTTTTATTGTTGTTCAGAATACACAAAATCCCTATTTACGCCCAAAAAATCCCTATAAAAAACGCCTGAGGGTTCGATTCCCGCTCCAATCGTGGAAACTTTTCGATATGCAAAATTTTCTTAACTAGTCTACCAGGCATTGTCCGTTGTCTTACAAAATATGTAAGTGTTCAGTCTGAACAATCACTGTGAGTTCAATCAAAGGTAATTGCCTATTTCCGGGGATTAAACCACCCGACTTGGACGTTAATTTACAATGTTATGAAAACTCATATGTGAATATGTACGTTATGTGGAAGATATTGATTTGGAAAATGTATTGGAGGTAACCACTTTCCCTTCGATGGGACTCGAACCCATGACCCTACAGTACGCTAGACTGGTGCTTTAACCAACTAAGCTACGAAGGACCTCCGTCGGCCTTCGCAACCTAGCGGCTACTGAACGAGCTCGAGATTCCCAAATTGGACGCATAGTCAAATCACTCGCAATCCATTTCTCAAGCCAATACTTCCACATGTGTATTGTACACGTCCACATTAGAGGAGCGTGAGTATTTAGAATGTCTGGCGGCTATACACATTATTCATCAGCAACGGTACCAACGGTACCAATCCCTGTGAATTTTTCATTCTTCGTATTTTGAAGGCGTTTTCCTGACTTTGTAGATTTGTAGATCTTTGCAGATTTAAGGATATTCCAAAATGATGTATCACATTTTTTGATATCCCATTTTGTTAGATTCTAGAGCTTCGATTGGATCATTGTCATGACCTTAACTTTACAGAATATCTTCAGACACGTTTAACTCCGTAAATCATACAAATTCTTAATATTCCCACATTCTTTAAACCCTCCCGGATAATCAAATACTTCAGATTCCTTATATATCTATATAGATTCCTGCGTTATTCAGAGTTTGAGAAATTATTTCAACTTTTGTTGATTTTCCAGTACATATACGGAAATGGCCTTGATTCTCAAAACTATTTAAACCTCCATTCTACAAGTTCAGTAGACCCTCTAGAGCATGGTTTCACAAACTGTTGGTCCCGACCCCCAGGTGGATTGTTGGTGGGTCGCGCAGAACAAATATTAATTGCAGCTCGAATGCCGAACCTTTTGATATTTTTTTTTCAGGAACTTTATTTCAAGTTCAAACCTCATTTTATTTTAAATATCCATCACCACGCTATTTTATTTAAACATTTATGCCTAAAAGCTGTCCCCTTAATGAAGTAAAATAAAAACCCTAACATTTTGACAAACAATACCATGTTCGTCATTTTTTGCATTTGTACATGTAAGGTAACGTGAATATTTTTTATGTGGAAGAAACAGATGACATTCTGATTCAATTAATGCTTAATACTACTTGGTAAAATGTATTTTTTCATAGGTGGGTCGCGAGACATATAGAATTTTGCTAGGTGGGTCGCATACCCAAAGGTTTGGGAAGCTCTGCTCTAGAGTGTCCAAGATTTATTTTTTCTGCTGGTTTTTCGGATCTGGACCTTTTTTTAAATCCAATTTCTTACGAATTCCATAGCTTATCCAGAATTTACAGATTCATCATGTGGTAATGCGGGACATTTTCCGGGCAATTCGGATCAAGCCGGCTGAATCCAGGACTGTACTGCATAATCCAAGACGTCCGGACACTTTATGTTAAAATTAGTAAAAGGATTGATGGAGATATCTTTGATCTTAAGTATTGCGCATAAATCCCAAAATTGTATTCCTAGGGTTCCGCGCCGAGCACTCAGCGCCATACTCAGCGACAAGGGAAGAGTTTTCGAGTTTGTAACCCTGATTTTTGACAATTAATGTCGATTGGTTGTGTGAGTGCACCGATGTCAAAAAATAGAGCATTTAGCTGATTATTTATTGTTAAATGCAAGTTTTGACAGTATTATTTATGTATGAGTGAAAAAATGTACAAATGGTCTATCGGGGAAGCAGTCGCTGAAAACAAATGTCAATGTTTTCAACGACGATACCAATAGTTTCAATGCAAAAAGCAATATTACTTACACAAATAAATCTTCTAATATCTTTTTGATCGATAACCAAATATAATAAAACACTTAAGAAGTGTTCATGTAGGCGATGAAATATTCATTTAATTGTTGGGAGATAATTAGATCAAATATAAATAGAAAATATGTTGACGTTTCCTTGTTATAAGAAATAATTACAAGAAACTAATAAAAAATATCAACATTCCAAACTTGTCTGAAACTCAAAATTCAAAAAAGCTGAAAAGGCCGATACAAATATTTAAAATCTATTTTGTCTCTCTTTTTCAAAAAAAAAAAAAATATTTTGATGGGGCAACAAAATAAAATTCGGATAATTCTGAGGATTTTCAAAACATTCTTGAACAAATCCGAGGAGTTTTTTTATGTTTTTCATTTTAATATTTATTTTTTATTATCTCCCCCTTGTCCTTTCGGAGATCAGTAGGACAAAAAGTTAATTAAATATTTGTAACGGCCTAATCACAAAAGAAAATGATTTAGGGTCATCAAGTATAACGGTTACAATATTTTTATAAATATATGCCTACTGAACAAATCATTTAGTCAATTTTGTGAAATGATGTGGCTATAAGTTTGTAAAATAAGTAGTTTGAATTAAAATGAAATATACAAATATATATCGCGCAACAGTTGAAAAGGGCCTACAGCCAAAACGTAAACATTGAGAAAATGCCGTTCGAAAAAAATGCATCACTATTTCCCAGGTTTATGATATTTTAAGCAGCAAAAGCTCCTAAAAGCACATAATCAGCGCTATCTATCCATCCATAACCTTAATTGCATCGAAAACATGCAAAAATATGTCGAAATCGTTAAAATAAGTTTTTAAGTCTATTTTCATTTGTTTCTCCGGAATAGGCCTTCTTCATTCTGCATTTGCTTGTCATTCATAGACCCTTTGTTTATGGCATTTTTCGAAAGTAAACACGGGATAAGGCTTTTCGGGAGGGGAAATTTTCTTTCTCCGAGGTCGGGCCGATGACGGTTCGGAAAAAAATCCCGTTATCGGCCCGAAGTTGGGGAAGGCTTATCCCAGACAGAAAAAAACGAGTGGCTTGGCCGTTTTTTAGGGTGGACCTACACATATTTTGAAAATAACACGTAATAGGCCCAATCAAAAATTAGTTAATTCAAGTAAGTTAATTGAAGATGCGGAACATTTTTATACTATAAGTAGCTATTAGAGGATGCTATCGAAGGGTGTTAAAATTGAATTTGTTTACTTTTCATTGTAGGCCCTAATCAATTGTTAAGCGAGATATCGCCGACGAACACGTTCATTGGTCGCTTTCATATTCCAACAAGAAAAAAAACATTTTTCTTATTATGTTTTAACGTCAATGATGGGTAGTGACCGCAACCAGATGGCACCATTGTATGCGTTACTAGCATTGCTTGCATTCAAATTTGCTCTGCGCTGTACCTGTAACGTTGTATACAACGGGCGCAGAGCAGGTAGAGATGTCGTAAAATCCCGATTAATCGATTAGTAACTAATCGATTACTCTCGATTCCTGTCGATTATTGAATCGATTGATCGTTGGATAATAATCGATTAAAAATTAATCGATTATTACAACGATGAATCGATTAATCGAAGTAATCAATTAATTTGCGACATCCTTATGATGTCGTAAAGTCCTGATTAATCGATTAGTAACAAATCGATTACTCTCGATCTCTCTCGATTATTGAATCAATTAATCGTTAGGTAACGATCGATTCAAAATCAATCGATTATTACAACGGTTAATCGATTAATCGAAGTAATCGATTAATTTACGACATCTCTAAGAGCAGGGTACGTATCAGCGTAGAATCATCATTGCTTGGGTAATACCACCATGATTCTGGGTGACAGATATATGATTTTATGCTGTACAGTGATTTTCGCATCATATATCTGTCACAAGTATAAACGGCACAATTTGATACGAACGGATGGCTTAATACTTGTGACACATATCTGATACCAATATCACTGTACAGCATAAAATCATATGTCTGCCACCCAAAATCAGGCTGGTATCACGATAGCACGATGATTTCCGTACCCTGTCCTTCGACCGTTGTATTGTACGAAACAGAACATAATTTGTTGTTTGAAATGTCAAATACCCCGTTTGACATATGAAATAAAAACAAACATTTGCAAGCTGCTCGAGTAAAAATCGGTTTTTCTGCAATTCCAGATGATATTTTTCTCAACATTGCCAAATTACTTATTCGTAAGTCCATTATTTACTACAATTATGCTCTGAAGATGACTTTCTATTGATTTTGCCAGTTCTTGGGTTGTTACCGGGAAGATCTACCGTCACTTTTGCATGATATTCAATAGTTTGAGTTCTGTATCGTGTGATTTCGAACATTTTGTGCAAGGATTCCATGGGTTTTAATTGGAATGAGGTCTAGGGATTGGAAAGGATGCGAGATCTTTGATTTGCCATTAGTCATCATAACTGGCGGAGACAGAGGTGGGGCAGAGGTAGGAAGGTGATTCATTCGGTGCTGGCTTTATCCTTCAAAATGTCCAAATGAATTAAACGATCAGTGCCGTTTGCACTGAAATCACCCCAAACCATAGAATAGAGTGATTAACGTCCGCAGAAATAATCGTCCTGTGGAATATTTGCAAGAACTCGCATATTTCTGCTAAAATACCAATACGAAGAATTGGAAAACTTTGACGTTTTCATATCGATGAATGAACTGCTGACGCGAATTCACAATTTATTCAAAAAATATGGGTAAATATTGTGTAATACTCATTAAAAACTATAGTGACAGTTTATGATTTCTATACATTTTGATGAAAAATATAGTTTTGGAAAGCGGTAGAATCAGTTTCGAAACAAGCTGTCAAATAGATACAACGGTGGAAAGAAAAGATGTGTGTCATCTTGTCACTGTACGCGTACAGCGTGATACGAAAATCATTGTGCGGAAATCATATATCTGTCGATTCCCGAATACGAAAGTAATGCCTCTACTCACTCTTATGGCAAAATCTCATTGCTATCTGTCAGACTGTGCGTGAAACATGGCCGCCAATCACCCCTTCTTGTCCCTCCACAGTAAAATCCCATAAGGAACTGTCAGACTGTGCGTGAAGAATTTATCTTCGTAGTCGCGAATAGTATAAGGTGCGTTTAGTACTACAATAATTGATGTTTGAAATTTGCGCGGCGAGAGAATATTATTAAGGGCCTGTTGATGACAGGCTACAGGTTAGTAGCTGTCCAACATATTTAATTTGGTTTGGTGGTGCTGCGTAAGATTTTCTTTTATTTATCGGATCAACGGGAACGGTGGTGGATCTACCCATATTACTTGTGAACTGGGTGGAGTTTTGGTGAATTTTGAAATTATACAAGGCCTGAATTGGACAGGTCACAGGTGAGTGACTGTCCATTCATTAACATCGTAATTGTATCTGCGGTACTTCCTGGGTATCTTTGTATATCGTTTCCGATCCGCCGATACGTTTCCTGATTTGCTGATCTGATAGTGTGGGTATGGCTGGAGGTATCAAAGAGAAGATCAAAAAACGTGAGCGCATTTTTGCTGCTTTACGTCGGCATTTGCAATTCTTGGCGACATAAGACCCAGCGGTCAATCAGAGGCAGGTTCAACCACGCTTGGACAAATTAGAGGCAACATGGGATGATTTCCATGAGCTTCAGGAGGAAATTTTTGAGCTGGATGGAAAAGGGGAATATGAACAGGAGACGAACCATTTGCATGCTGAATTTGAGACGCAGTATTACGAACACCGGGCTTCTTACTTGGGCAGGTGCCGAACTTGGACAATTCAGTGCGGAACAACAGTGCGTTGGGATTGCATACAGGGGTGCGTCTGTCACAAATTTCTTTGTCGGAGTTCGATGGTGACTACAAGGTTTGGTTGTCCTTCAAGTCAACGTTCGTGTCCCTGATTCATGACTCTAATGAACTCAGCTATGTGCAGAAATTTCATTATTTGAAATCTGCATTGGAAGGAGAGGCAGCCAAATTGATCGAGTCCCTCACAATCACCAACGACAACTACGCTATAGAATGGGATACTATCACCAAGCGATATTCTAACGAGTATATGCTCAAAAAGCGGCATCTACGGGCGTTGACGGAATTCCCGAGGCTTGATAAGGAGTCCGCTTCAAGGATCCACGGATTAGTCGATGAGTTTGACCAACGGTTGAAAATTTTGAAACAGCTTGGCGAAAAGACGGAGCACTGGGGAGCGATGATCGTGCATTGGATGTGTTCAAAGCTGGATACGCACACGCTGCAACTATGGGAGGATCACGCTACATCATCGTCATCGTTTCGTTTCATCGTTTACTACATTGGTGGACTTTCTGGGGAAGCGAACTAGGGTTCTGGAAGCTGTGCAGTCTAACTCGAGCAAGGTCAGCAGTATACAGCCAAATGTGCAGGGGAAACGTAAAAGATTGACGGTACATGCTTCCACAGAGAGCGGAAGAATTGATACCACGTGTCAGTGCTGTGGCGAGCAGCATTATTTAGTCCGGTGTGCGAAATTCCAAAACTTCGGGTTGAAGGAGAAACTCGATTTTGTTAACAGTAAGCGGTTGTGCAGCAACTGCTTCAAAAATGGTCACTGGGTTCGTGACTGCAACTCCAAATTCTGCTGCAGGTCATGTGGAAAGAAGCACAACTCTCTGATTCATCCCGGGTTTCAAGTCAGTAGCGGGGGAAGCAACAACAACGAATCTAACGGCAACACTTCAACAGCAAATTCAGGAAGGAAGGATAATGCTGCTAGAGCACACGTTGCTGCGGAAGCAGTTGAAGCCGGTGAGCCGGTGAAACGACAGCTGGATCGTACAGCATTGGAGCGAAGCAGGGAAGCTTGAGTTCTAGTGTTTTTGTCTCCACAGTGGTTGTAGTGATACGAGATTATAATGGCGGTAAGCAGCTAGCACGTGCTCTACTGGATAGCTGATCTCAAGTTAATGTCATGAGTGAACGAATGTGTCAAATGCTCAAACTGAAGCGGTGAACCATATGCGTTCCCCTAACAGGAGTTGGTCAGGCGGAATCTATGGCAAAACACGCAGTTGCGACAACGATCACTTCCAGAGTTACAGATTTTTCTGTTGGAATGGAATTCTTGGTGCTACAGCGAGTGACTTCAGTATTACCATCGGTAACTGTCTCAATTTCGCATTGGAAGATTCCAAGTGACATTCAGATGGCAGATCCCCAGTTCAATATGAGCGGCCGCATTGATCTGCTACTGGGGGCCGAGCATTTCTTCGGTTTTCTATACGAAAGGGAGATGAAGCGGGTCACTTTGGGTCCGCAGCTACCAATTCTTGTGGATTCGGTGTTTGGATGGATCGTTTCGGGAAGAGATGCTAGTCTTCAGCAGAAAAAATCAGTACGGTGTTGCGCAGTGACTGCTTCGGATAAGCTTGAAGAACTTCTTGAAAATTTCTGGAAAGACGAAAGCTGCAGTGATCAACCGGCTTGTTCAAAAGAGAGCAGGATTGTTAGGAAGATTTCAAACGCACCTATTCAAAAACAGATGATGGTCGCTACATAGTGATGCTGGGCGACTCCAAGGTGGCAGCACTGGATAGGTACCACAAATTGGAAAATTGGTTGGAAAGAAATCTTAACATGAAGGAACAGCACCATGCCTTCATGAGAGATTACTTGGACATGGGTCACATGCGAAAGCTGACGGATAGGCAGTGGCAAGAAGAGGACAGTGGAATGAAAGGGCTATATCAATGTAAGGTCTTCTACTTGCCGCACCATGCGGTACTTAAGGAGTCGAGTACGACAACGAAAGTGCGTGTCGTATTTGACGCTTCGGCGTGTTCGAACAGCGGATATTCTCTCAATGATGTCTTGTTGAAGGGACCGGTAATTCAAGACCATCTGCTCAACCTGCTCATTCACTTCCGCAAGTATGAGGTGGCGCTTGTTGGAGACGTGGGGAGATGTATAGGCAGGTACTTCATGATGTCAAGGATACTCTTCGCCTCAGAATTTTCTTCCGGTTCTCTAAGGAAGATCCATTTGGTGTGTACGAGTTGCTTACTGTAACATACGGGCTTAAGCCGTCGTCATTCCTTGCAACACGGGCTCTACAACAGTTAGCAGTAGATGAAGGAGTGGAAAGTTCACCAGCAAGCGTAGCGGTAGAGAAGGATTTTTATGTGGACGATTATATTGGAGGGGCTGCAAGTATCGTCGAAGCCACTAACCTCAGAGAAGATCTAACATCGTTAATGGCCAAAGGAGGATTTCCCATTCGTAAATGGTGTTCAAATAATCCCGAAGTCTTGGCTGGAGTTCCAGAGGATCAACTGGGAACAAGCCTCACAATAACCTTCGACTGATGAGAAGGTTAAAACGCTTGGAATTACTTGGGTACCGAAGGTGGACCAGCTTCGGTTCATATCAATATTGAGAATGAAGAAGGCGAATGGACTAGGAGGCGAATTTTGTCCGCTATAGCAAGGCTTTTCGACCCTATCGGATTGATATCGCCTGTGGAGGTAACCGCAAAAATAATCATAACCGCAAAAATAATCAGCTGCTGCATTCCGTATGAGATGCACCTGTCCCAACACAACTAGAGCATAAATGAGTGCATTTCTATCGTCGTTTATCCAAGTTGACCGAATTCAGCATCCCCAGATTCGCTTTCGTTGAAGATTACGTTGATGTGCAGCTACACTGTTTCGCCGACGCCTCGGATCTAGCATACGGTGCATGTCTATACGTTCGCTCTGTGGATGGACGCGGAAACGTACGTATCGAGCTACTCGCATAGAAATCTAGGGTCGTGCCACTGAAAAGGTTGACTAGGTATACCGAGACTGGAAATGTGTGCTGCGAAGAAAGCTGCTTCTCTGTTCCAGACGGTGGTTAAAGCTCTTTCTTTGGATTCAATTAATGCGTTTTTCTGGTCCGATTCAACCGTTGTTTTGCATTGGTTGAAGGCTTCCCCTAACACGTGGAAAACCTTCGTCGCAAATCGTGTTTCCATCATTCAGACTGCGACATACGGGCATTCATGGCAGCATGTTTCAGGCTATGAAAATCACACTGATTTGGTTTCTCGTGGAATGTCCGTTGAAGATTTCTTGGAAAGTCAGCTTTGGAAGCACGGTCCTACATGGCTGAAGGCATGGGCGTAGCCAGGATTTCGAGAAGGGGGGCCAACTTTTTTGGTCTTCTAAATCGTAGTTTTATAAAAACACATGAATATTAACACATGAAACCAAATCGAAACAATAATGATTAAAACAATAATGGATTTAAAAATGCGTGATTTATTGCTCATCAGATATTTTTAAATAAAGTGAGAAAAATATTAACGAACTTAGTATTCAGGAAGAATATAAAATCGGCTATAACAATTATTAAAATATCCTGCATTCTTCCATAAATTTAAGAAAACTAAAGCCATACATCTGAATTTCTAAACAAATCCTCTCTGGAATAATATTTTTTATAAAATAGGCAGAAAAATCAATATGCAAGCTTTCTCCAGGAATTCCTTCGACAATTGCTCCTGGCATTCTATCTATCTATCAGGGATTCTTTAGGAATGCCTCCAGTAGCTTCTTCGGCAGTGTCTTCAGGAATTCCACCATAAATTTTGCCGGGAATTGATCCGAAAATTCCACCATTATTTACTCCAAGATAATCTTCACGAACTTCTTCATAAGTTCTGCAGAATTCCCTGCAATAATTCAAATAATTTCGTGCCGTTTCCCATAATTTTTAAGAATAAGAATATTCCGTGGAAATTTCGCAGAATTGCCAGTAAACATTCCTGAGAATTCCACGAAAAATCTTCGAATTTCTTGTGTAAATTCCATAAAATTTTCCTTGAATTGTTTCGAATAATTTCTTATGAAAATTTCAAAGAATTTCTCCAGGAATTCCACCGGAAATTTATACAGAAATTATACCGAAAATGAAATCAACAATGGATTTTTCGGAGGAATTCCTAGATTAATTCGCAATGAAATCCTGAAAGAATTCCGGTGGAAACTTCAAGATTTCCACTGGTAGATCCTCCCGGAGTTACTCCGAAAATTCCTCCTGCAATTCTTCCAGGAGTTCCACCGACATTTCCACCAAGAATTTCTCTAGGATTTCCTTTAAGAATAATTCCGGTAGTTCTATGGGCAGTTCCTCTGAAAATTCTTCCGGGAATTTCGGCAAAATTGGAATTTATTTAGGCTTCTTCAGGAATTTATATAGATTTTCCACCAGAAGCTCCTCCGAGAATTTCTCTGCGAGCTCCTCAGGGAATTCTCCGGGAGGTGCTCTGATGATGATATGGTCCAGCTACAAACCCCAACAAAGGTTTCAGCTAGACGAGATTTGTCTATAAGATGAATTCTCTTGTTTCCGAGAATGCTTCTGGTAGTTTCCCCGGGGTTCCTTTGGAAATTCTCCCGGGAGTTTCTTCAGAAATTCTTCCAGGAAATTCCTTCAAGAGTTCCTCCGGGAATTCCACCAGCAATTCATCTGGGAGTTCCACCAGAAGCTATTCCAGGAAATTATTCAGGCTTTTTTTAGGAAAGCATTCAGAAATTAAGCTGGAAATTCCTCCCGAAGTTCTTCCGATAGTTTCTCTGGGAGCTCATCCTGGAGGTCCTCTAGGAATTCTTCTAGAAACTCCTGAGATTCCTCCGGGAGTTCTTACGGGAGATCTTACGGCAGGAATTCCCTGTAAAGTACCTGGAGGTATTACCGGAGAATTTCTTAGAAAAACTCATGGAAAAACTCCCGGAGGAACTCCCACAAGCACTTCCGGAGTAATTCCCACATGGAAGTCCTGGAATAATTCTTAGAGAAGTTCCTAAAGGAATTTCCGAAAAAATATCTGAAGGAATTCCCAGAAAAATACCAGAAGAAATTAATGGAGAAATTCCCAGATGAAATCCTGAAGTATTCCTAGATGAATTGCTGAAGAAAATCCCTGCGGATTGTTCCGAAGAAATTTCTGGAAGAACTCTTGGCAGATATCCGAGTCAATTTCGAGTGAAGTCCGGAAGGAATTCTAGTACACTTCCGAGGAAAATCTCCCGGAGAAATTCCTGAAGGAATTCCTGGAGAAGTACCTAAAGAAACTCCCAAAAAAATACCTGTAAGAATTTCTGGGGAAATACTTGGACGAATTCCAGGAGAAATTCATGAAGATATTTCTAGAGGATTTCTTGAAGGATATTCTGAAGTAATTGCGAAAAGAATTCCAGATTCGAATGCTAGATGACTTCGCTATTGAATGTTTGGAGGTATTCCCGGAAAATTTCCTGGAAGTAATCCCGGAGGAATTAAAGGGAGAGTTCCGAGAGGAATGCCCGGAGGAGTTCCTAGAAGAATTTCCGAAGGAATTTCTTATAGATTTACAAATGAAATTATGCAGCTAAATCGGAGGATTTCCGTCATAAATTTTTGAAGAAACTTCTGGTAGAATTTTGGGAAGAAATTCCGTATGTATTCTTGACGGAACTCTCGAATGCATGCCTGAAGGAAATGCCGGATTCTTCCTGAAGAAAGAATAGCCGAAGAAATATCTAGAAGTAAATCTTGCAGAGAAGAAAAAAAAATCTTCAAGGAATTTCCTCGTGAATTTCCTAAAAGAATTTAGTGGAGGGTTTCTAGATAAGGAGGTATTACAATTACATGAGAAAAATTTTCGAACGATTTTCAGAGGAATTTGTGGATAACTTTCCGGAGGAATTCAGAAGTTCCCAAGGGGAGCTTCTAGAAGAATTTCAAGGAGAATTTTTGGACCCGAAATGTTTCGAGTTGTTTTGAACTTTCAAATATTATAAATCCTGGATGCCCTAATAAGTTTTGGGAATCTTTTGAATTTCAACCACCTATTTATGTATATGATTGGATCGTAAAGTGCACATGTTTGAGGGAATTCATTTCAGTACCCGTTCAATCTTTCCACAATTTAGGGGGGGCGACGGCCCCCCCTGCCCCCCCTTGGCTGAAGGAAGCACTGTCAAAATGGATGGTTGAATCCACCGACCTGATCCCAACTGAAGTGGAACTAGAACCTCGTATAGTAGCCTCATGTAATGTGGCAGCTAAGGAGCCGAGCTTCCTTTTCTCGCTTCGTTCATCATTCCTTCCTTTAGTCAGATTAGTAGCATTCTGTTTACAGTTTTTGTCCAATTGTCGGCAGTCAATTCACCGGAACACATCACTATTCCTAACTGCACAGGAGATTAACGCATCCAAAAACAAGCTGGTTCGCTTAGTGCAAGACGAATGTTTCGCTAAGGAAATAATTTCCTTGAAAAGGATGCATCAAGTACCTTCCAAATCACCATTGAAGCTTTTGTGTCCGTTCATCGATAATGAAAGCATTGTTAGAGTAGGTGGCCGCCTCCGTTACTCTCTTGAGGATTACACCGTCAAACATCCGGCAGTTCTTCCTCAACCGCATGCTTTCACTCGCTTGATCATTGAGTATTACCACATTCAGATTCACCATGGTGGACACCAAGCAACTTTAGCCGCAGTGAGACAAGAATTTTGGCCGTTCTGAGAAAATGCCATCGCTGTTTCCGTTTCAACCCAAAGCCGATTGAGCAGCCAATGGGACAGCTGCCATCTACGAGAGTCTGGTAACCGGCGTGGACTGCTGTGGCCCCTTTTTCCTGACACCTACTCATCGTCGAGCAGCCTCACCGAAGGTTTACATCGCGGTATTTGTTTGTTTTACCACGAAAGCGATCCATTTGAAGCTCGTTACGGACCTTTCAACAGTATGTTTTATTTCTGCTGTTCGGAGGTTCATTGGGCACCACGGAATCCCAAGCGAGATACACTCCGACAATGCCACCAGTTTTCAAGGAGCGAAACACGAATTGCATGAATTGTATAACAGTTTATACAGCAAAATCGGCCAGCAGGCGATTGAATTAGAATTTTCACAACATGAAATCGTTGTTTTTGGCACTTGGAACTAATAAAGCTTTACGTTTATCACTACAAAAAATCAAGGAAAAATTTTGGTTAAATTGATAAAGTCGTCGTATTTGAGGTGCCCAAAAAATTGATGAAAATCAACTACGTAAAAAGCGAGCTCGGTGTATATGAAGGTCGTGTTACCCTTAAAACTGTTTTTATATCACAATAACTCCTCCTCCTCGTTAAAGCATGTCATACTTTGTGGATGACCCCTTAAATTATTTGGACGACTTCATCATATTTGGAGCAACGTTTGCAGAGCATAATGAGCAGAGAACACGAATTCAGGTTTTTGCGCAATGAAGCCTTGAAGAAAAATAGCACACTATGATATTATAGCAGGGGCGATAGATCCGAGCTCTATGTAGATCCATCTCCCTATGATTTGGGTGCGGTATTAGTGCAATTCGACGACCATTCAACCCCAAGGTTAATCGCCTGCGCTTAAAAGTCGGCAGAACTGAAGTACTATTTGTACTTTCTTCATATGGGACCAATGTGCAATCATGTAATAGAGCAGTAGAGTTTACATCGCTTACATCGTAGAGAACAAACATTTCGGCTCAAAACATGTGCAGTATACGCAATCGACGCTAACCTAAATGCAACCAACGTCGATATTGCAACTTAACATCTCATACTTACTCTATACTCTTGCACACGACAACACTACCCAAATAACCAATAAGTCGTATATTTTGCCAAATCGGTCATATAGTGTTACTTTAATGCTTATAAGGTTTTAGATAGCCGTATACCTATTGGTTACTTGGATAGATCGCGCTGACTCAGCAAATTATTTCAAAATGAGTATTGTTCATTTTGAAATAATTTGCTGAGTCAGCGCTAGCATGATCAAAAAAATCCATTGCTATCTATCCAAGAGTAATCAATAGGTATACGGCTATTTAAAACCTTATGAGCATTAAAGTAACACTATATGGTCGATTTGGCCAAATATACGTCTAGATCAGTACTGGAATTTCTCATTTTCAATGAGAGATGTCACGCGATGTTTACATATCTGGTCCTTTCAATATCTGAATGATTCAGCTACTCAGCAGTATGGAGCTGGCAAGTAGAGAAAATTTTGAAACGCCTATTAACGCCTTCTATGTAGAGTTGGCATGGCAAATGCTGGTTAATGCTTATCATTGATACGACGCGTACCTGAAGGAATAAAATTGGAAGGTTCAGCGTCCATCGGCTTACGGACGGAAATGGCCTACGACTAATTGATTTAAATAACCTTTGATTGAACAGATAAAATATACTGAAGACTTTCAATCTTCGACCGTATTGTGCAAGCAATGAAGAATATAGAAAAAGTAAGTAAGCAAAAATCATCGGATATAATATTATTTAATGATTATTGTCGCTATCGCAAGACCTAAATCCAGAAACGACAAACCTCTTGCTTTCGAAGACCTTAATAAATAATAACAAATCATTTCACAACCGAAGATAGTTCAAGGTAATGCCATGCAATTGGATATCCGATTGCACTACCATCATTCTACTGAGCTTTCATTTGCCATTGGAAACACATTTTCAAATAATATGTAAAAAATGCGTCCTAAAAGACAGAACATTCCCATCAATCTTCAATTCAAGTGTTTCCTCTTCGCTTAAAATGCGAAAAAATATTCCTATGACAGTTATTGCTAACATCCATCAAATGATCGTCATCTTTTGCATGATTTTGTTGAAGAGAATTACCATTGAATACCATTAACTAATGCTTGAATTTCTGCCGGCACAATTTTGCCAACACACAAATCTTGACGATTTCCATGATTTATTCTTACACCTCATGTCGTGGTGGAGGCTTGTAAAAACAAACCTCCAAAATTTCGTACCTACCCACGAACGTCCCCCGCACCGCACATCCTTATTACCATCAATCATGGCCCACCCACACAGCGGAGGACGTTTCTCTTATCTTTGAATACATGATACTCTGCGGAGTACCGCAGCCAGAACGCTCGAGGCGTTTTTCACCGACACCCTCCCGCATACACAGACGAGATTTAGCGTGTCGTCAAAAAGTCCTCCAAAATTATGACCGTGAACAACACTGAAGAAATATTGGAATGATACATCACCCTCGTTGCGCCTCGTAGTCGTCGTCGTTGTCGATTTGGTGTCAGCTACGACAATGACGAACCTTGATCCATTACAGGTCGGCGAGAAAAATTGTGATGGCGTCGTCTGACATCCGCAGACATCGGGAGATATCGTTATATTATCACATTTCTTTTTCAGAGCTCCGGAAGTACCTATTCATCCCTCATTCATAAGCAGCAAGCAGTATTTTTTTTTTTCATTTTTCCGCATAAAATGCACAGACCTCATCAAGCCAGGAATACCAGCATCGATGATAAAAACCAAATGAGGTCATTCACAAACGAATAAAAATAAAGAAATAATATCTTTTATTATTTACAGTCGCATTTTAAAACACGAATTCGAAGTTGTTACAATTTAATTTTTTGCCAAGATCAGCTTGAAAATGTTAAGATACGTTGTTGAAATTGGCAGCCCTGTTTTAAGCCAACATAAATCGCCATTACCGTAATAGCGCACCGGTTTCGATGTTTTTCCGGAACGTTGACTTTTTTTTCCTCACGCGCTGGCTCTAACGCTAACTGTATGAGCCTTCACCGTCAGCGCTCGTCAAGGGACAAAAAAAGACCAACAACAAATCGCTTCAGCTCAGCTCGCATCAGTGATGTGGCAGTAAATGATGACAACAACATTATCTTCCCATCAGAGCTGCGCCTCTCGCTTATCAACGTTTTTGGGAGTGATAAACCAGCAGTCAGCAGTGATGTGGATATTATCCGATGGTTGGTTACGATTGATTGTTATGAGGTTCCACGATTGTTGCTGTCGGGGCTGGGTGCTATCGATATAAGAATTCATGCTGTGAGTTGATAATTGGTCATCATCGATGGTATGAACAATTAACATACAAATTATAATTTTAGTTTTTAGTTCAATCAAAGTTAATTGCCTATATTCCGGGGATTAAACCACCCGACTTGGACATTAATTTACAATGTTGCGAAAACTCATATGTGAATATGTACATTATGTTGAAGATATTGATTTGAAAAATGTATTGGAGGTAACCAATCTCCCTTCGATGGGACTCGAACCCACAACCCTCAGTACTGAAGAAGAACTGCTATTATGGTGACCAAAGCCATTTATAAACAAAGCAATTTTAGGAAGATAAGTGCTAATTCATGTTCATATCTTGCTCCAGTATTTGGAGAAAAAGTCCTTATTATCTCTACATACATAAGGAAAGCCAAGAATTTTCAAGGGTTTTTAGATATAGTGAATCTTCCCAATAACATGAAAGATAAGGTGATCATCATTGAAGATCTGAATTCTCATATTGGAAAAAAGGATCTGAAAACTGAAGATAAGGAAGTGATAGGAAACAGTCTCCTTCATGAGTTTTGTAACCAAAATGGAACAGCTCTTAAAAACTTCTTACACGGTTTGCATCTGAAGAATTACTTGACATACAGCACACCGCCGTCGGTTGCCATAGCTTGGGCAAACGGTAGGTCGTCTTCCCAGTTGGACCATGTTTTAATGTCCAAAATGAAATTTCTAAAACTTCCAAATATCCGAGCGTACTTCAGTCCAAATTTGAAGAGCGACCACAAGATGATAGAATGTGTCTTAAGATAACAGAAGCGCACATCAACAGATAAAACCAGTATCACGGGAGGAACAAAAGCAAAGCGGATGAAGTTTGATTTGGAAAGGCTAAAAGGCGATGAAGAGGAACGACGAAAGTTTCAAGATAACATCAACAGAAACCTGCAGAAGCATGGACAGCACGATTGAAAAAAGATGGAGAAAAATACAAGATTCTGTAATATCAGCAGCTGGGACAGTTCTCAAGAACCCCGGATCACCACCGGGTAGACGCTTCAAAAAAGTACCTCCTTGCGCATCAAAAGCAATTGGCCGATAGATCTAGTCCGGTTTTGACAGAAGAAGTAAAGAGAGCACGAAAGGAAAAGAGGCAGACATATATAGATCATTTCGTTGACAAAGTGCAGATATTCTTATCCAAAACTGATAATGAAAATCCTTTGTCCCGAATGTCGAAACCTTTCAAGTTTATAAAATAATGCAAAAGACGGCGTACAGAAAACCATGGATATATTCCGATCCAAAGATAAAATGAGTGGCTCAACGAAGCGGCAACGATTGAAGCTGAAATATATCAATTTGACGAAGACGGCAAACAGCCTGGTCCAATACCGACCAAGGACGAAATTTCGAAGATTACCTTGGATTCCAAAAATAACCGTGCGCCTGGTTTGGACAACCTACACAATGAGTTCTTTAAATATGGATCAGAAGAACTATTGGACGAAATCACGAATTTTCTACAAGGGGCGATTCAAATATGACGTCCACTACTGGAAGGGTTTATTTTCGGCTTGCAGTCTTTATGATGAGCTGAATGATTTTTATGTTATCATCGACGACGTTTCGGTGTTTGGTTCACACCTTCTTCAGGGCCTATTTATTTAGAGGAAATGCATAGGTTACGTAATTTAAATTGAAGTCTAACTACAGACTCACTTGACTAAAATCTTCGTTGTCGGAAATCGTCGATCTGACGGTAATTGTCGGTAAATGATATATGCACTAGTGTAACACGTACTATAAATTAAATGGGTGGAACATTAACACAAATTAAAAAAAGATGCTAATTATGTATGTCTTACGGTTTAACATTAAGTATGTGAGAAAAACGTTGATTAAAAATTCCCTCAAAATGTTAAACCGGGTGGATTTTTGTATGGCACAGGTCACTATTGAGTGTGTTCACTACAGTTGGGTTAATTGCTAATGGGTTGACTATCATGGTGGTGGGTTCAGCTGGTCGAGTGGAGGCCTTGATGGTGGGTGGGGTGGGGCTGGTGGTTGCACAGACGGTGGGTTGATGCGGTGGTCAGTGGGGTTGAAAGATTGTTGGGTGGTGGCGGCTGTTGTGATTTTAGTACCCGATACACACAGAAGTAGATATGCGTATGCACGGCTTAGTCCGTCGGTATCAGTACGTCTATTGACAGTATCTAGAGTGGTTGTGATGTGACACATCTCTAAGATGGGCAGTGTGCGTCTCCTGAAAGTGCGGTCTATGATGGTAGGGTGCTTGATGTCGAAGCGGTGTTGGTGATCGATGCAGTGTTCGACTAATGTGGTCTTCTCCCGTAATTGTTGAACCTCTGCGTCACTATATTGGTATCCTATTTGAAGTTGATGTTCTAGGGTGTTGATGTGAGTCTGATGACCGAACATTCTCTCTCGTAGACGGTTTGTTGTCATTCCGACGTAGCAGCTTTGGCAATTTAGGCATCTGATTTTATACACAACATTACTTTTGTGCATGTCTGGAATAGGGTCTTTGGTGGTGTTGTACAGCTGCTTGACAGTGTTTCGGTTGCTGGTCGCAATATTGATTTGTGGATTGCTGCGGCGGATAATGCGTTTGATAGCTGGTGTCAGTCCTGGTATATGTGGGATGGATCTGTACGTAGTTGAAGGGTCACGGGGGGTAGAAGTCAAATTATAGTTGGGTTGGTGCAGCATTCTGTTTATCAATTTTTTGGGATAATCATTTCGAAGCAGATTCTCTATTATCAGTTTGTTTTGCTCATCTCTGTTGCTGGCCGTGCTGAGAGATCGTACCCGGTCAATGAAATTCAAAGCGACACCGAGTTTTTGATCCAAGGGATGCATCGAGTGGAAATTAATGGATCATGGATCAAAAACTCGGTGTCGCTTTGAATTTCATTGACCGGGTACGATCTCTCAGCACGGCCAGCAACAGAGATGAGCAAAACAAACTGATAATAGAGAATCTGCTTCGAAATGATTATCCCAAAAAATTGATAAACAGAATGCTGCACCAACCCAACAAAAGTAATGTTGTGTATAAAATCAGATGCCCAAATTGCCAAAGCTGCTACGTCGGAATGACAACAAACCGTCTACGAGAGAGAATGTTCGGTCACCAGACTCACATCAACACCCTAGAACATCAACTTCAAATAGGATACCAATATAGTGACGCAGAGGTTCAACAATTACGGGAGAAGACCGCATTAGTCGAACACTGCATCGATCACCAACACCGCTTCGACATCAAGCACCCTACCATCATAGACCGCACTTTCAGGAGACGCACACTGCCCATCTTAGAGATGTGTCACATCACAACCACTCCAGATACTGTCAATAGACGTACTGATACCGACGGACTAAGCCGTGCATACGCATATCTACTTCTGTGTGTATCGGGTACTAAAATCACAACAGCCGCCACCACCCAACAATCTTTCAACACCACTGACCACCGCATCAACCCACCGTCTCCGCAACCACCAGCCCCACCCCACCCACCATCAAGGCCTCCACTCGACCAGCTGAACCCACCACCATGATAGTCAACCCATTAGCAATTAACCCAACTGTAGTGAACACACTCAATAGTGACCTGTGCCATACAAAAATCCACCCGGTTTAACATTTTGAGGGAATTTTTAATCAACGTTTTTCTCACATACTTAATGTTAAACCGTAAGACATACATAATTAGCATCTTTTTTGAATTTGTGTTAATGTTCCACCCATTTAATTTATAGTACGTGTTACACTAGTGCATATATCATTTACCGACAATTACCGTCAGATCGACGATTTCCGACAACGAAGATTTTAGTCAAGTGAGTCTGTAGTTAGACTTCAATTTAAATTACGTAACCTATGCATTTCCTCTAAATAAATAGGCCCTGAAGAAGGTGTGAACCAAACACCGAAACGTCGGCGATGATAACATAAAAATCATTCAGCTCATCATAAAGACTGCAAGCCGAAAATAAACCCTTCCAGTTCATTGAAATTCAGTCGTTTACAAACATGACGTCCACTACTTTTTGGGATTTCTAGACCCCCTCCCCCCCCTCTGTCACGCTTTTTTGTATACCTAGTACATGCACTGTCACAAAATCTTAGACCCCCTCCACAGGTATTATTCGACAGACCATTTTAAAAGACATTTTAAAAGCAGGAATAATATTGATAACATAATAACTGAAGCCTGTCTACAAGAACAAACGTCAAATCAGTATTTTGGGTTATTCAGATGATTAACAATTCCTATGCCGTACAGCAGAGGAGGTAACAAATATGTAGTGGATAAGATTGGAATGAGGAGTTATTACAAAATGCCTTTAAGATTATTACCTTGTAACGATTTGTACTCATTTATTGATTGTTTTTAATCAGCGTGTAGGGCTAACTTGAGCTCCATGGTAACGCAAAAATGTTTTCGGTTTTTCGTTCGTGTCAGAACGAATCGACAACAGAGCTCAGTTTGCTGAGTAGAGTAGAGTGGGTCAAGAGTACGCACTTAGTTCTCAACCGATCATGTGGCCCTCATGAAACAAGCTTCTGCATATCAAATCAATGTCGATGATTCATATACTCTTCCTATTTGTTACCCAGCGGAAAAAATATTGAAATTATTGTGATTCGTTTTAGTAGAACCCTTTTTTCAAGAACCCTTTTTTAAAGAAAATCCACCAATCACGTAACGTAAAATTTGGCTATTTCATCACCCCTCCACCCCTATCTTACACTTTTTGTATGAATCCTCTAAAAATTATTTGGATCGTTATACATCTCGCAACCCCTTCCAGTTAAGCGTTGAGTAATTTATGGATGTTTCTTGAATGAAATTGTGTTTTCGTACTATATTTAGGTGTACAACAAGTCCTAATACAATTTCATTATTTTGCTTTAGTGCTTTGTTCGCTAAGTCCTATCTAACACCAAATTACTTCAACTTATCCTTAAAACTTGTGATAATTTTCGATTTCTGTCCCTTTTTTCTTAGTTGTGGATCTTTACACTTTGGAAGTAGTCTTATTTCGGCTGGAGATACGGGTTTTACATCAGAACTTGAAGATTCACATGCGCCACATGCCCCACCCGTTCCTGCGTACTTTTACCCCACAGTCCCAATATTTATTCAATAAATGGTTTTAACTTCTTGGAAATCCAACCGGATTGCTGTTATGCACCATAAAGTACTCTATACAATAGGTTATCGAAATGATATGATGTTCACCTGATTGAACGTATATATGGTAATGAAATACTAGTTGCGGAAACACAATTATTTTTAGCAAAATGACCAAAAAATTATCTAACTGCATATCTCGCTTAACTTTCCAAAAGGACCTAAGTAACATTTTTTTCATGATTTAATTTGAACATTGCAATCAAAAGCTTTCTTGTTTTTCTATTGATTGCGCTATTCAAATTAATTCATGAAAAAAATGTTACTTAGGTCCTTTTGAAAAGTTAAGCGAGATATCTCCCTTGTTGTTTATTCAAATCGTTCACAACTACACATGATATTAGTTGGCCAGAATACCTGTCAAACTGATGCAGTGCTGCTAGTTTATCTTTTTTTATTACTTCAAAAAATCGAAAACGTACTCTTACCCCACGCGCACTCTTGCCCCACTCTACTCTATTGTTGCGACGAACGGTCGAGCTTTGAAACCTCGTCCAGGTCACGACAATTACGCAGCCGGTAGAGTTGAAATCATTTTTTTTTTCAAGTTGGTTGAGCTCTCAAGCTAGATCTGTTGGAATCGGTGTCATCGGAAACAGGTAAATAAAAAAAATGTGTATTAAAAAGAGTTTTAAGAATATGGAAGACAAGATAAAAAATTCCGTGAGAATGCTAGCGCCCCGGTAGACTCTCCGGCAGTAGGGCAGAGGAGTAGGCCGGGTGACAAAAAATGAAAGACACAAAAAAAGGCAAAATGAGAAAAATGAATCTAAAAGGCAAGAGAATTTGTGAAAAGAAGAACCAAAAAAGTTTGGACTGAAATTGTATTCGATTCGGATTGGATTTAGATTGAATTTGGTTCAAAATAGTTGGACTGGGTTTGGAATAGATTTGGATTGGATTTGAATTAAATGTGGGTTGGATTTGGATTGTTTTTGGACTGGAATTTTGGATTAACATTGTTTCGAAATTGGATTTGATTTGTTTTTGGATTGAATTTAGATTGGATTTGAATCCGAATTGGATTGATTATTCCGTATTGGATTTGATTCGGTTGGTTTCGAGTTGGATTTAGATTGGAGTTGCATTAAATTTGAATTGGATGTGGATTGGATTTGGATTGGATATGGATTAGATTTGGATTGAAGTGGTTTTAGATTGGATTTGAATTAGATTAGGATTGAATTTGAATTAGTTTTGGATTTGGATTAAGAATGGTTCTGAATAAGATTTGGATTAGATTTGGATTGAATTGAGATTGAATTATGAGCGATTTGGAAAGGATCTGGATTGGATTTGGATTGAAGTCGGATTGAATTTGGACTGAATTTGTATTCGATTTGGATTGGATTTTGATTGAATTTGGTTTGGATTTGGGTTGAATTCGGATTTGCTTAGAATTGGATTTGGATTGCAGTGTCATTTATGTTAGACTGGGTTTGGAATAGATTTGGATTGGATTTGAATTGAATGTGGGTTGGATTTGGACTGGATTTGGATTGGATTTGGATTTATATCGGTTTTGGATTTGATTAAGATTGATTTTGGATTGGATTTAGATCGATTTTTCTATTGGATTTGGATTGGACTCGGGAGGTATTTAAAACTTTGATATTATATAGGGGAACTGTTCCGATCTACATCTCTCTGTACATATATCCATCTCATCTCTTAACAAAGAAATACGGCACCAAATTCGTCGTTTCTTTTTGTCAACATGCGTGCTCACTGCTGAAAAAATCACAAAAATAATAAACAAACCAAATTCCTTTCCATTGCTTTGTTTTTGATGGGATGGAAATAGGAGCTATGAGATGAAGTGGCGAACCGTTCCCCTATATCAGTGGCTCTCAGATGAACCGTTTGCTTCAAAGAAATACATTTTCTATCTCCACTTGTTGCGTCATGTTGCAGCGGACTGTAAGGCTGATACTGGGTACTCCTGGGTGGAGCGCAAAACCAAAGCTGTCTTCATGCAGCGTATCCGCTTGACGTGTGCTGTTTCTTCAATTGAACCAGCGGGATGCGAATTGCCTTAATGCAGCATGCGACGAACCAGTGACGAATGCCATCCAATTGCGAAAATTATTATCAACTCTCTTGGCCCTGATAAGGGCCGAAAATTAACTCCTTTCGGGGAACTGGTTGACCGAGGGGGTTTCTTTACTCGAAACCAAAACACACACACGCGATTTCTTCAAGAACATTGCAGTTCTTTCTCTTGATTTTCTTCAACTTGTTTCGGCTCGATACCAATGCCGGCCGGTCTCGGCTCAACACTGATGCCGGTCGGCCTCAGCTCTTCATTGATGCCGGCTAGTTTCGGCTCGACTCTGCTGCTGCTGCCGGTATCTCCTCGGCATTGCTGCGGTGTCGGGTCTGTAGAATGGGCTGCTTCTGGAACATTTTCTGCGGCT
This sequence comes from Armigeres subalbatus, assembly GCF_024139115.2. Classification (NCBI taxonomy): domain Eukaryota; kingdom Metazoa; phylum Arthropoda; class Insecta; order Diptera; family Culicidae; genus Armigeres; species Armigeres subalbatus. The sequence continues at coordinate 404,025,551 of NC_085141.1, forward strand.
GTACTGGCATGCTTTGGCTAATGGTGTCCTCGGCGCTGCCGGGCCGAAAAGCGGATTATGCGGACGATGCTGTTTTGCGAAAAGTTACGAGTCCTGTCGAATCGATGCTGCTGTGGCTTTGCTTGTCCCGGTTAGAATGAAAGAAAAATATCCCGTTGGAAGTTCTGAACAGAATGAGAAGGAAAAATTGCGTCACCCTCTTTTATGGCTTATTTTGGTGCGCAGTTGCAGCTTATCTGCTAGCGTCTGCACCCATCAGAATCAAGCGAACAAATGACGCGAGGAACAAACGGCACCCATATTTATAGGTTTCAGTGCAGTCAATGTTTTGCTTCGAAAACAGTTTTAGGCCTATTGAAACAAGTTTTTCGGGTCATATCAAGTATAAATATGAAAGGCATACTTAAGATCTGTCGATTAAGGGGTTTTCCGAAGAGATCCGTTCTTTGGGACAAACGCTATTATCATTCAAAATCTTTCAACACAGCGTAATGCAGTCGATTTAGAAATATTGAAATGACACCTAGTATAGTGAAGAGAGACGTAAGTCCTACGTCAAAAAATATGGATCTCTGATCATCGCTGGCCGATCGGTTACCAGAAAACCCATTTTCACCCAAAATAAGGAACACACCGTGAGCATGACGCCTCGAAATTACCAAAACAAAAACTGCTGATCTCCGTTCGCCGCGGACGGATAGGTTTTTTCACTGGGGTACGTGGAATCTGGTCCTTGGCAAACTAATCGATTTATATTCACCGGAGACTGCTGGAGCGGAAGACACCCGAGCAGGAGCGACGACCTCGATATCAGAAATTGGTATGAACTAGCCTTGCATAAGAGGTAAAATACCAAAAAATAATACCAAAATTTCATATGTAAAATACTTTAGGCATGCAATACTTACGTATTTCAATACCAAACTAATAATAATTTGTGATGCGTTTGGTATTGTAATAACAGAGTATGTTATACCCGACGTATTGTGTATACATATTGTGTATAAATCTTTGGTATTTTACCTCTTATGCAAGGCTAGTTCATAACAGGGAATGATATTAATAACAGAATGAGGTATTATCGAGTTAATTCCTCCTGCTCGCGCATGGACACTTTTCGGACAGAGTACGCCGTTAAATGGCTTCTAACACCCGCCGGAGTCCTGAAAAAACTTACTACTAAAGTTCACACTTGAAGATTGTTTGATCTCAACTAAGTGGTCTTCTTAAGATTAAAAATCTCAGTTTCTGTTTGGCGAACCTTCCAATAAACCTGTGAAAAACCTTATTTCGAGAAACTTTTCTGAAGACACTATTTATTTAGCACTTTGCCCAACTAACCAAATTAAGCCAATTTAAAGCACATCAAATTTTTTTTCCAAAATAATCAGCAAAAGGCTCGATACCACGATACTGATTGTTTTCTGCACCAACCTGGTTTTATGGCAATATCTTTAATAAATTGCTGGTGAAGAGTCATCAGCTCGTGACGTGAATCGTTTTCCCATGTTCTAAGATAAACCATGGATCGATTTTCACCTTTCCGCGCCATATTTTTCACCTTTGTGTGCACAAAATATCGAAAACATGGCTCCGCACTAACCTATGTTCTCAATCACGCGGTAAAATGTGTTTGCGGAACGTGCTCTCTAAGGGCGGACACAATAAATTTCATACATGTTGAACACATGCTAGAAGTATAAATGCATACCAATGTAGCGCACCAAGATTTAAAATAACGATTATGGATTGAATTTATGTGAAATATTCGAAGGATAATGCTTTCAGAGATTAGTAATTGCTTTGAAATCAACAACAGTACAAAAGACGCACTACAATGGGCTCTACAACGATAACCGCACTTATGTTAGGTGTGATGCGTCCTCCCGTTAAGTAACGTTTGATCGAATGGCATAAGGTAGAAATTGAATTTTGAACGGAGAGTATTTTGCATTCTACGGAAGATGCGATATGTTATATCGCTTTTATCGAAAATTGGCTATTGTGCTCCGCAGTTATTCACAAAACATTGTTTTTCTCAACAATGCACACAAATGCGTAGTGAACTAATGCGCAATCTCGACCTTAAATTTATTTTTTCATTATATTTTTTTGGTGCACGTGAAAGACATCAAAGATGCAAGGCGAATCCCTTTGGATTCTATTCATTTGAACTACTAGCTTTATTATTTTTTCGGTTTTCAGAACTAGTTTTCTTACACTATCTCCTCTTACGCATGTAATAAAAATATATATATTGATTTAGAATATAACAAACGTGATCCACCCACTTTCAGTGGCCGCGCTAGGACATATCGCAAATCTACTCAATGGCATGTTTATCTAACGAAATATAATTTCGATAAAATATCAATTTGATAAATTGTCACGTCAGTCATGATCTTAGAATCGACTTTCTATGAAATTTCAAGTTGCCCAAACGACCTAGTCACCAAATATAATTTGAAGAAACGCTATTCGACCACCTGTCATTCGATCTTATGGCATAGATTCGTTTGTGCGAATGTTTAAAAAAATCAATCGAAAAGCAATAAAAAAGAAGCCGTACCGGTAAGTTAATTCAATTGCAATATTATACCGGCCTCTGGCTAAATCAAATCAAACGAAGCGGCACGGCTATCACGTGAGTGCCGGGCCCATGTCGTGCTGATGGGTACAAATAAACTCACCCATTGGTTAGAACATTTATACATGGCTATGAATGGTGGTGTAGGTTACTACCATTGAGAGACAAGTACATGCAACCCGGCAGGCTAGAAATCAGTATTTCATGGTGGTTTTAGTTGTGATTTTATTTGATTGCAACCAAAGCATTATTCAATTAATTATCTCATATCGCTTGGGAATAAGCTATTATAAATCTTTACATTCGAATAACCGCTCTTCAACAGCTTTTTCATTCTCTCAGATATTTTCACCGCTCCGGTATGTTGCGCTACAGCTTTGCCACCTCATTTATCCTGCTACGTCAATGATGATACGTCGGAATCACTGCTTTGTAGGTAATAGGCCGGTAAATGCCATCATCGTGTTGCATGTCTTTCGATTTTATTTGAATTTTCGACGGTTATTGAGTTCAATGATATACTTATAGAGCGTCAACCTGCATGTGCAGCACTCGTTTGGTTGTCTTGTATGAAGAAAATATGCAATTCAGTACGTATACGAACATTATGATTCGTTAGACGAAAGAACACTATTTTCCACATTTTATGAAATACTGTTACTGTTGAAAAAGAATTGTAGCAGTGAGATGGTAAATGGAACAGTTATCCAACATATAAAGCGTAAATCTCTTTCATGATACTGTACATAAGGTTCGGTGAGATGAAAATTTAAGCTTATTTTGTTCATTCCAAAAATCATGACATCTGAAAAGGATTTCACCACGCATTGAATGCCATTGTACTTAATAAACCTTTCACAAAAAGGGCGTCCAACTCCCTTTTATCCTTAATAAAAATGCTCTACCTATCGACATAAAGCTCGTTTTCATAACGGTCGCCAAAACGTAACGTGGAATGCTCCTGCAGCGAAAAAAAAACTGATAAAGTGAATACCGTCGCACAAGGATTATTTAATGAACTTCGAAGATTAACATTGCAAATGCGTGCGTGCTTATTTACGTTTGCAGTTGAAAAACGCGAATGCTAGAATGAGAGCAATCAACTCAATGGCTGGAGTACATATTTCACACAGCATTTTGTTTGGTAGAAAGTGAGAAGAACGGTTTTTTCGGATTGAAGCAATAAATCAACATCTTCCGTGGGAAAATCTTATGAATTTGATTGGAAAATTCTTCCGTATTATCTCCAGAGAATTTTTCTTGAGTTTTTTTGGAAAATTTATTAAAATTCTCACAGAGCTTCCGAAGAAATTTCTATTAAAATTAGTTTGTCTCTGTTCCGGATTCTAATCCAGTGCTTGCTTGCTGATTTCATCTCCGCTCTTTCGTAATGTGTGGCCGACTCATCTCCATTTACGCTCTCGAATTTCTGTTGATATCGGTTTTTTAAGGGAATCGTCGATGGAGGTCAGCATTCTAGATCCATTTGTGAGGCCACCAACCCGAATTGTGAAACGTAACCATCGGTTGATGAATACTTGCAGTTTCTGCGTGATCTCTACTGATACACACCCAGACTCAATTGCGGATAACAACGCAGATTTCACGTTAGACTTGAATATTAGAAATTTGGTCTGATTGGATCTCCATATATTTAATAAAGTCATCCAGTTGTACCGCGATAATAACGTAGGTTTCAACAATAAAAACATAATCCACCCAACTGCTCGCATTTCCGGCCCATCGAGACATTTTGGGCAATAATGAAGCGGAAGCCTAATAAAAGTGGATAAACAACTCGGGGCGCGACTTGTTACCGTATAAGGTAACAAGAAGTCAACGAACAAACACGAAATGCGGTACCATATATAAATAATAAGCAAAAATTGTAAGACTACGCACGTAGTATTTTTAAGACCAAGAATACCCACATAAATCTTCAATTTATGTGAGTATTCTGGCTTGAGAGTGTATGTACCACTAACGCCTCCCACACCCCTGCTTGATGGCACAACTCTACCAAGGCGAATTTCTCGCGACAATACCAAATCTGGGGCGAAGGAAGAGAAGGCAAAACTGAGGAAGAACGACCAGGATCCGAAATCGGGGCAGTCGATCAGGTACCGACCTAGGAGTCAGATCGGAAAAGAAGACTCCCAAAAAAAATCGTTTCGACAACCAACCCGCGTGTGCCAAAGAGAAGAAGGAATCGAGAATCAGCGCTCAAAGGTTGGACACTTCGCTAATCGGAAACGGGAGTTTACGGGTGCAAAATTAAGAACTGCAGACATTTTGTCGGGCATTCCCAATCACCGGTATTCAGCGCGTCCAGCTCTTGTCCTTCTGGAACTCAGCCAGCCGGCCGCACCAATACGAACCTTAATCACTAACCCTAAATCGATTTTGAAATAATAAAATATTAAATGCTATAAAATGTACCATATATCTTTACTTTTTTCCCTAAATTTCCCGCATGTTCATTGACTCGTCCTTGTTACGTCCACTTCGTTTGAGATAAGGTTCGTGCGTTCTCCTAGGCAGGTGTCTAGCCGACCCTGAGAACCCCAAAAGCAAAGAGAGATAGTTAGGAAGACGTAAGGACGTCCACTTCACAGACGTGAGGACGTCAAAGGAGGTCGTCACAGATTCAGATGAGCAATATGTGGAACAAATGTGCCAAGGAAGTTGTCTCCGTAGGTGTGCAGCGTTTGATGAGAGGAATAAAGAAGAAAGTGCGAATTGTCACTTGAAAACTAGAAATGATTTGCAGTAAATTACAATAAATTACCTTTGTTTTGATGCATTAACCTTATTTGTATGTCAATCCGTTACCTAGTTACAGATGTTTTATTATTCCGGATTCTAATTGGACATAGCTTTTTAGATGCTGCACAGTAATAGGTTCCATAGCAGCCCACGGTTAGGTACACGGTCAATCGCACCCACCATGATCTCGTTGATTACGATGAGGAATAGTAGCGGAGATATAAGACATTCTTGCCTCACTCCAGGGTCTGCCCGGATGGGGTCTGATAAAGCTCCATTATGCAGGAATCGGCACGTATAAGATTCGTACTATGCTTCGAAAAAGCCGACGATTTTTCCGGAACTTCCTTGCGTCTAAGGGCGCCCCACAGATTTTCGTGGTTCAGGTGATCGCAAGCTTTTTTGTAGTCAATTAATACCAAATAGAGTGACAATATAGTCCACACATAATCTTCTGGATAGAATCCTGCCTGTTGCCAATCGCGGTTTTCCAGATATTGCGAATAGCTGATGATTGCGCAGATAATAGGCTAACGAAATGCGGGTCCCCAACTATCTGTGCAATGCAATGTCCTGAAAAGTTATTTTCAGGATAGAGTTCTGATGTACGACACGAACGAAGGACATAAATCGATGCGCGTTACAGTGGGTGTTCCCCAGGGCTCCACACTCGATCCAACTATTTGCAACGGGATGTTTGACGGAGTGTTGACTTTGTGTCTACCAAGAAAAATGAAAATCGTGGGTTTTGCGGACGACGTGTCACTAGTGATGATGGGCGAGATAAATGAAGAAGTGGAGGTGTTGTTGGTAACGGAGACGATAGGAATGATCGAGAGCTAGATGAACGGTGCTAAGCTGCAGATAGCCCACCACAAAACGGAGATGCTATTAGGCAGCAATTGCAAAGCGATCCAGCGGATGGAGGTCGTCGTCGGAAGACATGCGATTGCTTCGAAGCGATCACTATAGCACCTGGGAGCAGTGTTGGGAAATGTACATTAAAACACTCTGATTATGTGAATGTTTACATTTTATCCAGTCAAATTTCATGCACCAAACAAACCGAAACAAAAAAAATGTACGCGATATCGTGATTTGTTTGGCCGATGAGGCAAACTGCTTGTTTGCTGCTACGTTGAAGTCGTGCCGGCGTGCGGTCAGCATTTGCATGAGATTTTTTGGAATGGTAAACAGAAATGTCAACCATTCCCGCCCCTGCCTACACACTCAGTTCAGCTCGGCTTTTTTTCATTCTTTTGCCGAGATCCGCACAGCCGAGCGCTCGGTTCGAGACTTTCTGCTGATATATCAGCAGAAAAAGTAGTTTGTTTACTGCGGCACTCAAGGGAGCCCCCGTAATCATACGTCTATTTAGCCGATATTTCAGCAAACGAACCTAAACCGAGATTTGCACAGCCGAGATCGGTGAAAAAATGTAAGTGTGTAGGAGTGATGATTGACGATCGGCTAAATTCCAACAGCCTCATTGACTACGCCTATAGAAAGTTGACGCAAGCAATGAAAGCAATGGCGAGGATCATGCCAAAGTAGGCGAACCAAGAAACATCTGCTTGCTAGTGTTGTGGTAGTAGCGGATTGTGTTAAAATAATAATCGAAGATACGAAATGAAAGCATGAATTATTTGATTGAGATTTGAGAAGCAAGAGTACAAGATGATCTGAAAAAAAAACACAGTTTTGAACTTTGGTAGTGATGAACAGTAAGCATATGCGGTATTTCGAAAAATTTCGTTTCAGGTGGTTCGAAACGAAATTCCGCGGAATTTCGCGGAATTTGAGCATGGCGAAATCTGATTTCTTAATTTCGTTTCGTTTCGTAAAATTACAAAAATTACGCTACAAAAAACCAGCTTCTAACGAAATTTAACGGAATTCCGCGGAATTTCGAAATAAATTTAAACTTAAACCATATTTATTATATAAAAATTTTGGCTGCGCCGCTCATCAAAAGCGTAAAGTTGTTTTCAAAACTTTAGGGTATACAAATTTTCTTATTAACGCTTACTACCATTGGCATAACTACAGTGGTTCCATGCTGGTGCAAAGCTGATTGAATAAATAATAGAAGCAACAGACAAAGAACACAAATATAATTTCTAAAATTTTGATTGAATAAAGAAAATTCTAGTGGTATACTGAACTGTCTGTATGGTCCTAATATTGACACAGCACAAAATGTTGGACACATTGTTTAAGGAACACATGGTGCTTAGCTTATCAGCATATTTCTAAAGAAAAATCCTGATTTAAAATTGGTTTTCTCAGCAATACTTGCTTCTTTAAATATTTAAAAGTTTTACAGAGCTTTGCGAATATATTTAATTAAACCTAGCGTGTTCATAGTTCTTAAAGATGAAAAAGCCCTGCCCTTCCATATGCCCTGCCTCTATTAGAGCACCTTTTTAATTCAATAATAACAACAAATGAGTTCCCTACAGAATGGAAACGTGCTAAGGTCATCGCAATCAATAAAAAAACAAATGTGAATACAATTTCGAACCTAAGGCCAATTAGTTTATTGTCTACCTTATCTAAAATTTTAGAGAAAATACTGAAAAATCAAATTACTGATTATATCAGCAGAATGAATTACCTTAATCCTCTACAGTCAGGCTTTAGAAATCAACATAGTACTGAGACGGCAATGTTGAATATACATGACGACATAGCAAAGTCTATCGATAAAAATGGAGTATGGATGCGGATCGATTTTGCTAAGGCTTTTTATCGTGTGGTGCATAGCAAGCTGATCAATAAACTAATTTCTTTATATAACTTTTCCACCCCAGCTGCTAGATTAATTGAAAGTTATCACCGTCACCGATATCAGGCTGTTATTTCTAATGGCGTTCTGTCTGAATTAAAGTCAGTTATCTCGGGCGTTCCACAGGATTCAGTCCTAGGACCCTTTTCTCTTCTCGCTCTTTATTAACGATCTGCCAAGTGTTCTGGACTTCTGATGTTTTCATTTCTTTGCTGATGATGTCCAAATTTATATTTGCGCATTCTGCTACAAGATTATCCGTCATTGGTAATTTAGTGAACCATGATCTAAGTAAGCTCATGAAATGGTCTAGAGAGAACCTACTACCAATAAATCCAGTAAAAACCAAAGCAATGTTAATATCCAAACTAAGACATGCCCTGCAACCCCCACAAATTATAATAGACGGCGTAGAGGTTCAATTTGTAGATCGTGCTAATAATTTAGGAGTTGTATCTAAAAACAATTTAGAATGGGTCGCACATGTTAATAACCAGTGCTCTAAAATATATGCATGTTTAAAAAGACTTAACATAACAACAAGACAATTAGATTCTATGACGAAACGAAAACTCTTCAAAACATTAATTTTTCCTCACTTCATCTACGGAGACTTCATTTACACTAATGCGTTGGTTGGTTCAATGGATAAGCTTAGAGTCGCCTTAAATGACTGCGTACACTATGTATATAGTTTATCTCGTTATTCACATGTCTCACACTAACAAAATAATTTGATTGGATGTAATTTCATAAATTTCTACAAATATAGATCATGCGTACATCTATTCAGAATATTTAAAAATTCATCTCCAGTATACCTTTTTGACAAGCGTACCCTTGAGAGGAACCCGTACAAAAAGTTTTAGAGTACCACAGCATAACGCTGCGTATTATCGTCAATCCTTTTTCGTCAGAGGCGTTGTTTACTGGAACAGTTTACCCAATTTTATTAAATTGAATAATTCTAATGCAACTTCAAGAGAGAACTCGTACGTAGCTTGCAGTAAACGGGTATTTTCACCTAAAGAGAACAGATAGTTTTAAGAATACGGCAATAAATTCAGCGTTTAATACCACATTGTAACGTTAAAAAAGATAAATGTTTTAAGTTACCGTCGTGCGGGGCTTCTTTTGATAAATCAGGGGCTACTTTGGACATTTTAAAACAAGAATTATAACGAAAATTACTATAAAATTGTCATTATCACCAATCGGGTGTCTTGTTGATAGTTGAATGGTAACTTTCTGTTTCAAATTTGGTATTTTTTCCGTTTATATTTTTCAAAAAATCAAAAATCCAAAGTAGCCCCCGGAATCAAAAGAAGCCCCGCACGACGGTACATGATTTCAATAAACAATAATAATAGTTACATGCAGCCGTGCCGTCCTTCTTAGTTACACTTGGTCGACAACTAAGAAGCTTTGCCCAAATCCAAAAATTTCTATTAGTCTCTTTAGGCTATAAAAAAATGTACAAAAAATAGTGTGCCGTATGGCCGAACACCTTTACAGTCTCTTTACTATCAACTATCAACTCCCCTCAAAGCCAACGTTCTGCGCTCCCACTGGTGCGGATTCGCACTACTACCACCCACACGGGTCTCAATTATGCACTGTTGGTTACTATCAACTCCCCCCAAAGCCAACATTTTTATTTATATGGAGCGTAAGATATTGACCGGCCCCCACTCCCCCCATAAGTGCTTACGTAATATGTGTACGAGAGATTCCAGATAGGCAAAATCTTGAGTTTTCAAGAAGAGGTAATAAAAATTTAAATGAGAAAGAAATTGGATTTTTTCGGATGGATAAAACTCCACATGCGTCTTACTTAATCCCATAAAGTTTTTCTGAAATCTAACGACAGAAAATTCGTCACTCACACTCAACCTCCTGTGAAATGATGGCTCTGAGACGAACCGACAATGCGCCATTCCAAACACAGAAAAAATCAGAATTTTAAAAAAAAAAATCTTTTGTCTACTCTGACATTAACGTCAGATGATTTGCCATCCATGGAGAAAAAACTTCTGCAGCGTCGCCAAGCGATTATGATTTGCACTTTGAAATATGTTCGTTTCGGCTCAACCTCCTGTAGTGTATCTGAGAAAAAACCGATTTGTTTTCAATAATGTTCCTTTCCAATTACAAACAGAAATAAAATCTGAATTTTGAAAGAAAATATCACTTGACTGCTACTGACGCCAACGTTTCTGCAGCGTTGCTCTCCGACGAGCGTTTGTGATTTTGTTACTGACGGAAACTTCCTTCAGTACCGCAGGAATGCAACCGACGCCAGAACCTTGTGTTAAAAAATCATTGCTGCTGCTGTCCGACGGCCGCTCGATGATTTTTCGCTAAGACGCCACTGATATCCCGAGACCGCAATCGATGCCTAATAAGAACAGAATTTCTTTCCACAAAGCGCTTTTCTAATTACTGATAGAAGCGAAACGATAGTCTGAGCATTGTGTGGATATTTCTCTTGAGTACTGCTACTTTCGACGACGGCCGACGCATTCTAATCCATTGTTTTTTAATAGTTGGAGAAAATCTAAAAGAGTTCGTCGATCGATTGATACCAAAATCTCGAAAATCGGTATTTTTCGTAAAGGTCTCAAATTTGAATATGCAGAATTACCTCCCTATCTTCGCAAAGGACGTAATCCTACGTCAAAAATTAGCCCCCCTAGAAATTTTCGTTAGTTACGCCAATGCTTACTACATAACCCCATTCTTAGTCGACAAATACGTATGTAGTTTTTTTTTTCTATAAAACGTCTTCAGTATTTCCATAATAAAATTTAAATTTCGTGGTATTTTTTTTACTATTTGCACAATATGAATGCGGAATCGATTGTGTTGCTGCTGGTCATGCTGGTCATGGGACTGAGTCAATACTGTAAAACCACGCTGACAAGACAATATGAAGTATGCTTCAGCTAAAAGTTATAATTCATAGGTGAACTAAGGTTTTAAACGAAATTTGAATCCGTATATGAAAAATCCCACAATTTCTTTATTTTCATATACTTACTGATATAAAACTGATATAAAATTGATCAGATTTGAAAGCACACTCTCCACGATGAATTCCTTTGAAAGCGGCACAAATGCTGGTGTATTGCCTTATCGCCAATGGTATATGCGGCGAGAATGTGGCGATTTATCACAGATTGCCTCTTCTGTTATTATAACTCTTTTGGTCGCAAAACAGTTATTCGACTTTGAAAAACTGAAATCAGAATTGCGTACATAATGTTAAACCAAATTAATAAAAAATCCGCGGAAAAAAAAATTAAAATTTCGTTTCGTTTCGAAAAATTTCGAATTAAATGAACCTTGATTTCGTTTCGTTTCGAAGTCTCGAAAGAAATCTATATTTCATTTCGTTTCGATCCGAATCAACATAGACATTTTAAATTTCGTTTCGTTTCGTTTCGTTAGGAAAAAGTGTGTTATCGCATACCCTTAATGAACAGAGTATAAGAACAAAAAGAAAGAAAGAAAGGAAACAACTGGCCTTTGCCTGGAACAGACGTAGAGCCACAAAAATAATATGAAAAGCAATGAAAAATAACGATGGTTGAAGATTTTCTGATTTTGCTGTTTGATCGATGTTCTTGGGACTGGAAAGCTAACATGACAGCTACCAACCGCGCCATGTCGTGGCCGAGCTAATATCCTTACTCCGTCTAATATCTGAATCATCTGGGCTGTGTACTCACAAGTATGTTCTGACAGAACGAGTAGCTCTAGTGATGCATAGGCGATGTACCTAATATTCAGGATTGGTATCGTCTCTTTCTTTTTTTCGTTCTGTCAATCGAGCTCATATCGATTCGGCGCCTACTATTCGAAAGCCGATTGCTTCGATTTAGAAATTCAAATCTCAATCAAAAAATTCATGCTTTCATTTCGTATCTTCGATTATTATTTTAACACAATCCGCTACTACCACAAGTGTCTCGTCATCGATTCTGCGGTATGGGGCTCCTATTTGGGGCTATGCACTACAAACCATGCGGAACCGAGAAAAGTTGAGAAGTGTGTTCCGCCAGAAACGTAAGGAAGGAGGCGAGAATCCGTTCGATGGCGAGATGGCAACAGGAGTGGGAAAATACGGAGGAAGATAGGTGAACGAGGGATGACACCAACATCATGCTTCATATTTTTCTGTGACCTAATATCGTACCATAAAGCCCATATATTAAGCATCTTTCCACCAAATCTGGGAACCCCAAAATGGCATTTGGCGTTTTTAATCACACATACTTGATAATGGACGAGTCAACCAGAAACGTGTAAAAATAAATTACCGAGTGGTGAGTACTTTACAATAAATCAAATCTGTTTTTCTAGCCATCCCTTACACATCGTAACCTTAGGAACACAACGGAATTGCATTTTGACTTTTTTAAAAGACATCAATATGCTTCTACTTCTACATGCCCTATTCGGCCAAATGTCCCATTCGACAAAATGTTTTATTCGACCGAATATTCTATTTGGACAAATGACCATTTCGTTTAATTGACTCTTTCGGCCAGATGTCCCTTTAAGCCAATGGTTTTCAACCTTTTTCTGGACAGGTACCCCTTCGAGCTTTTACATTCATTGAGGTACCCCCTATTTTTTCGCTGTAAATGAAAATAAGCATAACACATAAGTTCTGAAAAACGGTCCAAAAAAGTAATGGCGGGTCTTGAAAGGATGGTTCCGAATCTCTTGAAGGGAGGCTTTCGAATCTTTTGAAAAGAGGTTTCCGAGACTCTTAGAAGAAGGAGCTTCTGAGCATTTTGCAAGGACGCTTCCAAGGCTTTGGAAAGAAGGATTGCGGGCCTATCAAAAGGAGGTTCGGAGCCACTTGAAACAAGACTTCCGAACCTCATGAAAAAAGGCTTTCGAGCGTCTTGCAAGGAGGCTTCCGCCCAAAGGAGGTTTCAGAGCCTGCTGAGGTTTCCGAGTCACTTGAAAGGATGCTTCCAAGCCGCTTGAAGATAGGGTTCCAAGCCGATTGTAAGAGGTTTCCGAGCTTTCTAGCCTCTTGAAAGGAGGTTTCTGAGTCTCTTAAAAGGAGGCTTCCGCGCTTCTCGAAAAGAGGCTTCCGAGGCTCTTGAAAGGAAGCTTTCGCGTATCTTGAAAGGAGGCTTCCGAGCCTCTTGGAAGGAGGATTTCAAGCTTCAAGAAAGGAGGTTTCTGGGTCGCTTGTTGTTTTTCAAAATAAGATGTTGTAGTTGTATAACTTCGCCAAAATTGTGTGAACAAAGCCTGAACAGAAGTTGTGATAAGAAATAGTACAGACATAATTCAACACAGTGCTGAATTAAATCATCACATTGATGTTAGTTCAACTAGTGAATGTTTGTTGGGTCTGCTTGCAACGAAGCTATTTAGCTTTCCGGAAAAAATCGTTTAGCCTCTCAAATTTAAAACCATATGCATATCATGTACAATGCAAAGTTTTGGAATAATTACACAAAAAAAAATAAAATAAAAATACACAATTATCAAAACTCGAATAAAAAGTGTTTGTGGAGGTGGAACTGTAGTACATCCGCCATTACGCATTTTCGTCCGAGGTACCCCCTGAGGCCAGCGAAGGTACCCCCAGGGGTACATGTACCCCAGGTTGAGAACCGCTGCTTTAAGCCAAATGACCCTTTCGGGTATCAAGAGATGAAGCCAGCCTAAGGCTGAAAATCTCTTTAATAAAGATAAAAAAAAAACCCTTTTGGGTCATGGACTTGATTTATATAGGAGATAAAGAAATAGACATTTTCAGAAATTTCCGCAAAAAATTAAAATATTTCCCAAATAAATTTAAAAAAAAGTCGAAGGAATTTAAAAAAAAAATCTGAGGGATTCCTAAAGGACTTTTAAAGGATGAAGGTAGGGGAACTGTTCAGCACTTCATCTCATAGCTCCCATTTTCATCCCATCAAAAACTGAGCAATGAATAGGAGTTTGATTTGTTTCTTTTTTTTATATTTTTCAGCAGTGAACACGTATGTTAATAGAGAGACGACAAAGATTGGTGCTGTATTTCGTTGTTTTGCGATGAGATGAATATATGTTCAGTGAGATGAAAAACGATACAGTTCCCCTATTTCTGAGGGAATACCTTAAGGAATTTTCAAAGCAACCCTTGAAGGGATGTCTGAAGGAATCCTTGAAGAAATAAAACAAATCCAGAAGATTTCCGAAGAAAATCCAAGATGTGTTGTATTATAAATTTACGTTGAAATTTTCTAAAAAAATAAAAATAATTTTTAAATGTTTCGTAAAAGTATTTTCGAAGAACTTTACGATGGTATTTCCGGAGTAATACTGAAAGGATTTTTCAAAAGAATTTCTGAAGACATTCCCGAGGAAATTTCTATAAGAATTTGCGGAGAAACTTCCAAACAAATCCCTAAAGCATTTCTAAAAGAAAACGCGCAGGATTTTTCTTAAATTCCTTTTGAAGTTTTCTATAATTTTCCTAAGGAAATCCCCGAAGAAATTCCGTAAGAGAATTCTCAAGGAATTCCTGAATAAAGTTACGAAGAAATGTTTAAAGGAATTACCTATCGAAGTTGTAAATATTGCTAATGAATTTTCGAGAACATTTCTGAAGGTAATTCTAAAGGAATTTTTCAAATTAATTTCTTGAGACAATTCCGAGAAAATTCCTAAAGGAGTTTATATAAAAAGTTTCTGAGAGATATTCTGTCGAAATTTCGAATGAATTTCAAAAGAATTTCTGACGGTATTCCAAAAGAAATTTCCAAAGGATTCCAAGAAAAGGAGGTTTTTGTGAAGGAATTTCTCATGGATTTTCTAAAGGAGCTTTTTATTTCATAGTTTTTATTCTTTTAAGGAATTTCTGATTTCTAATTTCCGGAAGATTTTCCCGAAGAATCTCTGGAGAACTTTCTGGAAGATTTGTTTGAGGAATGCTTCAAGGAATCCTTAGATAAATTTAAGAATGTCGAAAATTCCTTCAGTATTTCCTTTGTTTTGTTTTTTGGAAATTCCATTAGAAATTCAGTCGTAATTTCCAATGATTTCGTACTGGAATTTTTGAACGAATGGAGTTTCAGTTGGAGTTACTGGAGAAATTTCAGAAGGTACGGCCCGAAGGTATGGAAATTCCGAATGATTTTCTGCACTTATTTCCGAAGGATTTTGCGAAGATTACCTGAAAGAATTTTTGAAGGAATACCTGTAGATAATGCCTAAAGAATTTCTTAAATTATTTACGAGAAAAAAAATGTGTGAAAGAATTTCTGGACAAACTTCTGAAATACCGTCTGGATGAATATCTCATGAAATTGTTGAAGGAACTTCCCATGGAGCTCCTGAAAGAAATTCCCAAGAAATTCCAAGAATAGAAGGTGTCTGGAGAAACTTTTAAAGAAAATATATAATCTATATAATAAAAATGAGTTGAAATTTCCTTCCTGTCGATTTAACACACGAACGGGTTGACCGATTTTCAAGATTTTTCCCTAATCGTTTCGTTTTGAGATCCGCAAGGTGATAAGATACAATTTGTGTTAGCTGTTGAGCAAAACAAAATAAACGCACAGAAATCGATCTAGAGTGCCGTGCTGCAAATAGTTTATTGTTACATTTTCAATACCCGGGAAAAGGTGGGTTTCTTTCGCTAGTAAAAAATATTTCCTAATGTTTGAAATCCCTGAACCAGTTATGCCAAAATTACTAGAATTCTACCTCCGTCACTGAATACTTTAGCTATGTAACAAAGGTCAATAACAAAAATTCAAACGACGATTTGACTAATCTGATAGCACTCCCACGGAAACCATTTCCTCTCCACAGAGAGGCAAAGAGAAATAATAATAATTGAAACAAGTTTTATTATAAGCCCGACGTTTCGATACGGGATTAGTGTTTTCTTTAGGGAAATAGTAATGTTTTCCCTGAAGAAGACATTAATCCCGTATCGAAACGTCTGACGAATAATAAAGCTCATTCAAATTAGATGAGACTGCGTAGCCATTTTACTCATGATTTATGATTGAACGTTACAGTCGACTTCACTACAGCTTAATAATTGAGTTAAGAATTTTAGGGAAAACAAATCCATAATAATCCACCTAGCAGAGATGGTTTTGCTTTAAAAATTGAGGAAATACATCAGAGAGATCGGAATGGCACTTTCTTCTTCTTCTTATTGGACTTACATGCCCACACTGGGACAGGGCCGCCTCGCAGCTTAGTGTTCATTGAGCACTTCCACAGTTATTAACTGCAAGGTTTCTAAGCCAAGTTACCATTTTTGCATTTGTATATCATGAGGCTAACACGAAAATACTTTTATGCCCAGGGAAATCGAGACAATTTCCAAACCGAAAATTGCCTAGACTGGCACCGGGAATCGAACCCAGCCACCCTCAGCATGGTATAGCTTTGTAGCCGCGCATCATACCACACGGCTAAGGAGGGAATGGCACTTTAGGAGGATTAAATTCACAATTTCCATCAATTCATATCGATTTGCGGTCATTTGAAAAAATCAATGCGTTCCAGAGTTATTGACAAAACACAATAACTCTGGAACGCAATGGCCGATCGGGCCAATTTTCAATAGGAAACATCTAGCCCTAGCCCTTCAAAATATAATTTGGTAAATAGTTCATAACTTTTGATAGAAAAAACGTACCCCTGAGATTTTCGAACACAATGCACAATATAAGCTAAGCTTTCCATCGATGTAATAATATTCAAAATCGGTTGCGAACCTGGCGGAAAAAAAGTTTTCAAAAAGAAATGCAAGATGGTGGCCAAATTCAATATGGCTGTCTATATTTTTACATAATGCACATTGAGGATACACTCTTCCTCTTTCCAACGATATGCTGATCTCTATGATCGGTTGAGAAATTTTGGAGTTATGACAGTTTTGGTGAGTCAAGAATTGTCAAAAATCGAGGGGTCCATTCAAATGATTTCGTGTATAACTAACAAAGGGTTCATCTTCTGAAGAATTTAACTCGGATCCTTAATATACTCACCGAAAGCTTTCAAAAGAATATAAATTTAGGCATTTTTAAGAACCTCGTGCAAATAGTGGCCCGGTTTCTTCAGCAAGAATTACTCAAAGGCAAAATTACGTATTTTCGTGAAAAAATTCTTCTATGACAAAAAAAATAAATTCTAAGAAGGTACCAGTAGAATATTCGAGAAATCCCTCAAGAATGTTTTTAGTGAATATTATAAGTAATCCCCGGAGAGATTCATATCCAGGAGCAGGAGTGAAGAAGAAGATTCATGTCCATCCATTATTTGCGCAAAGACCAGTGATAGTGAAGCGATCTTGACAGGTTTCGGATGTTATTTCACTCATCGTTACTAAAATGACCTGATATTCATTCATTTTCATTTGTGTGTATGCGATTCTGTTCTTTTTGATGATATTGATTAAAGTGATTCGCTCACACCAGATGAAAAGATATACAAAACATTTAAATTATTTTATTCTGTCGTTATTTTCACGACTTTATATTCCTAGGAAAATGATTTCCAAATAGCTTTCAATCTTTCATGCACGTGTGATAAAGCACAATGTTTCTGTTTCCCAATCAACGAAGCATGGAGATCTGTTTCCTGTATT
Organism: Armigeres subalbatus; assembly: GCF_024139115.2. Taxonomy (NCBI): domain Eukaryota; kingdom Metazoa; phylum Arthropoda; class Insecta; order Diptera; family Culicidae; genus Armigeres; species Armigeres subalbatus. The sequence goes on from NC_085141.1 coordinate 404,043,317, forward strand.
GATATTTCCATTGAAATGTTTATTTTTAAATTGTGTATGCTTCTTCAAAAGATTTCGCTTACCCAAATAGAAATAGAACGACCGAGCGACATGGAGCAGCATTCAGTTTATTGTCGCACTGTCGTCATCGCAACCAGATTCATCTGGCGAATCTTAGACGGATATTCATTACGCTCCGTTTCCTCCCAAGCTAGATGTTGTTGCTCACTTGTTCGAAATCAATCCACGCATGACGATTCCCCTTCCTAAATCAGATCCTGGTTACAGCTTCACGCTTCGAAAATATTTTTCCGTTCCAGGTAGCTGTACGAGATGCAATCACGGTTTTTCGCAGGAGTGATGTTAGTAGTCTGAGCATGGTTAGGGTGCACGGATTTCCAAGCGAGCAACGTAATCGTGTGATGAAAACTCGAAGAAAAATCCGACACAGGTGTTGGGTTTCCGCCACAACCTGTTTATGGTTGTAAGACTTCACTTCTAAGTGAGATAATAAACAGCAAGATTAGAATGGAGTGAAACGAAGTTGGAAAACCGCAGCGGAAAACGATGGAATTTAATTATTGTGTTATTAATTTACGACAGGACGTCCTTAGTGGCTTCAAAATTGAATTAGAAATGGCTTCGTTTTAGAGTCGGGCAGTTCAAATTAAAGCCGTTTTGTTTAATTATTGTTATTCCCAGCTAGATTTGAGACTTTAAAACGAAGCCATTTCTAATTCAATTTTGAAGCCACTAAGGACGTCCTGCATTGCATCAAAACACAATTCGTTCAATGCCATGACAAAATGTCAGTCCTGTCGACTCGGTTGTCGCCTTGCAAGAATTTTATTTTTATTGTCCCTATCAATGTGACCATCTGCACTTTTCGTCAACAATTCATACGGAAAAGTTCCACTGATGCATGCTGCTTTTATCCAAGAATTTCCTCTTTACAAAAGAGATTGCACGCTTTTACTGTTCTTACACAAGGGTGGATTTTTTTCCCGCCGAACAACTGAGAATCAAATTGCCACCCACCAAGCGAGAAGCAACCGTACAGATTCATTGTCAGTATACAACGAGACCAAAGAGCTTGGCTGTCGGGATGTCATCCATTGGAAAAGGCGAAAATGATAGGACCTCCAGTGTTTTCAGCTCGAGCGGTGGGCGTTGGAGATGCAACAGCGTCAATCGAGCGCATAAGGCAGAGGAGCAAAACCTGCTTTTATTGGTATAGCATTGTCATTTTTCCGGAGCCAGTTGTCAAGGTTGGAAGAAACAATATTCGATCTCTTAGTGCTCTCGTAGCTATTGTTTCCATTTGGACAAACATACGACGGTTTTGGGGACCATATGCGATAGGATTTCAAAAGGTGGAGATACGTGGCTGTGATGTCTATTCTTGGATTGGAACTTTCGATAAGAAATTGGAAAGCACCCACCCACTGAGACACCTTTTGTTCATTAAAAGTTATTACAATGTTTGTTTAGCTATCCTACTGACATAGAAATATTATGCCGAATTTGGCAGAAAATTCGATTTTGGATTGGAACCAAATTAAGATTTGTATGTATTTAAATTTTGTGTTGAATTTAGATTTAGTTTTTGAATTTTGACTATCTGGAAATCTGCAGTCATTCGTTCGAAGGTAAACGAATTTCGCAATTTTCAAATGATTCTTCATGTTTTCATACATCTATTCTTAATGCAGTAGATATCAAACATTTTACAATTACAAATCACAGATCCAACATTGAAAATGTCGGCAATTAACCTTGACTTTCTGTTCGACAGTACATCATTTATTGTAGTTTTTTCAAAAGCATCTCATGATAGCCATGTCATTTTGTCGAAAAAATCTTTTCCCTCTATCTACAACTTGCAGCCTGCATGAGCCCCATTCCATCGTCGTCGTAAGGGATGATGCAACGAATCATATTTCAGACGGAAAACTGCCGGTCAAAGGACCGACAAACCGGCATTCTGTCGGAAATTAACAACAACGAACCACGTAGATAGCCGTCCATACAACACAGAGCCATATCGTGTCGGACGACGATATGATGACGGTCATTTGCTACTTTTGAATTTCGGTCAACTGCCCATCCAGATGCAACATTGTGTGCACCGACGAAATCGCCTTCATATGCAGGTGGCGCAGAGTACCATTTTGTATTGTCCCTCTTTTGTAGGGCCGTGAGAAGAAAAAGCTTCTGCGCTGCGTGACGATTTGCAAATCATTCATAGTTGGCTAACTTGTTACGAAAAGCAATAACGCGCTGCACAGTACTTTAACTGTTTCTCTGAACAATGTAAAAGATTAAAAAAATGACCGCTCTAGAAAAAACTGAAGAAAAAAAGCTCGATCACCTAACCAGTGACCAGCGTTCATCGTTGTTGCTCTCATCGAGAAGTTGCCCATCAGCTGGCGTGGTGTGACAGTTTTTCATTAATTTTAATAGCATAAATAATGAATCAATTTATATGTATGAGTGTCGTCGTCATCCGTGTTGGATTAATGATTCATTATTCTACCCATGGTTGACCTTTCACTGGCGATCCCGGTGCGTACCTTTCGCTTCCATGCGACACGAATGGGACATAATGGAAGAGCGATGGTTTGTAAACATTTTCCCAGATAAGCTTCCAGGAAACATCGTTTTAGTGGTAATCGTCCGAATGCTTGCTCGATACCGCGCTGCGGTCTGGCTAAGCTCTTTTCAAAATCAATCCATTTCACATAATTTTCCATTTCGAACCCTTGCATATATGTACTGATGCTAATCATTCAATTAGGATGAAGCCAATGGAATCCCAATGGAATCAATCTATACGGATGCATGCATCATTCGTTCGACAAACTGCTGACACATTTCAAGAGCAGCAGAAACTTGTCAACAGCAGCAGTAGCTTAGGGATCGCATCATGCAGTGGAGGCACCTGTCGGGGGGAAAATGGCCCAATATGCACTGATGGAACCAAAAACTCGCGATGTTGTTTTCAACCGATACCATTCGCATTTTGGGACGATTTCTTGCGGAGGAGCTTATTTTGCACCACCACCCCCAACATACATTACGAAGCATGCTGATATTGGTGGGTAATCTCCGCTATCAGCGTCGTTTGCCGTTCCTGGCGACAGCATCACCATCCTTCCAGAGCGGGATTGTGATGAATTGAGTTCGCCTCCGTTTCTGAGTAGTTCCTAGTTGACGCTAATGGTGACAAAGTGAGGCGAACGAACGGATAACGATGCCACTTGCCGCGTATGGAAATGTGTGATAAATTCACCCGGGATACAGTCAATTATGGGAGTCCTTGGGAGAGGCAATTTCAAGAAGATTTTCGTAAAGCCAATTTTTGTCACAAGTTCTAGGAAATTGGATAGGAAACATACGTTTTGGTGGGGTTAGTAAACAAGCTATTGGTTACTTTGTTAAAAAATTAGAATTTGCTCCGCACGTGAAATATTTACTTCGTAAAATGTATTGAGGGTAACCACTATCCTTCATTATTCTAAACAATACATTACAAAAATATATACCGAAAAACGGCAATAGATAAAGTAACATAAAAAAGAAAAGATCGTAAATGCATAGGAACAGAAAAAATTTACAGCGATACAAAAATGGAAGAAAGCAATAAGAAAGGTCAATAATAGACAGAAAATCAACAAGAAATATGTACCAGGCCAGGGTTGTTAATCGTTAATTTATCGTTATCGCCGATAAAGTTGATTGTGATCAACGTTATCGGTTGGTACGATAACGATGAATCAACTGAAATATTATCGGAGTAGACAACGGACCGTTCGGAGAATGACAAATTCTAAGAATCCTATGAAATTTTCTCGCAACATTCTGAATTTGGTTATGAGATATTGTTTATCCAAAATGCGTATTGTTGCGAGGAATAACAGCAGAAATTTGACTCAAGACGAAGTTTCTTCATATTACCAAACATTATCTCTTAGCATCTTTTTGTCCGAGCGACGTTCACCGATGGGTAATTGCTGTAGAAAGTTTCCACTGAGGTGGCGTCTTCATTGATTTTATACAAAAGTCACCATTTTATACCAAAGAAGTTTGATCTGACTATTCGGAATAAACTTTCTTCAAAGTGCAAAACTCAATCGTAAATAGCGAATTTGATAGCGCGTCGGAGGGAGATGATGTAGTGAATTTTAATGGATGGAATTACTAACAGCAACCAAGCTACCACGCCAAACCCGATGCCACCGAAACAGTCCATTTTCGCAATTAACTCTTTCTTTTCATAAAATGTTGGTCATGAGAAGAACCAATTGTCTTTTCCCAATGCTCCTTTCCAACTGACACCACAATTTGTAATAAATTTTCAGCATCGGCACTGGCGGTGCGGGATCGCCACAGTGCTGTTTTTATGGTCAATCCTTTCTTCATATGAAATGCTGGTTCGTTGAGGTTGAATGATCTGCAGCAACACATCGAGCACCAATCCGATGGATTTTCTTTGAAAATATTATTAGTGCCTCCGTGATGCTGTGTCCGCTCCGCTGCGATCGCTTTGATGCGTCTGCTTTGCGTGAAACCTTGTTCAAACTGAGGATTAGATCCAAACCCGCAAGTAATTGATTTTTGATGTCTGTGCTAGTGATGCATGTGTTGAGGATTGAATAAGATTGAATTGATTATAATAAACCAGTAATTTTTCTCAGTGTAATTTATTGCCTCACTCCTAAATATAACACCAATCCAGTACTTCGCCTCTCCTAATTATATCCTATCTATACTACCGCTAACCACAAGTCGAGCACATCTGTATATGGGCCTCCATATACAGATGTGCTCGACTTGCGGTTAGCGGCAGTATATAGATACCTTGTATGTAATCTAGTACTACAGCGTTAGTTGTCACTGAGGCTAATACGAAAAGCCTTCTTCTCTTCGTGACCGTCAACCAGTGCAGACAAGCCTTCGCTCAGCAGAAACAAACTACAACAGCATGTACGTGATTGATTAGTTTACCTATTTCTAAACTTTTTATCAATTATCGATAATAAATAGTTAAAAAATAGTATTTTCATATAAATACAAAAAAGCGTTGACTCACCCTTGATCGATTAGTCCAAAAGAATCGAAAATCCATCGAGAAACGGCTGAGATATTAAAGTTTAAAGTCTATCATATTTTCGTGACGGTCCCCGATTTTCGCAATCGTAAAGTGTACCCCAGTATAGAAAACACAGACGTAGTCCTACGTCAAAAGAGACAAGCACATTCAAGTAAAGAAAAAATAGAAAAGTCAAGAAAAGACTAGAAAATACCAATGAACTAGAGAAAAAATATAGACAAGAAAAAGGGGAATCAAGAAAAAGGCAGGTGTTGGGTGGAACAAAATTGACCTGACTGATCGAGCGTCTGTTCTCCAAAGAGGTGCGGCTTCAACAGTGTCTCTCATCCAGCTGCTGAAAAAGGAGTAAGGGAGTGTCTCCAGTTATGGGCCGGCCAGAATTGTGGGCCACCCTGCCTAACTTTTGACGGTTAACAGATACGACAAATCTGGGCAGTGTCGAAGTTGTAGTTTGACAGCGCACATAATCATAGACAATACAGAAGCAAACACACGCATATGGTTTCTTGCTGCTAGCAAACAAAAACATATCGTAAAAAATTGTTTGTGTTTCTAATTTTTGTTATTTCTCATGTGCGATGACCTGAAAGCAAACATTGCAAATAGGCGAGTGTTATACTTTGTGATTTAGTAAATAAAGGGTACTTTGCGATGTGATATCAAATGAGGGGGTCAAACGCATAGGGGTGTTAGTGACAAAAACGTAGTTTTTTTTCGTTTCATACAAATTGTATAGAAGTTAAAAAAGTGCAAATTTTCTGTGAATTTTCACTTTTATTATAAACATCGTACAAACTATATCAGAATATTGCCGCGAAGCTCTAGAACCAAAGTATTTTTTGCTATAGTCAACCCAATTTTGAAGAAAATGTCACTCACACTCCTTTGCTTCTAACCCCCTCTAATTCCAGTGAAATGTTTGTGTTGAGTAAATTTGCTGATCAAAAGAAAAATGGTTACCATGCCCGGTATTGGCCACTCAATGTACCCGATTGTAGGCCACTTTAAGTTTTGTGTTCAAAGTGTATGTTGGGGCATAAAATGGCTAAAATTTAATATCGTTCAGTCATGTCGATGTCAAATAAATCACCCGAATCGACGGGAAACAATTTTAATGCGCTGAGCGATGCCATCAAACGTCGTTTAATTCCGCCGCCAAGGCTAACAAAGAATAATATCGTCAAAGGAGGATTTGACGATATTTCGGGCGTTGGGAATGGGTTTTGTTGCCATTCGTTCGTAGGTGCAGCTTACGCACTTCATCCAATATGGTATTTTTTTTGTCTTTGTCGTACAACAAAGTCTTTGTCGTACAACACCGAAGAGCTATCATTTCACTCCAAAGAACGAACTTTTTTATAGAAGGAGACACATTGTGTTATATACCAATCGACTTAGCTCAACGAACTGGGCAAATGCCTGTCTGTCCGTGTGTATGTGTGTGAAAAGTAAGAAATATGAAGTGGAAACCAGGAAATAAGAAGCGAGAAGCGAAAAGTGAGCGTCGAAAAATGAAAAGTGAGAAATGAGGAGTAACAGAGAGGAAGTGAGAAATATGAAGTGGGAAATGAGAAAAGAGGATTGAGAATAAAAAATGAGAAATAAGCGGTGAGAAGTGAAAAGTAAGAAGTAAGTAGCGAGAAGTTTAAAGTGATAAGTGCGAAGCGAAAAGTGAAAATCTTAAAGAGCGAAGTGAGAGGAAGTAAGAAATGAGAAATGAGAAGAGAAGAGAAGTGAAAAATGCGTGGGAACAAGAAATGAGAGAGGAGGAAGTGAGAAGTGAGAAATGAGAAATAAGATGCGAAAAATGAGAAGAAAAATGTGAAAAGTGAGCAAGATTGAAGTGAGACGTGAGAAGCGAGAAGTGAAAAAGGCGGATGTTGAAAGAAAAAATCAAAAAGGAAGAAAGAATAAAAAGGTTAAAAAGAAGGAAGAAGGAAGAAAGAAAGTGGAATCAGTAAGAAAGAGTATAGAAGAAGAATGAATAAAGAAAGAAGAAAAAAAAGAAAAAAGATAAATGAATGATGAAAAATGAATAAGTAAACAGGGCGAAGAAAGAAAAAGAGGAAGATGGAAGAAGCAAGAAACTAGAAAGAGATGGAGGAAAGATGAAAGAAGAACAAAGAAATAAAAGAGAAGAAAGGGCAAAGAAGATAGAAGTGCAAATAAGGAAAAAAGAAGAATAACCTTTTTACTTGTAACTTCTCTTTTCTCGCTTCTCAATCGGCCAAATGATCATTTTTCCTCATGATCATTCGGCTTTACGACCATTCGGATTAATAACTTTCAGCCTAATGACCTGATACCATAAAAGACATTTACTAATTTTTTACATTGTCATTCTCATCCGATTCTCTCGCAACAAGCTGCATTAAAAAAAGTTCATCACAAAAATGTTATTGATCACTAAAGATTTTCAAAATAATTGCGCATTCCAAAAAAATCTAAATGTTCAAATAGTTAAGAAATCTAGTGATGCAGTAAAATGTTATTTCATAGCGTTGTATATTTTATCATTTTTTGCCACTGACGGCATGGTTAACGTGAATAAACGTTTTTTTTCCTTGGGAATTTTTCTTTCGATTTTTCCTTTTCTGACAATAATATTGGTCCTGAAATACGAATATTCACAGCATTTGTGGAAATCGTGGTTGCAATGGGCTTCAGAAGAAACTGTAACCAAAAAACCCAACTTAATTCACCGAGTGGTGATACTGCCTTTCTCGCATTTAGCCAAGACACCAACCTTATATGGCGCTTATATAGTTCGATACCATTTTTTAAATAACTTTTAAACGCAATGGTCGATCGTTATCAAATTCAATAGTGATCAACAAGGCTTTGTCCCCTGTCGAATGCAACTTGTTGCGAGAAAATCGGTTAAGAATTACTATATGAAAAAGTGGCTAATGTTTTTCGGTTTTCGTGTGCACACACACACATACACACGGACAGACAGACATTTGTTCAGTTCGACGAGCTGAGTCGATTGGTATATAACATCATGGGTCTCCGAGACTTCTATAAAAAGTTAGATTTTGGAGTGAAATGATAGCCTTTCGGTACAACTTTGTTGTACGAGAAAGGCAAAAAGACATTAGATTTGGACCCATGTCCGAGAAGGACTTACAAGCATTCGAAGTTTCAAACCATGCCATCTTTGACGGAGTGCAAGAGAAGAACGTACAACCCTACAATATTGGTGTTCGATTCAGATCCTGCTTTTACAAGAAGGCATGGAGCACTGTAAGCTAGGTGGACATACCAGCTGAAAAACGACTTGGCGAATGTGGTGCGCAGCTTAGGATGTATCTGCAAACTGAGTGTTGTGCGGAGCAAATTGTTGATTCAGTAATATCCACTCACATGTAAGCTTATCAAATTCGCGTTTAGAGATGAGAAAGCGGGTTTAACATCATCAATAGAGTACAGTGTGTATATTCCAGTTGTACGGCCAGCAGGCCTGAATAATAAACCGCAGACATCATTTGATTAACATTTTCACTGGGCAGTACTAAATCATTCAATTCCACAAAGTGTTGGAAAATAAAATTACTTACTTATGGGCCTGTACACCTCCGGTGGTGCAAAGGGCCGACCTGAAAGATCTCCATCCTGAGCGATGTCAAGCTTCTTTTATTTCTTTATTGAGGCTTCGCCGCCATGAGCCTCTGGGTCTGCATCTGTTGCGATGAGATCCAGTTGTACGGCCACCAGGCCCGAATTATATACCGCAGGCATATATCGATGAACACCTGCAGCCGTTGAGTGCTTTCCACTGATACACACCATGTTTCGCTAGCGTATAACAGCACAGATTTCACGTTAGAGTTTAAAATTAGTATTTTGGTGCGTTAACTTATCTGCCTGATTTTATTTATTGAATTAACCGAATCAATACGGATGGGTCATATATGACCCAAGACGAAAATCAGGTGTCAAAAATCAGTTTTAAGAGATAGAGCTTTGCTTTCTTCAGCAAAAATGTTCAAAATTAACTGCTCCATCCAGGAAAAATATTGCACAGGTCAGGTTACGGGCACTACGATGATCTAGAGCATCCAAACTATCCTTGAGTTGCAATTTTGATGTTCTTAGGAATCAGCACCATACTTTACCATATTCTTGTTAAATAATTAATACTGAAATGCTTAATTATAAAATCCAGCACCTGCCCAGCGGTATAACAGATCTTTTTCAATATCTACGATACTCCAAACTGTCCTTGAATTCAGATCTTAATGTTCAAATCGATCAACAAGACGATCTACGATGTCCTCACTAGTTTTATGAGTTGGAATAGCTCCACAGTACCTCGTAACACCATTACAGACACATAACAGACTTCACTCGACATCTATGACTCTCCAAACTATCCTTAGTATAGATCTTAATATTCAAATCGATCAACATGAAGATATTCGATGCCTCAACTATTTTTATGAGTTGGAATAGCTCCACAGGACTCCATTACATCATAACAGACAAACTACAGAATTCGTTCGACATGTACGACACTCCAAACTATCCTTGAGTACATATCTAAATCTTCAAATCGATTAACATGAAGATTTTCGATGTCCTCACTAGTATTATGAGCAGTGACGGGAAATGTCATATCGATGTCATGGGACTAATTTGTTAATAACTTTTTTCTCAAGTAATTTACAATCGTATGTTTTATATAAACATAAAGCACTCAAAGGATACTAAAAATTTGTCTAATAGGTCATTGCTCTAAAACTAAAATTGGCGACGTGAGAGCCGAATTAGTGTCAAATGACATTAATGTCATGACATTCCGTGACATTTTTTGTATATTTAGAACAATGACCTGTTTGGCAAAGTTGTAGGATCCTTTAAGCATTACATGTTAATAAAAAAATCCGAATTGTAAACAACTTTTGAAAAAAGTTATTAGCAAATTAGTAATAGCAACCCCATGACATTTTTTTTGACATTTCCCATCACTGATTATGAGTTGAAATAGCTCCAAGGTACCTCGCAACACCATTGCAGACACACCACAGAATTCGATCAATATCTACGACAATCCAAGCTATCTTTGAGTTCATTTTTCATTTATTTAGTTAACATCTAAACAGATAACACTGAATCAACAATTTGACGCCACAATGCACGGTTCGAGGCCGCATCTCTCCATCCTCGGGTACGCCCCAAGTCGTTCTGCACCTGGTCTGCCCATCTCGCTCGCTGCGCTCCACGCCGTCTCGTACCTGCCGGATCGGAAACGAACACCATCTTTGCAGGGTTGCTGTCCGGCATTCTTGCAACATGTCCTGCCCATCGTACCCTTCCGGCTTTAGCTACCTTCTGGATACTGGGTTCGCCGTAGAGTTGGGCGAGCTCATGGTTCATTTTTCGCCGCCACACACCGTCTTCTTGCACACCGCCAAAGATGGTCCTAAGCACCCGTCTCTCGAATACTCCGAGTGCTTGCAAGTCCTCCTCGAGCATTGTCCATGTTTCATGTCCGTAGAGGACTACCGGTCTTATTAACGTCTTGTACATGACACATTTGGTGCGGTGGCGAATCTTGTTTGACCGCAGTTTCTTCTGGAGCCCGTAGTAGGCCCGACTTCCACAGATGATGCGCCTTCGTATTTCACGACTAACATTGTTGTCAGCCGTTAGCAAGGATCCAAGGTAGACGAATTCCTCGACCACCTCGAAGGTATCCCCGTCTATCGTAACACTGCTTCCCAGGCGGGCCCTGTCGCGCTCGGTTCCGCCCGCAAGCATGTACTTTGTCTTTGACGCATTCACCACCAGTCCAACTTTTGTTGCTTCACGTTTCAGGCGGGTGTACAGTTCTGCCACCTTTGCAAATGTTCGGCCGACAATGTCCATGTCATCCGCGAAGCAAATAAATTGACTGGATCTGTTGAAAATCGTACCCCGGCTGTTACACCCGGCTCTCCGCATGACACCTTCTAGCGCAATGTTGAACAACAGGCACGAAAGTCCATCACCTTGTCTTAGTCCCCGGCGCGATTCGAACGAACTGGAGTGTTCGCCCGAAATCTTCACACAGTTTTGCACACCATCCACCGTTGCTTTGATCAGTCTGGTGAGCTGTTCTCGTCCATAATTTTCCATAGCTCTACGCGGTCTATACTGTCGTATGCCGCCTTGACATCAACGAACATATGATGCGTTGGGACCTGGTATTCAAGGCAATTTTGAAGGATTTGCCGTACAGTAGAGATCTGGTCCGTTGTCGAGCGGCCGTCAACGAAGCCGGCTTGATAACTTCCCACGAACTCGTTCACTAATGGTGACAGACGACGGAAGATGATCTGGGATATCACTTTGTAGGCGGCATTAAGGATGGTGATCGCTCGAAAGTTCTCACACTCCAGTTTGTCGCCTTTCTTGTAGATGGGGCATATAACCCCTTCCTTCCACTCCTCCGGTAGCTGTTCGGTTTCCCAGATTCTGACTATCAGTTTGTGCAGGCAAGTGGCCAGCTTTTCCGGGCCCATCTTGATGAGCTCAGCTCCGATACCATCCTTACCAGCTGCTTTGTTGGTCTTTAGCTGTTGAATGGCATCCTTAACTTCCCTCAAGGTGGGGGCTGGTTGGCTTCCATCGTCCGCTGAACTGACGTAGTCATCTCCTCCGCTGCCTTGACTTTCACTGCCTGTACTCTCAGCGCCATTCAGATGTTCCTCGTAGTGCTGCTTCCACCTATCGATCACCACACGTTCGTCCGTCAAGATGCTCCCATCCTTATCCCGGCACATTTCGGCTCGCGGCACGAAGCCTTTGCGGGATGCGTTGAGCTTCTGGTAGAACTTGCGTGTTTCTTGAGAACGGCACAGCTGTTCCATCTCCTCGCACTCCGCTTCTTCCAGGCGGCGTTTCTTCTCCTGAAAAAGGCGGGTCTGTTGTCTCCGCTTCCGTCTATAACGTTCCACGTTCTGCCGGGTACCTTGCTGCAGCGCGACCGCCCGCGCTGCGTCCTTCTCCTCCAGAATCTGTCTGCACTCTTCGTCGAACCAATCGTTCCGTCGACTTCGACCCATATACCCGACGTTGTTCTCCGCTGCGTCCTTGACGACTGCCTTAACTGTACTGCAGCAGTCCTCAAAAGAGGTCCCATCGAGCTCATACTTGTATGGTAACACTGCTTCGAGAAGTTGCGCGTATGCAGTGGCGACATCCCGTTGGTTCAGTCGGTCTAGGTCGTACCGCGGCGGTCGTCGGTACCGAACATTGTTGATGACGGATAGTTTTGGGCGCAGTTTAACCATCACCAGATAGTGGTCAGAGTCGATGTTAGCGCCACGATATGTCCTGACGTCGATAATGTCGGAGAAGTGCCGTCCATCAATCAGAACGAGGTCGATTTGTGATTCTGTCTGCAGTGGTGATCTCCAGGTGTACCGATACGGGAGGCTGTGTTGGAAGTAGGTGCTACGAATGGCCATATTCTTGGAGGCGGCGAAATCAATTAGTCGTAGGGCGTTTTCGTTCGTCAGCCGGTGAGCGCTGAACTTTCCAATAGTCGGTCTAAACTCCTCCTCTTGGCCAACCTGAGCGTTCAAATCTCCTATGATGATTTTGACGTCGTGTCTTGGGCAGCTGTCGTACTCACGTTCCAGCTGCGCGTAGAATGCGTCCTTATCATCATCAGTGCTTCCGGAGTGTGGGCTATGGACGTTGATTATGCTGAAGTTGAAGAACCGGCCTTTGATCCTCAACCTGCACATTCTTTCATTGATCGGCCACCACCCGATCACGCGCCTTCGCATATCGCCCATCACTATGAAAGCTGTTCCCAGCTCGTGTGTGTTGCCGCAGCTCTGGTAGATGGTATGATTACCTCTAATCGTTCGCACCATTGATCCCTTCCAACAAACCTCCTGCAGCGCTACGATGCCGAATCCACGGTCCTTGAGCACATCGGCGAGTATGCGTGTGCTCCCGATGAAGTTGAGAGATTTGCAGTTCCACGAACCGAGTTTCCAATCGCTAGTCCCTTTTCGTCGCAGTGGTCTTCGCCGATGGTTCCGGTCCGTACTCTCTTGTTGATTGTTCGTTGCTTATGATTTTTAAAGGCTGGCTTGCAGGGCCTGACACCAAACCTCCTAAATTTCCGGAGGACCATTCCTCCTTATTTCCGGTGGACCATGGTGCACAGTTTCATTTAGAGTCCCTCGCTGGCACTCGGACGATGATCAGCCGCCCCTAACATGGAGAACAGACGCTGTTGTGAGCCGATCCTGACATGGAGAACAGACGCTCAATAAGATTTGCACCTCCGGAGAGGAGCAAACCCCCCCTTCCCTGTCAGCATACGACCATAGTTCCCACCGGGGTTGGTTACCCGATCTTCCCTAAGGTTGCTCGTATCCCGGCCAGCACCGCGGGGAGGTAGGGATAGGAGTTGCTGGGTAAGAGGCTAAGGACCGCGAGATGGGGTCTATTTTATTCCTTCAGGTACGCGAAGTACCAATGGTACGCTTTACCCAGCATTTGCCGTGCCTATCTTTGAGTACAGATCTTAATATTCAAATCGATCAACACGAAGATTTTCGATGTCCTCACTAGTTTTATGAGTTGGAATAGCTCCAAGGTACCTCGTAACACCATTACAGACGCGCCACAGAATTCGATCAATATTTACGACACTCCAAACTATCCTTCAGTACAGATCTTAATATTCAAATCGATAATGTCCAAATCCCTAGTGTCCTGCGAAACGCGGGACGCCTATCTGGATTACCTCACTGGCTTGAAAATGGATCCTCCAAAAGTGCATTTCGTATAGATTTTGGCCCAAAAAAATTGGAAAAATATTTGTAATGTATGAATCGTAATAAATTTGTTAAACGAAGTTGAAAAATGCAGCGTCCCGCGAAACGTCCCGCGGGACGTCTGGTCATATTACAAATCAATCAACATAAAGATCTTCGATGTTCTCATTAGTTTTATGAGTTGGAATAGCTCCAAGGTACCTCGTAACTTGTTGTTGTTGCATTTTCATTTTCAAGAGACTGAATGAAAATGTTGCGGGTTCCGGTCGTCTGTCACATTACAAGCATTCATGATGAGAATGTTGCTTTGTTTTGAAAAAAAAAATCTGAATTGTTTTAATAGATCTGTGCAAATAACGATGACTAGTCGATAAAATAATTATATTGTTTCTTGTTTTCAAGTTAGAAGTAACATTATTGAAGAAGAAACAGCTTGTTTACAATAGTTTGATGCGCTTTCATGAAATAAAAATCCATGAAAATTTAACAGATTTACTTTCATTGTTTATATTTTCTTTGAAAGCGAGAGAAAATAAAATGTAAATATCGCGTGACCTCTCTCAATGAAAATGAAAATCTCAATACTGCTCGTAAACCCATTACAGACACACCACAAAATTCGTTCGACATCTACGACTCTCCAAGCTATACTTGAGTACAGATCTTAATGTACAAATTGATCAACTCGAAGATCCTCGATGTCCCTACTAGTTTTATGAGTTCGAAAAGCTCCACGGGACTTCATTACACCATTACAGACACACTACAGAATTCGTTCAATATCTACGACACTCCAAACTGTCCTTGAGTACATATCTTAATATTCAAAATGATCAACATGAAAATCTTCGATGACTCAACTATTTTTTTGAGTTGGAATAGTTCATTTATGCTTATAGGGCCCTCCTTAGCCGTGCGGTAAGACGCGCGGCTACAAAGCAAGACCATGCTGAGGGTGGGTGGGTTCGGTTCTCGGTGCCGGTCTAGGCAATTTTCGGATTGGAAATTGTCTCGACTTCCCTGGGCATAAAAGTATCATCGTGTTGGCCTCATGATATACGAATGCAAAAGTGGTAACTTGGCTTAGAAACCTCGAAGTTGATAACTGTGGAAATGCTTAAGTGAACACTAAGCTGCGAGGCGGCTCTGTCCCAGTGTGGGGATGTAATGCCAATAAGAAGTAGAAAAGAAAAGAAGTTCATTTATGCTATCGTAGATATTATATGTATATGCTGGTGTAATGATGTCCCATGGGGCTTCTCAAACTAACATACAAGCTCGAGAACCTATGGATTACTCTGTTGATCTTGTGGACCTCCAATATATGAACTCAAGAATGCTTTGGAGTACCGAAGATATTCTGGGAATGTTATAATTTTCATATACTGGTGTAATGATGTCTCATGAGGTTTTTTCAACTGATACATAAGCTAAATAGCCAATCTGTTGGTCTTTTTGACCCTCAACATCTGAATTCAAGAATGGTTTGAAGTAACGTAAATATTCTGGGAAAATTGTATACAAAATACTGGTGTAATGATGTCCCATCGGGCTTCAACAACTAAGACACAAGCTCGGAAACCTATGAATCATTCTGTTGGTCTTGTAGACCTCCAAGATCTGATTTCAAGAATGGTTTGGTGTACCTTCGATATTCTGAGAATGTTGATTTTTTATATACTGACGTAATAATGTCCCATGGCGCTATACTGACGTAATAATGTCCTAGCAGGGTTTAACCAACTAACAAACAAGCTCGGAAACCTATGAATCACTCTGTTGATCTTGAAGATCTCCAATATCTTAACTCAAGAATGATTTGGAGTACCGCAGTAATTCTGGGAATGTTGTGATTTGTATATACTGGTGTAATAATGTCCCATGGGGTTTCACCAACTAACACACAAGCTCAGGACCGTATGAATCACTCTATTGGTGTGGTAGACCTTCAATATCTTATCTCAAGAATGGTTTGGAGTACCATAGCTATTCTGGGAATGTTGACTTTTTTAAATACTGATGTAATGATGTCTAATGGGGTTTCTACAACTAACACACAAGCTCAGGAACCTATCAATCACTCTGTTGGTCTTGAAGACCTCCAAGATCTGAACTCAAGAATTGTTTGGAGTACCGTAAATATTCTGGGAATTTTGTATTTTGTATATACTGGTATAATGATGTCCCATGGGGCTTCTCCAACTAACACACAAGCTCGGGAACCTGTGAATTACTCTGTTGATCTTGTAGACCTCTAAGATCTGAACTCATAAATAGTTTGGAGTACCGTTGATGTTCTGGTAACACTGCGATTTGATAAAAATATTTTAATTATGTCTCTAGTATCATTTCCAATTTCATATTAGGATTGAGGCCCCGTAAAACGCTTTGTTGTTTATGTAGATCATCAAGATCTGAACTCAAGGAAGATTTGGAAGCCCTAAAAGATCTTAAAAAAATATGTTCCCCCATATTTCTACTTTTTTACGGATTGCATCCGTTTCTTAAGCAGTATGTCCAAAATTTATGTTGAAATACAGCGAAAAAAAATCCGTATTGAATCGGTTAAGAGAAATTAAAATGTCACGGAGTGTCATGACAATAATGTTATTTGACACTTATTGGGCTCTAGTGCCGCTGATTTCAGAGTTAGAGGAAAGACCTGTTACACCAAGTGATGGGATCATTTGGCGTATGCTCACCTAAACAGTAAGGTCATCTTCAGTGTCTCATACTTGACAGAAGTTTTAAATTGTACAGATACGATTTTCAACCAAGTGCTGATACTAAATGGGATAGTACTAATTCGTCTTATGACAGGTGAAGACATTCCAAGAAAAAAAAACTAAATAAATAAAATTCTAACCAAAATAACATTTTCAGCTTCTCCGTGATCACTTCTACATCTCGCTGTCTTTCGACACAGATATTGCCTTGGGTCTGTAATAATTATTGTACTTCGAAAAAAGTAATCCTATATTTTTCCTGTCTTAGTTACTTTCCGAATTTTTGCGACTTTTTTGTTAGAGTAGTTTATTGGCATTAGCTTTAGAAAATCTGAGAGAATCCTTATCAAATGCAAATCGGTTGTGTGGCATGACAGTGCTTGTTTGTTCGTACATGTACACGTGGCCCGTTTCAGCGAACTGAATCGCAATAAAAAAAAAACAAATTTTAAATGAAGCTGTAGCGATTTGGCGCTTTTTGGTTATAGAGAAGGGAAAAAATAAAAGAATAGGAGAATGTATCAAAAGAAACTTTCTATAGGAAAGGTAATGTAGTTTATCAATTTAAAAGAATTCTTATCGCTTAGAAAAATTGCCATACGGGAGTTTTGCATAATCAATTGAAGTACCGTCAACAGATATTTTGTAGACAAGTTATGTAGTGTAGTAATATTCTGAATTCTACGAGATAGTTGTATCGATCCAGACTGTGCAACTGCGCTGTTTCTTTGCAGTGGCGATAAGAAGGTCAGTCATTCAGAACGGCTTGAGCGCAACTAGCTCTAGTAATCGTATGCATATTGTGTAGAATGCAACTTGATGCATTTGTCTTATCAATTCTCAGCTGCGTAGTTCAATCAGTTAAACTCGAATGTGTTGTGAAGTTCTCAGAAACCGACGCCGGCAGAGGTGTTTTAAGGAAAACATTCGAAAACTCAAGTTTTTGTGAATATCTTGGAATCAGATATGGAACAGCGGAGCGGTTCCAGCACTCCAAGCTGGTGGAGCCACAAGGTCAGCTGGAATTCTCAACCCGAGGAAATGTGTGCCCACAGCTGGACGACCTGAACTACCCAACGAAAGTTCTTGGCGATGAGGATTGCTTGTTTCTGAATGTGTACAGTCCATTTGACACCAGTGGCAGACCGCTATATCCAGTGTTGGTTTTCATCCACGGAGGAAGTTTCACCATAGGATCGTCCTACTATGATGTCCACGGTGTTGATCTTCTGATTGATAATGTTGCATCTGAATTACTTGGATAAGATCCATAACCGAAGCGCTTACTATTTTAGGGTATCGTCATAGTCACCATCAACTACCGATTGGACGTTCTCGGATTCCTTCGATATCCAAAGTTCAACATTTCCGGAAACTATGGCTTAGGTGATCAACAAACTGCCCTCCAATGGATTCGCAAGTACATAGAACACTTTGGAGGAGATACGAATAAAGTGACCGTGATGGGCCACAGTGCTGGTGCTTCGTCCGTTAATTACCACATGTATTCCAACAAATCGGCCGAATTATTCCACCAAGCGATTCTTCTGAGTGGAAACTTTCTCATGCCGCATGCATTTGTCTACGAACCGGAGAAATATGCCGATTACTACTTTCGACAGTTGGGAATATCTACCCGGGATCAGTTGATCGATCGTGATTTTAAGGATTATTTCTTCTTGAACGACACCTCACGCACGTTGGGAACCGTTTTCGCCAGTATGCAATTTCCCTGTTTCCTACCAACAATCGATGGGGTGTTCGTAACTGATTCCCCTCATCAGTTGATTTTGCAGAACGCATCAAACAGCGGAATTCCAATGTTGGTAGGAACAACATCAAATGAGTTTTTGTTTTTACTAAATTATGTGAAGGGATACTTTTCGTGGGATGTGAACTTCCCAAATCGCAATAATGAATCGCTGCTGGCGCAAATTGAGGGATTTATACAATCGCAAGCAGAGTTACAGGTTCAGTCTGGATTTGTCAGTGACAAGGAGGAGTTCTTTAGGAATCTTGCTAATTATGCGAACATGGTCTACCCCGTGGATGATTTCATAGAGAGGACAATCACTGGAAATCAGACAAGTTCCATTTATCGGTATCGGTTTGACTTCGATGGGAAGTTTGCTTGGTATAAGAATGAGTTCTATAGATCCAAGATAAATACTTCGCACTCAGGAGCTATGCATGGAGATGATCTTGGTTACATTTTTACTCCGTACAATGTGGAAGAAGCGCTTGAACATCAGGAAGATTATGTCAATGAGTGGAGAATTCACAGAAGGATGACGACATCCGTATCCAATTTCGTAAAGCACGGGTAAGTCTGTTGAATGAGGAATTGTTTTGAAAATGCTGATCAATAATAAAAGAATTTACTTTTTCACTTTGAAGGAATCCATCGTCAAATTTCATAGATTGGAAAACTATAAATGAGGTGGTGAACAACACGGTAGTATGGAGTGAATCCAATAGAAACTACGAAGCTGTAATTCCAGATATGAACAAATACTGGAGACGAATTCACGAGTGTTATTACTATTTTAATTGTACGGGACTTGATACGCTCAAGAAAACAGAAGGTCAAGACAACTGATAATTCAATTGTGACCCAGTTATCGTGGACCAGACGGAAGAAGGTACATCTCCTGATCGTGTCGTACGTTACTTTCAACTATGGCAATACTGAATAGTTTACCAAGAAACCCATTTTAGCTCCTTTCAGTTGTACAGAAACTCGATGACGTCCCATACTTGACTCTTCGCTTGATATTCGAACATTCGTTTTCAAAATAAGAATCCAGCAATGTTGGGATCAAAAAGCAGAACTCAAATGTATCTGATTTTATAATAGAAATTTAATTGTTGTCCGAAGATCAGTTTCAAGAAATTAATTTTATTTGCTAGCACACTAATTTCTACGCTTTCCATCGCTCGTAGTACCCAAATCTGTGATTTAATATATCCCAATCGATATCAAAAGTAAGGGATTTGAATTTTTTCTATTCACAAGGTGGAACGCATCTACGCATTGACCCAAAACTCATTTGGTAGTTTCCAAACTACTGCACGGCAGCTAAGGAACAAACATCTTAGTCTTAAGCCTAAGTTCACTCCGTAACTACCTTACGGTAACAGAAGTAACAGACAACCATCTCTGAATTTGTACGCTCTAATCATGTTTGAGCCTATTTAACACTACATCTCGATCCCCTTGGCTTCATTACCGTCCCATTCGCAATCACTTCCTTGTTGTGCTATCCAGTTTTCCGCGAGCGGTCATGGCCGCCAGCTTGCCTGTGGGCTAGTCTCTGATTTGACGTTTGTGGAAGTCAATTGCACCCACCGTTTCCAGCAATCTGACCAATGTGGTAAATAAGAAGGTGCTGATGAAGTGGATCCATGCTTTTTTATTAACCACATTGAACAAAATGTTCGGAACGATGGGTGCAGTTGACCTCCACAAACGTCAAATCAGACACTATCCCACATGCAAGTTGGCGACCATTACCGCTCGCGGAAAACTGGATTCAATGTTCAGCATGGTCACAAACTACTCCGATATTTGTTTCGGTCTAGTCCTCGGTGTATGATGGTAATTTTCCCAAATACTACTACTACTACTACTACTACTATGTACTATTTTCCAAAAACTTTTGTACATCGGTCAACCAGCTCGTGAGCTAAGGTTCCCCATACACTCTATATAGTTAACACAAATTTTTCACTTCGGAGATTGAAAATTCAAACTATTTGATCATCGTGTATCATTCACTAGTTTCAACAGTCCTTCAACTGAATGAAAATGCACCATCTGACGTAATTTCAACTGAACTAGTTAATTGTTTGATAATTGAGGACTCCGGATGAAACTTAAACCCCTGTCAGCTTCTGCACTTTCGAAGCCCACTCACCTACCAACCTGTAGAGCTTCACCTCCATCAAATCTAGCAGCTAATGATATTCAAATTGTGTCATCGCCTTGTCAGTTTCTGCTGCTGCAGCTGCAAGCGGAATTTCCATTTTGATGCTAACAGGTGCACGCGGTCGTGGGAAGCCCTCACAGTCGTAAAATTTATCTCATATTAAATTTATCGCGCTCGAAAAGCTTCAGCATCACGATCTTCATTCTAGTGCCATCACGTCCCGGCACCGTACTCTATCTGTGCCCAACAATCTATTCGTTCTCTTTTGTAAGTTTTAGCGCTGGTAGGTAATGCAAAGCGCTTCCGCTTCAAAGTGTTATGCATTCGAGGGGAGAGCAGCTGCTTTTCGGATGGAAGGACTACTTGCGTCAGTGGTTTCCAAAGCACTCAAGTGGCTGCAGTCAAGCCGTTCGTTATGCGCGTTGGCAGGATCAACGAGATGTATGAGTTCCGTTGACAAACCTGTACCCCCTTTTCATTCTAATGTTGTAGAGGAACTGAACGATCCTTCAAGTCATACGAATATACACTTAATTAATAACGTATTACAATTTGAGTCTAATTGTAAGGAACATTGAAAAAGGCTGTATGCAATTTTCATTTAATAAGCGTATTTTGCCACCATTGAGGTGCTCTGGGCTGCATTCGGGTACCGATGATGCATCGAGTTGCACTGCTAAAGCACTTGGGGATGAATATTTCAGAAAAATTGGATTTGCTTGCACCCTCGCATGAGTGAGAGAAACGTGCACATAGCAAAGGTCAACCAGAATTCAGGTTGGGGCTATATTTTCACCATCTCAGCATCCATTCATCACAGGCAGAACATGATGTAATCCCATGTCGCTAGGGACGTCGACGAATCCAAAAGACTTTCACTGGGTCATATGTGGTAGGGTGTAGCAAGTTTGTACACGTTTTTCATCGTTTAGTAGACGTTCTATTGAACTAAAGTTTTTTAAATCACCCAAAGTCAAACATTTCGAGCTTTCTCTGTTATCCAATTCCAAAACGAAACCAAAGAACCCAGATTTTAAAAAAATTTAATAGAAAAGGAACTTTTTGCGGAAATTCAAAACATATATCCCGTGCAAGAAAATTTAATGCATATTTACCATGGAGAATCAGACTAGTTTCCTGCTGTGAAAATATAAAAAGAAAATCCTGCATTTTTGAAGAATTGGCCAGAAAAAAGAGATAGAAAGTCCCATACAAATTCAATGGAATTTATTTTTCCAATTCAAAGGTATCTGCCATTAAATTTCAAGACTGTAAACTATAAGTGTCGTTCGATTCTATTATAACGTTATATCATTCGTTTCGGCTGCAAAATGGTGGGTTGACATCAAGGAAGGAGCGCTCAACAGAGCTCTGGTCCCCACATGATGGGTCGTCCGATGACAAAAGACCGCCAGCTAAGGGTTGCGTACTTAGCTGGTAGTGCAGCCTGGGCACTGTAGTTCTTCTGACATCAGCTAGAGTGAGAAGGTACGCCTCGAACGTCTGTTCACCAGGAGGTGCGGCTCAAACAGTGTCTGCCTGGTACCCAGCGGCTGATCAACGAAATGCTGTATCGCGTCAGCTATACCTAAGGTGGCAGCCCAACCGGCGCGATGTAGGTAACGTGACCCCGGTAAGGAAGCTTACTGAAAGCCTCTCAAATACCACGAAAAATGGAGATAGAAGAAAAAAACGTTATTTTTGGCAACCGACCGGGCAACGAAATAAGGATTATGATTGGAAACTCGGCACCTGGAATGTCAGGAGTCAGGACCCTAAATGAACCTGGACGAGTGAGCCTTCTGGCTCGCGAACTGCAGAAGGTTGGAGTGAACGTGGCCGCTATTCAAGAAGTCCGATGGCCCAGATCCGGAGAACGTGAATTCCGAGCCGTGGACCCCACGACCAACACTGCATTCAAGTATAACATCTATCACAACGGCGGTGAAAAAGCAGAGCATGGAGTTGGTTTCGTAGTGATGGGCAAGCAGATGAAGCGAGTGATGCGGTGGAAACCCATTAGCGAACGAATCTGTGTGTTGAGAATACGGGGCAAATTCTTCAATTACAGCCTAATTAACGTTTACGCACCGACAAATGATAAATCCGAGCGCCATTTCTCGGATGTTAGCGATGTGCGGACATTCAGAGGTCCGAACATTGACTCTGATCACTACGTCGTTGTCAGTAAAATTCGATCACGGTTGTCAACTGTATCGAACGAAAGATTACAGCGAACGATGCGTTACAATATCCAGCGATTGTCGGCGGAAGGAGTTTCGGCTGAGTACCGCCAGAAGCTCGACGAACGGATAAGTGCAATCAACGTTAGCGACAACATCAACGATCTATGGGAGTCGATCCATGGAGCGGTGAGCACAACAGCACGAGAAGTGGTAGGCACTGCACAGAAGCGACCCAGGACGGGTTGGTTCGATGTGGAGTGTCGAGAAGAACGTTGCCAGAAGCTGGATGTTGGTGTCGGGTACCCGATCGAATAGAGATCGGTACAAGGAAGCAAGAGCAGCCGAAAAACGAACCCACCGCAGGAAGAAGAAGGAATATGAAGAACAAGTGATTAGTGGGGCGCAGGAAAAAATGGAGCAAAGCGATATGCGGAGGTTTCCGCAGGAGGTCAGGGGATTTGCTGACAGATAAAACCGAAATGGTTGCTAGGTGGAAGCAACACTTCGAGACTTTGTTGAATAGTGGAAGTGACGGTGCATCGGTGAGCAGAATAAATATTAGCGACGATGGACAAGCTGTGGAGTCGCCTACACTAGATGAGGTTAAAAAAGCTGTTAAAGAGCTGAAAAACAATAAGGCTGCTGGGAAGGACCAGCTCCCGGCTGAACTTCTCAAACATGGCAGTGAGCAGCTTTATGAAGTTCTGCACCATATTATGTCGAAAATATGGGAAGACGAGGAAATGCCTGCTAGCTGGTTGGACGGCCTCATTTGCCCTCTCTTTAAGAAGGGGCACAGACTGGAGTGCACCAATTACCGAGGAATAACCCTCCTTAATTCGGCGTACAAAATTATGTCCCGTATTCTGTTCAACAGATTGAAACCGCTTGAAGAGTCCTTCGTCGGCGAATACCAAGCAGGTTTTCGTGAGGGCTGATCAACGACGGATCAAATGTTTACCCTGAGACAAATCCTTGATAAATTCCGGGAGTACAACTTGCAGACTCATTATCTGTTTATTGATTTCAAGGCGGTGTACGATTCAGTGAAACGGAATGAATTATGGTTAATTATGCTTGAACATGGTTTTCCGGCGAAACTGATACGGCTGATTCGTATAACGTTGGACGGATCGAAATCGAGTGTAAGGGATGCGGATGAAATATCGACGTCATTTGTTACCTTAGATAGATTAAAGCAGGGCGATGCACTCTCGAATCTACTGTTCAATATAGCGCTCGAGAGAGCGATTAGGAGAGCTGGTGTGCAAAGAAGCGATACCATTACCACAAAATCTCATATGCACCTGGGATTTGTGGACGATATCGATATTATAGGGATTGATCGCCGTGCCGTGGAAGAGGCTTTTGTGCCTTTTAAGTGGTGGTAGCGAAATGGTGCTGGTTGTTAAAAATTTGAAGTGGTAGAAGAATTTGTGTATCTTGGAACATTAGTAACGTGCGATAATGATGTTACCCGCGAGGTGAAAAGACGTATTGCAGCTGCAAATAGGGCTTATTACGGACTTCGTAACCAGCTTAAGTCCCGTATTCTGCAAACGAAAACAAAACTCGCGCTGTATACTACTCTGATTCTTCCGGTGGCTTTATACGGCCATGAGACATGGACGTTAAGGGAGGCTGATCGGAGAGCTCTCGGAGTGTTTGAGCGTAAGGTGCTGCGGACAATACTCGGCGGTAAACAGGAGAACGGTATCTGGCGGCGCCGCATGAATCATGAATTGTACCAGGTGTATAAAAGGATGGATATTGTTAAGCTTATACAACACGGCAGACTACGGTGGGCTGGACACGTTGTTCGTATGCCGGAAGAACATTAAGCAAAGATAATATTTAGCAGAGAGCCCGGAAAAGGCCACAGGCTTCGTGGAAGGCCGCGTACACGATGGCTTTATGCAGTTGACCTGAGGGCACTCAATGTTCGCGCTTTTCATGTTTTTTTCTCAAATTTTCTTTTTCATGTTTTACACGTGTTATCAGATTTAAAACTTTGCTGGAAAGTTTGAAATCTATATACACACGTGTAATTTCGTAAACATAAGTTTCAATCACTAGAGAAAAGTAGAAGAACAGTAGTTTCTGAATCCTAAAAGTTTTAGGGCCATTTTGCGCCGGAACAGGCTATTTGATTTCTGAACACCCCTAGAAAAACACCTTTTCATTATAACTTTAAGCTTTAAGAGATAAGGCTTCGCAATGTTCCACAAAAACGTGTAGTTTTGTTTGACAAATAACTTTGTAGAAGGTTGGAAAAGTCTTGGAAAAATAGAAAAGTTATGATAAAAATGTGATTTTAGGGATCTTTCATTGAAAAAGTCACATATTTTTAAAGTATAATAGTTAGACATGGGGTGTCTTTGGCAATATGGCTCAAAATACTATCCGCTACAGCTTTCCTGAAGACACTATGTGTATATCTAGTCTTAATAAAAGTCTTTTAGTTTTGCACTTAGTGTACGAGAAAGGCAAAAAGGTGTCTTTAAATGTCTACACATACACACACATACACTCATACACACATACAGACATCAGCTCAGTTTATCGAATTTCTATATAAAACTATGGGCTTATGGGCCACCATCAAATATTGGTTTTAGTTCGATCCTATAGCCTATACATAATCTTAGTGTACGAGTAAGGCCAAAACAAGAAAATTTAAAATCTATATAACCTGTTTGTAATTTCGTGTAAACACAAGCTTCAATCGCTAGGCAAGAGTCAACATACAGCAGCTTCAGAGAACTAAAAGTTGTCTGCGCCATTTTGCGCCGGACCAAGTTATACGATTCTCAAATACCCTAGAAAAAACATATTTTCTCAAATAACTTATCAATTTTAAGAGATAGAGCTGCAATGTTCTACAAAAACGTGTATTTTTATTAGCCAAACAACTTTGTAGAAGGGTGTAAAAGTGCCTGAAACATATAAAAAAGTTATGCTCAAAAACTGATTTTGGGGCCTTCCACGGTAAATGTCACATATCTAGTAAAGTATAAGTCACAGATACATGATTTTTGGCAAAGTGGCCTTAAATACCATCCGCTACAACTTTCTCGAAGACACTAGGCGCATATACGGTTTAGGTGAAAAGTAAAATTTTATCTCACTTTTAGGTGGATTAATCATTTCACAGATTTTCTCAAAAAGCCCTTTATGATATCTAACGTTTCCTCCAAACAAACTACAGCGAAAAATCAACAGAAACGATGCTATTAAAAAGCGCACGAAATCGACAAAAGCAACACTGTGGACTGGAAGCGATTGGCCCAGGATCGAGTCCAGTGGAGAAGGAAACTCCATTCGGCGTAAGTTCATCGAAGAGCTGTAGCCCATCAAATATCAAGTACGGTAAGCAGACTATCCGGTCCGATAAACGGTCTATACATTTCCTCCCTTCCTACCTGAGCGTTCATGTCGCTGATGACGATTTTGACGTCCCGCAGTGGGCATTAGACTGGTCCAAGAAACAAAAAGTTGTCGAATTCCACCAATTCCAAGCTATATAAAAGTTCATTTATTCATCATACAATGTTCTGTGAAATTGTTCTGTAAGCATATCAACTGCTACTTTTGCAATTCTGAGGTCAATCAAGCATTCAGAACCAATTTCCAGATCGAATGAGTGACGGAGATGTATTTTCCTATATATTTTGGATAAAATCCCCATACAAACTTCAAATCAAATGCGCCAGCTTATGCAACAAGCGATTGAGCTGAAATTTTCAGAGATTAATTTTCTCACCCAAAGACACAATTCTGGGGGGTGCCCCGTGGAACTCGACAACATTTTTTTCTCCCCATACTAACCTGGGCCAGTCTAGTGGGCATCCATCGTATGTCTGCTCCAGCTGTGCATAGAACGCTTCTTTCTCGTCATCGGGTCTTCCTTTGAGTAGGCAGTGCACGTTGATGATGCTATAGTTGAAGAACCGACCTTTTATCCTCACCTTGCACTCCCTTGCGTTGATTGGCTGCCACCCAATCATTCGTTGGCGCATCTCACGCCAACGGTTTCCAGCTCGTTGGTGGTGCCACAGCTTTGGTAGAAGGTAGCCACTCGATGCCCGCTTTTCCACACTTTATGTCCTATCCAGCAGATTTCATGCAGCGCTAGAGGGCTTGGTAGTCATATGGCTACTGCTTCTGCCTCATACGCAGGAGGTCGTGGGTTCAATCCCAGGTCCGTTCCATTCTCCTACTTTGTATCTTTCTCTATATTTCTCATGTTCTAGCAATCGCTAGAACTGGAAATGGACTTCCATACCGTTTCCATTACTATTCCTATACCTTCAACTTGAGTATTCTAACAGTAATCTGCCAGAATTGGAAATGAACTATGCAGCTCGTTTCCTACATCCAATTAGAAATTCCATCAGTTACCTTCTCCTATCTATCACATTGGCAGCTCGTTAACCAAGACGGACCTCTGCCTCTCCAACCTAACCCAAAAATTCCAACAAATTCCGCATGAACTCGTGGCAAGTGCAGAGGTATATTCGGCTTGCAGTGGGCGAGTGATTGCATCATCATTTCCTCCCCCTTCCCTACATTGACTTGCATTCTGACGTGGCAGGCGCCAGTATGACCTATCAAATGAGATCACCAGTACTTGCACATTGAAGATGTGTGCTAGTCCCAAGCAAACATCTGTTGGTTCCTTGTGCAAGAACAGCTGATCTGGTCATAATGGAGTAGCAACTACGAGCAGTCAATCAAGCTCAAGCTCAAGCTATCCAGCAGATTTCATGCAGCGCTACAACGTCGAAGCTTCGGGGATGTAATTCATTGAAAACATGAATAGGTCTAATGAACATTGGTATCTTGTACAATTCCACTATAAACCCATTGAAAACCAGTAGGTTTTATTAAGCTATGCATAAGACAAGTCAATGATCGAAATTCTCGGCTTTATGGCAGTTTCTAGAATTATTTTAATTTATTTATTTATTTATTTATTTATTTATTTATCTACATAATCTTTATAATCGCATAAATAACCACATAACAGTTTTCAAAGCTTACGCAACTATGTACTATTTTCTAACACAATAAAATAAGTAATTTCATACCAAAGTACTATTGGGAATTGAAGTGAATGCTCATATTTCGTTTGAAAGAGACAAATGTCGTTTCGCTTCTATGATTACGAGGTAATTTGTTCCAAATTTTGACAGCACGGACACGAAAAGAATCTCTCAAATTATTAGAAAGGGCTCTTGGAACAATAAGTAGTAATGCTCGAGAAGAGCGGGCAACCTTGAAGAAGTTTCGGAGGTAAATTGGGGGGTCATTTATAATTTTATATGTTTGGATGCATGTTCTTAGCTTAAGATGATTCACAAAATCACAACCAAGTAAAGACTTCTTATAGGCGGATATATGGTCATATTTTTTAGATTGTATGCGTATCTTACAACTGCATTGAAAGCCTGGTTTAGTTTTTTGAGATTTGCCTTTGATACAAGACCAAACAATATGTCTCCACAATCGAATAGAGGTACTAAAAGTGACTTGGCAAGTTGAATCATGATGTGTTGAGGAGTACAATGCCGCAGCAAAAGTAGGGAGTGCAATGCGTTGTAGACTTTACTGGAAACAGCGTTTGTCTGGTTTGTCCAATTTAAATTTGAATCCATAAGAATGCCAAGATTTTTAACCACATTAGAATACGTGATGAAATCGTTTCCAACTTTAATTAGAGGAACAAAAGGTAAGGTTGCACGTTTAGTGTGAAAAATTATAGTCTGTGTTTTTTTCACGTTGAGAATCAGTCCATTCTTCTTCTTCTTCTTCGTTCTGTTTTTGGGTGGTGCTATTCTTTTGCGCACACACCCAACCTAACTGGACTGGCATCACAGGCCATATGTCCAACCTATTTCTATTTATACTCCGTGGAGTTTACAATCATGGTATTCTTCTTTATCGGCATTTTTGTCGATGTGCCACAAAGCGAATTATAATTATTTTTATTTATACGTCCGTAGACTTGGCTTTCTTTTATAGTCGTGTAGACTATTATCCCAATATTTGGGGTTGTGTGGAGGGGGTGGGAATCGAACCCATGACCATCTGATTCAGAGTCAGACGTGTAGACAACTACTCTACGGACCCCCTCTCAGTCCATTCTGTTCACACCACTCTAAAATATTTTGAACATCTGAGTTCATCCGACAAACGATTTCAGGTGCGGTGCTAGGTTCTCCGGAGATGTACAGCTGACAATCATCCGCATATAGGTGAAATTTACAGAAAGATAAACTCAATGGTAAGTCGTTTATAAACATCGAGAAGCGTAATGGACCGAGTATTGAGCCTTGTGGTACCCCAGTTTGGACTGCAATAATTTCGGATTGATGATTATTGTAGTCGACATACTGCAACCGATTGGAAATATAGGATAGAATTAAACTTGAGGAAAAATGGTCTAAGTGGAAATTGTGTTTCAACTTTTCACATAATCGTCGGTGGTTAATAGAATCAAATGCCTTACTAAAATCTAAGAGCGTAAGGATAGTGATCATTTTTTTATCTAGTGCTTCCCTTATGTCATTTTCAATATTAATCAGTGCAGTCACTGTACTACATGCCTTCCGATACCCCGATTGGAAAGCGCATAGCAGGTTATTTCGGATTAAATATTCATTCAGTTGTTTAGAAAGTACTGACTCAAAAACTTTAGAAAGAGCGCAAAGGATGCTTATTGGACGATAATCTTTTTCGATACATGGATTATCAATCTTACTAATTGGAATAACTTTAGCAATTTTCCAAGCGACAGGAAATTCGGATGATGTAATGCAGCAATTGAAAATATCAGTAATGTACGTAAGAGTGACACCTAAAGAAATTTTTAAAACATTCAATGGAATAAAGTCGTTTCCTACAGCATCGCATGAGGCAGTGGCGAACTCAGCTAAAACTTCATCACTAGTTACACATCTGAATGAAAAATTTGGTTGTGTTTCAACATCTTCACTTTGATTGAAACTAAGGGGCGGGAAGTGTGCTGCAAAAAAACATATTCAGGGAGTCAGCAGTTACGTCACCTCCACCTACATGAGTGTTCGTTTGTTTCAAGCCCAATCGTTTAATGTTTTTCCACAACTGCTTTGCAGGAAGATCAGCACTAAGTTGAGAGTTAAAATATTCTCGCGTTGTGCGTTTGAATTCGCGGTTGGCCAAGTTACGAAGGCAGGTGAAATTTTTCCATTTATTCTGGTTACCTTGGTCCCGTTTCCAGCACTCATAGGCTTCGGAGCGATTTTTAATCAATCGATTAGCATACTTGTTGATCCAAGGATTTCTTGGATCTTTGGTCGTCTTTTTCTTGAGTGGGGCATGTATGTTAAGAACGGAGTAAAATAAATCATTGAAACACCGAAGCTTTTCGTTGATTCCCACACAGTTGTAGACATTATCGAAATTGACACAACGAAGATCAGCAATAAACGAGTTTTTATCAACTTTATGATATTCGCGAGTCCAATAAGAATCAGTAGAAGTTTTAGATAGCCTAAACTTTTAATCAACACAAATAAAATCGTGATCGCTGATTCCCCCCACTGACGACTGGTACACATTGTTCAAACTGTTCGTGCAATTACCTGTAAACAGATCAATGGTCGATGAAGAACCGGGCCTATGGCAAGTTGGATGGGTAGAGACAAGTTTGAAATCAAATGATGTTAAATAATCAATTAGTTTCACAGTCTTGTTTGAATCGCGTTTCATCAGATCAATGTTGAAATCACCCATCAACAGAACATTGGGATTTGAAGATGAAATTTCTGAAACTACACTGAAAATTGTGTCTAGTTTTGAAACATTAACGTCCGGGGGTTTATAGACGACACCGCAGACTAAATTGGCATGCTTAAGTTTAATAAACAAATAATCAATTTCACTTTCAGTTTCAGGTTTTGCGATAACGGTGCATTTAACATTTTTCTTAAGGTAGAAGGCAACTCCTCCTCCTCTTGATTTATTTTTATTTTGACGATCAGATCTGATGATTTTGTATCCATCGAGTTCAATAGACTTATTAGTAATTGATGGTTTAAGCCAGGTTTCAGTAATAGACAGAACATCTTATCTAGAATTCTCTAAGAAAGAACGATAGTTATCTATGTTACTTCCCAAACTCCTCGCATTATGAAGTCCAATTTTGATGAAGTTTTTAGACTGTTTCTCAAGTGAGTTTCTCATGTGCATGTAATCAAAATAATGGAACTTAATTTTTGACTCGTAAATTGACATGTCCAAACATGGAGGGAGTAAAGGAGCAGTTACTAATAAATTAGAATCAGATAGTACGTTGGTATGACTATTACTTACGCTGATTATGTCGAGACTATTCGTCTGGGTACATTGTCGTTTTTTGGCTGAAACTCGCGAATTTCGACACCCTCTGGCCAATAAAATGTATCATTGATAACTGTGGCAAGATCTTCCGAAACAGATAACTTGAACGACACGAAGGATAGTTCGTTAATGTCCTTATTTCGCGGGACGAGTTTAACACATTTAAGCGAAGATTTGTCTATATTAATGGTCTCGCGGAGATACTCGATGATGTCTTCCTCAGATTGTTCAATGTGGAACGGTGTGACGTAGAATGATTTCATAGTTTCTTCGGTAGGTATTTGGCACACTGGGGGACGATTCCTGTTAACTACCTTTAATCGACAGTCATGTGGCACTTCACATGTTGATGGTGCAGCAGAGCGAATTTCGGTATTTGCAACAGCAGCAGGACGAGTAGCAGTGTTTGCAGCAGCAGTAGTCCTGGAAATCACACTGGCGTATGTAGTGGTAGTGGAGGCAGGATTTGAGGTAGCAGCAGCGGAGAAAGTGACGGTGGCTGGTTCGGCGGTATTTAACTTTGCTAATGTATGACAGTCCTTAAATTATTGTTGTTATTGGTACACAATCGATTTTTTGTGCTGTCAAAAATCGATTTTTAAAATATTCGGAGGAAATTTATCCCTCTCCAAGAACGTGCTTTGATAAAATTAGAAAAAATGTTTAGAAATACATACATGAACGATTTTTGTTATTGAATTCGACAGCTCATGTAATTTTAAAATTTTTGAGATCCCCTTTCTATGAATCTACGCAATAAATAATTTTTCCAACTTCATCAAATCTGTCAAATCTATGGAAAATAAGTAGCCTAAGAACAGATTCATATTTTTTTAAAAAATTTTCGCCTAATTTTTGTATGGGGGATCAAGTGTCCCCATATTGAGGCAATAACTTCAAATCCAAATATCCTAAAACTTTGATGGAATGTTGGCATTTTCATCAGTACAGATTATTAAGCATATTTATGGCTTTGTGCTGTGAAAAACAAAAGCATTTGGTCATTGTTATGAAAAGTTATTCAAATTTTGCGTGGCCAATAAAAAAAAAAGGTTTGTTACTAGCGGTGCAGTACCTACATTCGTTCTGCCAAGTATTTCTTCGGACAAAAATCAAACAAGTGACTAATTAAAAAAAAGGAAGTTTTATTAACACCCAATAAACATTTTGGGTGGCTCGTGTGCGGAAAAGTATTTGAAAACTTGTTTCTAATTACGCTGTGAGAAGAAGTGTAGTGCAGTGATAATCGCGGAAGGGTGCTAAATTGGCACAAAACTGAGTTGATTTATCAGAAATATTTTAGGCTCTCTGTAGTGGAATTACGACTTACGAGTCAAGTACGAGACACTGAAGACGACCTCACAGTTGAGGTCGAAATACGTATCTGCAAAGATAACAAAACGTAGTGGAATTAAATGGAAAGTACTAAACTCGTCTTAGACGGTTGTTGATTTACGTCAAACTTTGAGGCGAAGTACATAGGACCCAATGGACAGCAAATAGTTTTAAACTTTCAACGACGTGTAATTTGGCAGCTAATCCCATCAATCGGATTAACATTTTGCGTCGCACTTCATTGCGACAAACCCTTCCATCTCGAAGGCTGGTGCTCCAATGCTCATAGGAAATCTTTACGCCTCCTTGAACTGACACAGACCAACTGTCTTGAATGTACCAATCTGCTGCATATAAGGATGCAGCGAGATGCAGGTACGGCAGCGTCTTGTATGACTTCTGTTGTACGCCAATCAGCGATCTTGCTTGGGCTCACGTCTTCCAGTTGTCTACATACTTGATAAATATTCCGCTTAACGAATTGATGTTTAGAGTCCCCTTCATGAAATTGAGCTCAGGAGATGGTAACAGTCACCACGTTTTCTTTTCCAAACTAAATCTCCAAGTTGCATGTGCTGCAACCTCTTCGGAGCGGACACGGAGTGTTCACCAACGCTTTATGGTCACTATAATCGTGATCGGGGTTACCCACAATAAGTTGATCGAATCGAACGCACGAGAAGAGAATGGCAAGAAGCTATTTGTGTGTATTTCTTCTCTGTTGACGTAAAGGTGGGAAACGCGCAGCCGATCACTCAATGGGATTAGGAAACAGCTGTTCCTAAGCCAAAAGAACTCGCATCACACTCGATCACCAGAGGTTGAGCACCATCGCAAAAAAACGAATATACAAAGAATTAACACAGAAAAACTCCTTTTTTCTTTGCCTGTCCAAAGCCAAGGTTCTTCCAAACCGCAAAAAGGAGCTCAAATTAAGAATAAAATTACTCATCTTGGGGCCTGGGGAAGATTTATGTTTTCCACTTTGTTCTCGTCTGTCTCCTCTAGATTTTAGTGTGCTGCTTTCAATGATCCGAGAATTGTTGTTACTTTATCGTAATTGGAGCTCACGGTTGCCACGGTTGCCAGCTGAATCATAATTATATGATTATAGTAGGATAGAATGAAGCGAATGATATTCCAAAGTTGTACCATTCGAATAATAAAACTATTGAAAGAATGACAGAACTGAGCAAGCTTTAGACAAAAACGCCAACCAAATTGCAAAGATATCAAAACTTTTTTCTAGAACTTGAACCACTCTAATCCAAACACCGGATAATTCTTCGTACCCCAGCGCGTGCAGAATCCAGCAGCAAAAGTACAACTCAATTGTTACACCTCTCGGAACCGGCAGGTGGATAAATATATGTTCTCCTGCGATGATCCCGCAGCGTCGAGTCGATTTTTCACCGCTGGGAACGAGACGAGCTTATGGGTGTTCGGTTCAGGTGAGCGTGCAGCATTCGGTCGGTTGCTCCACCACCGTGTAGGTACACCAGAGCAGAACGAACGAGATATGATTCACCCAATTCGGGTCAAACAAATAAAGTTTATTGGAAGTTGGGTGATAAGAGCGAGCACATTTCGCCTGTTTCATGGAAGAGCAGCTCGTGCGGGGGCAAAGATCGTTACGTGCGAAAATTGGTAGTTCGTGGTAATAAAATCGGGTAATGATGGTGACATTCGCTACATCGGGAAATGGACGTTTATTATATGTTTAATGTTGAATTGAATGTATCGAAGCGTTACGTTCTTGGGTAATTCGATATAAGCCGACAATTCGTCAGCTGAGATCTCAAACTCTTCTAAGAAGTCGTTAGGATTATAATATAAGTTGTTCCCAGAAAGGTCCGTTTTGTGTGAAAGGAACACAAAATTGTGTAAATAATTTTGAGCGCGCGAATGGAAAAGATGGATTGAAATGATTAAAGTTTCTTGCTGATTGTGCTTTTTTCTAATATACGAGACAAAGGTCACCACCAGTAGATGGATTAATCAAGGGTTTTTAGTAGGTATCTAAATAATTATCCTACCCCTTCCTCAACATTCGCAAGAACGTGCCCAGGACAAGCATCGGCTGTTGGAAGGTGCATTTCTTCCATCTAAGCGATAGTGATTATTCCCAAATCAATATCTGCGGTAATATCGCAGTTTTTTCCTTTCGCGTATACGAAGTATACGTAAAGGCTATAGGATCACTCCAAGACTGAACTTTTGATGGAAGGCTTGGAGACCTATAGTGTTATATACCAATCGACTAAGCTCGACGAATTGAGGTGATGTCTGTATGTGTGTATGTATGTATGTATGTGGGTGTGTGTGTACAAAAAAAAAATGTAAGACACACTTTTTTGTACTTAGTTTTATTTGATTTGCTTGCATCCGACGCGGAATCCTTCCTTATTTTTCACTATTGAAAATTGGCCCAATCGGCCATTGCGTTCCGGAGTTATTAAAAAACATTGATTTTTTCCCCATTTTTCCCAAGGGTCCCTCCTTGGAAAAACAAATTTCAAAATCGAAAAAAAATTGTTTTTTTCAAAAACTGCTGCAATGCATTCAAATATACGCAAATTAATGTGAATTGATGAAAATAACTGAATCTATCCGCCTAAAGTACAATTTTGACCTCTCTTATGTGCTATTCTTGTTACTATTATGAATTTTCTTGGTTTATAGTACACGAGAAAGGCACCATCCCCGCTAGGTGGATTATTCTGGGTTTTTATGATTACTAAATACATAGAAACAGTTTCTGAGCTTCTCTCCCTATATCGAATCCATGCAAATAATAGAATATTGCTCATAGAGACATGTATCCACAATCATCGGACCTAGAAACTTCACAAGTGAATGTGAAAGTGAATTGCTTGAAATATCTAACCAGGGAACACTTGTTTTTCGATTCGGCATTTCACAGCTCCATGTTTGAATATCTTCATTTTACACGTACCCTCATCACCATCCAACCGAAATGGGACCCAATCGTGATGGTTCCATCCGGATTTATGCCCGACAATTTGTAAAATTGTTATCGTTCCTGTTCTACTGGTCCGGTCTAATCTAAACTAACAACAGGAAAGTCGAGTCGCTTCGGATTGGCACCAACAGGGGTAAACTTTTCACATTTGTTTCCGATTTGGTTCGTGGCAAATTGGATGCTGCCTTCATCTTCGGATTTGAAAGGTCTGCATGGAAACAGACCAGATATGAGTTGGTTCATCTTCATTCAGTTTAAACCTAATTGATGAATTGAGACTATTCTAGTAAATATGGTCCAGTTTGCTCATCCAGTAAAACAAGAATTCATGTTATGACTTCGATAAAGTTCTTCATCTACCGATCCGTAAAATGAAAGCCGACGATTGCCGTACCTCAGTTGCTGTCGCGGTTACCAGGGCTTTAAGGCCCTCTGGAGAGATTGCAGTCCGTGTTAGGACCAACCAACCGACCGGACCGGTGTACGTTCCTGACAGGGAGCAATAAAATTTGCAATTGAAAAATGTTGGCTGTCTGCAAGGCAAAATTTTCTCCTTGTCTTTCGCTTTCGTCGATGTGGCTGGCGGCGGCGACGGTGGTGGACCGTGACCAGTGCAGTGCGGAAAAACTATGTGCTTCACTGGATAAACGAGCAATCGCACGATCGCAATTGCAAATTTACAAGACTCCAACTGCCGCCGCGCCGGATCAGTACCACCTACCCTGTTGGATGAAAGAGGGCTGTTGGGTTTGTTGAGCAAGCGAAGCGGAGTTATTTATTTTAGATGAACGCCCTCGATTTTTTATCGCTCCCTTATGCACGTGTGCCGCCACGGACGGCGGAGGATGCTGAGCAGGCCACCATTATTGTGGTTTTGCATTTGAGTTGCAGATGAGACTCGGTGCGGTGATGGTTGTTTGTTATCACAAGAAGGGATAAATTCAGTCCTGCGGAAAACCTTGTTCTGGTTGAAGGATATTGATGGGGAGAGAATTTGCATTTTAAGGTTTGAAAGAATTGATTGAGTAACTGATTCACTTACCCAGTTTATATTGGATGCTCTCTTTATAAACACGGGAATGTGCGGTAGGCTGTTTGGTTTTTAATACTAAAATGGCTTTGGATCCGAAAATGCAAAAAAGTGCCAATTATAGGTCATGAAAAAAATAATATGTAACAATACAAATAAGACCTGTTTCTTTACATAACTTTCATTACTTTAGTTGCAGTCCAACCAATTGGCCAAGTTACACTCTATTACCTTGCCCAACATGAAAATGCTGCCGTGAGAAACAAAAGAATTTCTTCAATTTAATATATCTTCCAAGCCAAATTTATTTCCAATGAGGTTATTTCGGTGAATTCTCCTAAGTAATTTTATATTTCTCTGACATTTTATGACATCTTGAGTTGAAAATATTTCTATCCGACTTCTAAAAAGCCACTCGATAAAGCAACATAACTGTACTCCCGTTATACGCATAACTGTCCCATGTACATGGAAAATCCCAGCAAACTTGAGACAAATATGCGTATGACGGCAGTATAAAAATAAAGTTGTCAATCCGCAGTTCTGGAAAGTAGTATCAGATTGGCAGACGTGTTCCTGCCACCTCGATATCATTGTCATTGTCAAAGGTTTTCTGAAATTGGGATTCTTAGAAACGAGGTGGCTTTGACGAAAAAGGATCCTTCGAAGTTTATGAGAATTAAGAGATAAAAATGTAAAACAAGTATGGAAAAATATTTTGAATTCGTAACACACGAGCTAAAGAAATGAATGAGAAAATGCATCAAAGTTTTACTGAAAGGCACACTCAATAAAAATAATGTTATTTGTTGTTTCGACAATGTACAGGAATCAATACTTGATCGAAAGCATCTAAACAGCCACGTGTATTTAACATTTCTTAACTTTTTTCTGAAATGCAAATTTCCAACTTTTATCAAGAAAATTCATTGATGTTATTTTTTGAAATCCGAAAACACAAGAGCTTAGTCATCGGTTTACTGACCACCGTACATCACCACCAATTATTATCTGAAGCCTTCCTTCCACTACTGAGCGTGATAATGATTTCGGAATTATTTATGACCAGTACGGAAATTCTTTCCAAGCATTATCGTCCTGATGGCTCAGCTGAGTGAATTCTCGAAATCGTTCGCCGGTGTGACGAGTGAGCGGTGAGCGAGTGCATGAAAAATTAATCTTCAACTTAGCTGTGCAAAGGAAGTTTGCTTCTTTTCATTTCCGACATCGACGAATGGAATAAAAAGGAAAAACACTCACAGAAAGAGGATTTATTAAACCTTGGTGGTTTTTGGTGTACACTTGTGTGTCGATAGATAGCGGGCTTTCATTCATTCAGTACACCGAACGAATCGAAAAGGAATGGCTTATTTAAGGGTATTAACTAAGAATATATTCGGAATATTTCATTATCCTAAGAATTAGATATTGGGACCTACCATGATGAAACAATTCCTTGGCGGTACATTGTGTTGAACACCCCAACAAACAATTTAAACTGAACAAGCTACTTATTCAGCTGAAAAAGCTTTTTTTCCACGAAATAAGGCATTTCTTAGTTTCCAATGTTTGTTGGGACACCACGTGGTAAAGAAAATGTTGTCATTTAAGATACTTTTCCAATCTGATTCTTTGAAAATATTAACATCTCATTTATTTGCTCAATTCCGCAAACATTTTCATTTTGGCCCAGTTTTTTTTTTTTCAAATTCCATTGAGATTTCCGTGCAATGATACCTTTACTTTGGAGGTCATCAAATCGATTACATTAAATTTAAACCAGGTAACCGGCTGCTTATAATACACAAAATCACAATCAACTCAAATCACACTATACCCCTTTTTTTTAATTTATTCTAGGACTATTTAACTGTTGTTGGGGCCCTCCTTAGCCTAGCGGTAAGATGCGCGGCCATAAAGTAAGACCGATTCCCGGTCAAGTCTAGGAAATGTTCGGTTTGGAAATTGTCTCGACTTCCCTGAGCATAAAAATATCATCGTGTTAGCCTCATGATATACAAATGCAAAAATGGTAACTTGAGAAACGTCGCGGTTATTAGTTGTGGAAGTGCTGAATGAACACTAAGCAGCGAGCCGGCCGGCAATGTCCCAGTGGGGTTATGGAATGCCAATACGAAGAAGATGAAGAAGCACTGTTGTCATTTAGGTCCGGTAAAATTTTCCATTGTTCTTTGTCTATATTTTGTTTAGTAATTTTCTTGATTGATGACTTGTGAGGGAAGTCAGATTTTTTCTTTTTTTGGAGAAGATGTTTAATTTTGATACACATAGTTAAGTTTGCTATTTTAGTGTGTTTTTATGATATATTGCAAAAAAAGATTCAACAATTCAACAACTTCTCGCAAGGGCAGCTGTTGTATAATTGGTACTACGTCCGGTTCGGATGTAATGTAATGTGACCAGACGTCCCGCGTTTCGCGGGACAGTCCCGCATTTTCGCTATTTGTCCCGCGCTAAAAAGCGTCCCGCGAAACGTCCCGCATTTTACAAGTCCCGCGAAATCATACTTCTTAGTATTTTCAAAGAAATTATATGATTTTTAAAATATATAATTTTGACTAAAGCAAACGTTTTGTAAGATAATCGTATGGATCATAAAAGTCAAGATTAAAATGTGCTTCTGTGACTCAGAAAAAATATCTCTATACAGTGAGTCCATAAAGTATTCGTCTAGCTGTGTGTTTTCTAGAAAATGTCAAAAATAGAATCTAGTAAGCTGGAAAAA
This sequence comes from Armigeres subalbatus, assembly GCF_024139115.2. Taxonomy (NCBI): domain Eukaryota; kingdom Metazoa; phylum Arthropoda; class Insecta; order Diptera; family Culicidae; genus Armigeres; species Armigeres subalbatus. The sequence goes on from NC_085141.1 coordinate 404,082,509, forward strand.
AAAAATAAATCGATCGATTACATTGTGTAGCAGATTATCAATTCATCTTTATTATTAAAAATCGAATAGAATAACAAAATAATAACAAAAACAAGTGTAACAAAACATAACCAATCATGAAATATGAGCTCAAAAAGTATTCGTCTACTTAGGTTTGACGCACTTTTCAAATGGAAACAAGAATTTTAGAATGGAATTCAATATTTAGTTGGATTCTCAGGTGTATCTATGACGACTTGAAGTCTTTGTGACATGGAACTGACCAAATTAGCCGTGACGGGGGACGGGATTTTCTCCCATGCTTCTTTCAATGCTAATTTAAATTCGTTGTTTTTGGTAATGCGACTTTTACGAATTTTGTCGTCCAGTACTTTCAATGGTGCTCAATTGGTTTCATATCTGGGCTCTCTGGAGGCGTTTTGAGTTGATTGGAGTGTTATAGAGTAGCTACAGTTTAGTATTTCGGGCTGGGTGCTTGGGGTAATTATTATGCCGAAAGATGTATGCTCCTTGTAAACCTTTTTTGACGTAAACTACGTCTAAGGGAAAGACTCGGATACAGGGTGACAAATGAAAATTACCAAATTCGAGACCGTCACGAAATCATGTAAGATTTTGAACTTTAATAGCGCCTTTATCTTCCGATGGATTTTTGAGATTTATATATCAATCGACTCGGAAATTCTCTACCAATTTGTCAATTATATTGAAACTTTGGGTCATGAACGTTAAAATAGGGTATCGGATCATTTTGGCAGCACACTCTTTCCTTGTCCGCAAGAGTCTCTTTTCGGCCGTCGCCGTTCAGTGCGGTTGGCTTTTGGACTCTGCTTTTTGTGCGGTGTTTCGCACAAAAGGTAGAACAATGGAGCCGAACCAGTGACCGTGGTCGAAACAAATGTAACAAAAATGCGTAATGTAGTGCATGGTGTATAAAAATGCCCTTGTTAGTAATGCAATCATCGCAATGTAATTGCACAAACATGTTTATATTAAAAAACGACTTTGGAAAAATGTTAAGCATTTTGTTTTTTGCAAACTGAAAACTAATAAGGCCGTTACACATATTTATTAAAAATTATGGTCTACGCAAGGTCAAGGTCTACTGGTCTCCGCAAAGTCAAGGAGGAGGGGGAATCTTCTTCTTCTTCTACTGAATCGAGCGGCGTGAAAATTTGAATGCAGAGGTTTTTGGGGCCGGTGAAGGTTCTTAACATGGTTCTAGGCCCCTCTTCTCTTTGAAACCAGGCTCCTATACAAATGAAACACCAATTTCATCATAACTTGAGATCAAGCAAATGGAAACAAATCTGGTGTGTGTAGGTTTTGGAAGGGAAGATATGTTTCTGTGGTGGTTTGCAATGCCTCCCCCTTCTGGAAAGGGGGGCTTCCATACAAATGAACCAAACATTTCTGCATAACTCGAGAACTAATCAGAGAATAAATCAATTTTAGGCGAAACAAAGTTCGTCGGGTCTGCTAGTAAAAAATAAATATTAAAATGGAAAAAAAAAAATAAGAAAAATTCTAGGCTTTGTTAAAGAATGTTTTGAAAGTTCTCAAAATTTACCGAAATTTTTTTTTGTTGCCTCTCAAATTGGTATTGTTGAGCAAAACAATCCGAAGGGGAGGGGAGACATATTTAAAAAAAAATATATATGTCAGTCTAATAATATTTTGTCCAGTTAAATGCGCGCCTGAATCAGAAGGATTTAACTTTGATTCAGGAAGTGTGAATATTATAATACGTGGGTGCAAACAAGTGGTACTTATTGTACACGACAAAAGCTTCGGAACGCATACGTTCTTGAAACGGGCTCTATGAGTTACAATAGAGCTATCACCTTCTTGCTCCCTGATTCAAAAGTCTTACAATGATATTAATAAAATGTTTGCACGAATATTTTATCCATAGTGACATTCACTGTTGGTAGAATCATACTCAAATCTGAATCATCGAGGTTTCATTCACGAGCTAACTCGCCTGCGATTCTGTAGGGGAAGCATCGCGCTTGAGTTTCTCGGCCAGAATCGCATCGCTTCGCTCACTCACCGAAAAATGATTTCGTTCTGAAAAGCGTCAAAACGCAATCGAGGCGTATGTTTTATTTATATATGCAATTATTAGCCATTGTTTTAGACGAAAAACAGCCAATTCAATGCATTCAACAATTAAGAACACGTAAATATCATGCAATGATGCAAATTGCGATTCGAATCATGAGAAAATCGCTGGGCCATGGTTCTGATGGAATTCGGCTCACGCATGGTTTGAATCGCCGATGAGATTTGAGATTTTGAGATTTTACCAACACTGGTGACACTGCCAGACAGTGGGAGTTAGATATCTTGGCTGTGCATATGCACAGCATATGTTTCGAAATGGACAAATTGATATGAAATTTGCGAAAAAGAATCCACGTGTCTTGGAGGGACTCGAACCCTCAACCTCCTACTCTCTAGATAGGCGTGATAACCCCTACACAACAAGACCACTTAAAGGTCACGTTTGCGGAAAAGCCATCAGAATCTGAGTACCAACCTCCAACGCGGTTAGCTCTTTTTTTTGTAAATTGAATATCTTTCGGATGCTTGATTTGTCCAAACCCATTCTGATGGCTTTTCCGCAAACGTGACCTTTAAGTGGTCTTGTTGTGTAGGGGTTATCACGCCTATCTAGAGAGTAGGAGGTTGAGGGTTCGAGTCCCTCCAAGACACGTGGATTCTTTTTCGCAAATTTCATATCAATTTGTCCATTTCGGAACATATGCTGTGCATATGCACAGCCAAGATATTTAACAAAAAAATGGTTTTCGTACGGCCGAGTTGCCGAATAATATGCAATTAATAGTGGGAGTTAGATTGTAATAACACACACACCCTCTTTTCCCGTCCGAAATGTTTACTACTCGCGCGCATCATAACCAAATTAATTGGGTTTTGGTACATGATTGACATTTTATGATTCCTAGTCATGTACGAAAAACAAGATATGCCTATGATTGGAATATTTCTGAATAACAAATGTTGCAAACGGAAAAGAGGATGCTCCCCTAGAGCTTCTTCTATTGAGATATTTCATCAAATGCTTCAAAACCCAAATGTTGGCAATTCGGATCCAAGAAAGGCATCATTACCACTGAATAATTTTGAGAATAAATTTGCGTTTTAATAGTAAATTTTTTAAACAATTGTCGTATCCAACAATTTTCATATCTTAAGATACGCTAGTTTTGTTCGAAACCAGTGACATAAGTAATCAAATAAATTTTCTAAAAATGTTCATGCATGATGGCACTACAATCCTTAATGACCAAAACTGCCTTACGTAGTTTACGTTGGGCGGTTGTGTCTTGTACATAACCCTTCTGATTTTTTATTGTCTTTATTAATGAGGTTTTCGGCCCTAATTTCTCAGCTCTGGCGTTCACATTTTGCTTCAAAATGCGGATGAACATTTTGTGAACCATAATTCCTTCAGTAATATGATTTTTTTCCACACCGGTTGCGCTCATGTATCTCCCAGATCATGACGGAGCCCCCACCATGCTTTACTGCTGAAAAGAGGCTCTGCGGCTGTATCTCAGTATTCATTTTCCGCCATATCATACATCGCCATATCATACATTGATTCAAATATGCTGTACTTGCTTTCGTCAGGAAATATGACTTGATTCCGAAAGTACTCCTTCTTCGCGTTATATTTTTTTGGTGAAATTGAGCCGTTTTTGATAATAAGATGGCGTTTTTTAAATTTCGTCCGTGATACTCGCCCATTATACCCATACCTTTTATAGGTATTTTTGTTTATATTAATTCATATCTTAACACATCTTCTCTCCAACTCACCTGCCTACATGGGTGCACTCGTTTTAAGTTTTTTTTACTTTCCGCATAATAAATTGCTCATCGCGGACGACCACTTCGTTATTTGTTTTGAAAGGTTTTTGTGGCGCTGTTGTGATCAATCGCCGATTGAATGGTCGAATGGGGTCTACCCACAATTCTTGCAAACTCGTAAGTCAACTTGCACTAATTATGAAAACCTAGGATGAGCTTTCTTTCATTGGGACTAATCTTCTTACCTTTCAAACCCATGGTACCTCTATTTTCTGCGCCAAGATCAATCAGAACAATAACATTGTTTAATTTGTCATTGAGTATTGAAATTTTGTTTGCTAGACACCACTAGAGTGTGCTACTGTCTCTACGAGCGAATAAAACTATTATATTCGTGTTTTTCGCGACTACTTTTTAAATAGACGAATGCTCTTTGAGCGAGCGATATTGAGGGAATTTAGATGTTTTGTACATGATAACAAAAGTAATTGAAATTTCTATTTGTTTTTGAATAATAATCATGTACTGATAAGTTTTCTATCAAATTTAGAAGAAAGTTATATGATACCGCTTCTATCAAGCCTATTTTTTATATTTTACTAAACAATATGCAGCTAGACGAATACTTTTTGGAACCACTGTAGTTTGTTTTACTCAGCAGTGTCAAATTCTCAAATCTCATTCAGGATTCAAATCAAGCGCGACTCAAACCCCACCCGACTCATGGCCCAGAAAATCGTTCAAAGCAGATCGAAAGCGAGCTAGATCGCGCATGAGGCTTCGATGATTGAGATTTGAACATGACTCTACCAACACTGGCCTTATACCTTGGGAATCTTGTAATTCGATTTTGCTTTCATGTATTTCCTGCTAGATGATTGCTTGGATTTCAAGACAGAACGTCCAAAATCCCACTCCATATAAATTTTATGCGGATAAAAATCATGCGGGAAAATTACCCCAGTTGGAAGACGACCATTAGATTGTTAATATTAGATGTCGGTAGTAATAGATCCTACAGTTACGTTGAATAACTTGATGTAAAAAGTGCTCCAAAAAATGAATATTGTGTTCAAGGTAACCTCACATTTCGGGAAAATTTTCTATTCCTTAAAGTGGAAGCTTCAACCAGAATAGACTTCAAAAAATATGATCTAATTAATTCTTAATCACAATTATTTTGTTAGGTAATTTAGAAAGAATTATTTAGGTAATTCAGAAAATAATTTTTGAGATACGATACCATTGCTTATATCTTTATTAAAAATAATATTCTAACAAATTTATATACACTAGACGTTCAACAGCTGAAAGTTATTTAACTGCAATACTTTCTAACTGCAATTCGGTAGTTGCAACAGTTTTGCAGTTATCAGATAGAGCCAACCTTCAATACGATGTGAAACTCAATAACTGCTACTATGCGCTGTACGTTCAACGTTTGAAGAAAGCTTTGACTTCTTAAATGTGTAACCGTTTATCGAACAGTTAACAAACTAAACCTTAGTAATAAATAAGTTCTGAAAAAAATGATAGATTTGCTTTGAGTGCATTTCTAAAACATATTAAACTATGAACTTTGTTTGTGTCCCGCGCTCACACAAAATTTATCTGGCCACTTTGATGTAATGTCAAATATTTTTGTGTTTTCATTTGCACAGGACCTCGTTTTTTTGTTATTTTGGCGATAGTGAGTAAATTTATGTTATTGTAAAGTCATATTCGTAACACGAGTCAATATTCATCCAAATTCCAAAATCGTGGTACGCTGGAAAGGATATTTAAAATTCTTCAAAATGGTATACATGTTTTTAGGATAACCTCACTTTTGTGTTTGTAAATTCTGATTATTCTCGAAAACATCCAGTAAAAGATAGATTGACCGAACTTTGTGTGAGTTGTAGCCGAATTGAAAGTTTGGTAAATACAAATCGGCACATATTTTGACCGATTCATCAGATGAAAGCAGCATTGAAGGAAGAGAAATGCTCGAGAAAATGATACCAAACGTAAGTATACTCTGGCGGAGGAAAAAAAGTAGCGAGAGTTGAAAAAGATGAACTAAAAATGCTGAAAAAAAGTCTAAAAATAGAGAGTTAAGATTTTTTACGTGCCTAAACATTACAAAATGGTAAATACTAGGGGAAAATGGTATCTGAGCTGAGCTCATCAAGATGGGCTCGGAAAAGCTAGCCACTTGCCTGCACAAACTGATAGGCAGAGTCTGGGAAACTGAACAGCTACCGGAGGAGTGGAAGGAAGGGGTTATATGCCCCATCTACAAGAAAGGCGACAAGCTGGAGTGTGAGAACTTTCGAGCGATCACCATCCTTAATGCCGCCTACAAAGTGATATCCCAGATCATCTTCCGTCGTCTGTCACCATTAGTGAATGAGTTCGTGGGAAGTTATCAAGCCGGCTTCGTTGATGGCCGCTCGACAACGGACCAGATCTTTACTGTACGGCAAATCCTTCAAAAATGCCGTGAATACCAGGTCCCAACGCATCATCTGTTCGTTGATTTCAAGGCGGCATACGACAGTATAGACCGCGTAGAGCTATGGAAAATTATGGACGAGAACAGCTTCCCTGGGAAGCTTACCAGACTGATCAAAGCAACGGTGGATGGTGTGCAAAACTGTGTGAAGATTTCGGGCGACCACTCCAGTTCGTTCGAATCGCGCCGGGGACTAAGACAAGGTGATGGTCTTTCGTGCCTGTTGTTAAACATTGCGCTAGAAGGTGTCATGCGGAGAGCCGAGTGTAACAGCCGGGGTACGATTTTCAACAGTTCCAGTCAATTTATTTGTTTCGCGGATGACATGGACATTGTCGGCCGAACATTTGCAAAGGAGGCAGAACTGTACGTGTACACCCGCCTGAAACGTGAAGCAACAAAAGTTGGACTGGTGGTGAATGCGTCAAAGACAAAGTACATGCTTGTGGGCGGAACCGAGCGCGATAGGGCCCGCCTGGGAAGCAGTGTTATGATAGACGGGGATACCTTCGAGGTGGTCGAGGAATTCGTCTACCTCGGATCCTTGCTATCGGCTGATAACAATATTAGTCGTGAAATACGAAGGCGCATCATCTGTGGAAGTCGGGCCTTCTACGGGCTCCAGAAGAAACTGCGGTCAAAAAAGATTCGCCACCGCACCAAATGTGTCATGTACAAGTCGCCTCTACGATGCTGGGTCATTAGGCCGAAGACCGTTAGGCCGAAAGTCATTAGGCCGAAGGCCATTAGGCCGAATGGTCATTAGGCCGAACGGTCATTAGGCCGAATGATAAGTGGGGAGTGAGATGTGAGTAGTGCGAAGTGAGGAAGAAGTAGAACGGAAGAAGTAAGAAAAAAGAAGGAAGAAGAAAGAAGAAAGAAAGAAGAAAGAAGAAGCATGAAGGAAGAAGGAAGAAGGAAGAAGGAAGAAGAAAGAAAAAAGAAGCAAGAAGGAAGACGGAAGACGGTAGAAAGAAGGAAGAAAACAGAAGAAAGAGGGAAGAAGAAGGTAGAAGGAAAAAGGAAGAAGAAGAAAGAAGGGAGCAGGAAGAAGAAAGAAGGAAGACGGAAGAAAGAAGGAAGAAAATGGAAGAAAGAAAAAAAAGGAATAAGGAAGAATGGAGAAGGACGAAGAATAAAGGAAAAAGGAAGAATGGAAGAAGGAAAAATTAAGAAGGAAGAAGGAAGAAAGAAGAAGGAAGAAGGAAGAAGGAAGAAGGAAGAAGGAAAAAGGAAAAACGAAAAAGGAAGAAGGACGAAGGAAGAAGGGAGAAGGAAGATGGAAGAAGGAAGAAGGAAAAAGGAAGAAGGATGAGGGAAGAAAGAAAAAGTAAGAAGGAAGAATGAAAAAGGAAGAAGAAAGAGGAAGAGGAAAAAGGAAGAAGGAAGAGAAAGAGGAAGAAGGAAGAAGGAAGAAAGAAGAATGAAGAAGGAAGAAAGAAGATGGCGGAAGGAAGAAGGAAGAAGGAGGAAAGAAGAAGGAAGAATGATGAGGAAAGGAGAAAGAAGGAAGAAGGAAGAAGGCAGAAGGAAGAAAGAAGAAGGAAGAAAGAAGAAGGATGTAGGAAGAAGGAAAAAGAAAGAAGGAAGAAGGTAGAAGGAAGAAAGAAGGAAGAATAAAGAAGAATAATAAAAGAAGAAAGAAGAAAAAATAAAGAAGAAAACAGAAGGAGAAAGGAAGACGGAAGAAAGAAGGAAGAAAACGGATGAAAGAAGAAGGAAGAAAAAAGAAGGGTTAGGGATGATGAAAGAAAGAAGAAAGAAGGGTAAGGGAAGAAGACAGAAGGAAGAAATAAGAAGAAAGAAGGAAGAAAGAAAAATGCAGAAGGAAGAAGGAAGAAGGGAGAAGGAAAAATGAAGAAGGAGAAGGGAAGAAGGAAGAAGGATGAGGGGAGGAGGAAGAAGGAAGAAGAAAGAAGGAAAGAGGAAGAATGAAGAAGAAAGAAGGAAGATGCAAGGAAGGAGAACGAAGAAGAGCTAAGGCGAAGAAAGAACTTCTCATTTTTAATTTTTGCTTCTTTTTGCTTATTTGGCCTTATGGCCAGTCGGCCTAATGACCGTTCGGCCTAATGACCACTCGGCTTAATGACCTTAGGCCAAATGGCCTTCGGCCTAATGGCCTGACACCGTCCTCTACGGACATGAAACATGGACAATGCTCGAGGAGGACTTGCAAGCACTCGGAGTATTCAAGAAACGGGTGCTCAAAACCATCTTTGGCGGTGTGCAAGAAGACGGTGAAGAATGAACCACGAGCTCGCCCAGCTCTACGGCGAACCCAGTATTCAGATGGTGGCTAAAGCCGGAAGGGTACGATAGGCAGGGCATGTTGCAAGAATGCCGGACAGCAACCCCGCAAAGATGGTGTTCGCTACCGATCCGATAGGTACGAGACGGCGTGGAGCGCAGCGAGCGAGGTAGGCAGACCAGGTGCAAAACGACATGGCGAGCGTGGGGCACATTCGAGGATGGAGAGATGCGGCCTCGAACCGTGTATTGTGGCGTCATATTGTTGATTCAGTGTTATCTGTTTAGGTGTAAACTAAATAAATGAATAAATGAATGAATAGAAACCATCCAGGTTAAATGAAAAGGAATAATTTATTCATTCTAATATCCAAGAGGAACTAAAAAATTAGATCAATCCACCTAGCCGTGATGATGCCTCCATCGATGCATTATAATGCATCTTTCTATAGGGAGGATATTGAAAAAAAATCACATAAGAACAGTATAAAATAGCACTTTAGGTAAATGGGTTTCATTTTTTCATTGATTTACATTTTATTGATATAGCTCACAGTCAGAAAAATTCTGATTACATACCCTAGCGGTACAAGTGCCTTCTGGTTCATAACAAAAATTAATATTTTGGCCACAAATTTTGATCCCATAGTCCAATCTGACCATTTTCAGAAGAAAACAATGGGACACGATTCCCCGTCGAATGCAATTTGTTGCAAGCAATCAGTCAATGATTTGTTGAAATTTCGCTCTATACATTGAGTGGCAATCGTCATTGAGCCTCACAATAGATTAAATTTACTGTATAAATATGCATTGAAACTCACTTTTTGAATTAGCAGTATGACCAACGTCCTTATTTCTTTTCTTTCTTCCTTCTTCTTCTTCCTTTTTCTTTCTTTTTGATTTTTTATCATTTCTTCTTTTATCTTTTTTTCTTCCTGTGTTACATCAGAATTTGGCTGACCAATGAATTATCCAACTGAACGAGACTCGACATTTGAGATTTTGTTTAACACTGGGCAGTGCTTGTCAGCTCCACCCATAAGGCAAACTATTATGAAGCAGTAGAGCAATTCTATGTGAAATCAAAGGTCGATTTATTTTTGTATTTTTTTATTCATCTGAAATTTTGAATATACAATCTTAGTGATGAAAAAACATAATTTGCATCATTGGTTTGCCATTTTGACTCTAGCCCAACTTTTGACAAGGGCTTAAGCAAAAACACCTCGAACACTTTCAAAAAAAATTAACTTGAAAACGGCTTGTCCGATCGTTTTGATGTCTTCGGCAAAGTTTTAGGTAATCAATGGGGCTAGGGAAAAAAAACGGCGAACAAAAATTGTTCAAACATTGAAAATAAACTTAAAAATCGATTTTCTTAAAAAAGAATTTTTCAATATTTTTAATTTTTTGATATGTTATAGCAGATAATATATGTATTTTTTTTGCACTATGAGTCATAATGGAGAAATTATGGACAAGAAAGTTATAAATTTTAGTTAAAATTAGTTGGTTTTTCAAAAATGGTCGAAATATTTTTTTTTACGTTTTAATCGACCCGATTTTACGAAAGAGCCTTAAATTTCCAACGGAAAAGGTATACAGTAATTTTTTTCTGATATAAAATATTATATTTTTTTGATATTAAATTTATGCCACGTAGTGTGACTGCGTTCATAAGTTTTCCTAACATATTAGGTTTAGGACGAATCCCAAGATTAGATTTGAGAAAAACTTACTGTATTGACTGTAATGATCGATTTCTCTTAATCGATTTTATATTTGGTCAATAACTCAATTATAATTATTTCAATAGCTACAACCGAGATTGTTGATTCTGGTGCAACGTGCAACTATCCTTGATCACATCAAACCATAAAATCTTCAGAAAACTACCGCAATTCGCCACAATCATAAAAATAAAAAATCGACGAAGAGAAATCGATGAATACAGTCACGTGAGAGCGTTGACTAATTTTAAAAAATTTCATGTCAATCTTTTAACCATCCCAAGTAACATTTTTAGTTTTATAACGATCATGAAATCCATTATTTGCTCTTCATGACTTTTATAAAACCAGCATAAAACCAAAATGTTATTAGTGATCTTATGTAATTTTATACCAAGGCTGGTGTTTCACTCAATAAGTTTCTATCATACACAGTTAAAAATTCTGAAAATTGCACGCTACGGAATTATTTGGACTCATATTTTCGTGTTCAATAGCCGTTAAATTTACATCCAACTTTTTCTTGTTCGCAATATTGAATGCAAGCTCCATAGTAAAGGCCAAATGGTATATTCGGCCAAACAACTTTCGGCCTAGTGGCCTTTGGTCAATTGGCATTCGGCCGAACGGTATACGGCCAAACGGCCCTTCCACGTCTAAAACTATTAGATTACGTAATACTATTCCTACAGAAGTTCCAGGTTCTCTAAATCGTTCTGGAGTTCAGATCAATTGGTCTACTAGGTCAACTACACTCTGTACCACAATTCAACCCATTAAGCCCAAACATGTCCATAAAGCCTTTGTGTAGTATTCGCAATCCAATTTTCCCTAAACCAGGTGTTCTAAGTTCTCCAAATTGTTCTGGAGTTCAGATCAATTCCTCTAACATGTCTACTACGTTATGCACCGACGTCAACACATGTCCCTAGAAGGCTCTAGAAGGTCCCTAGAAGGTAGACCAATTGGTCCGAATTCCGGAACAGTTTGGAGGACTTAGAACACCTGGTTTTGGAATGAACTGCCGGATTCTATAGGGGACATTTACAATCATTTTTCCAACGGCGTGGTTAGAAAATCAAACGACGTGGCGTAGGGGGAAAGGATAGGCGTTAGGCTGGTACCGGAGCCGACACACTCACGGTGGCATGAGGATGGTAGAAAAGGGAGCAGGGCATCAAACAATTGCTTTACGTTGGCGCGAACAGGCTCTATGGACATGAGAGGGCTTGGTTGGTTGAGGTCGGTGTGGTACAGAACGTGGTAGACCTGGTAGAAAAATTTATTTGAACTTGTTTTGAGAACCTGGAGCTTCTGTAGGAACATTTTTTGTATTACTAGTTTGTGTTTCGCTCCTATTTCTGTACAATAGTAGCAATGTCGAACAATTTGAAAACTGAATTCAAAGGCGGGAGCCTAGACTAAACACGCGTTATCACTTCAACAGAAATTAAGTTATGTAAATATTGATTATCAAAAATTTAATGAAATTCAGAGAATTATTCTAAATCTCAAAAATCTAATAAAATAATAAAAAAAATAAACAAAAATCCTTTGAGTGTCATATTGTTTGGATTTATGAAGGAATTCTCCTATAAGAAATGCTAGTAAAAATCTAGTGTAAATTTGAAAAAAAATTGTTGAAATTCCAAAAAGATTCACAAGATGTAATGGATGATATAAATAAATGTCGTTAATTATCTTAAATCCTTAAAACTCAATCCTAATTAATTATATCGGGACTGATTTGTGATTTGGGCGTAACTTATTTTGCAAACAAACATTGTTCCATGGATTCCGGAGAATGCAATCGTTTGTATCCCAGACTAATTCCCTTATCTGGTAGAGGAAAGCTTAATCTGTCGGATCCATACCGTGTTTTTCTCATGAAATACTTGCTTTAGCAGGAATTCACCTTTCAATGTTTGTTTACAAAATAAGTTACGCCCAAATCGCAAATCGGTCCCGATATAACAGTTCTATTTGTCTTCAAAAAATCCACTGGTTGTGCAAAACATCCTTATCAAAGCGCATAGAAGACCTAAAAATGTATATCTACGATTATTTTTACATACAGCCAGTCCATCAAGAAGCATAAAGTATGATTGACAATAAAATGAACTCTCGCTGGGTTTATCTTTCTGTTTATGGAGTAGTGAAAGAGCTCTTGCATATCTCCTTTTTATTGCTGATCAAACACTTACGGTTGATATTTTTAGTGACTCATAAAAGACCAAATCAAGCCATATCAGGGATGTTAGAATCAAATCAATCTTCATTGTGATGATTGAATTAGTTGATATGATTTGTATGACCAGTATTCTTGAAAATAGTTCATTGCTGTTGTTAAATTATTCACTTAAATGCTACCGTTTTCCATTTCTTAAAATTTTAAACCAACGAATCCTCTTTCATGTGCACTAAAACCTGTCCTGCGGAAGATAACCTTACCCAAATCATGCTCATTTATTTGGTTCTGTGTGTGAACTTTGTCACCGACAACCGTAAACAATTGAAACAGATAGTGTCGCCCGTTCCCTGGCAGAGTTCTTCTTATCGTGCAGCACCTTAATGCTTAGATATTTCGCAGTCGAACAATAATGGAACCTTATCCAGTTTCCTCGTACGTGTATGGCGCACATGTGAGGCTGCTTGCACAATCCTTTCAGGAATGCGAGCCAGTGATTCCGAGTCAGAGCAGGGAAGGCGGACCGACGATGTACATCTGTTGAAGCATCCGGGGGAGAGTTTAGATTTCCTCTTGACTGTATATGTGCCATAATCAGAAAAAGTGTTCAGCACATATTAAACAGATGTGTTTTCGAGCATTTTTTTAAATCTATGAAAAATATTAGGTTTCGATAAGAATTTTTATACCTACTGCACAGAATTCTGTTTTTACACGTTTTTTTTTCGGTCGTACGTGGAGCTTCTTATTACCACCACTGAAATATCAAAATAATAAATTTCATAGAAAAATCAGATAGTTATTAATGGATGGTAATCATTTTAGATGGGCTCAAAACTGAGAAAATGTAGATCGTATAAAAACAGAATTCTGTAGGGGAAATGTTGTGGTTTTGGCCACCTTAGTGCCTAATTTGGAAAAATGGATATTTTCCAAAATATATCGATCAGATTCCACAGCGAAGAAGCGTAAGGGATTATCTCCTGTTACAGCTAATTAAACCCTTGGAAAATGCTTTATTTTTGGAGTTATGCGAGAAACTGGCCACATTAGGAACATGGAGAACACTGGCACAGTTACCCTAAACATAAAACAAAATCTGGTCAAAACTCGGTATAGCAATTTTTGTTCATTCCGGAGTTTTTCAGATTAGTACGAATTTACTTCAAAATTCGCAGCACTCGACAGGGCATAAAGTGAAGCTACTATTTTGCCTAAAATCACTTTATTGTAACTGACAATTGATTTCAAAGTTTCGCCAAGCCTGTTTAAATTTTCGTTCATTTTTATGGTGCATTCATCCAGTTGTCGTATGCGAGTGCTGCTGCTGTGGTTACGGTCGACAATTGCGGAAAACCGAAACCATACTTCGAGATGCAAATTGGTCGTTTTATCTTCCGCATGTAGAAAGAATTCCCGCACAATCGTAGATAGGTATGTCCTGGTCTAGTTGGAACATTCCGCCTGTGTTGTCGGTGAATAAGTGTCGGTCCTGCTTTCGCTTGTTTTTTGTTGAGCGAAAATAAACAAGTTTTAACGAGTTCTTTTCGGCGAATGTGTTCATCTGTCATAAGTCACCCTCTGCGTCTACCCTCAACGGATGTGGGATCTCTTTCGCAGCGCACCACACTGAGGCAACCTTTCAGAGTCCTCTGAAAAAAAAAATGAAATCGCTTGACATCATCTGTGGACGTAGTTAGAACTCAAGATGACGAATGCTGTATTTACCTTGAACTGACACATTCCTGCTGGTGTTTCCGTTTTGCAAGGTCCTGACAAGCTGCCACAATTCTGTCTGTTCTACATGATATGAGGCCACTGTGGTGAATGATGGAATGATGCAAATTAAATGCTACAAAAAAGATTAATTTGAACGGGTTTACATTCACAAGGGACTTTAATTTATGTCAAAAAGTGCACTTGATTATTGCGTGTAAGTGGTTTCTTTATTTTCCTGATTACTGTTTATTTATTCCTATTTTTATCTTCCTGGTAATATCGCATTACAATAGTGGGAATCGTATCAACAATACGTTTCCAATAAACTTTGTTCGTGGCTAGCAAGTTCTTCGCCTTCGGTGAAGGCCCACAATTGCACTTGTGCACATGGTAAACATATGCGGTACATATTTCGAGAAATTTCATTTCAGTTGGTTCGAAACGAAATTTCTCGGCATTTGAGCGTAGCGAAATCTGATTTCTTGATATCGTTTCGTTTCGTAAAATTACAAAAAATTTGTTAGAAAAAACTACAGTTGGTTGGTTGGGTAATCAGATGTAATCAGATACGAATCAGATCAGTATAATGTTGTCAAAGGGGCAAAGCCGTAGCGTGAATTCCTGGGGGCCTTGTGAAGTCATTTTTGAGCGCCCCTTTCTTATTTAATTATTTTTCACCCCCGCTTAGGCATCAAACCAGGGGCTTCATTGCGCATCTCTTTTCGATAGCTCTTTCGTATGACAGTTTGCATGGTTTGCTCGTTTCGAGTCGAGGTGCGCAATGCCACCCCAGGTTTAAGCACATGGCTATGCACAACATAATACTTAGGAAAGCCCTAATGAAAACAAAATGCAACATTTTACGTTCAAACAACAATTTGAATCTCACCTGAAAGTAAGAATAAAAAGTGCAGAAGATTGCCGATACTCCACACAACAGTCAATATTCAGCGAATCATCGAAATATACATACAGCCCCCAGGATTTAAATTCAAATTTTGTGATATTTTTTGACTATTTGCACAATATGAGCGCGGAATCGATCGTGTTGCTGCTAGTGACGCGACGGCAGCTAGTCCGAGAGAACGCGAAGTTCTCGAAGAACGCGAAGAAATCTGCCTCGCAATGCAGAAATTTAATTAATCAGTTTGCAATAGATCGTATTGGTGCTGGTCACGCCAGCCGCCAGCCGGTGCGGGACGACACGTGAAAAATAATAATGTCTAAATCAAAAACCACTAAAGTATTTAGTTTATTAAATGAAACACATTGATTTTGGGTTGGATTGATTTGAAAAGGGGATTTATTCTTGTTTTTTTTAATCTTTCGTTTATTTGGAAGGCTCATTTGCCGTGAAGCGTTACGGAGCCGAAATCAAGTCAATACATTTCTTGATTCTTATACAATATACAAAGTGTTAGTTTTGGGGAACCGAAAAACTCGCGGTTTAGTCGAGGTTGGGGAATACAATAATACAGTAGGAAAGGAAAGGATTTTAGGGTGCTTAATGCTCAAGACTCCATCACAATGTTTTGAAAATTAATGACTGTATCGCTTGTTTGTAATAGTGAGGCAATTGGTACGGAAAAGTGCAGCAGCGATAGATAAATTTTGTTTACAACTGGGGTGGGTGGAAATGGGTTGTTAAAAATATGCCAGCTGATGCATAATGTTGCCAGACTTGACGAAATGTTTATTCTATATCATAACACATGTTCACGGTGTATCAAATTTATAGATATTTATCGCTTTAAAATTTGTTATACACCACTTGGAATGTAACAGAAGCTTACATAACATATAATATTAAATATTAAATATTTATTTCTGGTATATTTGTTCAATCCGACAAACAGCAACGATTTTTTCCAATATACAAATCTGGCAACGGAAAAGAGATGATTATTTTCTTGTGTATGCACACCTTTGTTTGCGTGTTGGCTGGCGTATACGTTGTATTGTTCGGATTGCATGAAGTTGCATCGCGTAGATTTTGAACTCACCATTTCACTTATTGCGCTAGTGAATTTGAATCTTCCGCATTTTATTGCATTCACAATACGGTCGTCAAATTTGTCTCTCACTTCGATTTTTGGAAAGCAGTTTTCGACTGTTTTTGGACGCGAAGTGAATTAATTGGTAGTCAATATTGAAGAAAAATGTGAAACTCAGTTAGTGAATATGTTTTAGGAGTGATTAAATCAAGGAAACAGTAGGAAAAGATCATGTGAAAAATCAAATGCGTGTGTATGTGTTTGTTCCGAATGTTCGGAGTTAGTATTCGATCGATAAAAATACGAATGCCGGCCCAAGGAAAAAGGCAGTTTTCAGCGTTTTTCCAGCAATTTCTCAGTAATTGTTAATTTAGATAAGTGAAAAATTAATATGAAAATGTAATGAATATGCAATGATGGAGATAAGTCGGTAAATATCCCCAAAATATTGAATTTAGTTCCAAATTTTATTAGTATTAGTGCGGATTCGAATAAAATCATTGTCATTATCGAATTGATTACGGTTTATAGAGCCTTAAGTAATTACGATGCTGATGTTCACAAAGTTGACATTCCTCGCATTTTTACATCTGTAACGGGACAAACAAACTTTTTATGGGAGACAACGACGAGAGGAAGACATACGAGAGTGATTAACGGCAGACATTGAAATGTAAAACAAGAGGAAGATGGGGTACGACAGACAATGGAATGGGCAGACAATGATTACAGTTTTACATCAGCAACTTTCAAAAATTGGTGGACCAGGGGCATGTTTTTTTTCCTTGTTGGGTATTTTACTCACTACGACCATTTGTTAGATCTATTGTGATAAATGCCCCATTTGATCTGGCTTTGTCAAGTTGACGCATCATTACTATTTAGAGCAATTGCATTACCTTAACTACCAGCGTTATCCCAATGCAGTATTATGGTTCTGATGAATCGTACTACCATATTGGGACTTGTTCTCCAAACTTCTGAGGGTTCTATCAGCCCCTTATTGAAGAACTGTAATCTCTTTCTAAAAGTTGCCGAACAACGGCATAACAGATGTTCCGAGTCTTCTACATGTATGCCGCAGAAACGACATACATCATCTTGAAGTTTTCCTAACAGCTTCAAGTGATATCGGCTTGGGCAATGGCCTGTTATAAGGCCTGTGTATGTGTTAAGATCTTTTTTTGAAAGATCTAAAATTTTGCGAGTGATAAATACGTTTGGTGTGATAAAACGTTTAGACTGCCTCACAATCAATGTGTTTTTCCAAATGTCCTCTATTTTAGAATGTTCCCAAGATTTGAGTTCCATTGGAAGTGAACACGCAGATACACCACAAAATGGTTCGGGACCTATGAATTGTCGAGATGAACCAAGTCTGGCCAGCATATCAGCTTGTTCATTGCCTTCAATGCCACAATGACCAGGAACCCAATACAGGTTCACTTTGTTACGACTACCCAAGATTTGGAGTGACTGAACACATTCCCAAACGAGTTTAGATCTACATATTGCTGATTTCAAAGCATTCAATGCTGCTTGACTGTCAGACATTATGCAAATATTTGAATGCCTATAATTTCTGCGTAAGCATAAATTAGAGCATTCAAGAATAGCCTGAACTTTAGCTTGGAAAACAGTTGGCCATTTGCCCATGGGAATCGAAATATTTATCCCCGGGCCAGTCACGCCTGCCCCAACTTGATTGTTCAGCTTTGAACCATCGGTGTAAAATACAATTGATCCTGAGCGAAGATTTGGTCCACCGTTTGCCCATGTATTTCGCTCAAGATTAATTACATCAAAACAACGACAAAAGTTGTATTTTCTCCTCATCCAGTCATCATTGTTTGTGTTAAGTGAGTTGATATTTATTTTGTTTAGAATACTAAGATGTCCTTTTTGGTCACCTTCGAAGAGGTTTGAACAGGGACATGTACTCGATATCAAGGCCCGACAATACTTCCCTAATAGGCTTTGGTTGTTTTCCTCGGACTCGGAGATGTTCAGTTTGCGCAGATCTGGGGCTACGATGCTCCTCGCACGCCCACACGACATGATCGATGTGCTGATAATCATCGCCGCAAACACAGAGATTTCCTTCCTAGAGCCCTACTCTGAAAAGATGTACATTTAAAGTGTAGTGATTGGACACGAGACGATACATGGTTCGAATGAAGTGTCGTCCCATATGCAATTTTTTTAACCATGGACGCTTTGACACCTGCGGGCGAATTGAATACAACCATTTACCCAACTCCCCATTTGTCCATTTCTGTTGCCAGCTGTTCAAGGTTTCCTGACGAACTAATGTGAAAAATTCATCAAAGGTGATTTTCCTATCGTAAATATCACCTTCCATAGGGCCCACCTTAGCCAAAGAGTCCGCTTTCTCATTTCCCGGAATCGAGCAATGAGAAGGGACCCAAGCCATGGTGATTGTGTAAGACCACAGCGGTACTGAATCAGTTGAAGCTTCAGCATGTGTGTTTTAGCCGCGGACTGGAAGCAGAAACTACCGTATTCGAGAACCGACAAAATGGTTGTTCGATACAACGTCATAAGATCTTCGGGATGCGCTCCCCACCATGTTCCGGTTATTGATCGCATGAAGTTGATCCGTTTCTGGCATTTTTGTGTCAGATACGCAATGTGCTTTCCGAAGGTGCATTTCGAGTCGAGCCAGACCCCCAAGTATTTAAAAGACATGCTATGAGTGATTGTCTTACCCATCAGTTGGATCGGGAGCTTTGCCGGCTTATGTTTTTTTGAAAAGACAACCATCTCAGTTTTCTCCGGAGAGAATTCGATACCCAGCTTCGTACCCCAACTATACAAATTGTCCAAAGTATCTTGCAATGGACCTTGCAGATAAATTGCGGTTGGCCACGACACGGATACAACGCAGTCATCCGCAAGCTGTCTTAACGAGTAATTCGGCATGAGACATTCATCAACATGAGCCCTAGGGGAGACTGAGCCCATTGGTCTTTTTTAGCGAAAGTAAGCTGAATTTCTGCAGCAAGCAACGCAAGACAGTCGTTCGTTCCCTTGCCCCTGCGGAAACCAAATTGTGTATCAGACAAAAAACTATTCGATTCAACCCATTTGTCTAGCCGGAAGAGAATCATCTTCTCCAACAACATCCGAAGACAGGACAGCATCGCGATGGGGCGATACGAATTATAATCCGACGCGTGTTTTCCGGTCTTCTGGATCGCTATCACCCTCACTTGCCTCCAATCATCCGGAACAATGTTGCACTCCAGTAACTGGTTGAACAGGCTCAATAAGCGCCTCTTCGCGACGTCTGGGAGGTTTTTAAGCAAATTGAACCTGATTCTATGCATCTCTTGAGCGGAATTGTTACATGAAAAAAGAGCAAGCGAGAATTCAATCATCGAAAAGGGACGATCCATGTCATCCCTGTCAGCAAAAGCATCACGTAGCTCTTGTTTCACCGGCACCGAATCCGGACAAATTTTCTTTGCGAAGTCAAGTATCCACTGCGACGAGCTTTCACGATCTTCATTACGGACCACGCGTTGCGCATACTTCTCCCAACAGTCCACAGAGTTTTTTATTGAAGTCTCGCGCGATAAACCTTCAACAAAAGTGCGCCAATATCCACGTTTATTCACTTTGACCAGTTTCTTGATCTGGATCTTGAACCCGATGTACCGTTTGTGAAGAACGATCGAACTGTGTTTCCGAAATTCTTTGAACGCGGCGGATTTCTTGCGATAAAGTTGTGTACACTTGACATCCCATCATGGACTGGGTGGTTTCCTACGAACCGAAGCTCCTAGCACTGACCAGCTTTGTCCCTGAAGAGCACTGTCATTGACATATTAAAGTCGTCGCAGAGGTCGTATATCATTGTTGAACGGTTGTCGTCGTACAGTTCCCCCCAGCCTGTTCCGTGGGAGTTAAAATCTCCCAAGAGCAACCGTGGCTCGGTGCTGTCTTGCACGCCCCCTCCTCATGCTTCTCTCCGCATGATGCATAGCGAGGTTTATTGTAGCAGTACTGAGCGGTGTTGCCCAGCTGCTTGCAATCAACACAATTCATCACCTTCGGTACATACAGCCGAAGAGGTAAACGAAGTTTGCCAATCCCTACGTAGTCAGGCATTTAGGACCCGGAACAGGTGACGCAGATAGAGTCAGACGGGGAATAAATCCGCTTCTCACCCTCCTGCGACACCGAATACATTTGTTTGCAATCCAGTATCGCAACATGAGGCAAAGAAACGTTCTTGAAACGACCGAAACCATGTTTCAAATCGTCGCATGTCATACTTTTCTCCGTCACCACCCCCGCGATCTCACACACTGCTGACGGTAAATAGACCTTATATTCGAGAGTGAAAAGCTCGCGGGTGGTAATCTCGTTGGCCTGTTTGCGATCACTGACCGTGACGCAAAACTTACTGGACCCAATCATGTCAATCGTCGTGACGGACGAAAATCGCTTTTCCATATCTTTGCTGATCTGGCTGATATTCAAGCGTTTGCCTTTGGGTCGAAAGGAAACAACGTACGTCCCACTTGAGTCGGGAGATTAGACCTTGATACGCGGGCTTGTAGATGAATTTTTAGCGTTGCTGGTGTCCATTTCGTTTTGGTTTGGAACACCCGAATGCAAAGAAACATCTGACATGGAATACGAAGTACCCCTGCCAACTTCGACTTCGCGCATTGCGGACACGAAATGCGCCGCTGCACAATCTATTTTTAAACTATACAATCATCACAAGGACAGAAAAAAACACACAAACACACAAAAATTAATTAGAGGGGGTGACGAGTTAAAGGAAAAAAAACTATTTCAATAAGATGGTGAAGAGAGGGGAACAATGAGAGGGAGCTCAAGTAAATACTTGCGTTCATACTTCTGTGTTGCCGGCTAACGGTTCTGGCAGCACACACTGGCTGGATGGACACTTGCCGGTGGTGCGGTCGAAGCGAACCACGCTGTTGTTGGTGTTCTCGCCGTAGACAACACTGCAACTGGGTGGATGGATGGCGGCAGGACGCACGATGGATGATGACTGTCAGCATGGGGCGATGATGCCTGCGCCCGCGATGGACGCCGAAGAAACTGAAAAAAATTACGTTGTCTTGCAAAAGCAACGAAATGGCTACTTAACTGCTTCAGCTAAGCACCACTCCCACTCAAGCACTATGCTTCAAAACGCTTTCGAAAAAAAAACCTCTACATGTACTTCAGGAAAAAAAACATGAATTTCCTTTTCAACTAACCAACGATTCATTTTCCGTTGCGCTCACGGAGATGTAGAGTATCTTGTAACAATGAGTGTGAAACCAGTTTTCCTCTCCTTATGATGATGATGATGATGGTCCCGCCACATACCCCTACAAAGGTTTGAGCTAGACGATTTATCTTTAAGATATTTAATTGTGATCAATTTAATCAGATTTTGCAAAACAATAAACGATCCGATTATTTTCACAGATATAAACAACAATACAAATTATCATCGCTTTCCAGCAAAAAATATAAATAAGTAAAAAGAACCGTTGAGTTCTACTGCAAATGTTCGCAAGCATCATCAGTGATACAGCGAGTCCGATACAAATACAAAACTTGTGATACCTCTCGCATGATGCCAAAAGTTTCGTCAGGAAGCGCGTACTCAAACCATTCTCGCTAGTACCAATCAATTTACTGTACAAAGCTCGACAACATTCAAAACTTGTGTTACCTCTCCGTAGATACCAAAAGTTTCGAGAAAATCGCGTTCTATCTGAGAGCTCCCTACTTTTCTGTAGTATCTTTCAAACAGTTTCAAATATTTCAAATTGTAGTGATAAATACAAAAGTCATTTATACCTGTATTACGCGCGCGATTCTCAAACTTTCGTAGACTACACATAAAGAATAAAAGTTAAAACACATCAACAAATAAAATACCATCATCATCATCGAGGCGAACAATATAGTCTATAAGCGCCCTAATGAAATAACAAATCATTTACATTCGTCCAAACAAAAATATCCGTTATCACAAACTTCGTCAAGATACACAATTAGTCAATAATAAAAACTTAAATAAATAGCTGTTTAAAAAACAGCTTTCACGTGTGAAATGCAAAGTCTCTTGAACTGTGATAGTGTACTTGCTCGCTTGATGTGTGCAGGCATCGAATTGAAAACATTTATTCCTTTATAAAACAATGAATTTTGTGAAGCACCATGCAAAAAATAAGGTGTTCTTATTTCTTCCGCGTTTCTAGTATTATATCCATGAATGTCACTTCCTCTTTCAATTCGATTACACAAATATCGTGGCAGCAATCTATTTATTATTTTAAAAATGAACACCATAGTCAAATAAACAATTCTCTGCTTCACTGATAACAATTGTAAAGCGTCCAACAAAAAGGAGGATGAAGTGAATCTATTACATCTCAAAATCAAACGCATTACTTTATTCTGTTCAAACTGTAACCTCGATATTTGTGTTTCATTAGCTAGAAATAAAATGGAAGCACAAAAGTCCAAGTGAGGAGAGATGATTGACTTGTACAACTGTATTTTACTCGCAACAGTTAATTCGTTTTTAATCGACATAAAATTCCATACTTCTTGGCTATTTTCTTGATGACATTGTTGATATGAGAATCAAATTTCAATTTATCATCAATAATCACGCCAAGATATTTAATTTCCCGAACGCGATCAAGTGTTTCATCATCAATTTAAACGGAAACATTACCAATGACTCAATTTCGCGAAATTACCATGTATTTAGTTTTGCTTACATTCAATTTCAACTGTTTGTACTTCAACCATCTACTTAAAGAACGCAAATCTGTGTTCAAGCGTGAAACTGCATCTTCGATAGTTCTAGCTGCAATGAATAATACGGTGTCATCCGCGAATAGATTAATATTACAAAATCGTAAAACCCGTCCCATGTCATTAATATACATAATAAATAAAACGGGCCCTAATACACTTCCTTGTGGAACACCAAGATTATTTTCCATAGGATTTGAAACACAATCATTAAAAGCAGTCTTTTGAGTTCTGTCAGACAAATAGCTTCTAAACCATTCATATGCAGAGCCCGAAATTCCAAAGCGCTTTTTTTTTCCAACAATAAGGGCCAAGAAATTGTCTCAAATGCGCGTTTAAGATCCAAAAATATAGCATTGATAGTATCTTTACGCTCCATGTTCTCTTTCCATTTGGCTAACACCAAGTTCAATGCGGTTTCACAAGAATGTCCTTCTCGATATCCCGATTGTTCTTGTATTAGCAAGTTATTACTATTCAAATATGTAACTAACTGGCCTTTGACAACAAGTTCTAATATTTTTTCTAATGTGTGCAACATGTTGATGGGACGAAACTCTTCGGCTTTAATCGTTCCAGCAACTTTTTGAATAGGAATCACAAGAGATTCCTTCCATACCTGCGGCACGTGCCCGGTTCTCAGTGATTCATTTATGAGGTCCAGCAGTTTGTGTCCAATGACATGAAAACAATCTTGTATAACTCTAGCGTTAACGTTATCAACTCCAGCCGTTTTACCTAATGAAAAGCATATGTTTTTAAGTTCATCAATTGTAATTGGGCGAAAACACTCGAACCTACATCTACTATTAACCGGCTGTTTAATTTCATCGGGTTCATCAACCAAATCAATAGATTGATTGATTGATAAAACACTATCGATGAAATATCTATTGAAATTACAAGCAATTGTTTGTTCCGACTGTTCTATTGTGCCATTGAAAGTTATGGACCACGGCTTGGAACAATTGGGTTTTAACAAAGATTTTAAAATTTTCCATAACTCCCTGCTGTTATTCTGATGCTGATCAATTTTCCTCTGAATATATTCACAACGTGTTGTTTTCAACGATTGTGAATATGTGTTCCTCGCGATCTTGTACCTATTCCAATTATTATGACTACGTCTTCGCAAAAATCTCTTGTACAATTTATCTCTTTTGCGTTTGAGACGCAATAGGTCTAAATTGTACCAGCTGTTCGAGTTATTCAAAGATACAAATTTTTCTTCAATTAACTTATTGGTACTCGATTTCAGAACGTTCGTTAGAACAGCTGCTTTCTGATCTAAGTTCCCGGAAATAACTTGAAAATCCTCGTTTCTCGCAACAAGATTCGAAACAGCTTGTTTCGAATATTTCCTCCAACACTTTAATTTAACAAAATCATCAAGTCTATTAATAGTTTCTACATTTATCACTAAAGTTTCATGATCGGTTACTTTCAAACAAGTATCTGTAACTGAGTTTACAGAGTCAACATTAGAATAAACATGATCAATTACCATTACCATTACCATTCTTCATGCCACGTACAACTGTAATGCCCAAGAACCAATTTCCTTCACAAGCCTCGTTCAATTGAAGCATGAAGTGAACCGATTCTTTGACATAAATAGCAACTCCGCCAGTGTGTCTTGAATGTGATAAACAAGCAGCGACTTTATATCCTGGAATGCTGTACTGATCGAATGCTTCATACTCTACAATATGTGTTTCTGCTAATAATACCAAAAATGGACGTTTTTCTTCTACAATCGTACGTAGAGCTACGTAGTTTGTAGACAAACCAGCAATATTCAAATACAAAACATCTAATTGGTGCACATTACTACTGGAACTTGGTTGCTATTCATTGAAATGCAAGCCGCTTTTCTTTTGATCAAACAATTTCTTGTAGATCTTACACTCAGTACTAAATGCTGGATGATTGACGTCCAACTTCATATTAAGCTCCCGGTTCATTTTTAAACAATTAACGCATTTCAATACAGTTGACGTGCACTCAGAAGTTTTGTGACTTTCGCTGCACTTAGAGCACGCAATGTGGTTTTTACATTCTGTACTCATGTGCCCGAATTCTCCACATTGGAAGCATCTCAAAACATTAATCGCGGGTTTAACAAGGCACCGATCAAACCTTACATTTACTTTTCTCGCGGTCAACAAACAACTATATGTATCCTTATCTACTTCAATCACGGCATTGAACTGCTTGTATTTGAAGCGAGGATTTTCGTAATTATTAATTACTTTCACATCATTAATAGCGATGTCTTCATTATGACTTTTGAGAAAGTCAATGAAGTCATCGGAGGAATATTTATCGCTCATACCCAACACTTTTAATCTTGGCACCGATGTTGGGACAACAGCAGTATTGTTTTCACCCAATTCGTTTTGCATGCCATTTTTCACTTCATCTATATTATAACCAGTTGCACACTCAACAATAATGGAGCCATCTTTCCCGTTCCTAAAGTTACTATACTTGTGTACCTTTGGATCTAAGGTGTTATTCAAAAACTTTCGAGTATCATCACTACTCTGATCTGATCTGATCGGTTTAACCACAATGACAGGACGAGTCTTACGATCTTTTGGCTTCACAATTTCAGGCACTTTACTAGTAATTTTTTTATTTCTTTTTCTGACAACCGTAACGAATGGAGCAACGTCATCAAAAACATCGTCATTTGAATTAACTACAATTTCATCCTTATTACTAATTTTCCGTTTTTTACGCGCACTAGAAGATGATTCCGATTGAACCAATCTTGACGAGTCCTGCGTTTTTTTCATTGCAGCTATTTTACCTTTATCCGCATTAAATTGAAAAAATGAACTAGTCATAGATTCCATTTTACTATTAACCAATAATTCAAGTCCTTTTATTGAAGCATTTACATTTTGGACAATTTCATCCATCCCGTTCTTTAACGCGATACCAATCTGAGCAGTAAGTTGATTTCGAATGTCAATGATAGATTCAGATAGAGAAGAAATATTCTTCATACCTTCTTCCATCATTTTGGCATCCAGAAGCAACTTACTCTGCTCGCCGCAATGCAGGCTGGACAGGCATTCGTCACACTTGAAAAACACATTAACGTTCTCCGTGATCAATCTTGCTGCTGCTTTGTTATCCACCGAGCTACAGTGCGCATGGCAATATCGCTCGCATTGGAAGCAGAGCAAGGGAAACGCGCTGATCGCTATCCCCACTTTGCATTTGTAGCACTCCATTGCTTATGCCTTTACACAGCAGTGGACGCGCTGCATGCAAATACACACAGAGAGACGATCGAAAAACAATAAAAAAAATCAACCACAGCTGGCCCACGAATTAGCCTGTTCGGCTTTCGTTTATTGCCGCTGTGGCGAGAAATAAAACACAAATTAAACAGTAACAAGTTATGGAGATGATTTATCTCCTACTTATCCAGATATTATCCACTTATGGGCACACGTTAAAACAACTTTTCCCGCGGCACTTCACCAATTTCACACGAAATTAATACTAATTAACACAGCACGGCAAAAACAAACTACAATGTACGCCATCACCACCGTTATCCTAAGTTGACTGAAAGGACGTGACCGGCGTCGTTCTTCTTCTTCTTCTTCTTATTGACATTACATCCCCACACTGGGACAGAGCCGCCTCGCAGCTTAGTGTTCATTAAGCACTTCCACAGTTATTAACTGCGAGGTTTCTTAGCCAGGTTACCATTTTTGCATTCGTAATATCATGAGGCTAACACGATGATACTTTTGTGCCCAGGGAAGTCGAGACAATTTCCAATCCGAAAATTGCCTAGACCGGCACCGGGATCGAACCCAGCCACCCTCAGCATGGTTTGCTTTGTAGCCGCGCGTCTTACCGCACAGCTAAGGAGGGCCCCACCGGCATCGTTATTGATCTTGAATTTGAAGCTCCGAAGCAAGTACCATAAGAATATTTTTTTTATCCCAAGAAGATTATTCAATTGGTAAACTGTGCATATTTGTTGTTTTTTGGCCAATCATGATTAGCAACTACAATGTGTACAGTTAATCAAGCAAAGCTAAGCTTAGCTATTGTTTGACTATTTGCACAATATGTAAGAAAAATTGCAGATTTGTGGACATTAAATTTTCTAGATCTTTGCATGGAATTTGTAAAAACAACAGATTGAAAATCGGACTGAAAAAAATTGTTTTTTACTCATGATCATTCGCGTAAGTACAGGAGGGCTAGGGGGATCCCATCCTAGAATCTAGCTAGCTCCCCTTAGAAAATATGCTACTTTGCATAATAATTGCATATATCTAGCTCTCTTGTTATATATGGAGGTAAATGCAGAGAATGATTTGTCTATATTATCCTTCCCTTCGAAACACTATAGCAAGTTGCATCTATTTGATCAAGTTTTGGCACTTCGAGTAGAGCTTCGAGCAATTGTTATATTTTGCTATAGAAATGCGAAACACGATGCATATGGCATCAATGACAGATATTATTGTATTTTATTTCTGAATTTCTAAAACTTTAATTAAATAAAGAAAATTCAAGTCTAATACTGAATATATATATATACAATTGTTAACTATATCGAGCAGATGATCTTTAGAATTTGTTTTGTTATTCTAAGCTCCTTTATCGCCGCTCCAACATAAATATTAAAAAGGTCTCAGTAGGCTCTCGAAGTTAGGTGACAACTTGTGCAAATTTTCTCAGACAATTTATTTGATAATACCTAAGTGTTAATTTTTTTTCCTTTACGTTAATTTGTTGCTAAGTTTGTTAACTCAATTGATAATTATGTACGTGTAAGTTGAATTATAATGTAGAATTGAGTATTTTTTAAATCACCCTAGAATATATTCTAACAGGAAAGTAAGGTTAGTTCGTTGTTTTCAGATCACCGCTTGAAAGCTCATAGGAATTGTTCAGCTAGGCTACTGAATTGTAAGCCGAAGAAAAGAGTTTAACTATCAAGGTATTCAGGTACGAAGCAAATCAATAATGCATTCAAAAATCAGTGTTGAGCTTTCATTCCATTTGCGACGAACGCAACACCTATGCTTTTCTGAACCTATCAAGGTGTTTGGGAATCTTCCGAGATTTCTAGATTTGTTATGTCAGGCTGAGCGTCGATGAACATCATTTAAATTTTTTAACAAACAACATACATGAGTTGGGTCGAGCGAAAATGATAAACTTGTTGTGTTATGACTGTAAGTATAGAAAAGTAAAAAAAGTTAGCCCAAGTTAGCCCCCTTAGAATTTCCCATTAGTTACGGTAATGCTCATGATTGCTTTCGGCTCATACTGTCAGATGTTTCTTGCACTGTATGAAAAAAGTTTATTCAGGATTGACATAAATGAACAATAGTTTGCAATTCGCCTGGCACTGTGTGGCTTCCTTCAAGAATCATGCAGGGTTGGGGAAAGATTATAAAACACATTATTATGCACAATGCAGAAAGTCGGAAGTATTTGCTGCCTAAGTAATATTTTAAGTTAAAAATGCACTTCAAGAGTGTTTAAATCTTGCAAGAATAAAACTTCTTCAGTGTCTCGTACTTGACTTGACTTCGAAGTCGTTTCAAGTACGAGACAGTGAAGATGACCTTACTGTTGAGGTCGAAATATGTATCTGTCAAGGTACAATTAAGTGGTGGAATTAAATGGGATTGTACAAACTCGTCTTATGACAAGTGAAGACATTCCACTAAAAAGCTCTAAATAATTTCTTAATATATTAACCTTTCATTCAGCTGACGTGCCACCTATACGTGAATGTAGAGACTGTTCAAGCTTTTGAACATAAAACACTTAAAAATTTAAAGCGAGTACCACTTAGGATCTCATTTAAATTTTCTGGGCATCTGCAGCTACCTTACTCGTTGCCGCTACTAGAATACATTTCGGATTTTGTTTTCCGCAAATTCGCGAAATTTGTACAATAGGCCAGTCGCAGGGAGAAACCCGGTAGGGAAGATCAGATTGGATGAGAATTCAATTGTTTCCAGCAAAGACGATATTGAGGCTTTTTTAGCAGGATCGGTCGGTCAAAACGATTTGAATATTATATTCGAACGATTTCCAGTTGATCCGCCGAAGTATACAGTCATAGTGCGAGTAAAATCTTAAAATTCAATAGAAAGTTAAAACGTGCTTCATAGTGCAGTTATAAAAGTCTAGTGAAGCAGTGTAGAATATCTCTCCTTCCTCCATATTGATTCCTAAAAGGCTCGTGTGATCAAAAGCCATTATGTCAAGCATATCCCACTGTTCTACGTGGGTGTGTCCGTGGGGCGATCACACACGGCTCTGAAGAGTGCAACACGTGACTTCAAGATGCGAGATTGCATGGCACGTGGTTACCGTTTTTCCGCCAGGACATCCCCCCACCATCCTTTTTGAGGGCAAGTGGAGCTATTCCGAACCACTGTGCAACCGTTATCAATTCCCCGCAGAGGCGGACTCCCACCACCCACTCCAAGGGCGAGTGAAAGTTGTTTTGAGCTACTGTGAGACGGAGACGAGACGGAGCATAGCACTTCCTCGATCCACCGACTGACGTGAGCAGCGACCCGCATAACAACACCTAGGGGAAACCGTTTGAACTAGCGGCGGTGTAACATCGCCGAGTGCATGCGTTGGTTGCAGCAGTGCAGCATTTAAAACTACTAACAGCAATCATTCGATTGTTCGATTCTTGCGAGAATTTTTCGCCACATTACTAAGCACATTTTCATGGTGACTGTCTAAAATTGGATGGCCGCGTTCTTGAACTCTGTTGCGGCAGTCGGCAGGTAGATGCCAAAGAAAATTATACTCAAGGATACGCCTTTCTGAATATTAAGCACAATCAAGGAATTAAATTTCATTTTTTTCATTATAAAATAGTTACATACGCTACCGCAGCGATTGAATTCACTACAGCAACCACCATTTTCTGTTCATGTAAAGCATATTCGTCACATATCCAGTGTCCTCCTTTTAAAATATTGATCCAGAAAAGGACAGGTTTATGCGCCTTGATGCACATCCGCTGACGATTGTTGCGGATGGCAATGCTTCACCACGATTTGCTGTACTGCTGTGCACTTGTGTACTGCTGATGTAGGTCACGCGATGATGATTGTGCAGCAACACGCCGACGAGCACCACGAATATCGATGCTGGAACCACAACCCGCTGGTCGCAACAGACTCCGACGACTGCCACTGATGCCAATGCAGGGACCGCTCTCTATGGAATCTCGAACAAAAGGGCTCGCGCACGCAGGAAAGCTGTTCTCTTGTATTCAATATAGTGTGCCCTATGCCCAGCCCCTTGGCTATATTTATGTGCTTATGAACTTACTTTGTTAGATACTAGAAATCAGTTTTCCCAGTGTTCATTGAGCACTTCCACAATTATTAACTGCGAGGTTTCTAAGCCAAGTTACCTTTTTTGCTTTCGTATATCATGAGGCTATCACGATGATTCTTTTATGCCCAGGTAAGTTAAGAAAATTTCCAACCCGAAAATTTTCTAGATCGAAAAACGGCTAAGGAAGGCCCCGAATCAACATTGACATTTTAAATCTCGTTTCGTTTCGTTAGGAAAAAGTGTGTTGTCGCATACCCTTAGCGCATGGTGTTCGGATATCACTGGTTATATGTATTACTGTCTAACTTTTCGCGTGATTTAGATGACAATATTTGTCAGATAGACTCTTCAAAAAATTCCATCCTTCTTTGCCAACTCGTCGTACTTCAACATCAACCAGCTTTATAAAATGTATCATCGTGCATTTTACTTACATTTTTGATTTCCCAGCCAAATCCACTAAGCTATTCAAAGCTTTGCATCAACTTAAAATGAATTATGTGCGCCACAATCACCCATGCAGCTGCAACCAGCACCTGTCATCGGTGCAAGACAATCCACGTCTATCACACTGCTGGCATCACCACCCATTCTCGAAAAACTGGGACACAAAACAGTTGGTCAACCGAAATCCATGTTCATTTGCGTATATTCTGCACTGCTCGCTGGTTGCGGTTGCACCGAGTTAGTAGTTTTCGAATATTTACTACTCACCATCTCCGACCACACTTCATCCGAACCGCGGTTGCCGGTCCACATTCCCAACTGGCCGCCGAGTACTGGTTCAACTGAGAAATTTATGACCTGTGCCAGTTTCCGGTTATCATTAAAATTTTACTAATTTCAATAACCACAATTAAATGCTCGAATAGGTTGTGTTTCGGTTCGGTTTCGAAACCGGGAAGCCCTCCCCGTTGCTGTTGCAGGATTCGCGACGTAGACTTTCGTAGACGAAGCGGAAAAATGGCAGCACTCAAATATTGATGCACCACCATGCTGTCGCACGCGTCCGAATCGTCGTCAGGTTTTGGACATTCGTTCGCGCTTGACTTTTCATTAAAGTTTGAGTAATGCAAATCAATTTGTCACCGGGATTGCGGGCCAGAGCTTCCGTAGGTTGGCCGTGCGAAGCTTCGCAATGCGAATCAATATTTAAATTTCTGCCGTCGTCGTCGAATGTTTCTCTTGTTGTTCGGTGGAACGCGTCCAAAATGCACGTTTTCAATCGAATTCCTCATTTAAGTCAGATTTGTCGGCTCGTTTGGATTCAGGACCTCGTCGGGAAAAAAAGTGACATAGTTTTCAACTGCAGTCGTTGTCCGCTGTCTGATGCGATCTGCACTTATTTTAGTGGAGGTTGAGAAAAGAACATAAATTACTTTCAGTTCAATTAAACAAGTGCTATACAAAATTTGGATGCAGAGTGATCAGTTGTACGTCGATTCCAAAAAAGCCTATTCGTATTTTACATTTTTTTTCTTTGCTGATTCCTGACACTGACATGCGTTGTTTATTAACCAAAATTGTTCAATATGAGGTTTTAAAAATCAATAGAACTTGCATCAGAAAATCGCTACTAGAATTGGATTCAAAACCTGCCTGTTATAGGCTGGGATAAAATCATTTAGACTTCCCCTATTATTTATGTTTTACTGAACCAAATATTCGAACATAAAAAAAACACAAAAGTTTGCCCAAAACAGACGTCCTTCAACAATGAAATCAAACTCTATAACAATTTGTCCTCAAATGTAAGTTTTGTTCCACACCTTAGATGGATTAGTTCATTTTTATATTTTTTTTCTCTCTGTTTGACAAACTGTTTTCAACTCTTGCTATGGTTTAATTTTCCACGTGTCACTCGTTCCGTAGCACTACGCGACGAACATTCCGAAATTTTTCGGAATCTGCAGAAGGCAGCACCAATATCCGTGCAGCTCAGCAGCAGAACGATTCGATGTCTCATCACAATTCCGCCGGGACGCTCGCAGTTCCTACCCACATACAGGCAGTCAGCACGTGTGCGCATATTTTGCCTCCTGTCAGCCGACGACTCTCTTCCAGATACGTGGGTATGACTGGTGCGATCACGTACGGGTGTGTTAAATTTTTCAACATCCAAAAACAAGCGTTTCAAACAAACGAAAAAAAAAACAGGCAGCAACTTTTGTGTCTCGTAGTCACAAAAGGGGATGACCGAACAAATAAACAATCTGTCGTACGTGAACAAAGTGTAACTGTTAATTTGCATGAAATTCATGCCATCTATCACAACTCTTTGTTCTTTTGGTATCGGAAATATGAGTTCATTCGATCCGGAGCTGAATTTTTATTCTACACAATTCTTCCGATCGAAGTTGATGCCAGTTCAGTCTTGTTTAAGAATGAAGAATGGAAAATAAAGGAAGAATAATAAAGAATAAAGAACAGTAATGAAAAATGAAGAATAAACAATGATAAATGAAATGAAGAATGAAGAACGAAGAATGAAGAAAGAAGAATGAAGAATGAAGAATGATGAATAAAGAATGAAAATTATTGCATAGGTTCAGACAGACCATTTTCGAAAAATGTTTTTTTTTACAGAGTTGAAAACATTGACTATTTTCGAAATCTTCATGCAGTTATGTATTCATTTTTTGAGAAATTTTGATTTTTGTACATTATATCTCGCGTGATTTTTGAAAACGTCGTATGTCCAAATTAGAGACTCTCTTTCTTTACGCTCTCTTTCACTAATATCTAAGCTAGTTTTGCATTTACTGCAATATTTCCACCTCAACACGCTAGATAAAGCAATTTTCTTCAGATATCTGTTAAAAAATCCGATGTAAATGTTAGTATGGCTTCGTAATAATCGAAAGAGAAAGTAAACAAAGAAAGCCTCTCTTTTGGACTTACAACGTTTTCAAAAATCATGCGAGATATAATCAGCTTATCTTCGCAGCCTTTGATTTTTTGAAAAAACGTTTTTTACGTCAGTTCTTGGAAAACCTCGATAGCTAAAAGATATAATTGATAATTTAAGTTCATCTTCAAAGTAGGTAATTATTTACAAAGAAAATTCTTATTGATAAAAAAGAAAAAAACAGTTTTATTGGGGCTGAATTATTGATGTTTTAGTGAAGCAAAGTATTAAGAAAAACTAAACTTTTTATTTACAATATATCAAAACCAACATTGATAGGGTAAAAGTTCCGATAGTTGTGGGTGCTCCTATAGTTGCGGTAGTGTAGTTTTTAGGGAATATACATATCAAACGCACTTACCTACTTATGGATCCTGTACACCTCCGGTGGTGCAAAGGGTCGACTTGAAAGATCTCCATCTTGAGCGTTGCCCGGCTATTGCTTTAACCTGTTGCCAGGTTAGATTTCGGTCGACTTCTTTTATTTCTTTATTGAGGCTCGCCGCCATGAGCCTCTGGGTCTGCCTCTGCTGCGATGTCCCGCTGGGTTCCAGTCTAATGCTTGTTTACAGATTTCGTTTCCGCCCCTACGTAGAGTGTGGCCGACCCAGCCCCACTTCCGATCCCGAATTTCTGTTGCTATCGGCCTCTGGTGACAACGACGATGGAGCTCGTTGTTTGAGATACAGTTGTGAGGCCACCAGGCCCGAATTATATACCGCAGGCATCTGTTGATGAACACCTGCAGCCGTTGAGTGTTCTCCACTGATACACACCATGTTTCGCTAGCGTATAACAGCACAGATTTCACGTTAGAGTTGAAAATTCGTATTTTGGTGCGTTCACTTATCTTCCTGTTTTTTTCCAGATATTTCTTAAACTCGCAAAGGCAGCCCTTGCTTTCTTGATCCGTGCGCCTATGTCGATCTTGGTACCGCCGTCTGACGCCATTTGGCTACCAAGATAATGGAAGCTTTTAACATTCTCCACGGGGCAGTCGGGCAACCACTGTGAAACTGGAAGGAGTCACCGTGTTTATATCCAACGATTTGGTTTTGTTGACGTTGATGACTAAACCTGCCGAGGAGGAGCGCTCGGCAAGGTCGTTGAGCTTACTCTGCATAACAGAGCGCCGTTTCGCGAGGAGTGCAACGTCATCCGCTAATTCGAAGTCCTTTAGGTGCTCCATGGTTATAGGCTGCCAGAACAGCCCGCGGTTTGGTTCACGATCAATCGCATCTACCAGAATCTCATCGATTACGATGAGGAACAGTAACGGTGATAGAATACATCCTTGTCTCACACCAGCTACGACCTGGATAGGGTCGGACAGGACCCCATTGTGCAGCACTCTACACGAAAAGGCCTCATACTGTGCTTCGATGAGGCCGATGATTTTCTCAGGAACCCCCTTGCGTCTCAGGACGCCCTACATATTCTCGTGATTGAGACGGTCGAAAGCTTTTTCGTAGTCAATGAATACCAAGTAAAGGGACTCTTGGAATTCGTTGACCTGCTCCAAAATGATGCGGAGCGTGACAATATGGTCCACACAGGATCTTCCGGCACGGAATCCGGCTTGCTGCCGCCGTAGAGTCGCATCGATCTTCTCCTGAATTCGGGCTAGGATAATTTTGCACAGAACTTTGAGAACGGTACACAGCAACATAATGCCTCGCCAGTTATCGCATACAGTCAGGTCACCCTTTTTGGGCACCTTCACTAAGATACCTTGCATCCAGTCGACCGGGAAAGTTGCGGTGTCCCAGATATTACGAAATAAACGATGCAGTAGTTGAGCGGATGTCATGGGGTCAGCTTTGAGCATCTCGGCTGATATGCGGTCGACCCCTGGGGCTTTATTCGATTTCATGCTTTGGATGGCTGTTTGAATCTCTAGCAGTGATGGAGCTTCGGTATTGACGCGTGTTATACGTCGGATCCTAGGCAGATCATGCCGAGGTGGTGATGGCCTGGCTGGCACTTGAAAAAGTTGTTCGAAGTGCTCGAACCAGCGTTTCAGCTGGTCAGTTGGGTCGGTCAATAACTGATCATTCGCGTCTTTCACAGGCATCGTTGCATTCATCTTCGCCCCGCTTAAGCGTCGTGAGATATCGTAGAGGAGGCGAATGTCCCCGGTTGCGGCGGCTCTCTCTCCTTCGTTGACCAGAGAGTCTGCCCACGCTCGCTTGTCCCGTCGACGCAGTTGCGCAGTTCGCCCAGATTGTTCTCGCTGGTGGCGATGAAGGCATTCTTGATGGCGGTCCATTGGTCTCCCACGCTGCCACCTTCCGGAATATCTGCAGCACGCGTCTCCAGTTCTTCAACGAAGGACCGTTGCACCGTGGCATCTTCCAGTCGGCGTGTGTTGTCGTCCAACTATTTCCTCCTGCCGATGAATTCGCGCAATGCGCAGCCGTATTTCGCCGATGAGGAGGTGATGATCAGACGCGATATCGGCACTACGTTTATTCCGTACATCAATAAGGCTCCGTTTCCATTTTCGGCTGATGCAGATGTGGTCAATTTGATTTTTTGTAAAGCCGTCACGGGAGACCCACGTGACCTTGTGAACCGGTCGATGAGGGAAGAGCGATCCCCCGATCACCATGTCGTTATTACCACAAAATTCTGCGAACAGCTCTCCATTTTCGCTCATTTCTCCGAGACCATGGCGTCCCATAATGCGCTCATGTTTCGAGTTGTCGGATCCGATCTTCGCATTGAAGTCGCTGAAACAGATCTTGATATCACCCTTCGGAATTCTATCTACGACGGCATTGATTTGACTGTAGAAGTTCTCTTTGTCTTGCAGATCGGCAGCATCGTTTGGCGCATAACATTGGATTATAGTAAGGTTTCGGACCCGTGTTCTAAATCTGGCAACGATTATCCTTTCACTTATAGGTTCCCACTTCATAAGCGCAAAGTGTGCCTGAGCGCTTAGTAGGAAGCCAACTCCGCGATGCCAGAGTATAGCAGAACTTGTCCCGACGGCGTTCTGTGTTCTCCAAAGTTTGGCCAACGGACTTCACTCAGTCCCAGGATCTCAATCTTCATGCGGCGTGCCTCAGAAGGACAACAGTGCCCAGGCTGCACTACCAGCTAAGTACGCAACCCTTAACTGGCGGTCAATTGCCATCGGAAGACCCGTGGAAGCGTGAGTATTGGAACTTGTGAGGACCAGAGCTATGTTAGGCGCCCCTTCCCGGATGTCAACTCACCATTTCGCAGCCCATATCAAACGTAGCAACCCACATTGTTGATCAATTAGGTAAACTGTCACTATACGAAACAAACGACAACAGCTTAGGAATACGCTGGAAATCGGTAAACAAACCTCAACTACTTTATTTTTCACTGGACCTTGCACCAATAGCGGTAGTGTGCTTATAGTTGCGAGTCCCATAAGAAAACAATGGAATTCGCAACTATAGGAACACGAAATAAAAAATACCACAACTATTGGAACATTGTACCAATAATTGGAGGATTGATTTTAGGCAATAATGATAGTCTTTCTTGCGATCGGAACATATTTCTCATAAAATAAAGTTGATGAGCTTTTGAATACACCCTAAAGGTAAGTGAAATGAAGTATCGTTTAGATGTGAGTGATAAAATAGTGATGGCGCGTGCTCATTACCTCCACTACTGGGTCTTTCACCCTAGTCCTGATAAAAACTTGTAAAAAAATTTTAATCATAAAACAAATTATTGGACTTATAAATAGTCTCCTCTCCACATCTTGATATTGAAGGTAATCGAGATAAGGAGAGATCGAGGAATGGAAAGAAAATGAAAATGGGTACTAGATCGGAAAAAACTCGTTTCTAAGAAAAACGTCAACAAAACAAATGCCTTATCTTGTTTTTGATTTATTTGTTATTGTCCAAAGATAGTCTAGTAGGCCTACAAATTTGGAAATATATCGACATAGAAGAATCCTGAGCAAAAAATGACCAGTTTTCAACGAGATAGAGAGATATCGAGATAGGGAGGTTATCGAGATAAAGAAAACCGAAATGTATGTAGCTTGAAGGAACCGAGAAAACCATCGACATAGGAAGAGATCGAGACGTAGAACATCGAGAGGTAGAAAGTTGACTGTAGTTATGTGATTTATTGATTATAAGTTAATTCTGGTTTGTTAATTTTAATGACTTTGCTGTTTTATGAGTTATTATGTAAATATGACGCTTTTGAAGAATTCCTTAGGTCGTTACGGAACTTCGATGCAGCTAACAACATCTAATTTTTACCTTCTTCATCTTTGGGACCAAAATCCGTCAAATTGTCTCTATAGAGCAATGCGTGGTTCTTCTGGAATTATCGTTAGCCAGGGTTGAAATATGTCAAAGTCAATGCAGTGAAAAACATAGATCTCAGCATATTCTCCGGTCAATCTCATCGCCGCTGAAGTGAGTGAGACTGTAAGGTAGTCAAAAAATCATTCCAGCACCAACCATTCCATTTAGCATTCATGTGATTTATGTTTTTTGTTTCGTCTCCTTCAGTCTTTTCTCCGAACATTTATGTAGAGGTAGCGGGGATAAAGTGAACAGGCAGGGTAAAGTGGACATTGGACAACGGCTTGTTTATCCCATATTCAAGAATTTCTCGTATTATTTTCCATTTTAAACCATGAATTAAAGCATTTCATGCCCTCTGAGCTATTTAAAATTATGAAATAACTATTTAAGAGCTAGAGCTTAGCCAAATTCTGCGCACTTTTGTAAAATTCTAATTTGATGTAATTTCTGCACTGTTGCTTTTAAACCATGGAAACTCTGAGTTAGTAGTTCTAAGCCAAAATATCATTCACATCGTTCATTTTTCTTGTTATGAAGCAGTACGGTTGACAGTGTGATTGTTTAAAAATCAGATTGAAACTTGGTATAAGAAGTGAAAAGAAAGTGGATCTGATTATTTACGCTCCATACACATTATCGTACAATTTCTACAATTTTTATCGAATATTGCTATACACCAAGTTCACGGAAACGTCCATATCTCAAATGTTTGCCATCCGATCTATGATATCATTATATCAATCAATTCAGTGAAGTCTCTTGTTTCTGTATAAAAATATAACAATGGCCAATATTTCTTCCATGTAAATGGCCGATACAAATATTAAATTTATTTTATGTTCGACAGCTCTTGGAATGTACGAGGGGGGGGGAGTAAAAAAATAAAAAGAAACGAAAAAAAAGTCCAAAATGCAATTAATCCATAGAAAATTTTAAATTTTGATGGAAAATGATAGCAAAGAATGTTTAGAAAAAGCAAAGAATGTGAATATTTGTAACATATTTATTAGACCTCTTCATGTTTTCAAAAAGTATCGTAAATTCAACCGGTCAGCCCAGAATAACAATTCTTATTCTAAAATAAGTCTCCTGTCAAATTTTCAGCTAATTCGGATAAAATTTCGAGGTGGCTCAAGTCGATTTAGTGTTTTTGGGCTATTTTCAATTTTGGAAAAAATCTAACAAGAGATATAAACTTCGAAAACTATCGCAACAACCTCTATACGGAAGCTTTTGGTGTGCTCTACAAGTCTTGTGAAAATTGCTATTCGTTCCGTTCACGTTTTGTCCATGT
This sequence comes from Armigeres subalbatus, assembly GCF_024139115.2. NCBI lineage: Eukaryota > Metazoa > Arthropoda > Insecta > Diptera > Culicidae > Armigeres > Armigeres subalbatus. The sequence continues at coordinate 404,121,432 of NC_085141.1, forward strand.
AAAAGTGATTTTCAAGCTTTTAAGTGCATATACAGTCAAACCTCCATGAGTCGATATTGAAGGGACCATCGACTCATGGAAATATCGAGATATGGAATTTAAAGTCCTTGGGAAGCTGTTTGAAGGGACCATCACAGTAACCCAGAAAATATTTTTTAATATGTAATAATTTGCTTCCATGAGTCGATATCGAGTCATAGAACATCGACTCATGGAGGTTTTACTGTAAGTACTTTTTCCTCCAAAAGTCGTTGTTCTACAAAATTCTTGAATTTATGACAAATGATTGCTAATTTATTATATTATTATTCTTCTTTTTTCCCTGAAAATTTGAGTAATATAATTGTCGATGTGCGATTTACCGTTAAATTCTTAAAAATCAGAAGCTGAACATTTGTCATAAATTTGCACGCTGAGATTTCTTCAAACAAGTTGTTCAAACAAAGAAGCTTTGATTTCACTTGTAACTACGATGCACTCAATGTTAAAAGCATGCAGACGTATGGTGAAATTAACAAAATTTGGAAGACGTTTGTTGTAAGCATTAAATATCATATGTTCGAACAACTTGTTTAAAGAAATCCTAACGTGAAAATTTGTGACAAATGCTTCTGATTTTTAAGAAATTAACGGTAAATCGCACATCGACAATTATATTACTCAAATTTTTAGGGAAAAAAGAGGAATAATAATATTATAAATTAGCAATCATTTGTCATAAATTCAAGAATTTTGTAGAACAACGACTTTTAAGGGAAACAGTATTTTTATGCACTCAAAAGCTTGAAAATCACTTTTACATGGACAAAACGTAAACGGAACGAATAGCAATGTTCACAAGACTTGTAGAGCACACCAAAAGCTTCCGTATAGAGGTTGTTGCGATAGTTTTCGACGTTTATATCTCTTGTTGGATTTATTCCAAAATTGAAAATAGCTCAAAAACACTAAATTGACTTGAGCCACCTCGAAATTTTATCCGAATTAGCTGAAAATTTTACAGGAGGCTTATTTTAGTATAAGAATTGTGATTCTGGGCTGACCGGTTTAATTTTCGATACTTTTTGAAAACATGAAGAGGTCTAATATTTATCCAATAGTGAATTTAACACATACTTATATAATTAAAAAAATATTGGAACTCATTTTTGAAGAAATTTTTGTTTTTCTTTTTCGAAAAGAACTGGTTTTGCTGATGAGCTCTACGTAAACTGTTAAATTCATAATACAAAATATTTCCATAATCCATAACACCAAAGTACTGTTAGAATTATAAGCTTTTGTTTAGGTCAAGTATGAAACTTAAACTGGTTGAATCAATAGGGGCAATGGTCAGATGTACTTCTGAAATCACAGATGTGTTGTTTGAACATGGCTGTTTCATGACGCTCTTACATAGGCTCGAAATTGCAGACTTCTCGGATTATAAGGAATAGGTGACGTCTGAAGTAGAATCGGTAAAGCACGCCATATCAACATGCCCACTGTCCTAACATTATTGGAATGCCATGCTACTTGTTAGCGGCAAAGATAGTTACGACCTCGGGAAAACCCGTAGAGAGGATGTAATGGACGCTAAGCTCACCCATACAAGAAACATGAGCGGATGAGTTGCGGGGCTTTTGTATAGTCGTAAGGAGGTTATTTCGGCTCATGGACGGCGATTGCTGCCTGGGCGTTTCCCAACCCTTACACGATCTGAGATGTCTTCTCAGGCGTCTGAATGCAGATTTTCATTTACCTTACTCCCAGTAAAGGTACGAATAAGCATATGCGGTATTTCGAAAAATTTCGTTTCAGGTGGTTCGAAACGAAATTCCGCGGAATTTCGCGGAATTTGAGCATGGCGAAATCTGATTTCTTGATTTCGTTTCGTTTCGTAAAATTACAAAAATTTCGCTAGAAAAAATTAGCTTCTAACGAAATTTAACGGAATTCCGCGGAATTTCGAAACAAATTTAAACTCAAACCATACTTTATATTATTAAAAATTTTGGCTGCGCCGCTGAACAAAATCGTTAAGTTGTTTTCAAAACTTTAAGTTATACAATTTTTTCTATTAACGCTTATCACATAACCCCATTCTTAGTCGACAAATACGTATGTAGTTTTCGTCTATTAAACATCTTCAGCGTTTCAAAGATTCAAATTTGTATTTTGTGATATTTTTTACTATTTGTACAATATGAATGCGGAATCGATCGTGTGCTGCTGGGACGGCAACTAGTCCGGGAGACGCGAAGTGAAAAAAATCTACCTCGCGTAGCAGAAATTTGTTTAACCAGTGTATAATCGACCTTGTTGAAGTGATAAAACTAATGTCTATATCGAAGAGCACACAATTATTTAATGTGAAATCTATCATATTGTAGAAGCTTATTAAACAAAGCACATTGATCTTGCGTTGGATTGATTTGAAACACAGTTTTCGTCTTCTTGTTTTCAAAATATCTTCGTTTACAATAAATATTTAGTCGCTTACCAAGGGGCATACATGAATTACCTTCTCTACTATCCAACGATTCCCTCCCCGTAGCGCACACGGAGATGCAGAGCATTTTTCGTTTTTTTATAACAATGAGTGTTAAACTAATTTTCCTCTCCTAATCCTAAATTGGCTGTAAGAACGTTATCGTTATTGGCCAGCATTGTTATTGGCCATGAATTGGAAACTCCGAAGCAAGTAGGGGAAGGAGGAGCAATATGCCCTACCTGAGCAAAAACTCCTTAGCTGTAACAATTTTCATGGGTATTTTTACCTCATTCAATAGTTAAACAATATAGCTAACTGATGCCATCTAAAAATTGTAGAAAATCACAATCAAATTGATAATATTCACATTTCAAAAAAGTGGTGATATTTCGCTGCCGGAAAACTCATGAGGCAAAACGCCTTCTAGCTGGCAGCTATTAGGGAACAACGCACAACGCGTCGTCGAATCAGCATTCTGGTATGGACAGTGCGTGGAGACGCGTAGTACATTGTAGGTTAGTTGCCCTAGGGCGTTTTGTCTCACTGAAATGTTAGATGTTTCGTCAAAATGTGGAAAATTTCTATTTTTCCAGCCTTCCTATCTGTTATTTTGACACTTTTTTCGCCTAACCTATATAATTTTAGGTCTAGTTTCGTTACAGTCATGCCAAATACGGTAAATATGAGGGAATACCCAAAATGCGTTTTGCCTCAGAGGGGCGTTTTGGGGCCTCTTCCCCTAAGTTCTTCACTTATGATTGACAAGACAATAGCTCAGTTTCTATCCAAAATACATATCTTTGTGCATTTTAGAAAGGTGCACATGCACAGTAAAATATTCTGAAAATTAGCCACGACGGAAATCCTTACTGAATGTAAAATTTGGTAACAGAATGTGTACTAGATCATAATTTTCAATTTCTGTGATGTAAACGATAAAATCGTTGATATTTCCATTCAACATGACTTAATTTTACATGCGTCTAACGGAAACCTTGTTGTGCGAGAACGTGGCTGTCAAAACAAACCAAAACAAATCCCATTCCATTTCATGCAAACCGCAGCTGGCGCTTATTTTATTCATATAAGCATCAATCAAATTGAAATATTCGGATGTCTGTACAAAGTGGCCCTCATAACGCAGCATTTCATCGCTGTAACTCAATGATTTCATAACATCCCTTCGAGAAATCTGTGATGTATTCAGTATACTGAGTCACAAACATTCGCGTTTCGAAGAAGTTTCCGTGTCATGTAAATTTAAGTTATCGTTCAGTGTGATGAAGAATAATCCAATCGACAGAACGCTTAACTCGATACTCGTTGGTCGGCTCGCTTTCAAGAAGTTGAAATGCACGAGTGGCTAACGAGGTGTCTTCTCACTCTGTGGATTGAAGTTCGGTTCCCTTGTTGGTCGCATTTTTTTTATTTTCTTATAAAAATATAAACTCGTAAATTACAGCACGTGTAAATTTAAAATAACCTATAACCTTACGTTGCTTAACACGGAGGTCAATCTGTTACATCTACTTGAACGGAAATTCACAGGTTTCGTTCGAACTGTGTGATTTTTCTAAGCATTCTTTTTCTAATTTTTACTTAGCTCAGTACGCTGACAAGACAAAATGAAGTATGCTTCAGCATAATTACATTATTCTTAAGTGAACTAAGACTTTAAACGATGTTTGAATCCGTATAAAAAAATCCCACAATTTCTATAAAGTACTGTCCAGTTAGAATCCGGAATCATTTATTGTATTGCAGCGACACGGAGAGTGACCGCTACAAGAATTATTTTACAGCGATATGTCTACCTAGGCGCCCACTTTCTGTTACATTTCATGGTGTTTCGTGCAGCGAGTCAAAAATTGTTCCAGATGGAAGCCGCGAGGAGAGAAAAAATTCTGCACTCCCCCGTTGTCCTGCTAATCGACGGTGGATCCTACGTCAGAATGGATTTAGGACAGCTTCCTGGCCAAAAATTCTGCATGTCGACGGCATAAGGAGTTGTTCCTGCGAGATTAAGTTTGCTTTTATATACAAATTTGCCAAAAAACTGATGATTTGGCGAGGGATATTCAGCTGCAGAGCAAAGACCAAAGTGTTCGTGACGAATAAGACGATGGACTCTAAGCTGTACAAGGAAGAATGTCTCAAAAACCGCGTACTAAGTTTCATGAAAGCCCATGAAGGTCCCGTGAAGCTTTGGCCAGATTTGGCGAGTTGCCACTACAGCCGGGAAGTCATGCAATTGTACCGCGATAATAATGTCGGTTTCAACTATAAAAACATAATCCATCCAATTAAAGTCGCTAGAAAACTAGAAATGATTTGCATTTATACTTTTTCCTTAAAGTACAGTAAATTACCTTTGTTTTGATGTATTAAACTTATTTGTATATCAATACGTTACCTAGATACAGATGTTTTATTATTCCGGATTCTAAATGGACATAGCTTTATATTTTTTATACTTGCTGATATAAAATTGATATAAAATTGATCATATTCGGTAGCACACGCTCCACTATGAATTCCTTTGATATCGGCACAAATTCTGGGGTATTGCCTTATTGTCAATGGTATATGCGGCGAAAATGCGATGATTTATCACAGACTGCCTCTTCTGTTATTATAACTTTATTGGTCGCAAAACAGTTATTTGACTCCAAAAAAGTGAAATCAGAAATGCGTGTACATAATGTAAAACCAATTTAACAAAAATTCAGCGAAAAAAAATTTCGTTTCGTTTCGAAAAATTTCGAATTAAATGAACCTTGATTTCGTATCGTTTCGAAGTCTCGAAAGAAAATCTATATTTCGTTTCGTTTCGATCCGAATCAACATAGACATTTTAAATTTCGTTTCGTTTCGTTTCGTTAGGAAAAAGTATGTTATCGCATACCCTTAGGTACGATACACTAAAAATAACCTTTCTTTTTGAGAGTTACAGAGAGTTTATGAAAAATAAAACATTCCTCCAAACACTTTCAACATAAATCTGACCTCATTCGGGTAGTCGCTGATGTGATGCACTGTTACTCCTCAGCGTAATCGGAAAGATCTTGGTGGGTGCGATTGATCGTGTAACATACGCTGAGCTACTATTATTGTTTATTGTTTATTGTTGTGGAATATCCAGACGACTCTGATTTGGCTAACGAACACGAAACGCTCCCGAGTAGCACACTTGTCACCTATCAGTCACTGTGACTCATATGCGACCAAATCCAGTCACATTGGAGTTGCTGTAACCAAATAGATCTGAACTGTGCTACTAGGGCTATGTTAGTACTGCGATGCTCTTTTGTGTGTGCTTAACGAGCTGACCGTATGCTTCTTTGCGGTGGGTCCACCATCAACGCCTGCAGGACCAGGTAGTTGAGTGTCAACGGGAAAAGCCCTTCAAACTTTGCAGTAGCCGGACGGCCTTACAGTGCCGAGCAACATAAAAGCCATCAAATAACGATAACAATAGTTGTTCGAAAACGTGGATGGAAATGGGTCGGTCATATATTGCAAGGGAGCTTAAACGAAATTTGTAAGGATAGGATATAGAATATGTATACCGATAGAGAATGCTGAGAAGCAGTGTTACGATAGACGGGGATTCCTTCAAGGTGGTCAGAAATTCGTCTACCTTGGAACTTTGCTAACGGGGTATAATAAGGTTAGTTGTGAAATACGAAGGTGCATCATCTGTGAAATTCGGGCCTACTAAGGGCTCTAGAAGAAACTGCGATCAAAAATGATTCACACCAGCACCACCTCGGACCATGCTTGAGGAGGACTTACAAGCACTCGGAGTATTCGACAGATGGGTGCTTATGATAAGGACCATCTTCGGTGGTGTGCAAGAAGATGGATTGTGGCGGCGAAGCATGAATTACAAGCTCGCTTAGCTTTATGGAAGGTACACACGGTCAAGCAGTTTTACCAACATTGACTCCACCTCGCGTTTATTCAAACATCCATCAAGTTGTACCAACAGCGAAACGAACAATCAATTTATTCGACCAACAATATCACACGCGAACGGCCGACGCGCCAACTGGAACACCAACCCTCACAGTATCCAGAAGGTAGCTAAAATCGGAAGGGTACGATGGGCAGGGCCTGTTGCAAAAATGCCGGACAATAACCCTGCAAAGATGGTGTTCGCTTCAGACCCAGCTGGTACAAAAAGGCGTGGAGCGCAGCGAGCGAGGTGGGATGACCAGGTACAGAACGACTTATCGAGCGTTGGGCGCATTCGAGGATGGAGAGATGAGTTGCCCATGATTTCTAGACCAACATTTGAAAAGGGCGTAACAGCCAAAATTTATTCCTTCTGATTCATCGTCTACATATAAAGCTATATATGTGGAAGAAGAATCAAAAGGAATTATAAATAAAATAAAAAAAAATAAATTTTGGCTGTTACGCCCTTTTCAAATGTTGATCTAGATTTCATAGTTGTGTGGCCTAATTCCGCCGAACGAGCTATCCGTGGATTTGATCGCTTGTGTGTCTTTTCGACCGTGCAACTCCGGGGGTGCCCGACGAGGAAAGAGGCAAAGTCATGGCCTGCTATTCACTAGTCAATGTTGGCAACCGTCATCAATACACGCTCAGACTGGATTGTCCAATTTTTATTTATCTCACCCTCACAATAGTTGACCTATCCACCATTCGAAATTTCAGCGAATTTGACTTACAACGCGTTTACTAGGGTAATTCAAACACTGCAACATCAATACATTGCTTGTTCCAAATCTCATTTAACTGCTTACGGGTTGAAATTGTTTAAATTTGCTATGTTTGTCCCTAAATTATTCGAAATACATGCGAAAGTGCAACGGATGTCACGTCAACTATGAAATCATGGACAGTGCGGCCTCGAACCGTGTATTGTGGCGTTAAATTGTCGATTCAGTGCTATATGTTTGAATGTAAATTTAAAAAAATGAACTGAAGGTAAAATTAGTGAGTGAGCTTTCAATTATAAGTGGTGTTGAATGTTTTGTGTTTTTCTTCCTAGTTCAGTAGACTGAGGTCCAATCGATTGCGTATTCTGCTCAGATATTTTTATAAAAGTGATTCAATACGAAACACCTTGTTATGAAAACTCATATGTGACTATGTACGTTATATGGAAGATATTGATTTGGAAAATGTATTGGAGGTAACCACTTTCCTTTCGATGGGACTCGAACCCATGACCCTACAGTACTGACATTCATCATCTCATCGAGATTCCGTTCGTGGTATTTATCACTCTTCCGTCCGTCGACTGTCGGAGGTCCGTTCAACCCGTATGCCCAGCGAAGACTCGCCTCAAGCAGGTGGTCAAACGGAGGTGAGTGAGTTCGCTAAGTTTATTGTGGCGATTCGCCACTGGCGAATATTTCACGTCGGTCGTTCATTGCCGACGGAAAGGTACATTGCGTTAACCAAAGGATAAATGACACACTACTCGGTGAACCGGATAGCTAAGCGAAGCCGGGCGCTTGGGTACATGTGCCTCCATTTGGCGGAGCCGATCGTCCCGGGGGAAGGAATTTCAAGCCAATTGCCACAACACTCTCCGATCGAGTAGGAAGCTTTCGTTACAGCTGCCATTCTCTTCGCACCTTTTGTTCGGCCAAATCGCACGCGGGTCATCTTTATTGCTGCGCGCCTAATCGAAGTACGGACACGCTGGTGAGTGGCGACATCGTCGAACCATCAAAGAGCTTTTTGTTACATGGCCACGTTAGTTTAGGCTGTAGTTCACAGTTCTCCAATGTCGCATAATGAGCTTCCTTGAATCTAAAAGCATTAAATAATAAAATTAACTCCTATTTACTTCATCAAATAGTGGACAAAAACGTAAAATGTGTACATCTCCTGAATCAATTCACGAAATATATGTAAATTGAACCGTGCATTCAATTATTTTTACTCATAACGTTTTAATCAGACGAGTTGGTTTCGCAGTGCGACATAAATGATAAGAAAAGGGAATATAATTTTATTGATCCGAGCATACAGATGGCACTCAAATACATATTTCAAGTTAATTCTTATAGAGGGTGCGATACAACCATGCCACCCCATCTGTAGTGTATTGAACGAACATATTGTGGGCATGCGCACATTATCCTCCCTATATCTGTTCCACTGATTTATATCAAGGATAGACAGCGTGATTCAAATGCGGGAAACTACATTACCAACCGTCGAAACGCATGTAGAAAAAACAGGTTCATGAATTAGAATCAACCATGGACTAAACCACGATGACGTCACGCGTCGATTTTCAGTAAGAAGAAAACCTCATCTGAGGGCAAAGTTTACCTAAAATGAACATCAACGTGAACATCCGGTGAACTAAAAGCTCCGAATTCACTCAAAAGTTCATCGGCCCGCAGCGGATGTCATTTTTTCGAGCGAAAAGAAGAAGAATCGTGGAAAAAGAAGACGTTCGTGGTTAAGTCCATTGTAACATAATTCAAGTGCTATAAAAAGCCAATTTATAGCGATAGAAAGGACAATCAAAATGATCGTTACATCACCATGCTTTAGGACTGTATCAACGTTCCACTGGTTATGCAATTTAGCAAAGGCGTTAGTTTAGAAGAAATAAAACACATTTTTGAATTATCTTATTTTAAGAAACAATTTTTATTTACAAACGAATCATAGTCTCCCGCATTTGGAATTTTCTTAAATACTACATTTTTTTTCTTGCTTGCATTACATAGGCTGCATTTTCCATTCGTGGCTGCCCTCTCCGTACTATTCGTAAAACTAGGGATTGAAATATTTCATTTCTTTTCACCTACACGTAAAATTAAAGAGGAATGAAAAGGGGATTGATTTTCTCGCAATTAGACTGTCATCGTATCTTTATTACTCCATTACTTAGTACGTAGGCTTACTGGCTAGTGGTTTTTCAAGACTTTACTTACATAAGAATCACTTTGCTTCGTCTCCTTTCTTCAATTTATATCGACGTCAGGATTTCCTTCTTTTTTTAATTTCAACTAGTTTTTACAAGATGTTCCAATTTATTCTTATCTTCATTATAGGGAACAGTCGAAGTCATGATTTACCATTTCATCTCATTTATGCCACCTTACGCCAATGGAACGATCAATTGATCTCCAGTTACAGCAAGTACAACCGATTCAGTGCATAGTTCAGGTTCGCAAGTAAACTAATCTTCCCTTATTGTATTTTATTTGCAACACAGTAAACACGTATCAGTTCTTCCGTCGTCCACGTTTACGCTAACAGCAAAAACCTCGTACACCAAACGAAAACCGCCTCAACCAACAACAACGATCACTTAAGCGGATGGGGTTCATCATATCCAGTGTGGGAAAATACAGTGCTTCATTATTACGTTTTTCTTTGGCTTTCAATGGTCCGAGGCTGCCTATCGTGGATACCGCGGGAAGTTCCTACCTTCTACACGTATTTGAGCAGCATTACGTTGCACAACTTGGCCCGTGGTTCTTGGCATTGGTCAAGAAGTGCGGTTTCATTTACAGGTTTGGGAATTCGCTACGGTTTTCCTTCGTTACTAGTTGGTGATTTCAGTCTAAAATTCGTCACTCTGATGGAATTATGAGGAACAGCTCAACTTGTAAGTGTGCGGAAACTCTTCGGACCAATACTTGATAAATGGGCTTGTTTCTGCATATTAATATTTACATAAAATACAATTTGCATAGTTACTTCGTTCGATTTTTATATGTGTCGTTTAAATTATAAAAAGATTAATACAATTAACACACACAATCACCATGGCCTGGGTCCCTTCTCATTGCTCGATTCCGGGCAATGAGAAAGCGGACTCTTTGGCTAAGGTTGGCGCTATAGAAGGTGATATTTATGATCGACAAATCACCTTCGATGAATTTTTCGCATTAGTTCGTCAGGAAACCTTGATCAGCTGGCAATAAAAATGGACAAATGGGGAGATGGGTAGATGGTTGTTTTCAATTCGTCAACAGGTATCGAGGCGACCATGATTCAAAAAATTGAATTTGGGACGAGATTTCATTCGAACCATGTGTCGTCTAATGTCCAATCACTACTCTTTAAATGCACATCTTTTTCGAGTGGGGCTCTCAGAAGGCAATCTCTGTGTTTGCGGCGCAGATTTTTAACTTTTGGTTATTGCGCCAAGTAGTCAGGAACAACAATAATTGTGCACAATTTCATATCTAAGCTATTAAAAGTTTGGAGCGAAATTAAGTTAATTTTCGGAACGTTTTTCTAATCTTAGTTCTGGTGGTGGGTGCTTTTTCAGCCCATGAATGGTTGATGCATTATTCACCGCATTTTGTTAAAAAATCATTTTGATATTACAGAAATATTTTTGTATCCTATGAAAAATACCCTGTATGGTAAAATTCAAGTTATATCTGAGTTGTGGAAAAATTTACACAAAATTGGTTACGGGCAACGTAGATCTAGAGATCTAAATTTGACCATTTTGTATGAAAAACGGCAAGTGGGCACTTCATTATGTCTGCCAGTATAGTTAAATGTGTATTGTTTACACTCTGTGAGTTGATTTCATGAGGTACGCAAAAGTATTGAATGACAAGCCTCTCGCAATCCAAATCTACTCGCGTTTCCAAAAGCACGCCACTCAATACGGAAGTAACGCACAACTGGTATTCTTTTTATTTTAGCTCTGCTGCGTCGCAGCATGCGTGAAGTAATACAAATGACAGTTGTGCGTTGCTTCCGTATTGAGTGGTGTGAGGTGCATACCAGTCTTATTACGTCAGTTTCCTTACCCATGGGGATATGACACAAAGTCAGTTCCATTCTGTTGGTATCACTGACTGTCGCAAGTCGATCGCGAGCAACCCGAGGATAACCATGTCGCCGGCCGGCTTCGCCCGACCCGGCATCGTGAGTGAGCGCAAGTGACGCGTCCCGACCAGTCATAGCAATTCGGAGCGCTAATAACGAATTGTTATTTGTAGAATATTTACATTGGCGATCCTGCCAGTTAATTTATTTGTTGTACTAATTTGTAGGCTGTAAGCCAAACACTGGTTGTGGATTAAGCTATTCAGGGCAAGTTAAAAGCGGAAGAGGTAAGATATGCTTGTGGAATTGAAAAAGAGTGAATGAATGAGTGAATGAGTGTGCCCTTGAAGACGAGAGGAAATTTTATTTTGGACTCCGTGCGGCTTATCCTACAAACGGCGAAATGGTGTATGTGTGAAAAAGTTTTGACCCGTACTTCAAGAATAAGGATCTGTGGCATCTTGCCATCGAAAAAAAAGTTAGGAATCGTGAATTCCACGTTGTCTGGTATCATATTGAAACGTTTCGAAGAATTGTTCGGATGATTGTTGATATGAAGCGATGACTCGAAAAGAATAATTGTCAGGTCAACGAGGACAATCATAAACGCGTGTTGGGGCCGTTAGATTAATGTCGAACGCCTCAGTGCGAGATATGACTAAAAGCTGCATCCGAGCAAGACTTTCGTTCAGAATACTAAAACTCGACCTGGACTTCGTACATTTTAAAATTGACGTCCTATATGCCAAGCAAGCGCAGTTTGAATTTCTAGACCAACATTTGAAAAGGTCGTAACAACCAAAATTTATTTCTTCTGATTTTTTGTCCACATATATAGCTATGTATGTAGACGAAGAAGCAGAAGGAATACATTTGGCTGTTACGCCCTTTTCAAATGTTGGTCTAGATTTATTTTGTTTTAAACTTTCCGTCCCCAACGTCTGTTTTTAAGGGCTTTCAAAAATGTAAACTACTGTAAAAACCGCATTTTTTGACCGATTCTTTCGCAACAAGTTGCATTCCATCCAGATGGATCCCAATTTTCCATTTATACTAGTTTCGAGGCTATCAACAGTACGGTTCCAGAATTATTCCAGATCGGAACAGATGTGTGTATCTGTACAAAATTTTGTAGACACACTTTTTGGAACTTAGCATTAACCGAATTACACGCAACAAATTCCATTCGACTGAGAATCCTGTCCCATTGTTTGCTATTGAAAATTGGCCAAATTGGACTATGGGATCAGAAGTTATGGCCAAAATACTATTTTCTATGCGCAAAACACGCTAAAAAACACTAACTCATATTTTTTTAGTTTTTTTTTGCACGAGAAAGGCACCAACACCGCTAGGTGGATTAATCAGGGTTTTTAATTCCATTTTGCAAATCTCGCCAAATAACTTTCAACGCGGAATCGCGAGTTCTTTGGTATTGCTTTCGCCTCACATTTTTAAGACGGATCAGTAGCTGAAGATCATCGTCAATAATAATGGAGTTGAATTTAATTTCACATTTATGAATTGCAATGCCTCTGGCTTCGACAATCAAATTTGTCAAAGATACGAGAGCATTATCAATATTACTTTTAGTATCGAGAGGAACATTAACATCAAAATACCGTTCGATATACGTTTTATATAAATCCCAATCAACTCTATGATAACTAAAAGTAGAGCTGATTGGATTGTTGATAGCTTCTTGTGAGACTTCAAACGTCACTGGAAGGTGATCAGAGTCAAAGTCAGCATGAGTTACCAATTGGCCACACAGCTGACTTTAATCCATTAAAACTAAATCAATTTTAGATGGATTTCGACTGGAAGTAAAAAAAGTTGGTTCATTGGGATATTGAATAGTATAACATCCCGCAGAACAATCTTCAAATAAAATTTTACCATTGCAATTGCTTTGAGCATTATTCCATGAACGGTCTTTGGTATTGAAGTCATTAATTATGAAAAATTTGGATTTGTTGCGAGTTAGAATTTGAAGATCAGCTCTGAACAAATTCCTTTGCTGCCCATTGCACTGGAAAGGCAAGTATAGGCAGCAATAAAAAAAATTGTCCAAAATTTGTTTCTACAGAAACTCCCAAGGTTTCAAAAACTTTGAATTGAAAAAAGAATTACTTTTTTTTGTGTAAATTTGATACCAACCTGAACAGCTTCAGTTTTGGTATTTGCTTTGAACATTGCATCAATCATGTGATGCAATTGTTCACTCAGAAAATCAAAGTCGGAAGCAGACATGCTACCTGAGTCGTCAGAACGAACGTTATTTCTCGTTGAAGAATGGGAATGAAAGTCATTCATCGTCGGTAAATTTTCAGAAATGAAATTTGGCCTGCCTGCAGCGATGCTTGCATAGGTGGGTGGAAAATTAGAATTCGACAAACTGCTCGTTACTCGGTGAGAGGTAGGAGCAAAATTTGTTCGTGGATTGTGGTGGGTATAAATTGCTCGACCGGCAAATGATTGCGAATTTTGAACGGAAATTCAAAACTTTTTTGCGTAAAGGGCATTCCCAGAAGTTGGATTTATGATTCCCCCACAATTTGCGCACCTAAATTTATTGGAATCTTCTCACACAGGGCAGACGTCCTTGGCGTGAGAAGCTCCACCACAAATCATGCATTTAGCATCCATGTGGCAATGTTTAGTTCCATGACCATTTACAATTTTAAGTCAAACCATGTCGTGCGACACCTCAAGCTTCATTATTTCACAAAGCAATGATGAGAATGATATTTTTGGGATTCCTGACCCACTCGGACTCAATCTGGCCACATCGGTTACAATCCGGGGACCTACGGAATGGCCATTTTCTAAATTGATTCAAAATAGGTCGTGCGACACCTCAATCTTCATGATTTCACAAAGCAATGATGGTAATGATATTTTTAGGGTTCCTGGTCCACTTCAATCCGACCACATTGACCACATCCAGGGACCCAGGAATTCCTAGATTAATTCCTAAAGAAATCCTGAAAGAATTCCGATGGAAACTTCAAGATTTTTACTGGGAGATCCTCTAGGAGTTTTTCCGTAAATTCCTCCTGGAGTTCCTCCGGGAATTCCACCGGCAGTTCCTCCAAGAGTTACTGCCGGATTTTCTCCGAGAATCATTCCAGTAGTTCTATCGGCAGATCCTACGGGGGTTCCCCTGAAAATTCTTCCGGGAATTTCTCTAAAATTTCCTCCGGGAATTTATTCATGCTTTTTTTTCTGGAATTCATTTAGGCTTCTTCAGGAGTTTGTATAGAAGTTCCTCCGGAAGCTCCACCGAGAATCTCTCTGGAAGCTCCTTAAGGCAATCTCCGGGAGGTCCTCTGATGATGATGATGATCCAGCTACATACCCCTAGAAAGGTTTCAGCTAGACGAGATTTGTCTATAAGATGAATTATCCAAGAATTTTTCCGAGAATTCTTCTGGTAGTTTCACTGGCAGTTCATTCGGGGGTTTATTTGAAAATTCTCCCGGGAGTTTTTTTCAGAATTTCCTTCGGAAGTTATTTCAAGAACTCCTCCGAGAGTTCCTCCGGGAATTCCACAGGCAATTCATCCGGGTGTTTATCCGGGAATTCCCCCAGGAGTTTCACCAGCAGCTCTTCCAGGAAATCATGCAGGCTTTTTTCAGGAAATCATTTAGGCCTTCTTCAGAAATTTAGCTGGAAATTCCTCCCAAAGTTCTTCCAACAGTTCCTCTGGGAGTTCCTCCTGAAATTCATCCGGGAGTTCTTACGGGAGCTATTCAAGCAGTTATTACGGGAATTCCTCCGGGAGATCCACCAGCAGTTTCTATTAAAATTCTTCCGGAAGGTTCTACGGCAGTTCCTCCGACTGTTCCTCTAAGAAGGAACTCCTGGAGTTATTTCCGGAGGAGCTCCTGGAGGAATTTCTGTAGGAATTTCCGGAGAAACTATCAGAGGAATTTTCGGAGGAACTTCCGATGGAACTTCTGGAGGAATTTCTTAAAGAACTACAGGAAGAATTTCTAGAGTAACTCTAGTAAGAATTCTTGGATGAACTCCCAAATGAACTTCCGTAAGAATTCCAGGAGGAACTTCTGGAAAAATTCTCAAAGGATCTCCCGGAGGAACTCCCAGAGAAATTCTTCGAGGAACTTCTGGAGGATTTTGTAGATAAATTCCCAAAAAAGCCTGAATGAGTTCCCGGAGGAGCTACTGCTGGAACTTCCGGAGGAATTTTCAGAGGAACAGCCGTTGGAATACCCGGAGTTGAATTTCTAGAGGAACTTCCGAAATCCCATTTCCCGTGAAATTCCTGCCATATATCCTCCAGAAATTCCCTGTGAAGTTCTTGAAGGGATTCCCGGAGGAACTCTTGGAAAATCTCCTGGAGGAGGTCCCGGAAGAACTCCCACAAGCACTTCCGGACGAATTTTCACAAGGAGGTCCTGAACTAATTCTTGGAGAAGTTTATGAATGAATTTCTGGATAAATATCTGTAGGAATTCCCGGAACAATACCAATGGAACTACTGCAGAAATTCCCAGATTAAATGCTGAAGAAATTACCGGATGAATTCCCGGAGGTTAGTTCTGAAGAAATTCCTGGAAGAACTTTTGGAAGATATCTTGGAGGAACTCTCAAATTAATATCCGAAATTCTGGAGTAAATTGCTAGTGAAAGCATTCTAGCACAATTTCGCGGAAAAATTTCTGGAGAAATTCCTGAAGAAATCCCTGAAGAAGTGCCTGAAGCGATTCCCGGGAAATTACCTGGAAGAATTTCCGAAGAAATACATAGACTCCTGGAGAAATTTCCAAAGATATTTTTAGATGAATTCTTGAAGGATATTCTGAAGTAATAGCGGAAAGAATTCCAGAATGAAATCCTAGAGGATTTCGCTATTCAATTTATGGAGGTATTCCCGGAAAAACTCCTAAAAGTTATCCTGGAGGAATTAAAGGAATAGTTCCTGGAGGAATGCCCGGAGAAGTTCCTAGAAGAATTTCCGAAGGAATTTCTTATAGATTTACAAGTGAAATTATGGAGTGAAATCGGAAGATTTCCGTCATTAATTTCTGAAGAAACTTCTAGCGGAATTTTGAGAGGAAATTCCGTTTGTATTCTTGAAGGAACTCTCGAATGTATTCCTGAAGGAAATGCCGGAGATTTTTCTGGAAGAATAGCCAAAGAAATGTTTAGAAGGAAAAATTGGAGAAGAAAAGAAATCTCCAAGGAATTTCCTCGTGAATTTTCTAAAGAACAAATTGGGGGGTTTCTAGATAAGGAGAAATTACAATTACATGAGAAAGATTTTCGAACGATTTTCAGAGGAATTTGTGAATAACTTTCCGGAGGAATTAAGAAGTTCTCAGGGGAGCTTCTAGAAGGATTTTAAGGAGAATTCTTGAGCCCGAAATTTTTCGAGTTTGTTCATTGCTTTTTTGAATCAATTTAGAAAACGACCATTCCGTAAGCTGGTGGCCCTGTGCTGGGAATTTGGTTTCATCAGTACCCTCTAAGCTTCGGAGGACGACGGCGGTCCTTCGTAGCTTAGTAGGGAAAGCACCTATCTAGCGTACTACGGTCGTGGGATCAAAGCCCACCGAAGGGGCCGGTTACCCTTCAATACCTTTTCCGAACTAAATCTATCACAAGTTGTGCATGTGCATATGTTCAGGGTGACTGGAAGTGATTGGCTCAGGATCGAGTCCAGTGGCGCCATCTTGTTTCCAATCGAACCGTAAAAAGCGGTTTCAATTCGATTTGTTTACATTTTGCATCCATAAGAAGCAAGCAAAAAATTCAATTGCTGCCAGTCTTATTCTTACGATATCATGCAATTTCATACGTTGCCATTTCCACAGTTTTTCACTCCGCCACAAATGTCGACCCGCTCGGATATGTCAAGTAGTTTAGGCATAGCATACTTTGGTATTTTAATACTAAACAAATAATAATGTGTTATGCGTTTGGTAATGTAATAACAGAGTATAATATCACTGAAGTATCTTTGGTGTTACAGTCAAACCTCCATGAGTCGATATTGAAGGGACCATCGACTCATAGAAACATCGAGATGTGGAATGGGAAATCTTTGAAAAACTGTTTGGAGGGACCATCGCAGTAACCCAGAAAATATTTTTTAATATGGCATAATTTGCTTCCATGAGTCGATATCGAGTCATAAAACATCGACTCATGGAAATTTGATTGTATTTCTTCGGTATTTTACCTCTTAGGCACACCAAGTTCATAATAGAGTACGGTATCAATAAAAGAATTAAGTATTGTTGAGTTATTTTCTTCTGCTCGGGATGGGCTTCCAAACGATTGCATTCCGAACCTCACTTTGTGTTGGTACCACCCTTCTCGAAATCAAATGTTGATAAAACTCTAATTGTTTAATGATAAATGAGAAAAACTGAAAAAAAATAATTCAAAGCTCATTGAGTCAGATATTACCCTGAAGAGTTTCTCCTGCACCACTTATGTATCCATTTCCTAATTTCGTACAGCTCATTGTCTCTATTGAAGGATTGCACGGTTTTACTTCCGTTTACTGCGTAATTAAATTTCTCTTTTATTAATTAATTCTATTTATTTGTTGCATTTTATTACTCTTCATCTTTGTTTGCTCTATTCAATTCGTTCTTAACTACTGAGAATCACATTGTTATTTGACGATTCGAGAAATAATAAAATTCGGTTTAGCAGTTTGCGCATTTTTTGTATGTTTTCAAAGTTATTGGAATCTCAATGTGAATGAAGTGAAAGGATTCGTTCGTTTGTTCTTTTTCCTATAATGCGAAAATCAAATTTGGTTCTGATTGGAAATGTTTCCATTTGATTTATTTACACTAGCGTAAAATACTCGTATAGCGAGAATATAAGGTGAGGTTTTTGTGATTCAAAAATTTCGTTTTAGGTGGAATGTTGGTTACGTTCTGAGAAGTGCAATGTTTCTGTTTTGTATATTTTTGCTTAATGAGGAAAAATTCAATTCGACTAGGGATTGTTTCGCTGCTTGAGATTTCCTGGAAGTGAGTATGGGATTGAATGAGAGTTCGCTTAAGGCTAGATTTGTTCACAACATACCATATGCTGTTTGCGCTCAATATTGTTTGGTAGTAACCTAAAACAACTTTTATTTTCATACATTACGGACTAAATTACTTAAACGTATATCAGTGACAGCATGTCCAGGATTTCCTTAAAACTAACCGCTCTCGCTCTGCAGATCATTATTTACACAGAATCCTCCATCAGGATTATTATTTGCTCACTCTGACATTGTCCTATTCGATTAAGTCGATTACATCTGACGCGCCCCCGAGGAGATAATTTATCATGCCTCGGAAAATCCCCTCAATCAAATTTTCGTTCGCTCAGTTTTCTCCTATTTTCGATTCCAATCTTCACAACCTTATTTTTACTACGAGTTTCAAAATGTACACTTGATTCGCGAATTATTATTTGAGTTGCTCCTAATTATTCTTCCCTCGTCAGCTTTCGCTGATTTTCACACAATCCACATTTAATCCGTTTCAAACTGTGTGACCAAGCGAGAATACCGGAAACGGCAGGTGGATGTTTTCATTTTAATTTTTCTCTTTTTACCACTTGACCTGAACAGTGATACCCTCTAGCTGTCAACAAATCTGGATCTCGATTGTCCGCAAGAAGTTTACGAGGGCGAAGAAGCGTCTTTTTCCATTCGATTTATTTCCTCCACGCTCCAGTAACAAATTACAACCAGTTCCTCTTCACTTTTGCTGTTGGCCATCCCCACCTCAGTCTCAGCCCATGAGTGTCGGCGAAAAGTGGACCAAGAGATGCCGATGCTCGCAAATCGAGGATGTAATTTAAAATAATATTCTATTCATGACAAAGTTTTCCATCATTCGGGATGTACCCACTGCTTGCCCTACCTCGGGAACGAACCGAACGACACTCACAAACTTCATCAGCGAGTAGAAAACGGTTTTACGTGGCCGCCTTCCTTCGGTTGCGGCCATCGGCCTCTCGTGGCGTTATTATTCAATTTTTCCGTCATGTCCTTCAAACGATCCCGTTCCCCGCACCGCACCACCTTCCGGATTCCCTGAGCAATTCACGCTTGTCTGGCATTTTCAACAACTGATTGTCTTAATTAAAATTAATTTCATCTCATTACGATCGTTTCATAGGTTCCACTTATTACTTCGTCTTCATGAATGACGATTATGGCAAAGGCGTGGTTTGTGGGTGCGGTTTGGTAAGATGGAGATTTTACGTAATTTGCAACGGTACTCTATGAATCGCGTTCTATCGCGAAAACAATTGTTGTCAGATGATGAAATTTTCCAATTGTGTTAGTAACATGTTTGTGAAATTCTGAAAAAAATCATACAATAAGATACGAATTTGCAGAAATCATTCACAATTTATAACAAACGAAAATAATTGAGAGGCAAGCTGTCTAACACCAACAAGCTAGGATAAAAAGCTTATTTATCCTTAGTCAAAATGCATCATCTGCACCCCGCAGCCGGGGATTTTTTTAAGAAATCTGTGAGAGCATATTACCTTATTTCCAATGATTATTTTTTATTACCAACGGAAATTCTTGCGATTTTCCAACGGAAATTCCTTCAAATATCCAACGCAAGTTCTTTCAAATTTCAAATGGGATGTTTTTTCGAATTTTTAACCAAATTGCTTTTTAATTTTGCTCGAAAATACATTTGAAATTTCAACGGAAAGTCTCTTGAAAGTCTCGATCTTTCAACTTTAATTCTTCCGAATTGTCAACGGAAATTCTTTCAAATTTACAAAAAAATGCTTCCGTGCACTCGGAATCCTTCAGAATTTTAAACATTTGTTTTTGAATTTCCATTCGGATTTTTTTACGAAATTCTGGCGGATTTTTTTTTCAATTTCAAACGGTAATTGACTCGAACATGGAAAAAAAAATTTTGATGTTCGAATAGGAATACTTTCCAAAGCAAATCCTTTTTAATTTCCAATGGAAACTATAGAGTTGTCCATTCGTTTTTTTTTTAATTTCGAATGAAAACTCTCTTGAATTTTCAACGAGATTTGCCGCGAAGAAAACGTCAATCAAAACAAGTTGGGAGGGGTATACAGGAATCTCCAAACTTTGCTTTGACAGGGACGCGGCGAACTGCACAAATGGAACACTGTTGAACTATTTCTTCAATCTACGAGTTTTTATTTCAGGTTAGAACAGATTTTCTCGAGCTTCAACGTTGCTTCCATTCTGTCTTAACTCGCATGGCAGCTTTCAACCATATTTTTATCAATGTATGAGGTCTTAGTGTACCCAAGTAACCATTGACCAAACCGCCATATAGGGCCACTATACGGCTATTTCAAAACTTATAAGCATTAAAGTAGCACTATATGGCCGATTTGGCGGAATATAGTGCTTATTAGTTACTTGGGTATAGTTGTTGCGAAAGATCAGTCCATCCTCCATAGATAGTTCATTGCGATAGCCGAAATAAAATTTTGTACTATCCGGAACCCGATCTATTGATTCTGGTCATCCCGGTAACTGCATCGAAGAATATTTTCCTTCTGAGCAATTAGGAGGAGGAAGAAGGAATTGACTGACTGCGAATGTGTCTCCTGCATGCAATGGCTGCTACGATCTGTGATGTGACTTAAACTTGTTCATGTTTATAGGAATGTCCAAATCCACACATCTACCCTCTTCTTTAAAAAAACGGCTGGCGTCTATGTTTAGAGACAAAAAATAACTTTACCGACATATTATTAATTACTCTCTCACTATGATAAAAAGGCATCTTGAATCAAACGATCACTTCCGGCGCATTATTGTACAGCGAACGTCTAATTTCGTAATCGAAAAACACTATGGACACACCATCATTATGGTTGCCCAACCTAAATATGGAAAATCATTCTCAATACATTCTTGTGCAGTGGTAACTCGCAATGGAAACACCATTTTTAATAACCCTCTTTTGCTTCTAGTACAAATCATCAGTACTACTAATACTACCATTACTTTCATTTGAGCACACGTCTATTTCAATGTGTAGCTATAAATGTCAAACAACCAGCAATAAATACTAGAAACCGAACCGGAATAGTATCGACAAACTGGTCTTAACCATGGGTGGATTATTTTCTCAATGCAATCAATCTCCACGAGCACCTTACGAATCCACGATAAAATCATAATTCTTGCTGGCGTCCCACCAACGCAGGGAAAAAATCTACTGAATGTGGGCGTCCCACCACGCTGAATTGTGGTCATTCTGATCCACAATAACACTGTTCTTCTTGCGGGCGTCCCAGAGGAAGGGCGTCGCAGAGGAAGAATACATTGAATGCGGGCGTCCCACCACGCAGAAATGTGATAATTCTGATCCACAATAACACCATTCTTCTTGCGAGCGTCCCACCAACGCAGAGGAAGAATTTTTAGGGAAGATCCATTAATTACGTAACGCAGAAATTGGCTATTTTCAACCCCCATCTTTCCCCCCATGTCACACTTTTTGTATTAACAATTTAAAAATTTTCTTCGACACTTCGATCAACCCCCTCCCTCCTTTAAGCGTTACGGAATTTGTGGACGCTCCCTTACGAATTTTAGCAACACATGCCATCAACAAAATTCACTTAATCGAAATATTGCTTTCAAAGTACAATACATCTACTCCACGCGGTAATGTAGATATTTTATGTCACAGTATCATTCGATTTCACTACACTCAGATACAACGAGCATTGCGTTTGCATGTTTTTGGTAAATTTAACTATTGTAATGAAGAAGAAAATTCGGAAAACAACAACAATGAACATAGTTTTGAAAATGTAACTTGTAAATAGTTATTAATGGAGCAAATCTTTCTTAAAAGTAAATTTCAAAATTTCATACGTCTTACTGATAATCACTCCTATACTTTTTCAATGGTACTTTCAATTCTATCAATAATTTTATTTTGTGTGTATTGATAATCACACTTCAATTAAAAAATCCTTACTAAAACAGGTTCATGTCTCTCCTTGTTCCAAAGTTAATCATCTTTCACCCATCGCACACTTGTTATTATATGTGCAGCTCAAAACCGAATTCTTGAACTCACGAAAATCATTTTTTCTCCTATCGCGAGTTTCAACACTGCGCACCTGGTTACGAACAATGTGCATTAGTTGCGCAATGATGAGCTATTAGTAGAACGCGAATAAAATCGGTTTTTCAAGACTTCGAAATTCGATTTTCAACTGGAACCATAATAAAATCCATCAACAAATCCTACCGACGGGATCGGATTCTATAAACTACTGTATTTAACTAATCCAAAGAAAGCCTTGCGAAAATTACTCTTTACACACCAATCAAAGAGTATGAACCCTAAAATGCCAGCACATAAACGTCCCAAACATCCGATGGTTTTCAAATGTCAAGCTCAAGAACAGCACCCAAAAGCTGGATGGATGGAACGAAACCATTACTTCTTACCTATGCAAAAAAAGCTTCGTCTCTCCAACCTCTTTTCGACTTCCCGTGAAGTTCGTTTAAAACTACTAAGCACACATCTATACACAACATGATGGGTGATTCCACAAGCAACGCCAGCACACACTCCTGGCAGGATCGCCAAATGTGCAATTCAACATCGCACATATGAATTACCCATCATGTTTACATGACTTTCACTCGAGACTCATCTCGTTATGAAGGAGGAACTGACTGACTGCGAATGTGTCTTCTCTCCTGCATGCGATGGCTGCTACGATCTGTGATGTGACTTAGACTTGTTCATGTTTATAGGCATGTCCAAAGCCACACAGTGTTGAAAGAAGAGATTTGCGAACAAGCGCGATCAACTAGTCCAAGATTATTTAGGCGAATATAATTGCCAGAATCTGTTTTCTATTTGAGCGCAGTACCTTTCAATTGTATTGAGGGTTTTCGATACGTAATTGCTCTGGAAAATTTCCACTCCAAGTCCAGTTTTGCATATTCGCATCAAATTCACATTACCAACGAATGTTTGACGTCGTACTATTGGAAGGTAGTGATATCAGCAACCAACGATTTTGTCTTATCGAACTCCGCTTGTTTGACCGATGTTCACTCACTGCCATAATATTGACTTCAAAATGTATCTTCGCAAAATATTCATGATGACCATAAGATTTCTTATAATAAGACAGCCAGTGTAGTTTACTATTCGAATAAGGGGATACACTTCCTTTCGATCAACTTCGATCCAGTTTGAATTACGAATAGCGTTGATTTTCTCTTCATAAGGTTCGAGTCACTGATCCGTTAGGACGCCTCCATAAAATTTGACTAATCGTTCACACAAGTTTCAATTTAGAGCTATGTAACCAACGGTTCCTAGCTTAAATTGGGACTCTATCCCAAATAAATGCCAATACCCTGAATAAGACCCTGGACTATGTTCAAGGAGAGTCTTGGTAAATCTCTCACTCTCCCACTTCCACCCAATCCTTCCAATGTCACCACTCAGCTTTAATGTTCCGAGAATATATTGACAGCGGTTTGAGCGGAGGCAAAATACACTCAGCCGAAAATCGAAATGCTATCCACAGGCAGTGTGAGAGAAGGTAGAACTCTCGAAACACGATTAAAATTCGGCAAACTCGGGTTTGTTCGAGTCTTATGGACATATTTGTATGTAATAATTCGTACTCGGCTTTCTAGCCCTGAAACTTTAATTCGTCTCAGAACGGACACGGGGCAGCAAGTGCGCGACGTGTTATCTGCTCTTGGTTGGTGAAATGTATATTTAACAAAACGTAGTCATTTTCATAGTTTCTTTCTGGTTTTAAACTCTAGGTCCGGTGAAATTAGCTCAAATATTAAAAACTAAATTGAGTTAATATTGTTAGTGTTGAAAATTATTAGCGAAAGTGGTTAGTAGTGTTAGCTGAACATAAACGAAATATATAATGTTTATATCTCTTTGTTAAATATGAAAATAGGGATATGTGTAACCTATCATCGTAAAAACGCCGTTTGCATAAGTCTAAAACTAATTTGGTGAGAAAAAAGGTAAATCATGCTCCAAAATTACTATAAGATTGTAAAAGTGACAAAGATGGCGGGTTATGAAGAAACGAAGATCCATTGTTCTAATAAAGTGTGGTCAGGTCCACAAAGGACCTTTTTTCTTTTGTCTTTGGACTAGCTTCGGTTCGGCCGCCATCGCTAATCGCCGAACAAAGCAGCTAGGGTGGAACGTGGTTGCTAAATACCCTACTACTCGGTCAACGGACCCAAGTAACCGCCATTCTGAGCATATACGGCAAGGAAAACTCGGTCGAGGCCGAAGGACGAACGCCCACTTTCCGTTGAAGGCTAGCAACAAGAACGCCACCCGCTTCTAGTCACTATCGTTGTCACCACGCACCGTTACCGGCAACTTTCGACTAGGCCAGAATCACCCACGATGAACAACCACACCGCTCCCCCGCAAACAAGACCTACACCGATTTAAGTACCACCAAAGCGCAAGTAAATGTGACGTCACAAATTATATATGTTTATAAGCCATGGCCAATTTATGTATGTATTAGATTAAGCTTAAAACTCCAATACAATTATAAGCATGAGTATTCGGTACGTTTTAAAGTCAGTTTAGAGATTCTGAAAGATTACTACGTTTCCTATTTTGCTTCGTTGGTCTCGTACCCTAAAAAGGGTTTCATACCTTTCTCCCCGGACGTTTCGATGATGAAATTGTTTCAGTGTGGCCTTTGAGTTTTGAGAGCCATAAGGTGTTAGCGAATTGTGCCTTTCAGGACAATGTTGATGGATATGCTCTAAGCATAGTGAGTTCCCGCTGGAAGTAGATTCTTTGAGTAACGTCAAAGTGGTTGTGCTGATTATCCTTCATCCGACCCTGTTGAATTCTAATCACCCACTGAGCATAGGCCAGGGGGTCTTACAGCTATTCAAACTTACGTTATGTTAATCAAATCGGTTCAATAAATGTTTCAGGCACTTTTTGTGATGGAGAGTGTTACCCAAGATCGTCAGTGCTACACTCGACTCCATTAAGCCCTTCAATTGCCTTTTGGAGTTGTATATGGAAAATCTACGGAGTGGGGATAATCAACTTGTCCCTTTCCAAAGACACAACACCAGGCAGTTTACCGTATTCAGAAAATCTAGATGGTTTGATTTAGTTCCAGGGTCTCTGAGGTTGACTTATCGGGCGTTTCCAGAAATGGCACTGAAGTCAAAACATGACAAATCCCAACCCTCTCGAAGCCTTAGCGGACAACGGTGGGCGTTGATCAATGATCACCTTCAATCGATGGGTGGTGTTGATCGACGAATCGAATACAAAGGACTTTGACCACATCATCCATTGGTTGTCGTTACAAAGTTTAGCAAGATAATCATGGCCAATAAGGCTGAAATCTAGCTGACACAACAACGCTGCGCTTCATTGCTTTGCAATTTTCAAATCTAATTCCGCCAAGAACCTGCTGCCTTTTTTAGAATACATCTTTCATTTCACTCTCTTCTTTCACTTTTGTCACTTGTTTTAATTTACCGCCCGTGGTTTTGCTCCAAATTGAAATATTTTTTTCCAAACTGGTTCTTCCCGCGGCATTCCTTGCTTCTGGAAGTATTGACTCTAACTTCCTCCTATTTACAAAACTTGTTTCTTGTTTACTTCCGATTGCTTTCCACTAATACACTTTGCTCACCTGCTCTTGCCTAAGCGACTTCTTTGGCTCTACACAAGGCATCAGCTTTATCCAAAGTGTCATCTGGCATGGCGAACAACTTCGTACGAAGATGTGACCACTTATTTGAGGTACACGCAAAAAAAAAGCGTTCATGAATTCGTGAACAAGATCACGGTGAATTTTGACTTACGGTAGTGGGAAAAATAATCACGTTTTCTGGAACGTTCTAGAAACATTCGTCTGGTTACAGAAGTCATTCGTTCTTTCTCCCCCGGCTTTGCCAGTCCGAAAAAAAGATCGATGTTAACATTGCTGTCCTGAATTTGCTTTTTTGAACGGTGAGTTCGAAATAGATGATTTTTTTCGAGCTGATTCCTCCATAACACTATCCACATCCTGAAAAGTCTGTCCTCGAAACTCGTTACAATCGTATGACCAAAACCAATATTTTCAAAATAATGTTGATGCCCTCAGAATTAGCTCAATTTGGGTTTAATGAGGAATCTAATAATGGTGGTTGTTTATTGATAGGTGCCAACATTGTATATGGACAATCTTCAATTAATTAAAACATAATCATATGCTATTTGGCCGAACAAACTACAAATCTCGCCGAAAGTCATTTGGACGAAATGGACATATGGCCGAAGTCGTCATATGGCCGGAAATGTCGATTGTTCGAAATTTTTCGTTTGGCCAAATACGTCATTTGGTCGAAAATGCCGTTTTACCGAACAGGTCATATGGCCGAAAACGTCATTTGGCCGAACGAGTTATGGACGAACAAAATCTCTAACCTTATTTTTCACTACTTACTTCACACTTGTTACTTATGCCTTCTATTCATTTTTCATTAGGAGAGAGAAAAAAATGTGATAAATGAGAGGTGAGACGTCTCTCCTTCCGCGAATACCTTTTGAAGCCGTAAGACCATTTATACTAAACTCAGTGATGTTCAGCATTTTAGGCGCTTTTTCTTTAATTTGATCATCACAGAATAAAAATGAACGTTTTCCATACAAGTTAGTACTTGGACGAAAGCTTTTAAATATATCTATCGGCTGATAGTATTAAAACAGATTCTTGACACTGACCTGACTTGATCAAAATAAAATTACAGTGAGGCCCGCGGGCCGCACCTTTTTTCTGCTTTGATCTTTTCGCACGTAATGATTTAATCACCGTTTCCTCAGCTGCCAGATATATTTAAAAGCTTTCATCCAAGTACTAACTTGTATGGTCAAAACTTATTTTAATTGTGTGAGAAGCAAATGAAGGAAGAAAACGCCCAAAATGCTGAGCATCACTGCTGAACTAAACTGTCAAGTGACATTTTCGTCCAATTTTTTTTCGGCTCATTGTTCGCTTCGACTAAACGTTCGTATTGGCCTAATGAAAATCGGCTAGATGTTTTACGGTCTTACAAATTACTCGGCTAAGTGAAATTCGACCAAATGGCTTTGGGCGCAATGTGCGTGATGAACTTAATCTATTTTAAAAATTACGACAGTCGTTTTGCGCCACTATTCAGTTTTCCGCGAGTGGTAATGGCAGCCAGCATGCCTGCGGGTTAGTCTCTGGTTTGACGTTTCTGGAGGTCAACTGCACCCACTATTCGAGCATTTTGATCAGTGTTAAATAAGAAGGCTTGAATCCACTGAATCAGCACCTTTTAATATGCCACATTGGTCAGAATGCTCGGAGTGGTGGGTGCAGTTGACCTCCACTGACGTCAAATCAGAGACTAACCCGCAGCCAAGCTGGCGGCCATTACCGCTCGCGGAAAACTGGATAGAAATCTTTATGTGATACAATATTGCGAGAATCGAGAAAACTGCGGAACAAAAAAGAAAAAGCAGACTGAGTGTCGGAAACTTCAAATGACGTGCACTGTGGGAAAAGTATTGATATTCCTTGATATCAAGAATATTCGAGAAGTCTAAAAAACTGCATAAATACGCATAAATACGTTCCGAAATGCCTTGAACCATATAACTTATTTAAAATATAAAGCGGCATGTAACACTCGTTTAAAGTTACATATTTTCTATGATTTCACAACGAAAAAATCAACCAACATTATTTTCCGTGCATCAAGTGATTTGATGGTTGCGGAACAACTTTCCGTCGGTCGACCGTCGGACCCTCGTTTGAAATTTTCTATCTTCTCGCA
Organism: Armigeres subalbatus; assembly: GCF_024139115.2. Taxonomy (NCBI): domain Eukaryota; kingdom Metazoa; phylum Arthropoda; class Insecta; order Diptera; family Culicidae; genus Armigeres; species Armigeres subalbatus. Next base: position 404,149,559 of record NC_085141.1, read on the forward strand.
ATAGCTGAAACTGTCAATTGAACTACATCCCCGACTTGGACATAATAGTGCTGTCCAATGAGCAGCTTGAAGTAGCTCGAAGTTGTTCCCGTCCTGCTCATTCTTTTTTGTCAACAAATGGACATGAGAGGGATGGAAAGAACTTCGAGCTACTTCGAGCTGCTCGTTGAACAGCACCAATCTCATGAGTTCTTCCGCAGACCCGACTATGCATCATCACAAAATGAAAAACGCCCTTTTTTTCCTATAAAAATTTGTCTGACGATTGGTATGATTTTTATGTTATTAAATGTATCATATATGTACGTTAGGAGGAGTTAAGCATCAGAACTCTGCAACTACACCGATGCCAACACGCGGGTAGCAACAGCGACCCGGCAACAACATGGTACATAGGACGAACGAGCATACGCAGCGATGAAGTGCACTTTGGCCAACGCACAAACTGCTGACACACATCATCGATCGAACCGATCATCCGATCGAGGAGGACAATAACCAGGTGGAGAGCTTATTGCTGACATATCAGAAATAGTTAATAAAATCAGTGCAGCTAGGGAAAATCCAGTTAGTCTGTAATCGTTAGTCTCAGTCTGTAGTGTGAAGTGTAATTCAATTTCGGAATAAATTATATTTTTTTATGAATGCGTGCCGCATTCTATTTAACTTATATATGTATGTTTTTAAATGCATCATACCAAATTGTTGTACGACCTATAATTATTTATAGGCTCTGTCAGACGTTGCAAGCAAATCACTCGTGCAAGCGAATGATTTCAGAGAGCACTCGCAACAGCAGTCACACAGCAGATTTTCACTTTTAACAAATGTCAGATTTACTCTCATGGAAATCACGTTTTTTTGACCATAAAATCTAATTCCATTCCTATTTTTGCAGTGCAACACTGCAACCTTAAAACCTTTTCACCTTAACGAGCGAAAAAATTGCTAGTGCTGCACTAGCAAGCGCAATTTTGTTTCTGCTGTTTCAAATTTTGACTACTTAGCAGTCACAACATACTAGCGAGCGCGTCAGACATGCAAATATTTAACATATATGTCACTTTTTGCGAGCAAAATGCTTGCTGTGAGCAGTTTGCTTGCAACGTCTGACGGCGCCTAATTAATTGTGCAGCAATTTGAAACTTTTCTATGGCCTATTCAATGAATGGTGTGTTACACTATTTTCGCTTAAAAGTCACGTATGACAAGCGCATAAAAAACAACGTATCAAAGGATATTAGTTGGACAATTGAAAATAATGCAAACCTTGCAAAAAGGTAATTGCTAAGAAACTTATTAATTCAAATAACACCTAGAAGTAAATTTAAAAATCACGCTAAAATCTCCATCTTATTACACCGCCTTGCCCCAGGCATCACTATCCACCCCCAAAATCGCATTCATCATTTCCACTACATCGCGTCTCAGTCGTTCATTTTAATTGGTTCAATCACTGCCACTTCTCCATTCGTTATTCTACCACCGTCTAATTCCCATCGTCACCCTACTTACGGATTATTATTCGTGTTTTATAGGTCATACCGTTCTACGGTTTGCGGTTCGCCCAACTCTACCTCCGAATGGTTTATTTCCCCCTAATTATTGGATTTCTTGCATTGTTTCGCCTGCATGCTGGAGATGAACGCTCTATGCGCGGTGGTGCTCAAGCCATCACCACAATTTATTCGCTCCACTTGGTCGCCCCACCTTCAAATGCTGCCCGCACAGTGCCTAACGATTGAACGCAAAGTAGTAGAAATCCTGGGACTTCGGTATGGGCTACACCGAAGTCTCCAGCTCTTGTCAACAGAAACTATCCTTGGTGGGGTCCAGATAGATGGGCGTCAGGGCGTGACTGCTGGACATGTGATGATGGGGATTTGAATGCGCGTACGATGGATGGTGCGGATATCGCCCATTCGTGTCCAAGTGGTGCGCCTGCAGTTGGTGCTTTTTCTCAACCCGTTTCCTCCGAGCGCAAGCCGTCAGACCGGCTGCCAACGAAAGGAACAGAGTAAGAGTTGCAGCAGCCACTCCCACGTGTAGTGGAGACAGAGGCATATGGCTGTCGCACTCGGTGGGGCTTTCGTCCTGCCCGGATGGACAGTGAACTTTGCCATCGCACCACAGCTCCCTGGGAATGCACGCCTGCAGCTCCTGGCATTTGTAAGGGCAGTCATTTCCGGGGTAGATCTCCATCCATGAAAACTTGTAGTCGTTTCCTTCGAATTCTCGTGGTTTTCGGGAGCTCTTGAACTCGATGATAAGGCTTTTGGAGATTTCCAAGGCGCTGAACTCGTAGGCGTTATCCCAACCATCGGAGAAAGCGACCACATCCGGCCCAGAGGGACAAAGGTCTCTTGAATTCTTCGGATTGTTGGTTGAATAAACGGTGATCCGAGCGTCCGTTGGACATGGTGGAGCGGAATGTAGTAGTGGGGGCATCCAAAATCCTTTCATCTTGAGAACTAAGTAGCTACCTTCGGTATCTGGTTCCAAAAGCCACGGCTGTATCAGTGCAGGGCACGGAGTTGGTTTGAGCAAAGCATCGCCACTGCGACCTCGTAGCCGCCGAACGCTCCAATCCGTTTCACATTCATCTTTCTCAAACTCGTACCGACCTTCGAAGTAGAAATCCCGGAAATCCTGATCCACCTCCATTTGCATGGCAGTGAAACGAACCTCAACGATACTGGCGGCCAGCGGTGCTAGGTTGATCGAGCTTGACACATCTGAACAGAGACAATCCCGCGGGAGTGGTGGTATATCTGTCCAAGGAACTTCGCTGATTCGCAGATCCGCTATCGGTCCACTGTGATGATTACAGTGCCAACGTCCCGAACGGTTTTGCATATTCTGACAGGATCGGCCACCGAAGCGAGCTCGCGTAATGGATAACCTATCGTCGAATCAAACATCAAACACATTAGATTAAAATTCATCACACTAATAGCAAGAAAATTGCAATCATACCTCACGCTTTCCCCAATTCCTGCTTCAAATCGAATGGTGCAAGAAATATTTGGGGAACCACCCCTTCCGTAGAGAAACACATTCGATGGTGATCGGAAAATTCCCCTCGAAGCGGATGACGACCGAAATACTCGATCGCAAGATTTCGGATGGAACTGGACGAGAGCAGCCGGTTCAGGCATGGCCGAAGGGGCTACCAACGGTTCCAACGGAGCTCCTCCCAACGAATTGTCAACGAACTCGTATCGAAGCTTGAAGGCAGACGCCGGTCCGTACAATCGGGCGGTACCGATCGGACTGGGGCGATACTCGATCGTGAGGTCAGATCCAGTTGACAGATAGCTCTCTGGAAAATAAATTTGATAGGTCTTCTTTTTTTTTATGAATCCAAAGAAAATTCTCACCTTGAGTCGAGCACGGTCGACTCCCTTTGGTGATCAATGACCGGGAGCAAAGTCGGGGTACTTCTTCGCGACAAATCTGCTCGATCAAGCTCGCATTTCGGGTGTACTCTGGATGCATGCCTAGGAATACTACGAATTGGTACACAAGCTCAATAAATCACACATCGACACACCGAGGGCAACTTACCGTACGGTCGCGAGGTAACCGACCACCGTCCGTCCCAAATGCGTAGCTGCGTCACGCACTCCGCCGGCGATTCGAATCCGGTGGGATCGATGGCCGAGTGGTACTTGATGAACGAGATCCACACGGTTTCGTGTCGCCGGCCCTGGAAGTGATAGATGCAGGAACTCTCCGGTGGAAGTGTATGCTGCGGACTTTCCAGTTCGCCGGTTTGACTTTCGAAAGCGCTGATCGAGAACTCGCACCGACCGGGTTGACGGATGTAGGACTGCGAGTTTGAGTTGACGTAGAGGACCTTTGAAGAAATAGGAAAAAATATGGTAAATCATCGATTAAATGGCTTTGTTTTTTATTTCTATTAGTAATATTATAGACTAGATGAAATTTTAAAGCGATTTTTTTTTTCGAAACTTTTTGGCAGTACCAAGAGCAGTAACTATGTAATAGATCCCATATCATTCATAAGAAATGTGGCAATGTCCAGCAAATTTCCTGATTATTAAAAACATATTGAAAAACTTTGTAGCTCGATATATTTAGATTATTTTCTTTCACTACGATCTTTTATGATCTTTAATTCAATTAAATTAGAGGACTGGATTTAAATTTGATCCAGACTTTTAAGGGATTCTGCTTCAAACCTAATTTTCTATTTCTCGTATGAATTTGATAATATTCACTAAATCGTAATGACCTCAGAAAGAAATCTATTCCGATTTATTACAAATCGAAAGCAACTGACAAATTAATCTTTTTAAAGCTATCCTTTACTGCTTTTGACCTCAAACAACAATGACGAAAATACTTACATGCACTTCAAGTTCGAATCCGGGCAGAAATGTAACCGGATTCGGATGGAACGGCACGTCGTACGGCGATGTTCGGAACTGGACCATCATGTCTGGCCCGCTTGATACAATATCGGGCAGCGCGTCACCACCGCAAATCCTTCCTATCTCAGGCGCCTCGAGGGACTTTCCATCGTGTATCGTGAGGTAATCTTGCTCCACGTCGCACTGCTCCCAGCTCCTGTACCGAGGAAAGAAACCACACAGAAAAGTTCAACCATCGTGCCATTTTGTGCATTCAGAACAAACGCTCGACCAACCAACTTTCACTCTTCACGCTCAATTGATTCCACTATCGAATTATCACTTGATGTTTCCCTCGCTACACCCTCGATCTTTTCTCCATTTTAGAAACAATAGAAAACTCCTCTGTAAGAGCCCTTTTTCCCCCAGAAGGACCAACTTCCTTCGATTCAATATTACAAAAATCAAAGAGCACGAAAAGTTTCCACTGAAAATTCCAGCCAGGCCTCAGCGAGAGAAACGGTTCTGCATACACAATCGTTTATCAATAGCCGAAGATTTCTCGGTTCTGTTCCAATCCAATTCAATCCCATCCAGTGAAGCAGTTTGCACATTAATATTCCAAAGTGCTCTCGCCCCGGGACGCTGTGCACGATGCAGCGCGCGGGGTTGCAATATTTAAACGCATCGGAACCCCTCTGGCTCCATTCTCTAGCGAATGAATGCCTTCCTAGGAAAAACTTTTCACGTCCGTTCCGAAGGAGGAGATAAAAACCCTCCGCTTTCCATATGAAATAATAATTCCGAAATAATAATTTACAAGTTTTGCATCGGAAGCTGCTAGCTACAAAACGTAGCACAAGTAGAGCAGATCGGAACGCAGCTGCCCCGGTAATAGAAGTTCAACGGCGAGATAAATCTAGGGAAGAAATTGGAAAACGGAATAGATGCGATGGTTGGATACCGGAACGTCCATAATGCCACGGGGAATAACGCTCAGGTGTTGCAACGGGAAATCCATAGTCCATAGCAGGGGTTTGCAATCGATTGCAGGGCTTCTGGCATACTTCTTCGTTAATTTATTTGTATCAATTTATTTTATCTTTATAATAATCTTATCTTCAGTAATCCGATTTCATTACAACCAATATTTATCTTCTGGTTTAGGTCTGGTTTGTATTTCGAAAATAACCACAATTCACCTCAATTTCTTTTAAATTCGCCTTATCGGGGAATGTTGAGCAATTGTTGAGCAGATGAAATGGCCATCCCAGTTGACAAATGAGTATCAAAAATTAATTTTTATCTTTCAGTTTTCGTTCGTCACTACTCTTTTTTTTAATATCAACGGATTTTTACAAAAAAAAAAGTATCACTAAAGGAGAAGAGCTTCCCAAACAAAACTGCTGCAAATACTTACGAAAAAGAATTACTAGAAAGTCAGGGAGAAACTAAGCAGTGCGTTCATACAGATATAGATTTGGGACTAATCACTATCTCATAGATGGAAGCAACGTACTCTTCAATAGTCGAGATCTGTTCTGGCTACGTCCTTGCGAATGCTAAGGAAGGGAAAGGATGGTTAGATGGACACATACTTAAGAAAGATGCAGAGAACTCTACGAACCTTTATAGATGCCACGGGAGGTTTTTGGATTGCGTTGGAGAATATAACAGTAGGAATCGTTTTGGTAGAACGTGAAACACAGAAAGAACTAAGATAGAAATACGAAGTAGGAAAGGGATGAGCCTGGAATTGAACCCACGACCTCCTGCTTATAAGGCTGAAGTGGTAGCCAATAGTCCACCTAGTTCGTCGTGAAACGTCGTCAAATGTCAAAAGGTCGAAAAGGGTCGTTTGGCCGAAAGAGCCGTTTGGTCGAAAAAGCCGATTAGTCGAAAGGATCATTTGGCCGAAAGGATCATTTGGCCGAAAGGGTCATTCGGTCGAAAGGGTCGTTTGGCCGAAAGGGTCGTTTGGCCGAAAGGCATTTGGCCGGAAGGGTCATTTAGCCGAAAGGCTCGTTTGGTCGAAAGGGTCATTCAGCCGAAAGGGTCGTTTAGCCGAAAGGATCGTTTGACCGAAAGGGTCGTTTGGCCAAAAGGGTCATTTGGCCGAAACGGTCATTAGGCCAAAAGGGTCATTAGGCCAAAAGGGTCATTAGGCCGAAAGGGTGATTTGGCCGAAAGGGTCGTTAGGGGCCGTACACTAATTAAGTAAGAATTTTTTCTGGATTTTTCAACCCCCCCTCCCCCCATGTGAGATTTTTTCCATACAAATCATTTTTATTTATATGGAACGTAAGAAAATGGCAGACCCCCCCTAAGTGCTCACGTAATAAGTGTACGACCCCTTAGGCCGAAAAGGTCAATAGGCCGAAAAGGTCATTTGGCCGAAAAGGTCATTTGGCCGAAATGGTCATTTGACCGAAAGGGTCATTTGGCCGAAAGGGTCATTTGGCCGAAAGGGACATTTGGTCGAAAGGGTCACTTGGCCGATTAGGACATTTCGCCGAATAGGTCATTTGAAAAGTGTAAAATTAGGAATGAGAAAAGAGGCGTCTCACTTCTCACACTTAATTTTTCTCTTCTCACTGTAAAAAAGTGAGAAGCGCGTAATAAGTAGTGAGATGTCTCACTACCCACCTCGCACTACTCAAAATGATTTTTTTTATTCCTTTCTTTATTTGCAGGCACTCTGTGATACTCAACCGCTATTGTGCCGTGATCTACTGTGAAATTCCCCTGTACAGAATTCACACAGAATCTAATTTTAGATTTCCATTACTCATTATTGTTGTCGTTGCCAGTCCATCTTGTCGTGGGTCCATTGTGTCCGTTTGTCCATGTCGTGCATCCCAATGATCGTTGCATTGTTCGGTTGCCATTTTTCCGGGTACATTGGAGGAATTCCTTCGAGAAGAACAAGTTGTCAGTCCCTTGTCATAAGACGAGTTTGTACGAGACACTGAAGACGGCCTTACTGTTGAGGTCGAAATACGTATCTGTCAAGATGCAATTAAGTGGTGGAATTCAATGGGATTGTATAAACTCGTCTTATGACAGGTGAAAACATTCCACTAAAAAGTTCAAAATAATTTTCTTAACAAAGGTGTCAGTCGTCATCAGGCAGCAGTGAAGATAAGGCGCTTTCCTCAACACACTACCGCATGGGCTGCGCATCCGGCGACTGACGATGATTTGGTGGAGGGTTACTCAAAATGAATGCCAAATGACCTTCGGCCAAATGGTATATTCGGCCAAACACCTTTAAACCTAGTGGTATTCGGCCAAATGGCTTTAGGCCGAATGGATTTCGGCCAAACGACCCTTCCCCCGTGCATTGATATTTATTTGTGCTTGCTCAAGAGACGATACGTTGACCCGGGATTACAATTTGTCTTGAAATAAATATAAACTAGTAATAAAAATAAAATAATAATAAATATAAAATTTTCATAAATAATGCAAAATGTCCATAAGCAATTAGGAATTTTACATAAAACAAAAATAAATTAGTAAAAATTGCAATTATAACAGAAGAATTAACCATAAAGAAATCAAAATATTCCACGGAAGAAATACAAAATTTACATAAATAAATCAATATTAGCATTAAACAATTGTAAAAATTTCCATTGAACTGCACATAATACGCAAGAACTCAAGGGCCTTGTATAGACATGTTGAGTTGATTAGTTGACCAATTGAGCTGAGCTCCAGAACAATTTGGAGAACCTAGAATATCTGCATCAAACTTATTTGAACGTCACGTAACACTGCTGGATAAATTTCGGATTAAATTCAGACGTAGATGACCTGCTAGATCAAATGATCTACATTTCAGAACAATCTGGAGAACCTAGAACATCTGCATCAAACTAATTTGGGCTGCACATAATACGCAAGAACCCTAGCCTCATGATATACGAATGCAAAAATGGTAACTTGGCTAAGAAACCTCGCAGTTAATAACTGTGGAAGTGCTTAATGAACACTGAGCTGCGAGGCGGCTCTGTCCCAAGTGTGGGGATGTAATGCTAATAAGAAGAAGAAGAAGATTTCAAAAAGTGTTTGATTATATAAACTTCAATGCATGATTAATAGAGTGGGGCGTCTGGGTCATTTTTTCAAATCAATGGTTTTTCGAAGCCATTCTGGGTCCTGAACAACTGTGCAGAATTTGGAACCGATTGGTTGCTTCTTCGCTTGCCGCATCGCGTTTGGAGTTTGTATGAAAATTAGTATGGGAGAACGTATATTTTTGCATTTCTACCACTAGAGGTTTCAGTTCATCGTAAACCAAGTGGTACATTGCGTTAAAGTATAACCCAAAGGATGCCGAAAAACTTTGCTGACGAAGGCACGTTGCTGGAACGTCCACGAAAAAAGTTATAACGCTTCGAACATTAAGTGTTCAAACCATATGCAGAAAATCGTTTATTCTGCCAGCACTGCCGTATTACGTAGACCAATAATTTAACTGAGTGTTTTTTCGAAATAATTGATCTTATAGGGATTTAAAGCTATCCGGAATTATTTCACAAAGCAAAAAATCCGACAAAGATGGGTTTTGCCCTTCGATAATCATAGGTTGTCCGGTAGTGCTGGCAGAAACATTGATTTCTTGCATATGGTTTGAACCATCAATTTTCGAAACGTAATAACATTTTTTGTAGACCTTCCAACTACGTACCTTCTTAGGCAAAGTCTTTCGACATCTTCCAGACTATATGCTAATGTATTGAGGCACGTGATTGATGATAAATTGAAGCCGCTAAGAGCAAAAATGTAAAAAAGTACGTTTTCCCATACTAATCTCCATGTAAATTTAAAACGCGATGCGGCATGCGAGGTTGCAACCAATCGAGCCCATATTTTGCACAATTGATTGGGGTCCCAAAACGATTCAGAAAAACCTTGATCTCAGTTGATCGGACGAAGTTTGCGTTTTTCCATACAACTGCGCCCCACTCTAATGATTAATGTGGTTGCAAATTAATTTTCAAATTTCTAAACTAGAAAAACAAAAATCTAAAAATGTGAGGTTGATGAAAACGCGCATTAAACATTTTTACCTGGAATGTATTCTGATCGATTAGCAAAAATTGCAATTATAACTGAAGAATTTTCCATAAAGATATCAAAATGTTTCAAGAAAAAAATACTAAATTTCCATAAATAAATCAATATTAGTATTAAACAACTGCAAAAATTTGCATTAAACTGCACATAATACGCAAGAACTCAAGGGCAAGGATGTTATCGATCATTTAGTAATCTGCAGTCGATCATTTAGTAGTTTGCCAATAACTCGTTCCCGAGGCCTAATTTCAAAACGTATTGTTTGGTGGTCTTTAAGTGCGAAGGTTTTTCTACAACTCTTCTCAACAGGTCGATGTTCGAATTTCACCATTAAAGGAGTAACGGTGCTAGTCGCTATACTCATACTAAATGATAACAAAATATGCAATCATTTAGACTAAGTTACTGCTACTAGCGATATAGCTCCGTTATTAGTGAAATTCAAACAAAGAAGTGTTAGGCAGAGTTATAGATAAACCTTTGCACTAGAAGTTCACCATAGAACACATTTTAAAATTTAGCCACTAAAATGAGTTATTGACAAACTACTAAATGATCGAAGGCAGATTACTAAATGATCGATAACATCGCTGCTCAAGGGATTTGTATAGACATGTTGAGTTGATTCCAATTGGATACCAAGTGAAGTTGACCTGCTAGATCTGTACTCCAGAACAATTTGGAGAACCTGGAACATTTGCATCAAACTAATTTGGACTGCACATTGAACGCAAGGGCTCTAGGAACTCGTATGGACATGATGTGATGATTAGTTGACCAATTGAACTGAACTCCAGAACAATCTGGAGAACCTAGAACATCTGTATCAAACTAATTTGGGCTGCACATTATACGCAAGAACCCTAGGGATTTGTATGGACGTGCTGGGTTGATTTCAATTGGATATCAGGTGAAGTTAACCTGCTAGACCCAATGATCCGAGTTCCAGAGCAATTTGGGGAACCTAGAACATCTGTATCAAACTAATTTGAACTTTACATAACACAAAAGGGCTCTAGGAACTTGTACGGATATGCTGGGTTGATTACGATTGGATAGCAGGGGCGTAGTTGACCAAATGATCACATAATATACAAGGGCTCTATGGACTTTCATGGACTGGGTTGCTGGGTTGCTGGGTGGATTTCGGTTTGAAACCAGGCGTAGTTGACCTGGTGGACCAAATCATCATAACTCCAGAACAATTCGGAGAAGAAAATTATTTAGCTCTTTTTTAGTGGAATGTTTTCACTGTCGTAAGACGAGTTCAGCACAATTCCATTCAATTCCACCACCTCGTAATACTTTTACATATACGTATTTCGACCTCAACTGTAAGGTTGTCTTCAGTGTCTTGTACTTGACTCGACTCAGTCTTCTCTTAGAAGACGCCCGAGTACCTGCTGTTTGAAATCATGATTCTAATGATTTTTTGATCGCAGTATTCGACATGTTAACCAAGAACATGTACTTCCCAACATGCAATTAGGTTCAGGTTTCCCATAATACAAGTTTCATACAAATGCTTGCACACTTGTTCATTTATTTAATAAAACAAATGAGGTGAAATTTTGCGTCAAAAGTTTGATCACAAGGTGAATCATCGCACAACTGTACCATGTATCTCCATGTAATCTTATGCTTAGATGCTGCTGAACAGTTTGCAAAATCCATACCTATGTTTTCCCTGCGAGGCCCATTTTTGCCTGAGAATCACTCATGGGGACATTCAGATATTGTAATAACTTAGATTATCGTACTAACTTATTATTTTAATTTATCTAAACATGCAAATATGAAAGTGACTTCAACACCGGAATTCTCCCAATCAAACAACAGACGCCAGTAACCAGCCGATTTTAGAAGTCGAGAACTACAAATGCAACAGATAAGCATTACGAATACAAACTTTTTGAGACTGATTTTGTCGTCCAGTGTAATACAATCTACATAAGTCTACAATCTACATCTAATACAGTTGTCTCGAACACGAAGGGTGACGATTGCACCCTTAGTTTAATTTCAACACATAATATAGTTTTACTGTTGTATATCAACGGCCAAGCGAGCCCACATTGTTTCTGTTATCGAGAACTTCACACACTAGGCCCCAGCATCCGGTAGATATTCAATTTGCAAAAAAAAAATCAGAAGAGTTATATGCAAGATACGACCGCCCGACGAAAGCTACGTAGAACAGGTTATAAGATACACAGGATTTTGTTTTTACACGATTTTTTTTCGCTCGTGTTTTTGATCGTGTGACTTCAATTTACCACCAAACTCTTCGCAACATGTTTCAAAAAATCCAGGATAAATCAAAGAAAAATCACATGATAATTGATATGCGTTAAACATTAAGGATGAGTGCAAAATTGAGAAAATGTAAATCGTGTAAAAACAAAATCCAGTGTAATTCATTACTGGTTTTTTAAACATGTGCTCAGAGTGATTCAAATTTTGACTTTTGGCACCTTTAAAATTTGACTGAGTACGAGCAGTTTAAAGTTTGTATGGAAATTACTCCTTTTTGGAAAATTGCTCATTGTTCAACTTTGATTGATGAGACTATTACTAATGCTACATACATTTCACAAATTCCTTTGGAATACACCCAACTTGTTATCAACTTGTTATTGATCGACCATTTGACATTTTCGACCTTTTGTGCCTTAAGCCACAATTTCAACATTCTGTCCTTTTCGATGTTATGTCTTTTGTACCTTTTGTCTTTTTAACCTTCTGCCATTTCGACCTTTTGTCATAAATTCAGTACATTCTCGGTCAACTTTTCATACGCTTCAGGACGATATTTATCTTATCCTTCTATGTTCTGCGGATGACTTTTTCCGCTAATTAAGAGGGCTTCTCTTGTACTCCCATAAGCTTCAAGATTTTGACATAACTTATACCGTCAGATTTGAGGATAATTGCCTTGTTTCTATCTCTTGGTTTACCTCGTCCTCTGGATGATGTGCCATTAGCTCTTTAGGCACCTTTTTTGTTGACGCTTTATCAGCCGCCTTTTTGCCGCTGTTTTCACAAAAGCCATCGACTTTTCGGAATATAGGGGAAGAGGCCCCAAAACGCCCCCTCGAGGCAAAACGCCTTTTGTGGTTTCCCTCATATTTACTGTCATTAAGATGACCGTAACAAAACTAGATCTGAAATTATGTTGGTTAGGCGAAAAAAGTTTCAAAATAATGCATGGAAAGGTCGGAAAAACCGAAAATTTCCACATTTTGAAGAAACATTTAACATTTTGGCGAGGCAAAACGCCCTAGTGGCACTAACCTACAATGTACTTGCGTCTCCACGTACTATCCATACCAGAATGCTGATTCGCCGACGCATGGTGCTTTGTTCCCTAGGAGCTGCCAGCTAAAAGGCGTTTTGCCTCATGAGTTTTCCAGCAACAGAATATCACCACTTTTTTGAAATGTGAATATTATCAATATGATTGAGATTTTTGACAATTTTTGAAAGGCATCAACTAGCTATATTGTTTAACTGTTGCGTGAGGTAGAAACACCCATGAAAATCGTTATACTTAAGGCATAGAAGCAGTCTATGCTTAGCTAGGGCATATTGCCCCTCCTTCCCCTACGATCAGCATCCAAGGTAAGTCCTTCAACAGGCGAACTTCAGGGCCTTCACTAGTGGGCGGTAGTGGCTCTCTCCTCTCCTTCGGGTCAGCAACGTGCAAGACCTACTTAGAGGCGACCGTGCATCTCGCAGCCAGGCTTACCACCAACTCTTGCTTCTCAATAAGGACCTCAATAAGATTTTTCTCCCTATCTCCGTTCTGAATAACAGCAGAGTCTTCCACTCTTGCCTTGCCACAATTAGAGTTTCCATTTCCCGGCCATTTTCGTTGTCCCGGGATTCGGGATGAACTTGTTCGGGATCCCGGGATTTTTCGATGTTTCCTTTGAAAACTTATTTTTTGATTTAAAAACGATTTTCTTCAATGTTCAGGGGTAAAGTTCATATTTTAGTAAGGCCAGATTTCAAATCAATTTTCAAATTGGAACTCAATTCAATTCTAATTTGAATCGATTCTTTCGAAAAAAAAACGACTTCAGGAATCAAATAATATTCACGTTTTTCTTGGAAGATAGAGTACCCTTTTTGAATATATGATCGCCGAGTCCGAGAAGAAGGGTTCGCTGGCAGTTAAAGTCGGCTTGACTGTTCGCATTGTTTTGAATATGCATTTTGGGTTTTATACAGTTGCTGGGATTGCATTCAATACCCCAGTGATGAAAGATGGAAGATGCGCAGTAGAATCGTACTGGGCCCATATATTGGAACCCACTCACTAAGAAAACACAATACTTGAGTATCCTCCAACCCATGGCAGGCTACTAATTCATAATTTTGCCAAGAGCTGCAGCTCTTCCTCATCTTGAACCGATCGCTTCCTAATCTTGATGTTAATCGTTAATTTATCATTAGCTCCGATAAAGTTAATTGCGTTCAACGTAATCGCTTGCTGCAAAAAGATGAATCAACTCAATTATTATCGGAGTTCGATAATTTAACGATGATGAGGTTAATAGATTACGCGATTAAAGTTGGTATACAATTCTGACAGAAGCCGAGAATTGGAAAACGATTGATTGCAGCCTGTTGACCAGCGTTGATTTTGGGGTCGGACCACTTGTACTTGCGCATGTGCTGGAAAGTTTGTTGTACGAACGTCGATTGGAAGGACATGAATTGGATCAAGAATTATTTTGGAGGCAAAAAGCTGAGGAAGATTGATTCAATGTTGGGCGGCGCGAGAAGATTAGCAAGGCGAATATCAGCTAGTGTACACAACCTCGCTGTAGACGGGAGAAGGGTAGGAAACAGGCGTCAAATAGATGTAGCTGATCTTGTACTGTAGATACTTGTCGTTTAATTATTAGAAAGCTATAGCTGCTGGATAAAGTATCAGTCAGTAACCCTCCATTTAGTGGTATTGGGGAATCTAATATTTTTTGTGAAGGTGTTCTATTAACTGTCTCCGATATTTTCATGTCTGTTCCTTTCTTACTCATTTAATAATAAGATGACATCGATTGTGCATCACAAAGAACCTTGGCTCCGTAGACTGAGCCAAGGTTCTGATATGAGTTTACCATCTAAGTTGGGTGTCTGGGTAGACTTAGCCAAGGACTGATATGAGTTCATCACCTAAGTTGGGTTTCGCGTTCAAAACAAATAACTTTTGTAAGAAGAAAAATTACACTGTTTGCGAACCGGAAATGAAACAGTATTTTTTGTATACGAAGTTGATTTATCTACTGGTTTGAGTTTACATTAAAGAGGTAGCCTTATGATTGGCCAATGTTTGTCGAATAATATTGCTACTGTTTGTTTCTATACGGAGATGGACCAAGAAGAAACGGGCTTTTACGTAACGTATTGGATCCGATTAGTGCATTTGTAAAGAACTATTGGCAAGTTCTAAATCAACAAATCGTGAGGAAAGTTCTATAGATGCTAGATTCAAGAAACTTATTGTAGTGCTTGATTTTTCCAATCGTCACATGTGCTTTTTACTGTTGTATATCCATAGCCAAGCGAGCCCACACTGTTTTTATTATCGAGAACTTCACACACTATTCCCCAGCATCCGAAAGATATTCAATTTTCAAAAAAGAGCTAAACCGCGGTGGAAAACCAACATATTTAATAATATGCAATTAATTATTGAATTACGTTCTTGTTGTGCCCCAGGACATGTAGCACAGTCTACGATGTTGCAGGTTTCCATTAAATGATACGAGTAGAATTGCCAGAACTCATGTTGACGATTTTGCGTTGTTTGTTGATGGAACATGGGTCACATTCAGATAAGCTCCTAAATTCGACAAGTAAATGGATATCCTGAGAAATCGTCGTACGGCTTCGTGCTCACTAATCAGAGAGTGATCCGGTCAGCCGGAACAGAAGAAGGCAACTCGGGTGAGCATTCGCTACGCCGGAGTGCAGTCTCCGTGTTTGTTGTACTGGGAGCTGCTTGGGATGCGAAAAAACGATTAGCTCGTATGCGATTACGCCCAAGATGTTGAATACAGTGTTGACGCCAATCGAAGCTTGCTTGCTTGCTGTGCCACTCACTCAGATGAGCAGAATGATCACAACACACTAACTCCTGAACACTTTCTATTCCAACGACCACTTTCCAGGGAACAAGAAGACAAGAGTACGTTCAACGTTTCTGGTCCAAAAAGTCAACGCAATAGCTGTTGGACACCAGGACCAAGTGCATCCGGCAATGAATTTGTTTTCGTTGGAACGATAGTTCTAATCAGGGAAGAAAACTTTCCACATCTACAGTGGCTCTAAGAGCGTGTAACCCACTTTGACCCGTAGCAGTCCGAGAAGGTCAGTGTTGTCACAATCATGACAAGAAACGGGAGTCTTGCGAGCGATTTCGAAGATTCGCATCTTGCTCTTCAGCGAAAAAGAGCGTTCGCCCACATCAAAGGCCTCCTTCAACGAGACGCAGAAGCGCCTGCGGGAGTTACCCAACGTTTATCCGAGCCTGATTAGATTTCTTAACCGTTCTCAGCCACCCTTGATGCAGGCCATCAACTACTATCGCAATTCGAAGTTATTGTTACGGAAGGTAATGTAATTTAGATTTTAGAATGGATATGACTAAATTGATGATCATGCTGTTAACGCGAAAAGTGAATGCTAATGTTCACTTAGTGGCAAAATTAGATTGAAAACGTATTTAGGAATAAATAGAAATCGTATGAAATCGGAAACGTAATTTCATGTTTACACTCGACAAACGTAATTAAAATATCTCGAAATGGCTTCCAGTTGCCCAACAGAATTTCCATGGATGTTGATTTAGAGCTTGCTAAAAAGTTAAAAAATAGTTCTCTGCTGCAGCTGCAAATCTCATGTATGTATTAACAACAAACACCAAACAACCCTTCTCCATTGGCATAATCATGCAATATTTTCGGATTTCTTCAGTTATCCGGCATGCTAAAAAGTAATCATTAACCCGAATTTGAATTTCCGGACATATCAGATACAGGCGAGCATCTAATGTATCAGCGTGAAGCTCTAACGTCCTCCGAAATTTTCGCTTCTCATCAGCACAAATCATGTGCCCTCCGCAGTCCGCAAAACAGCAAACAAGCCAAAGCAAACGGTTAGTTTCCACTCGCTGGAGCTGTCTTCTCTTCCATCGCATCCGAGCGCATCGCATCTGTGCGCCCGGGTCGTATGTTATATGTGGGGCTTCCACCTTATGGCCCCCAACCCACCCCTCCGGGTGTAGTACAGCAGAGTCGTTATAATTCGTTGTCATTTAATTTAGTAAATTGCAATTGGTACTGCTGTCGTTACCATACCATACTGCGTTGGCAGTTCTCAAACAAGCGCAAGTTCGGTCGCTCTCGACTGTATATCTCTATCTCTGCTATGCGGTTGGATATAGATAGGGTTCCGCGCAAATGTTACGTCGCAAACTTCTGCTGTTACATCAAACAGTGTAACAAAATTAATGGAAGTTTCGTTAATCCAATTTGTTCTTTCGTTCTGTTCCATTCTACAACTCTACAATGCCTGATCAATTGTGTTACAACCGGTAGCAAATTTTTACATTCGATTTTAAGAGATTATATTGCATTTTATTTAGTTTAATGCGATCCCATACTAATACATTCGACTTTAATTTTGCAATTCCCTTTGATTACAAGAGATTCTCTATCCATTAGATTCAATTAAATTCAATTTTATTCCTATCGATTAAGCTACATTCGAATATATTAAATTCGTCTAGATTCCGGTTTAAATCAATTCAACAGGATTCCATTTGATTCCATAACATTAGTTTCGTAGAATACCATTCATTTTCTCGGTTTCATTCCATTGTGTTACATTTTATTCTGATTTTAATAAATTTTATCCAATATTTTCTTCCTCTCCAATCGATTTAACTTGATTTCTTCAGATTAATTAAAAACATGATCATTTGAGTAGTAACATTTCTAACTCATTTTCCCTATTAGATCATGCGACAGGGCGTCACCCCATTTCCGTTTCTTCAGTAGTGTCGTTGCGGTGGTGGCGGCATGTGTTTTGCGAAACATGTGAAAACTATCAACCAATTTCATATTCCAGCGAGCTACTGTCAGTTGGGGTTTTTGATGGCGGCGCTCTGTCTCTCGTTGGTAACCATTCCAAATGTGTTTCGGAACGTGTCAAACGTTGCAGAGAGAGTTCACAATTACGCCGTCGGTGTCTTCAAAATGGTTTGTCCTCGCCGCCTGGAAACCAACGCCATTTTCCAACTATTGCGACAATTGGTGCAAGCTTATTTTTGCTTCTGGTTTTTAGTTTTGCCGATTTCCCAAAGAAGTGCACCGTAGCACATTCGCTTCGGCAAGTGCAAATGTTTGCAGTAAATTAATTCAATTATAATTAATTTAGAACCTGGTTCTGATGGCTGGTGTCGGCAAGGAGGTGTCTCTTGGGGAAACACGGCGCCTGACCGCAGTGCGGTCTAAGTAAACCATTTGCTGGCGATGGTGTGATTCCTGTGCGTCCGTGTCTCGGCATCGAATCTTATTAATGGACGGCTAATAAATAAGTCCCCACTTCGATAACGTAACCGCGGCAAAGCTGCATTTGTGGCCATAGAACTATCCTCTCCATCGATGCCGTCAATCCTGCCACCATGTCTGTATACTTGAATGGTAATGTGTAAGCTGCGCCGGGATTGCTTCATCATGCTTATTAATACAAATTGCCACATTGTAACGGTTAGGGTTTCGGTTTCCGCAATGATTTTCTATAATTATCGATCCGCTTAGATCGAATATTCCCCGAGTGAGAGGTAGATTCTAGGAATTACCGCAGCGGTTCCTTTCCTCTCTGATAGGGTCCATTAGACCAGTCGGTGAAGCGCTCTAAGTTTGTTCGCTTTGGAAATGGTAATCAACATGTCCATTCTGTGATATCTTAGCATCGCAAACTGGTGGCATGGAGTGGATCTCTTTAATGATTCTGTGTAAATAATATCGCGTTACCTTCTTTGGTAAGAATTTTAGCCGATGAAAACGAAGGAGACGTATGCAATCCTACCCACACTACGCAGTTCAACACCCATGGTAATAATCATAACATCACCAATGGTTTTACATACAAAATGGTCATGTTTGAGGATCAATATCTCGATTTCTAGCGATTTGATTAAGGACATATTTTGCATCCAAAAGTGGCCTGAATTTTCAATTAATGATTGTTATTTGCATGCGTGTTTAATGAAAAGGCATGTTATTGTTGGACATAATTATAAAGCCACCACTTTTATATGAGGCTCCATACTTTGAAATCTTTGCATGCACCTACAGAATGGCTGAGCTGAGACTTCACTTGGGAGTCGTTCATAACCTTCGCAAACCCGAAATATTTCGCATCGTATGGGAGATACGTACAATAGGATATATGTTGCTCAGATATACGTTTCTATTCGACTCTACCGCAGTTCTTCTAAGTTCGGCAACGGCAGAATGTCGAGTTGGCGATGTCACCTCGAATTTCAGCCAAACAGCAGAACTCGTCCAATTTAGTTTTCCAAAGCATCCTCAGGACTCGTTTTGATCGCTTTTGGTCATCGATACATATTTGTTTTACTGGATTCTGTATAGTTTCTCTCAAGTGCTGCAGAATTACCTTACTGTTTGTGCTCCAGTTGTGAATTTCGAATCCGCTATTTATATGTACAACAAACAATTCAGCTGCTATTGATTTGATAATGGTTCATCCTCATCTGTGTTGGGGGAATCGATCCAGATATACAGGGGTTAGACAAAAAGGTTGAGATAGGTAAAATTATGTCAAAATTCAAATTAACATAACTTCGCGTAGAATAATCCGATTTTAATAAAACCAGGACCATCAGAGGCGGACACTCTTCTAGTATACTGTCCCCTTACAAAACCTGAGATTAGTTCTTGGCCACCGGAGATGTTCCGGGTTTTCCGAGGGTATGTTCAAAATGCATTTTTTCCACTACTTGTCATTTTATGTGACGTTTACTTTTATACTGTTTTATGCTCTCTTCCAGAACTAGAACTAATATGCCGACCAATGGTGGCTGTAGATCGAGAATCCATCAAAACTACGCAGAGATATGGCCATTTCTGTAAAAACGGTTCCGGGAACATGATGAAATGATAACAGATCGGAATAATGCAAATATGAGTATCTAACTTCATGGCTTTGCGAGACAATGATTACAGAAATATTTACAGAATTATAGAGTCCACTGACACCCTTATAGAAAGTTCGAATGGCCTTACAGGAGGTGTCGGTTTTGGCACCATCTGGAACCATGCATATATGGGTGTCAAAATTCATGTTTTCCCAAGACAATGAATATAGGATCTTTATTAAAAATACATTTTGAGGACTGTAAGACTCTCTGGTCAATTTGTAACGGGTTCCGGGTGTTCTGCAAAAGTGACATTTGTTCAAGGTGTATGGCCCATCCCGTACCGTTTTCAAGAAAAAAGCCATATCTCTGCTTATACCTAACGGATTTTCGATCTGCAGGCAGCATTGGTCAGCATATTAGTTCTAGTTTCTGGGGAAAGCATAAAAAATGACAACTCGACCAGTAGATAGTAACAGATTTATATCAGACCTTGTTATTCTGTTACAGTAGTTTTTCATAACAGCGGTTGTTATAAAACATGTACCATTAGTAGTTAAAATTACAAAAATTGTAACAAAATCTCTTCTAGTTTTAACAAAAATATTACTAAATATGTTATTTATTGAACAAACATATAACTCGTTGTGTTACATAAAAAGTGGTGAAAATAGCTTGTACTATAACAAATTATGTTCTTGAAAAGATTATGATTATCCATAATGTAGGCAATTACCTTTGTCCAGCTGGCTCAACTTTGCATGTAGGTTCGAGTTATACTGTAGGTGGTACACGCTAAAAATGAACTACTCAAAATTGAGTCGAATCCGACTCATTTTCATTAAAAACGGGACAACTCAAAATTTGAGTAAAAGATACTACTTTAATAAAATGATGATTGCACTTAAACTAGGAGTCTGTTTGTCGTAAAATGCACTTAGATAGATAGATAAACTTGATTCGCATCTGTCGTATTAAAAATTGATGGAAGGCCAAGCTTAACTTTTGCGAAATCATCATTTTATTGAAGTAGTATCTTTTACTCAAATTTTGAGTTGTCCCGTTTTTAATGAAAATGAGTCGGATTCGACTCAATTTTGAGTAGTTTATTTTTAGCGTGTACCTTCGTTTTTGCCTTTCTCGTACAACTAAGTTGTACCGAAAGGCTATCATTTCACTCCAAATTCGAACTTTTGATAGAAGTCCCGGAGACCCATAGTGTTATATACCATTCGACTCAGCTCGATGAGCTGAACAAATGTCTGTCTGTCCGTGTGTGCGTGTGTGTGTGTGTATGTGTGTGCGTGTGTGTGCACAAAATGCCATAAAAAACATTAGCCAAATTTTCACATAGAAACTCTTAACCGATTTTCTTGCAACAAGTTGCATCCGACAGAGACTAAAACGCTGTTGATCACTATTGAATTTCATAATAATTGCAAATTGCAAAAAATAGATAATATTAAAATAGTGATGAGATATAGTGACATAGAACAATAATGTGTTATGAAAAATGCCTTGCATCTATGAATATTTTTAAAGTTTATCCGCGGCTTGCTCCCATTAAGAGTTTCATCGTACTATAAAGATGCTCGTGTTGCACGCATTTAGGCGTAAGTATGCTCTTCGTTAAGTTTCATAGTACTATGAAATTGTACTGTAGTCAAAATTCGAACATAGGAAATTCGAGAAACTTTTGCCAGCGCCATCTGTCGTCTACTAGTGTAAATTTTCTATCATAACATTAGACGGTGTAACTGTTTTGCCTTTCTTGTACATCATCGAGGTGTAAGCGTAAAGGCTACATTTATTACCTTTTTGCGCGAGAAAGGCGCCATCACCACTAGGTGGATTAATCTGGGTTTTTTCTAATTCCCATCTACCAAAAATGTAGGCGATTTTTTTTAGGTGGAAATAAACATAACACATTATGTTATAATCATGTTATGACGATCATGAAACTTTCTTTCCTCTATCTTTGGCAGAGAATTTATAACAAAATTATTGCAAATTTTGTTATTTGTAACACATATTGATATAATTGTGATAAAATTTTGTTATGACTAACTGGTCGGGAAGCAGAAGAAAAAATGTATTTTTGACATACCCTCGGAAAACCCGGAACATCTCAGGTGGCCAATGACCAATCTGAAATTTTGCACGAGGACAGTATAATAGAAGAGTTTTCGCGTCCGGTGGTCCCGGTTTCATCAAAATCGGACTATTCTACGCAAAGTTATGCTGATTTGAACTTCGACAAAATTTTGCCTATCTTAACCTTTTTGTCTAACCCCTGTAGTCAAAATAGGACGGAGCACAAAGGAGTTACCATGTCCGGACCTTCGAGAAGTAGTGAATTCGTTGATATATCATTGCGGAGGCATTCCACATCAAGCATGCTTTGTCTGTCTAGGTAGTTGGGATTAGACCTGTGCGCCGATTGAAATTTTACCGACGACGGCGTAATAGATCATTTTTAGCCAGCAGCGACGGCGTGGTGGCGTCATCAAAAAATTTCCGGAATTTTGGAAGTACACCCAGGTTTTTTTACACGGTTTGGTTTTGGTCGTTTAAGACCTTCAGCGTCAATAAATCAATGAGTTAACCCAATGAAAAAATTCACAAAAAATCAAAGAAAATTCAGGGGGTATTTCAAAATCTGTGAAAGTTTAGGTTAACCGAGAAATTAATGAATTCCAACCGCGTAAAAAAAACCTGGATGTACCTCAACGTATTCATAAGGAAGTTTCTTAATGAGTTCGTTGGGAAGGTCATCAAGAAATTCTCCTGGACATTCCTCCAGAGTAGATATTCCTCCGGAAGTGCCTCGAAAAAGTTCCATCAGATATTCCTCAACGAAGTTCCTCCGAAAGTTCCTCCAGCAATTCCTCCAGAATTTTGTGTGCGACGGTCAGGAAATCGGCGGCGGCGGCAATTGTCAGGAACGCCACGTCGTCACGCCGAAATCCATTTTAGCCGGCGGCGAAGTGAATCGGCGTGGCAATTTTTGACGTAAACTACGTCTAAGGGGAAGACTCAGATACAGAGTGTAGAACCGAAATTTCCAAATTCGAGACCGTCACGAAATTAGAATAGATTTCAAACGCTAATAGTGTTTTTATCTTTCGATGGATTTTCGAGATTTGGAAACTCTCCAGCAATTTGCCAATTTTATTGATACTATTGATTATCAACGTTAAGCTATTGAAAATGTTATTTCTTTCCAAACCGGGTGAAAAATTCAATTCCGTTCATAAATCCCCAACACGGACATCAGATTGCAGTAAGGTACGGGCCTTTTGATCCACTGCTTCGTTTTCCCTGTGTATAAAAAGCCCCGTGTTTCGCGTGCGCGCGTCATTTTCATTCTGGATGTCACGGTGAACGGACCAGGGCGCCACGAAGCGGTCCCAGTGAAAACGGCTATCTCAGCGGTGGTGGTGCGGATGAATATGGCGATCGTGGCAGCAGCAACACAATTTACATCCGTGTTACAAACAGCGGATCGGGCAATCAACGGCGTCCATAGAGCCGTCATCGGATCGCGGTCGCGCAGTCCAGTGGTTGCTGTTAATGAGGCACATAAATGGAAATGAATCGGTTCTTTTCGGGACCACCATTATATTTGGGAGGAAGATTAGGTTGAAACAATTTTTCTAAAGTGCAACCGCTAGGAACTAAAAAATTCTTCACTGAAATTTTCTAGCGTGATTCTGAGTTATATGATTTTACTGATTGAGAAATTTGATATTAGACGAACTTTCTTCAAAGAACAAAGCATAATTGTTGGCATTGGTAGCGGAATTATAACATTAGTGCCGGTCCGAGCGTAGGCTTTTGGCGGAAGATTGCTACAGCTAGTTATTCACTAAAGTGGGGTTTGCAACGATTTGGATGTTATCGGCACAACATGAAATTTTCCCGCGAGACTCTAGCTTTGTATTTTTCCTGTTGATGATTGAAAAAGAAATCGGTTCCGAGATGAACTTTATTCAAAGCGCAACGCTAACGTCGGTAGTTGAATCCCAACCACGTGTTGGAAGGAAGGAAAAATTGATTCGCATTATGACTGAAGAAAATTGTATAGCGTCAGTAGAGTAGAGTGGGGCAAGAGTGCGCGTGGGGTAAGAGTACGTTTTCGATTTTTTGAAGTAATAAAAAAAGATAAACTAGCAGCACTGCATCAGTTTGACAGGTATTCTGGCCAACTATTATCATGTGTAATTGTAAACGATTTGAATAAACAACAAGGGAGATATGAAGTTAGATAACTTTTTGGTCATTTTGCTAAAAATAATTGGATTTCCGCAACTAGTATTTCATTACCATATATACATTCAATCAGGTGAACATTATACCATTTCGATAACCTATTGTATAGAGTACTTTATGGTACAGAACACCAATCCGGTTGGTTTTCCAAGAAGTCAAAACCATTACTTGAATAATTTTTGGGACTGTGGGGTAAAAGTACGCAGGAACCGGTGGGGCAAGAGTACGCATATGAATCTTCAAGTTATGATGTCAAACCAGTATTTCCGGCCGAAATAAGACATCTTCCAAAACTTAAAGATCCACAACTAAGAAAAAATGGACAGAATTTGAAATTATCACCAGTTTTTAGGATAAGTTGAAGTAATTCGGTGTTAGAAAGAACTTAGCGAACAAAGCACTGAAGAGAAATAATGAAATTGTATTAGGACTTGTTGTACACCTAAACATAGTACGAAAACACAATTTAATCTAAATGATAATTTCATTTAATCAAAAGAAACATTCATAAATTACGCAACGTTTTTCTGGGAGGGGTTGTGAGATGTGTGACGATCCATATAATTTTTAGAGGATTCATACAAATAGTGTAAAATAGGGGGGGGGGGGTGAAATAGCCAAATTTTGCGTTACGCGATTGGTGAACTTTCTTTAAGGAAAATGGCTTTGTATACGACACGCGAAACCTGATATATATTTTTATCTCTGAAGTTTTTTGTATATATAAAAAACAATGGTTTTTCGTATGAAAGTGCATATTTTTAGGACCCCCTCCCCCTTTAAAAGTTACGTAATCTTTAAACATTCCCTAATATATGCTCATTAAACATCAATTAAATGTTATTAACTCTTATTTGTGTTAATATATACTTAAAGCACATGATTGGATAAATGGGTACTCTTACCCCACCCGATGCGCACTTTTACCCCACCGGTGGGGTAAGAGTGCGTTTTTCACTTGTCTTGCAATCAGGGTTCTACTATAACGAATCTCAATAATTTTAATATTTTTTCCACTGGGTAACATAAAGGAAGAGTATATGAATCATCGACACTGATTTGATATGCAGAAGCTTGCTTCATAAGGGCCACATGATCGATTGAAAACTAAGTGCGTACTCTTGCCCCACTCTACTCTATTGATGTTTGCTACAGATTTTTATCACTATGACGATTTGCCTGTCGTCGGTAAAATGTGAAGTTTTCACGCAAGATTTCGACTTTGGTTCTGTTGTATGAGTGATAATTAACACACATTATTAAAGATAAATCGGTTCTTTGGAAAATCACCATTAGTTCTAATTGAAGTTGATCCGAAATTAATTCTCTTCACAATCACTGGGCAACGGCAGACAGTTAAGTCGTTAAGATTCCGTCGGTATCGGAATCATAAGTGCTCTTCGGAGAAAGACGCTGCAATGAACTTTTGATTGGCATGAAAGGAAGGCGTTTCAGTGGTAAATTATCGCTTCGCCTGTCGTCGGCGAAAAGTGGAATTCTCACGCAAGATTCTTACTGTAAAGTGTTGACGTTGCAGCAATTCACCGACGACCGCCACCGATGCCGACGCTGAGATCACTTTCCGCGGCAGCTCGAACAAAATGGCTCGCGCACGCGGGAATCACCTTGTAGTCATCATCATACTCATCTTGTAGTCAATAAAGTAAGCCCATTAGTCCCGCCTCTTTGCTATCGGTATGAGTGCAAATATTATTTGCAACCATAACACTCTTCAAAGGGGCGTGGCTGCATGTTTTACTTTATTGATTACATGAAAGCTGCTTCCCCACGCGCGTGAGCCATTTCGTTCGATATATCGCGCAGAGGGTAGAGCGGTCCCAGAATCAGCATAGGTGCGCTTCATTTGGTCGAGATTTAGTGAGAAGCGGCCCCAGCGGTTATCTATCAGCATCGGTGGTGGTCGTCGTCGTTTTTGCTGGAGAAAATTCGTTCCCACCGATGGCGTAGGTAGCGCTTCCAACGGAAAGGTTGCGGCTTAAAATTCAACATGAAGGAAATCATTTTGGGCCATCGGCGTCAGGACTCGGACTAACGGTTAGCTTCTGTTGAGCTAATGATTTGAAAGCCGCTTGATCGATCATCGATTAGATCAAACGGTCTTTTTAAGGTCAATAAATTTTACATGTGAGGAACC
Source organism: Armigeres subalbatus (assembly GCF_024139115.2). NCBI lineage: Eukaryota > Metazoa > Arthropoda > Insecta > Diptera > Culicidae > Armigeres > Armigeres subalbatus. The sequence continues at coordinate 404,175,621 of NC_085141.1, forward strand.
CCTGAGAGTAAGAGGAGTAAGAGAGTAAGAGGACTGAGAGTAAATTCGTTCGAAAAATTAAAATCATCGATGGGACGCAACGATGACGTCTGTATTTTTGTAGGAAATCATCCAGTTGTTATTGTCAGCAACAAGTAATTTTTTTCACTAGCTTCGAGCTATCGTTTGGTTGCTGAATGGATCTGGCAGCTATGCTAGCCATCAGGTGTTTGTATCACGAGGGTTAAAATAAATTGCAATAATTATTAGTGTAAACGGTTGCAAATATTATAAATAGATTGTGTATCAAGTTTTTCGTGTCAAACATATTGGTGTCGAAGTGAATTTCGTTTGGAATATGGATTGCTGAGAAAAGAAACCTAAATATAAAATAACCTCAATGCCAAAGAAAAAAAAAAGTCGAAGCGAAGAGTTGTGCTAGTATGGGTGCCTTTACAGTGTAGCTTTTGGATGTTTTTCTTTGCCGTAAAGCTTCTTAGTTGCCAGATTTATTGAATGGATTACCAGAAAACCGGTGAGGATGTTCCAAATTTACAATTAATATTTATTATCTAACAGCTTTTATATAGTATTTCCGATTAACCCAATTTTTTTTTCACATTTTAAACAAATCGTACCAAAATGCATAATAGTGTGAAATGATTTTTATATTTTGTTCAATAGTAAACTTAATGTTGCTTAGGAGCAATGCAGTCGTTGCACAAAGTTTCGTTAAAAATTTCTCATCGTTTCGTTAAAAGTTTGTTAAGAATTCGCGCTTCTGATTCTTGCCACCAGATGTCTTAGTCATTGGTGTTTACGGTGTTAGCTTTTGGCAAAGCTTCTGCTTCTGTCCTGCTGATTTTGTATGTTTTGGTTTGTATAAAAGATATTTTAGTTACTAGATAAAGATTGTCGCTACTGTTCCCTTTGTTCTGCTGTCCGAAACATGTGTGGTACATACCTGTCAAATCGTATGGATTTTCCTTCTTTGACATTTAGCTCCCCTATCCTCGCCAGCAAAAGATGTTCCGGACAGCGACGACAGCGACAATCTTTATCTAGTAACTAAAATATCTTTTGTTTGTATAGATGCAGAAATTTCTTCAATGAAAATATGATAAATCAATGCACGATTGCTAATTAGGATGTAGCTTGAAGGATATTTGGATAGTTCTTTGATATTTTCGGAAGCTTTCGAAGGGAATTTGGTAGGAGTGAATTTAATGTGCAATGTGGCAATGTTTGGAACTGTATGGATGATACAAAGGACACTCAGGAACGGTGGTCGAGCAATATATTTTGGACACATCACGTAGGATCGAAAAGGACCCCTGGTTTTTTTTTTATAATTTCATTTATTTAAAGGCTCAAGTGCCAGTAGGCATGACGGAGCCCCTTTTCTTTTGAAATAGTTTTACAATTTCATGAACTTCGTCTTAGTTCTAGTGGTTAGTTCTTGGGGAGCCGAAAAACTCGCGGCTTGGCCGAGGTTAAGGAGTACATAAGAAAAAAAAAGAGGATGGGATAGGGCCTAGGGAGTGTTGTTTTTAAACAGCGTTGTTGTAAGGTTTTCATGGCTGATTAACGTAGCGTGGACTTTGGACGAACTGTAAAGATACAAAAATACGTATTTTCCGAGCGGAGGGGGAGGGGAGGCAAAGTAGACTTTTCCTAACAGATAACAGAGGGGTTAGACGAAGACATTGATACGTTTTAAGAACTTGTGTACAAGAATCATGTAGTCCAAGTCAAGGTTACCCAGTACGTCTCTAATGTTTTCCTTATCTGATTTCCCTTGGGCCCGGAGGGATGAACATAAATCGGACCTGGCAACTTCGTATTCGGGACATTCCCAGACAACGTGGTTGATGTCTTGATAACCTGCACCGCACCTACAGCGATTGCTGTCTGCCAGTCCTATTCGATAGGAATGCGCGTTTAGTGAATAGTGATTGGACATTAGCCGACACATCACCTTGATTAAGTGTTGGCAAAAGTCCAACCCATGAACCAAGGTTTCTTCGATACCTGTGGGAGTATGGAATGTAACCATACACCCAAATCTCCTTCATCCCACTTACGTTTCGAACTGAGCAAGACCTGCTGACGGACAATTGTAAAAAAAACTCGTTAAAGGCGATCTGACGCTCATAAATATCGCCTTTCATAGCGCCCACCCTGGCAAGTGAGTCCGCTCTCATTACCCGGAATTGAGCAATGTGAAGGGACCCATACCAGGGTGATAGTGTATAAGCGATTCGATAGAGCACTCAATATGGTTCGTATTTCCCTAAGGAAATATGGTGAGTGCTGTACCGGCCTCATTGAACGAATAGCCTCTATTGAGCTGAGACTATCCGTAAAAATGAAGTATTTATCAGAGGGAAGAGAGGCGATTCGCTCTAATGCATAGTGTATAGCCGCTAGTTCTGCGACATATACTGAACAAGGATTACGAAGTTTATGAGCGGCGCTATGAAAATCGTTGAAGACACCGAAACCAGTGGATTCATTTGTTTTTGACCCGTCGGTGAAAAACTTTTTGTCGCAACTGATATGGCAGTACTTGCTTGCAAAAATTTGAGGTATACACTCCAATCGGAGATGATCTGGAATTCCATGGATTTCCTGTCTCATGGTAAGATCAAAAACTACAGTAGAACTGGAAGAGTCTAAGAAGCAACAACGACTGGGAATGTATGATGAAGAGGCAATTTCCAGGCTCATGTACCAGTAGTACAGTGTCATAAATTTTGTTTGGAAGTTTCGTTCAATTAGCTTCTCGAAATTTTCAATAACCAAAGGATTTAATACCTCACAGCGAGTGAGGAACCTTAACGACAATTCCGCGAAACGATCTGAATGGACCCCTGGTTTGAACTTTGGATTTTGGGGGTTAAATGTTTCGGAGGTGTCGTCATTGTTCTTATGGAGATCTAATCATTGCGTGGTTCGAAATGTGGCCATTCTCTCCCTCATACTCCTAGCTCGCACTTTTTGTATAGAGTATCTGCACCCCGGAAGAGGTGTATCACTGGCACTATCTCCCATACGATATGATTGCATTTTGGAGTCGCGGTTTAATAAATGCTATTTTCAATTTCTCGTATTCTAATTTATTTTCACATGTTTGCCTTTTATCATCTTTTCATGTTTTCATATTTTTATACTTTTATATTTTAATAACTTTAAGTTTAATGTTCTTATATTATCATAATTTTATTTTATTTTTTACTTTCACATTTTTATGTATTTTCATAACTTCATATTTCCTATGCGAACGAGGACAAGTTTCAACGAGATCCACAAGGAAAAATCAAATTAATATGCTGATAAAAAACTATATTTTTAATTATATATTTTCATATTTTATGTCTTTCTAGTTTTTTTTATTTATTTTTCAAATATATTTTCATATTATCACGTTCTCATTTTTTCATCTATCTCATTTTCTATGTTCATATTTTTCTATTTCATGTTTTTATATTCACATTCTATCATGTTTTCATATTTTCGTTTCTTAATGAGTTCATATTTTCATATATTTATTTTTGCATTGCTCGTAACGCTGGGTAGACACCTTTACGTGGTGCGTTACGGGGTAAGATCTACCACGGTCACATTGCCAGCTACAGGCAAATCCTGACCCAACGAATACCTTCCCAATATCCAACTCCGTGGTACTTTATGAGGGTGTCGCTGAGTGGAGAGCCTCTCTTTAAGTATCACATCAACATTTCCTTTCCATCCCCTAGTTGTGGTTTAGATGGGCGTAGTACTCCTCACGCTTTTGTAATTTTTGTCTCAGATCGAAATCAAGGACTACACTTACCTTGATTTCTGATAGCAATCTGGACAGTATTTTCAAAAGAAACATGAGTTTTAATCCACTTTAATTTTTTTCATTAATTTGGAATTTGATTTTTTTTATTTTCGTATAATTATTCCCTTACTTTTCCATATTTATATGTGCTATATTTACTAAATTTCATAATGTAATATTTTTATACTCTCATATTTTAAAATTTAGCATTTTTTATCTTCATATTTTTTTTATTTTTATGCTTTCATAATTCCATAATGCTGTATTGTATGCTGCCATACACTGTTGATAAGGAACTATATTTTTTAATTATCTATTTTCATATTTTTATTTATATATTTTCCAAATATGTATTCATATTATCTCGTTCTTATTTTATCATATATTCATGTTTTCCTATGTTCATATTTTTATATTTTCATATTATCTTGTTTTCATATTTCTGTTTCTTCGTGCTTTCATATTTTCATATATTTATGTTTTCATTTATTTATATTTTCATATATCTTTACTTTCATAAATTTTTATTTTCATATATTTATATTTTCATATATTTATTTTTTTATATACATTTATATTTTCATATTTTCATACATATTTTCATATATATTTTCATATACCCATATTGTCATATTTTGCTACTTTCATATTTTTATATTTACTTATTTTCAAATTTATATATTTTCATTTTGTTGTATATTCATATGTTTATGTTTTCATTCTTTAATATTTATTTTTATTATAAACGTTCATGTTTTTTTTTCATATTTTCATATATTCATTTACATTCCCTTCATATTGTCATATTTGCTTATATCTATTTTTCTACATTTTCATATAAATTTTTATTAAAAACTTACTGAAACTGGTTCACTAAATATAAAGGAAGATTGAAATGGCATCATTTACCTAGGTCGTTATTATCTGACCAAACTTTGATAGGTTCGGTGATATAAAAACGGGAGGAGCTGACAAGATACAAAGAAAAGGTAACATTTCCAGTACAATAGAAGAAATATTTATTTTAATAATTTTTACCAAATATTTTTATTGACACACGGTGATCTGGTGACGCTGATTTCTTGAAGCTGAGGTTCTTCGGTCAGGGACACTGTGAACTATTTTTCAAATAATATAATCTCAATCTAATCTAATATTAATTTCCTTTTCAGCTGAAACAAGTGTTGCTGGTGAAGTTTATTCTCGCAATAAACATTTATAAACAGTCATCTTGTCAACGATTTACCTAACCAAATGACAATTATTGATCTTCATTTTCAGAAACATTGGGTGCTGTCGAAGATTTTGAAGCAGCATCACAATACAAAGTATAATATTACTACAATTTATTGTTTCAGAAATATACCGCAGATTGCAAAATCAATGCAATCGTTTTGTCAAAATCTATTTATTCATATTACATTCAAGTACAAAACATCACCTTTTACAATATCAATACCAATAAAAATATAATATTTACGCTTTTTCGCCAAGAAAAGCACCCCTTAATAACCCATCCAAACTCAAACTCCAGATACCTATGAAGGTCGCGCGAGTTCTCCGCATCTTCTTAAGTAGGTATCTAATCAACACTTCCCACCCAAATCCCCACTGATCGTAAGGACCTGGCCAGGTGTTGAACAAAGGGATCGTTGAATGAAAAACATGCCAAGCCCCAGGCTGTTTTTCTGGCGCATCTAACGTCCCTATCGACAGCCAACCCAGGATAGTGTGCGGTCAGATATGCTATGCTAGCTTCGAGCTATCGTTTGGTTGCTGTTATTTGTAATTATGTACAAAGTGCGAAACACATCCGAAAATTCAATCATAAAGATGGCATCTAAAGGATCTCAATCTTAAAAATTGCATCTCAAAAGCACAAAATATAATCGCATGGCGATGGCAGAAGTTTGATGTCGGAAGTGCAATCACAAGCGTGCGTCGGAGGGAGTAGCTGGAGTAAATATATTCATATGAATGGTAAATTGGTAATGTGATCGCATTTTGACGTGAACTACGTCTAAGGGGGAGGCTCTGATACAGGGTGTAAGATGAAAATTTCAAAATTGGGGACCGTCACGTAGTCATGTAAGATTTTAAGCGTTAATTTTATCTTTTGATGGATTTTTGAGATTTATTTAAACGCATCGGAAACTCTCCACCAATTTGAAAATGTTATTGAAACTTTTGATTATCAACGTTAAACTAATGGAAATTTCAATTCTTTCCAAACCCAGCAAAAATTCAAATCCAATCAATAATCCTGCATCCCCAACACGGGCATCAGTTTGTTATAAGTTACGGCCCTTTTCGCCCAGCGCTCCATTTATCTATGCATAAAAGACTCGTGTCTCGTACGCGCGCGTCATTTTCGTTCGAGCATTCTCAGAGAGCGGACACGACGCTTCATTTGTAGCCTTGAGCCAGCATTGGAAGCGATTGTCGGGCGGAGAGTGGATCGTTGGGTAGCGATCCCAGCGACAAAAGCATCCCACAGTGATAGGCGGCAGTCAACGATTGTGAAGCGACAGTCGGGACGGCAACCTCACTAGAGTGATAATTTCGCCCGGTTGCGGTCCAAGCAACAACGGCTGCCGCGTTGGTGTTGGTCGCGTCGTCAATGGTGGAGCTGCGGTAATTGCTGATAGTGATTGGAGTCATTTAAAGTAAATCGATTCTCTTGATGACCATCATTACCTTGGAGAAATGTTGTTAAGATGAGAGGATTTTTCCAAAGTGCAACAACTAGTGACCAGCACACTCTTGGCGTTCAGTAAAATCTTCTAGCAAGATTCTGAATTTGTTTATATTCTATTAATGATTTCCAATACGTACCATTGAGAAAAATAACAATATAAAATTGGTCAATTGGAGACAAACTTTGACTAGTTACGCAGAACTTCGGTTAGTTAGAATATTCAATTGCATGGATGATATTAGTAGCAGTCAACTAAAATTTTCATTTTTGCTGTTGGGGATTGGAATTGCGCATTATCGAAGGTTAATCGGTCCTTTTTTGAACCAAAATTTTATACAAGAGAATATTTATCCGAAACCAATCTTATTCAAAGTGCAAATGGCGATGGCGACAGTTCAATAAAAACGATGCCCTCAGTAGCGAAATCGCGAGTGCGCTTTGTTCACCGAGGTGCACCTTCAGCAATTTGACGGTAATTATCCTTGATTACTGACATTTTATTGGTTAAATACAGTAAAGATTGCAATTTAACCTGACAAATTATTATTTGCAATAGAAATACCCTAATTAATTAATTAATTATTTAAATTAAGCTCATTTAGAAGACTTTTTGAAAAGTAAAAAACAACAATGAAATTGATTTTTTTAAGTGAAAATCATAACAAATTAAACAAACAAAAATAAACTTCTCATTTTGTACAAAACTCGAGAATTTAACAAATTTGACTTAATCACATAAATATATCAGTTACTTTCAAAATGTAAATATTTAATTTTCGTATCCAACAAATTTCATGTTTTGAATATTGCTCGAAACCAGTGTTGTCTCAAAAGTAATCAAAAGAACAATTTTGTAATATTCATGAATGATGGACTTGCTAGGTTCTTCATTTCACAAAACTGTTTTACGTAGTTTACGTCGGGCGGTTGTGGTCTCGCTTAACTTTTCAAAAGGACCTAAGTAACATTTTTTTTCATGAATTAATTCGAATAGCGCAATCAATAAAACAACATGAGAGCTATTGATTGCAGTATTCAAATTAATTCATGAAAAAAATGTTACTTAGGTCCTTTTGAAAAGTTAAGCGAGTCTTGTACACAACCTTTATGATTTTTTTATTACATTAATATTCAACAAGATTTTTTTTGGGATATTTTCAAGACATTAACTTGAAAAGTCTGAGTATCATCCCTACAAAATTTTATAAGTTTTTCCAAAATATTCATTTGGAAATTATTTTCCAATTTTTCACGGGAACTATTTTTAAATTTCGAGAATTCTTTGTCTCTTTGGAATTCGAAAGAAAAATCATTGGTGAGAAATTCTTAAGAAATATGAAAATTGATCCAAATTTATACAGGAAAAAATTCAGAATGTCCACGGAAACAGAAAGTTGGGTATTTTCCAAAATACAGTATTGACCCGATTTTGTCACTCCCCTATTTTATTTTTATCACGTTTTCGACCCGATTTTATCACGTCCCTATTTTATTCGTACTTTTTATGTTTGTAAGTTATACCGCAAACAAAGATGACCTTCATAATATAACTTCCATCGCCTGTACTTTATTATGAATCATTTCTGAGTACCTGTCAAGAATTCTGTAAGCCTTTTCGACAAGAAATTATGGGTACCGTTCACATATTTTGCTTTTCCCAGGCGTAAGCTGATTTATGTTTGTGAAACAAATTTAAAAAATTAAAAATAAAGAAAATTCCGATTCTGTCACATTTCCTATTTTATCACCCCGAAATTCATAAAATCGGTACATAGAAAGCTTTGTGGAATAAGGGCGGAATACTTTAAGAAGTTTTCACGGAAAATCTATAAAATGTTAATGGGAGATGCTCAGGAATGTTTACAGAAAATTCTTCAGAGTTTCCGCGGATAACGGTTCGGAAGCTCCATAGAAAATTCAACGAAATTTACATGCTTTTGTTAATTTCTATATGGAAAACTCTTCGAAATTTCCAACAATACTTTCCCAGGATTTCAACATTCAATGTTTTTTTATTTTTACGGAAAGCGGTTTTGTTTTTCGGAATATCGAACGAATTTCTTTGGATTCCTAGGGGAAATTCTTTGTCTTGCTCATAAGATTTTTTTCAAAATTCTACGGAAAATAACTAAAAATAGGGAATGGGTCGTTTGGCCGAAAATCATTCGACGTATAGACATTTCGAGCAAAACGGTTATTGAATGAAAAACGGTTTGATCGAAATTCGGTCAGAAAAGCCGTTGTCTCGAACAGGTTGTTTGGACGAAATGGTCGTTTGGCCGAATAAGTCATCTGGCTGAAATTGTCGTATGGTCGTAATGGTCGTTTAATATAAAGGGTCATTTGGCCGAATGGATCATATGTTCAAATGGCCTTTCAGCCAGACGGCCGTTAAGGCCAAAGGACCATTTCGGCCTACGATATTTTCGGTCAAATGACCTATTTGGAAACACGACTTTTTCGGGCGTATTTCCATTTCTAAGGGTTTATTCGACCAAAAACCTTTTGGCCAAATGTCCTTTTCTATCGTAAATCGAAATGCCGCTTGGACGAATAACACGGTATGCCGAATTCCATTGGGAATTCAAATGCACGTTTGTCCAAAATGGATGTTGGTCGAAAATGGTTTGACCAAAAATGTTAGTTGAAAGAAGGTGACATACAGCAGAAGGGGACATTTGGTCGAGCTCGTAATTTGGCAAACAAAATTGTTTCCCTAGTAGGCATTTGGCCGAAATGATTTTTTGGTCGAAAATGTCGTTTGGTAGAAACGGATGTTCATTTCGGCCAAATGGCCCTTCCTGTCAAACGACCATTTCGGCCAACGATTTTTTTCAGCCAGAAGAACTGTTCGGCCGACATTTTCGACCATATGTAGCTTTCAACCAAATGACATCTCCGGACAAAAAAAAAACTTTATGCTAGATGGGCTTCGGCTAAATGGTTTGTTCGGTCAAATGACCCTGCTCAGTTATATTTTAACGAGAAATTCTTTGGATTTCAAATTCTTCGGAATTTGCTTTCGAAGTGTTCTTCTTAGTTTTTTTTAAAGAAATCATAGGTATTTTTACGAAAAATTCAGTGGAGTTTCAACGTGATGAGTTGGTGATCAGAAATTCCTCCGGAAGTTCCTCCAGGAATTCCTCCGAAAGTTCCTCCAGGAATTGCTCCGAAAGTTCCTCCAGGAATTCGTCCGAAAGTAATTCCGGGAATTTCTCCGGAAGTTCCTCCAGGAATTGTCCCGGAAGTTCCTCCAGGAATTCCTCCAGAAGTTCCTCCAAAAATTCTTCCGGAAGCTCCTCCAGGAACTCTTCCGGAAGCTCCTCCAGGAATTATTTGTTATTTGGGAAGCTTTTCCAGGAATTCCTCCGAAAGTTCTTCCCGGAATTTCTACAAAAAATCCTTCAAAATTCCTCAGGAAGTTTCTTTAAAAATTCCTTCGGAAGTACCTTAGGGAGTTAATCCGGAAGACCCTCATGTAATTCCTCTGGAGATTCCTGAATGAAATCTTTCTGAAGTTCCTGAAGCAACTACTCCAAATTCTCTATATAAAGTTCTCTGCAGCCCAAAAATTGCAGCCCACTAGGAGATTATCAAGGTTTTTTTCGGATAGTCCTCTAGAATGTCAACCAGTTTTTCCTCAAGGCACTTCTCCTGAAATTCTCTTTGGAGCTCCTTCAGAAATTTCTCAGAAAACTCTTCATAAATTACTTCGAAAACTCTCAAGAAACTTTTACTTGATTACTTTCGAATGTCAGATAGAATTTCTAATCCAACCCACTCCCGGGAACCTTTCCGGGAATATCTCCAAATATTTTTCTAGGAATATTTATGGAAATTCAATTGCGAATTCCTCCAGAAAATACCTTCAGATATTTCCCGAAACATTTCTCTAAGAAGCCTTCTGGAAATTAAATATATTTGAAATTCTTCCAGCAATTCAGAAAATCCCTTCCAAAAGTCCCCCGATTTTTATTCCTAGTACTTCCAATCAAATTAATTGACTTTTTAAATGAAATTCCAAAATAATTTGAAATCAAAACACCAAAGAAATGGCAATAAAAGATTCTTATATTTTCTAGGAACATTTTCTTGAATTCCTGAAAAACAATGGATTTCTTGTGCTACGTTTCATTTCCTGATTTGATATCCAATTAAACTTGAAAATACAGTTTGAAAAAAATCGCCCGGTCATAAGAATCGCAGATGCTGTTCAAAAGACCGATAAAATGTCTTATCAAAAACATTTTTCGATATCTGTCAAAAGTAATCTTATGTGACCAGCGTTGCTCGGAAATTTCACAACTTCCTAATTTAATTTAATTTCAATACGAGTAATAAGACGTACCCTTACAGAAAATATTTTTATGATTGCCCAAACGAACATATAGCAAACAGTATAGCAAAATCATCAATTTTTATACGTACGTACGATACGTACTTCAGGGGTAGTCTAACGAGACCCTCGGATACAAATTCCTATACGGATTTACTAGCTTTTCAATTGTGATATTTCATATGGAATAAATCCTATCGTTTAACTGTCTGTACATTCAACGCGTTCTTCTCTAAACATATCTCCTGTCTACTTATGACATAACGGTTTTGTGTGTCCGAAAATGTTAGTTTATTGATTGGGATTGGTCTCCGTCCTATTGGAAGACGATCCTTCATCAAAGAGTGCAAATGTCTCAGATGTCTCTGTATCGTTGCGTAAGGTTATTTTGAAAAATATTGAAGGCTGCACAATTCAGTCCGATTAATTTTCAGTAACTCATATATGATTAAATTTGGTCGTATATGATAACAGAGACTTGTTTATAACATGTGTGCTGCTCGAGCAATGATGATGATACTGAACTTTAGCTTTCGTAGGATGTTTCATACACATCCTATTAACGAAATTTACATCCATTAGTTTTGCACCATCCAGATCGTCAATCGGTAATTAAAGAAAGATTTTTTATCCCTTCAAGAGATGTCCGTGGGAAAAGGTCGTTTGACCGAATAACAATTTAGGCTGACAGTCATTTAAAAAGTAATTCCACTTGGCCGAACGTAAAGCTGAAAGGGATATTAGTCTGAAAACGATTTGACCGAAATTGTCGTTCAGCCGAAAGCGACATACGGCCGAATTGATCATTTGGCCTAATAGGTCATTTAGCCCAAATTGCAGTTTGATCGAAATGGTCGTTTGGCAGAAAGGCCCATACGACCGAGAATGTCTTTTTGCCGAACAGGTCATACTGCCAAAATGACGTTTGACCGTAGCCTTTTTTTTTGTCAAAAAGGTCATTTGGCTCAACAGATCCCTCAGCCGAAAATGCTGTTTGGCCGAAATGGTTGGCCATTTGGCCAAACCAGTCATACGACTGTAAATGTTGTTTGCTGAACCAGTCATATGGCCAAGAATGTCGTTTCGTCGAACAATAGTGAATGTGAAAAGTGTAAAATTATTAGGGTAACTGTACCAGTTTTTGCCATGTTCCTAATTGGCCAGTTTCTCGCATAACTCCGAAAATAAAGCAATTTTTGAGGGTTTTATTGGTTCAAACAGGAGATATATCCCTTATGCTTCTTCGCATGTTGAAACTGATCGATAGGTTTCGGAAAATATGCATGTTTCAGGGTTGGCCAAAATAGGCACTAAGGTGGCCAAAACCGGTATATTTCCCCTAATAATAATTCAGAAGTAATAAAATAAACCAGAAGTGAAAAATGAGATGTGAGAAGTAAGAAATGTGACGTCTACGTCGCTACAAAAAGTGAGAAATACGAAGTGAGAAGTAAGAGATAAGAATTGAGAAATAAGGAGTGAGAAGTAAGTCCTTATTTGAATAAAAAAAAGGGAAAAATAAGAGGTGAGAAATGAAAAATAAGGAAAGGAAAAAAATAAGGAGAATTTCGTACATTTCGTACGTCTCACATTTCACAGTGAGAAATGGAGGATTGTGAAGTCAGCAAGTGATCTGTTCAACAAAATGCAATTTTCAGCCAAACGGCAATATGGCCTCAGTTAAACGACTTGTTCGGGCAAATAACCTGTCCGGCCAGTCGACATTTGCGGTCATATGACCTATTCATCCAAATGAAATTTCCGAGTAAATGACCCTTTATTCGCAATATTCGATCAAATGACTTATTCGGCTAAACGACTTTTCTGGTCGTATGTCCGTTTCTGCCAAATGACATGATGGAATGAAGGAATGTTGTTAAATCTTTTCATTGCAGGTCGATAATGAAAAACTAATATTGAATTGTAACATTCGGTCATATATGCCCTAAATGGGTGCGTTTTGCACTGTTCTCCCCACCGTTCAATGCGCTTGTTATACAGTTACGGGAAATCGGAGATATCGTTTTCATGTCATCTTCAGATGCAAAAAAGTAAAATTCAAAAGGTTGCAGTCATATTGGAAGATGTTTACAATTTCAAATATCTCCCATTTGATTTTTTTTGTTTTCATCCAAAAGATAAGTGGTTCAGTGAGACAGCTTTTTGTTATGCCCTGATTTAAGGCTTACCATGCCCTTGACACTCCTAGACTAATAGGACGATAGATTTATTGCCATCAACAATGAGCCTGCAGCTCCTGACGGTGAAATCACGCTTGAATCACGAAACCATTCTCGTGAAGGATCTTCCATACGTGCATGTGTGTGTGATGCCAGTTATGGCAAATCATGACGATAAATATTTGTCTTGACTGCTCGCATCAGTGTAGACCTGCTGCTGCTGCTGCTGCCAAGATGACGAGTGAAGACTCCTCAAACGTTTACTCCGCACTGATGTTAATGAGAAGAGGCTTAATTAGATTTATCGTATTCCTGGTGGTAAACATGTGATTTGAGGTTGCTGCTTCGATGAATAGCGAGACCTCGCCGTATCTGTTTCCTTCCACTCCCCAAGGATTGGCGGTTGTTTGCGAAGCATCAAGGGTACTACTAACGAGAAATTATCGTTGTCTTACGATACATAAGGAGGCAAATCCACTCACAAACATATGCTTTTATGCACGCGTGGGATTTTCGATCGTATATCAAATCGTTCAGGAAACAACAGAAGGTAGTATTCAAATTTTGAGAGGAAGAAGTTCAAGGATCATTTAGAGATCTGAAAACTATGAGCATTGGGAATTAATTTCAGATGATCCAAAATTGAGCTTCTGAAATACCATTTCACTTTTCAGTGGCTAGGATACGCATCTCTTGGCTGGGGCACATCCGCCTCTCAGCTTAGAATTCATTACGCACTTCCACAGTTATTAACTTGTTTTGCGGCTGTGCGTCTTACTGCCGAATCAGAGAAGGTCCCAAAAGGATTATTTGATTCGTGGAGAACTTCTTTTCGATTTCTCTGAAAATGTTTATAAATGAAGAAAGTCTCGATAACCATTCCATTTATGTTTCAAATAATATACTTTCAAAAAATAATATTGTTTAATTGTGCCTTGCAACAGTACGAATTTTATGAGCATCAGCGAAAAATTGATTACTATTGGTATTCTCGAAAACAAGAAACATTAATTAGGGATGCATGCTGTCTCGATAATCTCGGAAAACACAATCATAAGGTGAAAAGGCTTCAACAATATTGCAGTACATTCGAGCAATCGCGATATAGGTAAGCAAGTTAATTCGAACAATGTGCGATGGAAGCAAAACTTTCATCAATTTTCCGCCCCAGCGCAGATTATCTTTACTCTATGCAAATAAAGACAATTTTGTTAGCCCAATATAAGCTTCAAAGCACTCCTACTTCCACGAACGCTGATCAAAGCCGGTGTTCACGCAAATATTAATACTTTGCATTCGATATCCACCGAAGAGAAAGGATCCCACATGTGTACAGTTTTTGTCGGAGATAGTCAGCCAGTGCAGAATGTGTGTATGTTTACACATAAACGTGATTGAGTGGCTGCGGCTACCGAGAAGTTTATTGCGTCAACAGCAGTTTATTGCATTTTTGTGTGCCGAACCGGAACGATATTGGGCCCACAGGCACCGATGCACAGACAAAAGCGTATGACGATGGAAGTAATTAAGCTGGCGTTGCCAGGAACAGTCGTTACTGGCCAATTCCCTTGTTTATTATTATTAGGTCTTTTTTTTCTGGTCAAAGAACGCTTTTAACACGACACAAAGTTGCTTCCATATTGGTTGCGAAGGAAATTGATTTGGGGTTATTGGAAAATTTCCGGGATCCATCGACGGGATGGTGACTATTTGTGGAAATCGAAATTTAATTGCATATTGGGGACCAAGCAATTCATTGATTTAGCATAGGTAAGGGAGCATCCATTAATTTCGTAACGCTTAGAGGGGGCGGGGGGTTATCCGAAGTGTGACTATCCATACAAAAAAGGTCAATGGTTCATACAAAAAGTGTGACATAGGGGGAGGGGGTTTTGAAAATGGCCATTTTTTGCGTTACGTAATTAATAGATTGGAGTCTCCAGTAGCCTTGCGAGCAAAGGCGTAGGATTGCCAATCCGGAGATGGCGAGTTCGATTTACGTTCCGGTCGTTTCGGGTGGGAAACATTCTCGAATTCCTGGGCATAATGTATCCATTATACTTGCCAGTGGCAAGTTGCCATACTCATGCAATTGCGAGCATAGGAAAGCTTTAAATTAATAACAGATGAATTGATTTTAGAATACTAAGTTGAAAAGCAGGCCAAGTTCCAGTTGGAATGTAGAGCCATTGAAGAAGAAGAATAAATGGATCTTCCATAAGGTACATAAAATAAGAAAAACGAGTGCAGTTTACATTAATTTAATTTATTGATTTAATAGAATCATCTTAGTTTCAGGAAAAGAAATATGAAAGTTAAGGTTGACCGAGAAATTAATGAATTCCAACTGCGTAAAAAACCTGGGTGTAATGCGTGTTGAGTTATACATCTTTGTGACCTAATACCATGTCGTGGGCGTCAGGATCACTGTTACATGGCCAGAGGAGAACCTTGCACATCGGAAGAAATCGATGAAGTACTATTTGTTTTTCCATAGGATCAAACATTTCTGAGAGTTCAGAGAGCACATAGAAAGGGTATGAGGCAGTTCATTATGATTTATTCGATCTAAAGAGAATTTATGTTTATCTAACATGGGATTCAACCATGGTGATCAAGATCATGCACGAACTACTAATTTGAACTTCCTCACTAATTTTATCTGCATATTTTCAAGTTAGGTACAATCTTCAAAATGTTGAAAAAACGTAGTGTGCTGTGCCCAAGAAAAGACGTATTTGATTTTTTACTTGTCAATTTTTCCACCTTCAGCATTTTGGACTTAAACATGCGAAGCGGTTAAAAAAATGCCATTCTTTTGTGAATCTTCCCATTTAATTTTTATTAGAAAACTGTAGTGAAATTACCTGAAAACCCGAAACATGGCTAAACTCTGTCCAGTGTTAATGGTTGCTAAAGTTCAACAAAATTCTGGAGCATGTGGTGTGAGAAGCGTGAAAAGTTTTTAACGGATGTGGCCAAGGAAGAAATTGTTCTACCAGGAAGTAGACGCAGGAAAAAAATTTATTTTGATCTGAGCATGGTGCAGATACCAAAGAAAGAACCTTGTCATGTTCCTAGGAGAAACGCCAGCTAGAAGACTTGAACAGCGATGCTGAATTTCCTGTTTACCCTTTCCGGGTTTTCTTTTTTGACGTAAACTACGTCTAAGGGGAAGACTCTGATACAGGGTGACAAATGAAAATTTCCAAATCCGAGACCGTCACGAAATCATGTAAGATTTTGAACGTTAATAGCGCATTCATCTTTCGATGGATTTTTGAGATTTATATATCAATCGACTCGGAAACTCTCCACCAATTTTCCAGTTATATTGAAACACTTGATTATCAACGTTAAAGTAGGGTATTGGACCATTTTGGCAGCACCTCTTTTTCCCGTTCGCAACGTGAGTCTCATTCGGCCGTTGTTCAGTGTAGTTGGTTTTTGGGCTCTTCTTTTTGTGCGGTGCTTCGCACAAAAAGTAGGGCCAGAGCAGTGACCGCAGTCGGCGGTATACAGGGGATGGACAAAATAATTAGGATAGGCAAATTTTGGGTAAAATTAGATGTGTTGTAACTATCTTAGTTATCATCCGATTTTGACAATTCAGGCATGCCCGAACTAGAAAATTAATCCAGTTTGACGGTATGTCCATGGAACCGACTATGGCCACAGGATTCCGGAGATATTCCGGGTTTTTCGGAGGTAGGTTCAAAACAGTAAATTTGAGGTGGATATTAGGGGAAGTTGTGGTTAAAAACTGAATAATATTAGTAACCACAAATGAAGTAGGGCTCTTGCTGATTGGAACCATATATTGAGATTTGGAATCGGATCAGAATCAAGTGAGATATGGCCATTTCTTTATAATCGGTTCCAATCGATACTTATCAAAGGAATCAGGCCACAAATTCTTTTGAATCTCGCTTTTTCATAGGTCGTCCACTATAATTTTATTCTAGAAGGCCTCTAATGTGTCAAGAATGAAAAACCAATTGAATAAACGGATCCTGGAGTTGCTGGGATATCCCCGGGGAACCTGTGAATGGGGACATTTAAATTTTAGCACCAAAATCAGTCATTCGACGGCTCTTTTTTCATGGTTTTCGATCAGGAAGTGAAGTATGAATATAAAATAATCAATTGACGGTTCTGACCGCTTCCAGGACCTACGGATTGGCCCGGGGGAACCTGTTGAAGGGGACATTTAAGTTTTACCACCAAAACCAGTCATTCGAAGGCTCTTTTTTCATGGTTTCCGATCAGGATGCGAAGTATGAATATAAAATGGTCCAATGACGGCTCTGGCCGCTTCCAGGATCTACGGATTGGCCCCGGGGAACCTGTGGAAGGGGACATTTTAGTTTTACCACCAAAACCAGTCGTTCGACGGCTCTTTTTTCATGGTTTTCGATCAGGAAGCGAAATATGAATATAAAATGGTCAATTGACGGTTCTGACCGCTTCCAAGACCTACGGATTGGCCCGGGGGAACCTGTGAAAGGGGACATTTAAGTTTAGCACCAGAACCAATCATTCGAAGGCTCTTTTTTCATGGTTTTCGATCAGGAAGCGAAGCATGAATATAAAATAATCCATTGACGGCTCTGACCGCTTTCAAGACCTACGGATTGGCCCCGGGGAACCTGTGGAAGGGGACATTTTAATTTTACCACAAAAACCAGTCCTTCCAGGGCTTTTTTTTTCATGGTTTTCGATCAGGAAGCGAAGTATGAATATAAAATGGTCCATTGACGGCTTGTACCATTTTCAGGACCTACGGATTGGCCGCGGGGAACCTGTGGAAGGGGACATCTTAGTTTTAGCACCAAAACCAGTCATTTGAAGGCTCTTTTCTCATGGTTTTCGATCAGGAAGCGAAGCATGAATATAAAATAATCCATTGACGGCTCTGACCGCTTTCTGGACCTGTGGATTAGCTCCGGGGAAGCTGTGGAAGGGGACATTTTAGTTTTACCACCAAAACCAGTCATTCGACGACTCGTTTTTCATGGTTTTCGATCTGGAAGCGAAGTATGAATATAAAATGGTCCATTGACAATTCTGACCGCTTCCAAGACCCACGGGTTGCTCCTGGAGAACCTGTGTAAGGGGACATTTTATTTTAAGCATCATAACCAGTCATTCGACGGCTCTTTTCGATTGGTGTGTGATGATTCATACAACGAGCAGTGTGACGATTCATACAAAAATTCTAGAGGTTTAATTCAAAAAGTGTCACGAAGGGGGGAGGGGTGGTTGAAAATCGCCGATTTTTGCGTAACGTACTTCATGGATCTTCCCTGATTAGGAATCGAGAAATGAATATAAAAGGGATCATTGAGGGCTCTGACCGCTTTTTGGACCTACAGATTGGCCCAGGAAACCTGTGGAAGGGGACATTTTAGTTTTAGCACCAAAGCTAGTCGTACAACGACTTTTTTTATGGCTTTGGATCAGGAAGCGAAGTATGAAGTAGGCAGGTTCCCCGTGAGCTATCCGTAGGACCAGTAAATGGTCAGATCCGTCAATGGTCCATTTCTTGTTCATACTTCACATTCTGAAATCCAAGAAAAAAGAGCCGTCCAATGATTGGTTTTTGTGCTAAAACTAAAATGTCCCTTTCCACAGTTCCCCGGGGGCAATCCGTAAGTCCTAGAAGCGGTCAGATCCATTAATGCTCCAATTTATACTCATTCTTCGCTTTCTGATCAAAAATCACGAAAAAAAGCCGTCGAGTTATTGGTTTTGGTGCTGCAACTTAAATGTTTATTTCCACTGGTTTTCCGGGGGGAATCTGTAGTTCCTGAGAGCGGTCAGAGTCATCAATGGTCAATTTTATATTCATACTTTGCTTATATTGCTTACACCAAAATCAATCATTCTACAGCTCTTCGTCGAATGATTGATTTTGGTATAAAAACTAAAATGTCCCCTTCCACAGGTTCCTCAGGGGCAACCAGTAGGTCCCGGCAGCGGTCAAAGCTTTCAATGGTCCTTTCATATTTATACTTTGCTTCCTGATCGAAAACCTATAAAAAGAGCCGTCTAATAACTGATTTTAGTGCTAAAACTAATATGTTCTCTTCCACAGGTTCCCCGGGGGCAATCCGTGGGTCGTGGAAGCGGTCAGAGCCGTCAATGGACTATTTTATTTTCGTACTTCGCTTCCTGATCGATAACCATGAATGAAGAGCTGTCGAATGGCTGGTTTTGGTGCTAAAACTAAAATGTCCCCTTCCACAGGTTCCAAGGGGCCAACCCGTAGATCCTGGAATCGGCCAGAGCCGGCAATGGACCATTTCATATTCATACTTCGCTTCCTGATCGGAAACCATGAAATAAGAGCCTTCGAATTACTGGGTTTGGTGCTAAACATAAATGTCCCCTTCCACAGGTTCCTCCGGGCCAATCCGGAAGTCCTGGAAGCGGTCAGAACCGTCAATTGACCATTTTATATTCATACTTCGCTTCCTGATCGAAAACCACGAAAAAAGAGCCGTCGAACGACTGGTTTTGGTGGTAAAACTAAAATGTCCCCTTCCACAGGTTCCCCGGGGCCAATTCTTAGATCCCGGAAGCGGTCAGAGCCTACAATGGACCATTTTATATTCATACTTCGCTTCCTGATCGAAAACCATGAAAAAAAGAGCCGTCGAACGACTGGTTTTGGTGGTAAAACTAAAATGTCCCCTTCCACAGGTTCCCCGGGGCCAATCCGTAGATCCTGGAAGCGGCCAGAGCCGTCATTGGACCATTTTATATTCATACTTCGCTTCCTGATCGGAAACCATGAAAAAAGAGCCTTCGAATGACTGGTTTTGGTGCTAAAACTTAAATGTCCCCTTCAACAGGTTCCCCCGGGCCAATCCGTAGGTCCTGGAAGCGGTCAGAACCGTCAATTGATTATTTTATATTCATACTTCGCTTCCTGATCGAAAACCATGAAAAAAGAGCCGTCGAATGACTGATTTTGGTGCTAAAATTTAAATGTCCCCATTCACAGGTTTCCCGGGGACATCCCAGCAACTCCAGGATCCGTTTATTCAATTGGTTTTTCATTCTTGACACATTAGAGGCCTTCTAGAATAAAATTATAGTGGACGACCTATGAAAAAGCGAGATTCAATGGAATTTGTGGCCTGATTCCTTTGATAAGTATCGATTGGAACCGATTATAAAGAAATGGCCATATCTCACTTGATTCTGGTCCGATTCCAAATCTCAATATATGGTTCCAATCAGCAAGAGCCCTACTTCATTTGTGATTACTAATATTATTCAATTTTTAACCACAACTTCTCCTAATATTCACCTCAAATTTACGATTTTGAACCTACCTCCGAAAAACCCGGAATATCTCCGGAATCCGGTGGCCATAGTCGGTTCCATGGACATACCGTCAAACTGGATTAATTTTCTAGTTCGGGCATGCCTGAATTGTCAAAATCCGATGAAAACTAAGATAGTTACAACACATCTAATTTTACCCAAAATTTGCCTATCCTAATTATTTTGTCCATCCCCTGTACATACAAGCGCATATTTGTGCAAAGATAGGATGATCGATTGTTAGCAACGGCAATGCAATGTCATAATGCGATAATCGCAATGCAAATGAACAAACATGTTCGATTCAAAGATAACTTAGGAAACTGGTAAGCCATTTTATGATAAACTGCAAATTGTTAATTATATGTTTATTATTAAATATGCGCCAAAATCAAAAGATTTCAATTTTAATTCAGGAAGTTTGAATGCACTTCAGTCTATGTTACAATAGAACTATTACTTTTTAGCTCCCGGATCTAAGATTCTTGCAATTATATTAATAATATGGTTGCACGAATATGTTATCCATAATGCCACTGCCAGATAGTGGGAGTTAGATTGTAATAAAATAGCACAAATACCCTATTCCCGTCCGTAGCGTTTACTACTCTGGCGCATCTCAACCGAATGGCTTGGTATTTGGTACCATTCTGACTCAAATCCCGAATATGACTCATATTCCGAACACTAACGTTTTAGCGCTCTAAACTAAAACTGTCATTGGTTTTCCGCACTGAGGATCAAGATAACAAACGAATTCAAACTCCTGTGGAGAAAATTACACGAATAAAGTTAAAATGGGCTTTTAAAAGCTAAAGTTCGGAATATGAGTCATGTTCGGAATTTGAGTCAAAACGGTACATGGCTAGTATTTGTTGATTTCTAGTTGGCGCAACCGGGTTTTATCGACTCGCGCTTCTTTGTCGGACTCAACAATACGACTATCCCTTCTCTGCCAACTATTCCTGGTCACTCCAAATAACAGAAGGCGGAGATTCTGCCAAAGGTCCAAGGCTCGTATTCTTCCACCAGTGATGACTCGATGCTCTGACTACCATTGGACAGAGGCACCTGTTTGTCCGTAGCCAGAGCAGAGATTCTTCTGTCTGTCGTAAAATCGCTAAATCGTGGTAAACGCACTCACCAGTATACACCCCCAGCAACAAACATATTGCACATCGATCACAGTAACTTATATATGCCCGAATTCTCTCACAATATGGTTACTGTAACAAGATTGGCTCAACGTGTGCTGCTTCTAGTTATGGTAATTTTGTTCTAAACCAGTGACAAAAGTAATCGAATGAATTATCTTAAAATATGACTACATTCCTCAATGCACCAGACTGTTCTACGTAGTTTACGTTGGGCGGTCGTGTCTTGTACATAACCCTTCAGATTTTTTATTCTCTTTATTTAAGTGATTTTTTAATGGGTTTTCTTTTTCTTCTTACTGACTTCACCCTTGAAAAGGCCAGGAATTTGTTTTCATATGGAGTGATCGTGTTTGCGGATCGGGATCTCCATTCTTAGTGTTGTATTTGATTGAAATTTTGTATCACGGTTCATACACTTCAAATATCCTTATGATATGTGGATGTAATCACGCGGGGCTTATTGTACACGACTATAGCTTCGGAATGCTTGCGTTCTTGAAATGGGCTGTAGGAGTTGCAATAGAGCTATCACCCTCTATAGCTCCCGGATCTAAGATTCTTTTTTTTTTTTTTTTTTTTTTCATGTAACCCGTTGGCAGTCTCTCGACTCAAACTCTACTCCGGGTCCATCCCTGTTATTCCCCACGGTAATTAAATTTGCTTCTATGAGCCTCTATTTTAGATCAATAACAGACGTTCCTAAGCCACGTTGCTCAAATGGTCACTGTTTTAGGCCTGATCCAAATAGTTTTATTAAATAGTCCCCTTCAATAACATGATCACCGTTTTCACCATTATAACTATCACTCATCACTCCAACTTAACACTGTTGATCCGGTGATTAAATTTGCTTCTACGAGCCTCTATTTTTGATCATTAACAGACGTTTCTAAGCTACGTTGCTCAAATGGTCACTGTTAAGGCCTGATTCAAATAGTTTTCTACAAAATAATCCCGGTAGCATCACTTATTATCGTTTTCACCACTATCACTATCATAATTACTATTGTCCCTGTCATCACAAATATCTACAGTCATGAACACACACACAATGAATCGATCTTCAAAACAGCGCTGTTATATATCATATAAGAACCGACACTTCTACTAGCTTTCATTGGACATGTACATGTACATTATTTCTAGTATAATTATAAAATAATTCCCACTTCTAGCACCTCAACTCAATATTGCATTTCATTCTTCATACTCACTGCGAACATGTTCCCATCCCAAATCAACTCTATCTTTTACCTAGCTTCTTCTGTCACTATGTCTACACCACCAATACCAACTTGTGTATTAACCTTTTCACTAACACTTGCATAACCACACAACATCACCATTTTCATATCAACAACCATTTTTTCACAATTTCATCGAGATCAGCAATTATCACTACTATCCCTACTACAAAAAACTAGTCAGTCATTTTTTTTTTCTAAATTTGCAGTTTCCATCAAACAAGGAAGCTCAAAAAATAATAAGCTTAAAATCTATCGCGAGAGTCAGTCTCATTGTAGATATGATGACAAAGAGAGAAAACTCGAATAGAAGTGCATTTTGAAACAATAATAACGCACTAGAGTTTGATAAATATGACTCGTTTAAAATTTATTTTGGAATCTATTTAGTCTATTTACCAGGCCACACTTCAGAACCGTGCGCCCAGCAATTATAGAAAATTCTCAACTTAACAACACCGAATACTGTTGCTATGGGCCTGTTGGTCTTCAAAAGCTTCGAAATCGCCTCCGAATAGAATTCAACAGGTAATAATTTCACAGACATTTCTTGAGCTTCGAATTTTTGATAGGGTTAGGAAGTCTTATGGTAGATCTTTATGTCTATGGATCTACTGTTAATCTAGTCATAATTATGTCGAATGTTTCGCACTGTGTCATTATTACTCTGTCTGTCTTAGTTATCTTATGTTTCCTACGTTATTCAGTTCAATTCTATACTCATTGTAGATTATGTTACGTTTTGATGTCAGTTCATTGTCTCTATTGCTAAAGGTCACCTCCTCTCAGGCAAGTATCCTAGTTCAAGCGTATAAGTAAATACCGCTTAAGAGTTAAGCAAACGTGAAAAAATGCAGAATGTCTTGATGATATTTTCTACTGGTTAATTCCTACCTAGCTATGTTTAAGCTTGGCTACGACTCATCATCATCAGGGAACGCCTCTGAAAAGTATTGCCGCATAGCAGAGATCATTATCACTGATGAAAAGGACCTCTACCTGTCTGCACCACCATTCAAGGCTCCAAGATACGATGTCCGTTGAATCACATGCACATGCGTAAAATCAGTGCATTAATGTCAGATTATATGTGACGTGGCATTAAACAAAAAATAGTCAACATGTGATATCACCACGACAGGATATGTCTTTGGTTGCCATATCAGTGCTAATGGCGTAAGCCCACCCATCGCGGCAAGTTAACCTATCCGAGGGGAGGGAGAAATAATGTAAGAAAAATGCTTGAGAATATCATTTCAAGACCAAAGTCTCAAAACTACCCATACGCTTCTGCAAACAAAGACCCAAACGACGACCCGACGACCAACAGTTCTCCCATGCAAACCAACACCATCAACACGCACACGAGGGTCTCTGCTGTTGACAGTGCTGGTCCGCGCGAGAGCGCCACCAGACTCCCGAAATCGACACTCGAGCTCGAGTCCCCGCCCACAAAGACATGTCACTGTTCAAACGAATGTTGCCTTAATTGACTTCCCCATCCCGGGCACAGATTCTTTCCGAAGGATACTCAATATAAGTTCCACCAGGAAGCCAAGCACCAGAGATTGAGGAAAATCAGATAATCCAGCATCAGGCGTCTCGCGTCTGTTAGTTAAGCAGAGAAGATGTTATAGGTGATATTCTCAATACGGCCGTTCAGAATGGTTCAGCGGATGTGAATTATGGATCATTATTAGGTCTTGTAATTTTGAACAAAACATTCTGAATACACGCGATAAACTATGAATATTATTATATCGGAGTTTTTAATTAGGATCGCGAATCAAGTAAAAATACTGATAAGTATAAGTTTGTAATTACTACCGACATTGTATTTGTGATCAAAACTGACATTGTGTTTTTAGTTAAAACTCAAGTATACTAAATACGTAACGGAAAAAAGTAGTGTTATTTAAAAAAATATAATAATTTACATTATAAATTCTGATTAATTTCAAGATACTGATCCAACATCACATCTTCAAGGGCTCCTCACAAGCTACACATTTCATTCAGGCACTTTAGAACGTCCATGTAGTAACTTGTTCACACTTGAAATCTGCCTCGACCAAGTTGGCAGAACGCGCCCTTACCCTTTCTGAACCCAAGGGCAGGGAGCTCCCGGATCTAAGATTCTTGCAATTATATAAAATCAAAATGGTTGCACGAACATTCTATCCATAATGCCACTGCCAGACAGTGGGAGTTAGATTGTAATAACACACACACAGGTACAATCTTCAGTTCCATAAGGAACCATCAGAGGAAGCAAGCGGAAACGTGACATCCATCACTGGATAATATTTTCGCGTTCGTAAAAATCTTTCGATTCTTTTGCCAACACATTTGTTTATTCTTTCGTCATCACTTCTCATTTGAAATACTTTTTCACTAGGGGTTTGCCCTCCTGTCTCTTTCATGGTTATTCTCCCAGTAACCCACAACCGCCGCAGCGACACGCATTTATAAATTAAACTTAAATCACGTATTTTAAATAAAATTTATGAAAATTCAGGAAAATTTAAAAAAAAACCGTCGATAGCTGCGATTTTATTTCTGCAAACGCCGCCAATAAACGTCACTGATATCGCCATAATACAAGTGAACAAATTTAATGTTATTTATTATTAATATTTCCAATACATTGCCAAAGCAGGCGCTGAATGATATGTATAAGAAAAAAGTTATTAGCCAAATACATTCCAAAACTTATTCATTTCGTTAACTTAAGAATATTATAGTTATGGGACAAACGAATGATCTCATACCAAAAAGCTATAAGACCATTCGTTTGTCCCATAACTTATATAATTATATTCAATTAGATAATAAATTAAAAAATAAGTTCATTTTTTTAGCTCTGAGTGTTTCCTGAAAACGACTTGCATGAACAATCGAAATAAAACCAAAAATTATGAAAAATGCAGTTTTCGAGGGACACCCTAATCCAAAAAGCTTTAGAAATATAGAATTGTTTAGCAAAATGTACTAGAATAAGCTGCACTACAACTTAGTGGAACATTTTATAACAATAAACTAAGAAATGAGAAGAAACTCAACTGGTCTACCTTATTCTTCGATAGCTCCACAATGAGAGTCTTACAACCTTTTAGTACTTCAATATTATTATTGTCTTTATTAACAAGGTGCAGAATAGGAAAAAAAAATAAATCATAAAAAAATTACATTTCATTTCGTTATATTTTTTAATTTTATGCATTGTTCGGACCGGAAACGGTACCGAGGGAAGATATTTAATCTAATTGATTTTCAAACCTAGAAGTATCCGTTCTTGTTAACAGTTGCGAGTTCCGAAGAGAGTCCACTTAAGTTGCGGGTTTCGTCCTTATTTACGTGGTGGTTGCTTGTGTTTTATTGTCCAGTGGTGGCCGTTATATTTTGTTGAAAAGATGACAGTCCTTAAGGAAGTTGATTGTTTGTTGCTCTCTAACTTTATCGTTTTGCAAGGCTGTGAAGGTGTTTGAAATGTCGTTCGTAGTGCGGGGTTCCTGATACAGCGGGCATGAGTTGAAGTTGTGTGGTTCACTGTTAGGCGGGTATTGCAATCTTCACAGTTTTTGGAGATTTTCACCATGCGGCGGACGTTCTACTGTCTTTTACAATCATTTGCCCATGCTGTGTAAATTTGGTTCTTTACCCACAATTTGACGTCGTCAGCTGGAACGTTGCGACAGAGAAAGGGGCTTGTTCAGCCGTTGTTGACCAGGATGTCGGAGACTTAGTCTGCAATACTGCTACAGCTTCCGCCGAGAAGACGGAGCAAATGTCCATTAGCCGGTAGGAGGCGGATGGGTTGTCGCTGGAGTCATTTAAAATTCCCACTCTGCCTGTGGCCTTAGAGCCGTCCGTGCATCTTGTCGACGTTGATCGGTATCGAGCCTCGATGTGCTGGCTGAAGACTGAAGAGGCTCTGCACTTGCTACTTTACGTAAGTATGGTCGAGTCTCGACCAGGTGGTGGAGACTGGCGATTTTTGGTAGCTGTTGTTGGGTTGTATGTTGGGTTAAGCGGAAGGGAACAACACCGGATTTGGCGCACGCGAGCAGCAGGTGTAGATGGAAGGTGTCCCGAGAGCAGCCTAACGGCTCGGTCATAGACCAGGAGCGGGAGGGAGGGAGGGAGGGAGCGCTTGAGCTCGGGCATGTTTATCGACGTGAGCTCAAGTTTGTATAGTAGGCGGCTGGTTATTATCGCGTCGGCGACGCGAAGTCGGGTGCGTTTCCTCCTCGAAATAAGCTTGATCATGTTGATCCGGGATTTACAGGCGTTTCACAATGTTTTTTTTTTAATTCAGTCGGCGATCAATCGTACACCAGGACAAAGATTCCCTTTGGCAGGTCTCTGAACATTTCCTCCATTGCTACAAGGAAAAGCGTGACGGCGAATACTGAGACTCTGGTCCTCCTTCACGGTTATGGATGTATGCGCTCTTAGCTGCACGTGGAAGCATCGTTCTAGTAGAAAATTCTTGATGAACTGAAAAAGGTTGCCGGATATCCCCCAGAGTGCTAGCTTTTGTAGGATTCGTGGTGTCCAGGTCCGGTTATAGGCCTTGGAGATGTCTACAAACACCACATTATTGGCGTGGTGCCCAGCATTCTTTGCTTCTTGGAATATGTGATCCAGTGAAGCCAGGAAGGTATTGGTGCCTTTTCCAGGTCGGAAGGCCTGTTGACGGTGATCTAAGTGTCCAGTGCTTTCTAGGTACTGCATTAGCCTGCGGTTTGCCATGCGTTCTAGTAATTTGCACCTGACGTTGGTCAGCTCAATCGGGCGGTAACCATTTGCTGGAATTTTGCTGTAACCATTTGCTGTAACTCAGCTGGAATCGTCCCACTTTGCCACTCCTTGTTATGCGCCTCAATGAGGGCAGCTTTTCCGTCATGGGGGGGGGGATAGCTTCTTCAGCATCGGATATCCGAGGTTGTCGGGTCCGGCGGATTTCCCCTTTCCCCTATCTCAATGCAAACTCGAGCTCCTCAAGCGAAAAAGGCTGGTTGAGGCTTGCTTCGTCACCTGGAAGAACTCGGAAAATGAGAATTTCGGCTGAGGGGTTGGGGTGTTTCCTTTGGAAGTCTGCTGGATATTCTTGGTAGGAAGATAATCGGCCGAGGAGTCGGCTAGAGCGGCTTTTTGGTATCTTCGTTCGAAGGGTTCGTAGCTGCTGTTTATTCCTGTAGTTCTCATTCCATCTCCTGCTGGAAGCTGCTTCAGTCGGCTTGCTCGTAAAGCCAGCGCGGGCGTCGGAAAATCTTGGAGGTGAGTTGTTAAGCGCCACGAGGGTGGGTGCGTGGTCCATGCCCCTGGGATCAACGTCCGTGGCCCAGAAGAGCCTTCCGGCGGCCGAGTTCGAAGCTAACGGGATATCTAAGGCAGATTCCACATACCCTCGGCGGAAGGTTGGAGTACGACTAAGCTTGCTTCTGTAGCCGCGTTGAAGACGCTGTTATCGTGGGCGTTGTTAGTGCGATGTGGTAGACATTTGTGTCACCGAGTACAATCACCGGAGTTGGTTGTTTCTCGAAAATATTTACCAGCTTACTTTCTAGGTCCTTCTGTTTTCAGCTGGGTGTGTAAATCGAGGCAATGGTTATCGGGAACAGCTGTTCCAGTCTTACTGCTACTACCGGGAATTCGGCTTTCGCGGTGATTTCGGTTGATGGGACATCGCTTAGTACTCCAACCTCGGCTGATTGGTAGACGTTTTGGTTCACTTTCACGAACTATTTGAATCGTCCACCTAGGGTGCGATCTATAGTTAGCAACGATATAATGGCTACAGGCTCCGAGGTCAAAACTAGCAGCTCCACGTCGTGCAGGTTATTGTAATGGTCGTTGACTTTCCACTGGAGGGCCAGTGTAGTGTGTCGAGTGCTATGTCATTGCAGCATGGATGACAGGCTATTCAGCGAGTAGAGTCTGGGACCCATAGTCGGCAGAGATGGGGGAGGTGACAGGGCAAAACTGTGACAAAAGCTGTGAGAGGTTCCCTAGAGCTCTTCCGGAAGCAAGCCCCTTACCTTAGTCGATTGCAGCTATCGTTGCTGGCTTGGCCTCGTGGCCAGAGGTTCCTCGCAGGCTAAGTGCTCTTTAGTTCTGCCGAAGTTGCAAAAGATTGGCTAGAAGCATCGTGAGCGATTGATCGGAATGTTACTTGCCTCTTCCATCACTATGGTGGTGCACGGTGTAAAAAACGGATTATAATCGAAGTTTCATGTACCTCTGATTTTTTTCACAGAAAGTTAGGCAAGGTCATTTGAAATAAGGCACGGGGCGTTTTAAAATATTTCATCGGCGATTTTTTGAAAAAAAAAAAAAAAGAAGTGATTTTTATTGTTTTCTCTCCAATATTCGGTATACAATGTCGATTATTAACTCAGCAATGGATGAATCATAGTAATTAACCCACCAAATTAGAAATATACAAATTTGTAGTTTTTATGTATAGAGAACCAATATTTAAACAGATCTAAAATGGTAAAAAATCATTTTTTCATGTAATGTCAAGCGTTTCTTAAATTTTTTTCTTTTGTTTTTTTTTTTGCGTTAGTTACAATGTTTTTCAGCAATTATCATCTGTCTACGGCATCTATCCTGTTCTCTGTTAAATATAATACCTACAATTCTATCTTTTATCATTTGTGCTAGATGACTTGCCCACTGAAGTGCGCCGTATTTTATAAGATTCAGAACATTTTCTTTTTTGAACATATGATACAGCGCGTAACTCATGCGTATGTGCCTCACGCTTTTTTCTGGCCTTTCACTGAGTATTGTACGTAGCACCTTCCAGTCGTAAAATTCGAAAGCCAAACTTAGTCCTGGAACTGATTACGTAAGCCGAAGGTAACCTTATCCGTAGTAGAAATGCTTCACAGGAAACGTTATAATCGGCATTTACAAGGTAAACATATTTTCAACACCTTCAAAAACAACCCATCGAGCACTACCACAGCACAATCAAGATAAAACTTATCTCTGTCTCTACACGCAACCATGTACATCGTCTTAGCAGAGCTGGAAACGATCACAGAGGAATGTGTAGTGAATGTGAATGAAATACGAAGTAGATTGTTACGGATAGAAATAGAATAAGAGGATATGTAAGAGATGTGATTGGATGTGCTAAGGAAATTGTTTACCTTGGAATGCTTGTGAAGTGGGACAATGATCCTTAGGTAATATCGTTGTTGTTATAATGGATTCATAGCTCACCTGAATAGTAAATCGCTACCTTCAAGAACATTATAAAGCCATAATTATTACTTGGGATGTTTCCCGTAAAGTTGAAGGACGTATTGCTGCTGTGAAAATGGTCTTCTAAGACGTAAGAAACCAGTTTACTGCCCATAAAAGCTTAAATAACTCCCGCAGATATGGACCGAATCAAATATGAGACAGTCGAGGGTGTAGCAGCAGCTTAGTTTCCGTAACATACATGCAGAAATGAAATTCACTTTAGCTCATCCGGTATTAAGAATCCTTTAAAATATGACAGACTGACAATGGGCTGGCTATCTAGTACGAATGTTGGAAGAAGAAAAAAAATGCAAATACAACATTGAGCAGAGAACTTCATGAAGACTAGATAGATGATATTGCTGGAAAAAGATTGTGATGAATGCATAAATAAAAAAAATACGCAAAAAATGCTTCTAAGCGCGTAAAATACAGAAATAAATGTTTTCAACATGTTTGATCCGTTTAAAAATTGGATTTCTATGAATAAATATTACAAATGTGTATATTTATAATTTTGAGCGTAAATTACTATGATTCATTCATTGCTTAGTTATCAATTAACTTTTTATACCGAAAATTGGTAAAAAAAACAATAAAAATCATTTTTTTCAAAAAATCGCCGATGAAATATTTTAAAACACCACGTGTCTTATTTCAAATGACTTTGCCTAACTTTTTGTGAAAAAAAATCAGAGGTACATGAAACTTCGATAATAATCCATTTTTTTACACCGTGTGGCGTCAAAGGGGTGGCACATGGCGCGGGTATACCCCGTTAGGCATAAGTACGTTAGGCATAAAGACGTTAGGCATAAGTACGTTAGGCATAATGGACGTTAGGCATAAAATGACCCAAAGAACAGCCCATGACATAAAGAAGGCAGAATTATGCCAAACGTCCATTATGCCTAACGTACTTATGCCTAACGTACTTTTGCCTAACGTCGTGGACCCCATGGCGCAGTTGCCGCAGATTTGTTCGTTGCTTGGGCATCGCTTACTGGTGTGTCCGAAGTTCCAGCACTTGTAACACCTCATCGGATTCGGATAGTGTCTTGTGGGACATCTTGATCATCCAAAATTAACGAACTCCGACAGTGTTGATCATGTTGCCATCGAGAAGCCTTTTCTTGATCCGGTAGATGTCGCGTACTCCTTGGTCCTGCAAATGGCCAAGAAGGTAATCGTCGGGAAGGGCAACAGAGTCGATGTTTGATACCACACACTTAACCAAGTCGAGGAAAGGATGCTCGACGATAGACACGGGTGTACCGTCACTTAATTTGTCCATTGTTAGCAGCGTAATGGGCAGGGTTTCTTACCTTCAGGTTGTAGGTAGTGTCACGGTTTTCTTGGCCATCAATTGATCCCCCAAGGAAGTCTTCAACGGAGCAGCGCAGCAATAGCTGATTGGCTGGGAGAGGTCCGTTTATTACCTGAATTCGCAGGACCTGCAGACGTCCGGACAAGATGATTACAATCTGCCAAGCTTATGGAAGAGAAGGCGTGAGTGAAAAATTAATTTACACTGCAAAACGTGAACAAACTAGCTGGCTCTCCCATACTAAAATCCAAGATAGCTCTGAATCGTAAATTTGGCAGATTGGAACACCTAGTGGTGTATTCATCTTGGATCTGGACGTGTTGTCAGGATCCATAAAACGTGGGAGTCTGCGTCCGGTGAATTGTCCATCGATTCTGCTTGTTATATTGCAGTAATTGCCCCCTGGGTCCCCTAGGCGGAAGGGCCCGAGGCCACCTCCTTGTTTACCCGCGCACACTACCAAACGGCACGGACGGAAAATGAAGTTTGCTTTGCGAAACTATGCTTCCAGGTCCCGAAACTCTGAAGAAATTGCAGTCAAAATTGGCCCCAACAAAAACTCACTGAATACTGTGCCTTTCCACCGCATCGACGAAAAAAGTTCGACAACTATCACAGCACAAGTAACTGTGTTACCGACGAAAAAAACTCTTCTCACCCGCACCGCGCAAGTCACTATTTGGGTCACAATAACGACCCCTACGAAATGGTTCGACTCAATCCCTCCACGCAAGTCACTAATTAGTTGCACTGACGACCATGCGTCTCCACCGATGGGGCCTATGGGGCTGGTTTTCACCTGGGAGCTCCGGACTCGATCGAATCCAATTTTCAAGATGATTTGCTTGAAACCCGCATTTTAAAATTGAAATAAAAAAGCATCACTCAGCCCCCATTTTGTTTTCGCGTTGCCGTCAGGGCCAATTGACTCAACTCGTAGTGAAAAAAAAGTTCGCTCACGAAGCTAGTTCGATTTTACCTGACTTTGTAGAACTTTTTTGTTTTAAAAATATTGTGTTGGCATAAAACGTATCATTCCTCGTAAATGAGAAAATGGCCTCGTAAACGAGTTGAGACGCAGAGTGCATTGTAAGTTAGTTCCTAGAAGACGATTTGAAATGTTCCTTCAATTTTTAATCAATATGATATGCAACAGATTATAATAATAACGGATAAGATATGTTAATGGAAAAGAAAGTACCTAGACAGCTTGTTTATTAACTGTCACATCAGAATATCAGGTAGGGAAGCACTTCCATCTCTGAATACAGACATTTTTGAACCTCCCACCAAAATCAAACTAAAAACTCTCAGCCAATAAACTCCATTCATCGCACATTAGTAGAGAAGGCTCTACCTCAACGCACGTATATTCTTACACCACAGCACTCATTCATTCGTTTCTATCCCCGAACGGCCTGTCACCTTTTGCACACCGCACAAAGAGTGAGTGTTTGACAGAGATAGAGCTTAAATTATAAATTACCTCAAAATCCTGGTGCTCGCCTCGTGATGTGTCGCCTGCTCCTTTATGTTTAATTTATGCCCGTCGGGCTGCCGAAGGACGATCATCGCATGCAGCCCGCTCGGTGGCGTCCGATGATTAATATAATATTTACATGTTAAATTGCGTGGATAAATGCCGGGATAGTTGGGCGATCGTATTCGGCAGATTCTGGTGTGGTGCGGTCCCAGCAGCATGTGAAAGAGAAACAAAAAGGGCAAACAATATGCGGTCAGTTGCGGGGTGAACGCGGGGCGGGGCTTTCGGTTCCATGCGAAAATTTGGTTTAGTTGAAGTGATTTGATGCGTTGCGAGAGGGCGTGGGAATCGATTTTTCATTAGAATGGAGTGTGGAGGCTGCTTTCGCATGCCTTTGGAAACCAATGATGTTGTGTGACACGATGAACGACCAGAGTCGTTTTGGGTGAGCAGAGCACTGTGCTAAAACTTTGACGATTGAAGTCAACTGCATCAAACCATTTTGCGCACGTCAAGGAAAATGCAAAATAACTCAGTTGTTCTCATCTATAAAATAACCAATTTCTGCACAGTGCCAATCACTGGGCTCTGTACCTTCGGTACGTACGATGTGTAACGAATTTGGTTAATTTATTGAGAGACAATCTGAACACACTCCGAACGAAACAGGCCTGGGCTGGACCACCGGTCCCAAACCAATCTACAGAGGACACCCCAATCTACCGCAACACACGCGCTACGCCCCGGAACAAAGGGTAGGCATTTTGTGCCCTGTACGCATCTCTGTCAACTGCAGCAGCATACGATGTGGTTGCTGACAAATCTAGTTCGACACTCATCAGCTCGCTCGGTGAACTATCATATTGTTGCAAATTTTGCCATCGCTGGAAGCCCCGGATCGAACCGCGCGGGGGTGGCGGACGTTGGTTTCTGATAGATGACAGCGCCGGCTATCGCATACCGTGGGTGCCGATGAATGGTACGATGGTTGACCCAGCACCAATACAGTAGGCACCCCTGGCGGTTCACCACTGCTGATTTGGCATTTAAAACGATAAATTGTTCGTTTCGTGGAAGGGGGGGGGGTCAACGTCGGGCCGTCTCCTAGTTCGACCAACTGGTTCGTATCGGACAGAAATGTGGAAGCACAGCGGGGCACTGGGAAATGTAGAGTAATTATTTATCCAACATGGGTCACCAACTCGCTGAGATTCGGTAGCTCAGTGCGTACCGTTGTTGATTATTTAAGGCCACAAAAGGGAGAATATAGTGGAGATTGCGACGTAGTTCATGTTGGCGCGCAATTTGAATGAGGGTAGATTCCATTAAATATTAGCAAATACCTACAAAACTGTTTATTAGTAGGAAAGGTATATTTTTTTGGACGAGTTTCAACTTACCGCTTGTCACAGTCGTAGAAATTTTTATTGCAGTAGGATCCAGGAACTCGATCTCCGTTCCATATTCGATTTTCCGATCTAAAAACATTAATGAGAAAAGATCTGTTAGAATCAATCAAATAGGTATTTATTTTTGCAGGGGCTTATTATGAATCAAAATTGAAATGAGTCAAATAGTTGTAAGGGCAAAATACATCTAATAATAGCCCACTTTGTTTGATTGATTTAGTATGCACATCACGGTTTTGATTCCCCAAATCTCCTCAAAAAGACTAAAATTATATTTAACGCATATTGTAGTGAACAACGGATTTTGATTTCTTATTTGTTATGCAGAAGGGAAATGTTATACTTATGTAAGCAATTCATTCTGAATAAATAACTCCAAGGGAGAGGCTTAACAGATTTCTAAGCGAATGTCCCGACAAAGCAATACATTTTCAATAAACGTAACGGCATTTTAATTCATATCAGGAGTCGATGTTCGTTGTAGTGTTTTCATTTTATATTGTTTTGCGTCCTCCATCACAACTATTCAATTCAATAATGCTGAAATCAACGAACCTGTGGAGCATCATAAATGCCCTCCGCGTAGGGATTGTTATTGGTAGCAACGAGCTTTTTATTTCGCTCCATGCATCAGAAATTTTTCCATCATCGATGGAATTCAGGGTGGGAGAAGTGCAACATCATATCGGTTCAGTTTTATTCTTCCATTGCCCCAACCCTAAATGAAATCGGTGCAGTTATTGATTCCATGTGAAGTTTTATAATTCTGTTTTGACGATAACATTGTGTCGGAGAGTCCGTTTGCTTTAATGCTCTGATCAGAGGGGGGTTGAAGCAGTCAGTGGGGACATGAGAAGAGTGGGTTATAGTGGGAGGCCCAGTGCGTCGTGCTGAACAAGCTAATTAAGAGAGATTATTAAATATCAATGCATTTTCATCGACTCTGCTGGGACGGTGACTAATGATCTTCGCAATGGAATCGTATGTTTAATTAGTTGTTGTGATGTCCCGCGTTGTATTTATCGTGAAATGGAATAAATCGACATTAATGCTGCTCGTATTCCACTTTCACAATGAAGACTTGTGTCGTTAATAGCCAATAAGCAAATTCCAGTTATTAAAAAGTGCATATAAATATTGAATTGCGATTTTCCAAAAAAAATACTCAACAAAAAAAATGAGAAAAATAATCTTTCTATCTAAAGGTATATTGAACTAGATGGAGGTACAAGTCCAAATTTAACGCATGCTACCACGCAGCAATTTTAAAGCCAGTTCTGATATTCTCCGTTTCACTTTTGTTTAGATTTGTCGCTCGTAAATAGCTTGCCAATCCGTAGATAGATTACAAATCTATAGAGGGCGAATTCGATTCTCGTTTGGAAACATTCACGACTCCCTGGGCATAGTGCTCTATTATACTTGCTACACATATTTATATATTCATGCAGTTGGCAGGCATTAGAAAAGTTACTCCCTGCACGGTTGAGCAGAGTGAACCCGGCCTAGCTGTGTGAATGCAGCCCAAGAGGCTGGAACGTCATACGTTGACGTCTTTGAAGATGAAGTGGGATTATAATATATTTAAATATATTACAGTAGCAAATATTAGCTTAAATAATTGGACTCGCATTTCTTAAACATAACCTAAATCTTATATCACAGTTAATCGTAGCGAACTAATTATACGATCTGTAACCGAAATTTGTAAATTTGAGTGTTTTCCCACATTGTCACCTTAGTTCAGTGCGACCAATGTGATGCCTGGTGGCATATGTCGTGAGCTGATGTGTCACCTGATGCAGCCGTGGACTTGTGAACAGTGTTCACCGCTAAGCGTATGCAAAACTATCTCCAGTACTAGCGGGACGTTCGCAATTGAGAATGCAGGGACTGAAGGGACAGTAAGCACTCGATGGACGTCATCTGGAAGAAAATTTTAAGCTGATGGAGGAGGAGATAAAGGAACAGGAAGACGTGTTTAGCAATCGGAGTAGGCCTGGAACAGGCACGAGCGCGCAGTGTTTTAGTAAATTGATAAATCAACGGACAGTGTAGCAGCTCTACCGGTTCTGAAACCCGGCGATTAGAATACAACCGTGGGATATTCCTTCGACCTTACAAAACCGGTTGTCGTGCGGAATCAGCAGCAGTGTACCGACGCGATCCCAAAAACATTCCAGAGACAACACGTGGAGGATTCGAGAGGTAACGTCAAATCCCCTGTGCCCCTCGTAGCATCTCAAGGTAAGTCACTTGATTCAGAGACGTCTGTACCCTTACTATCAAAAACAGAAAGCTTCCTTCAATAAATTATAAGATAATTTGGAACGTTGGCAGCTTCCTCCACGGTACCATCAAACGCGATCATGTCCATTCCTCCCTTGACGGAAACATAAGTTGTCCATCAGCCACTAAAGTATCCAATTAACCCTGCATTGATACCCACACTTATGGAACAGTTGAATGTTGGTCCTTTGCCACTTCAGACTGAAACAGAACTTCCTATTCCAACACTGCCCTATGTTGGCCGTTAGCCACATGTATATCCTGCCCCACGCTTAGGGACCGTTTACCCGCCTATGGGACTACCTCATATTGAACAATTCGTCCCCACCACCTCTCAGTCAGCCGCGTGTCAAGTAATGTCCCGGGATCTCCCTAATTTTTCGGGCGACCCTGCTGATTGGCCGATATTCATCAGCAATTTCATGAACATCACCCTACCTTGCGGCTTCAACAGTGCCGAGAATCTTTCGCGTCTCCGACGTTGTTTGAAAGGGTCAGAATCAGTACCCCCAAGTGATCGATACACTTCGCTTGTTATATGGACGACCCGAGTTATTAGTGAGTGCTTTATTGGTGGAGAAATTAGAAACCATCATCGACTTCGGCATGGCGGTATGGAGCCTTTGTGATCATCTGGAAACCGCTGGACAACATGAGTATCTTCCCAATCTGACGTTGCTAATGGAACTGGTGGGAAAATTGGCGGTACACACCAAGTTTCAGTGGGCACACGGTAGCCAACCTTAAGGTGCTTGGGGATTATATGCTTCAGGTCATCACAGCCATTAGTAAAGTGACAATGTGCTTTGGTGGGAGCAGTGATGATCATCAGAGGCCACGAATGAACACGCACAGCGACGAAGCAGAATTTGTTCGGGAGTAAAATAGGGTTTGCGTAATGCGTATGAAATTAGATGCGCATATCGCATATCAGAGTGCGCTGTATTCAAAACATATACCGTGGACAACCGGTGGAAATTCGCCCAAGATGAAAGACTTTGTCGCAGCTGTCTCAACGCGCACGGTAGAAGAAGCTGCAGAAACGTGAAGCAGTGCGTAATCTAAGGATGCTCAATTCATACCGCCAACATCCACTGTTGCAATCAGGCCGAACCAGCGCTGGCGGGCGAATCCGATGCATTTCTGGACGACGGCTCGGATCTGGCGCTAATCGAAAACAGTCTTGTGGAGCAGTTATGTATTCATGGTTGGAGGTCACCGTTGTGCCTACATTTAACAGAAAACGTCACCATAATAGAATCGTAATTCGAGTTTCCATCAGAGGAGTCAATTGCAAAAAATAATTTACGCTTAATGATGTCCGTTTTGTGAAAACGCTTACACCAGCAGAGCCAAATCTCAACTTCACAACACTACAGCTATCTACCCGGCTTGCCTGTCGCTAGCTACGCGAAGGCGATTTCTCGTCGACTGATAGGCGTTAACAACGCAAGCCTCACCGTTCCGCTGCAGGTGAGAGAAAGTAAGAGAACTTATCCGATCGCCGTTAAAACTCGATAAGATCGGAGTATGCGAAAAAAGAATCATGCATTTTCTAAACTATCACGCTTGGAGTTGCACGACGCAGTGAAGGACTACTTTTTGATGCAAGACGCTGGAGTGAAATCTCCGATCGTTCTAGAACCAGTAGAAGATACAAGAGCAAGGGAAATCCTAGAGCAGACGATAGTACGAGTAGGCAACAGGTTCCAAACTGGCCTACTATGGAAGTAAGACGATATCGAATTTCCAGATAGCTACAACATGGCGGTAAAACGTTTTGAGTTTTTGGAACGTAAAATGGTGCAAGATCCGGTTTTAGCGGCAAATCTGAAGAATCAAATAAAGGTGTACCAGCTGAAAGGTTATGCGCAACTCACAACACAAAAGGAGTTTGCTCAAGCTGATCCAAACGCATGTGGTATTTACCGTTAGGTGCGGTTATGAATCCTCGGAAGCCCAAAAAGGTGCGCCTTATTTGGGATACAGCAGTTAGAGTAAATGGAATATTCCTCAACTCCATGCTTCTCTAAGGCCCGGAGCAGTGAACTTAGCTCCGTAGGGTACTATTGCGTTTTCGGCCGTTGAAGGTGGCAGTTTCTGCGGACATCCGTGAGATGTACCACCAGCTATTAATCCACGAGCAGGATCGTCATTCTCAACGTTTCCTATTTCGAAGCGATCCCTCAGAGCCATTCAAAACCTGTCTCACGAACGTGGCGACCTTCGGATCCACGTGTTCACCCAGTACCTATGCGTAGAACAAAAATGCAGAAGAATTTGTCGCTCGCTTTCCACCGGCAGTGAAGGGAATCCTGAGAAACTACTACGTGGACGACTACTTGGATACTTACTTACTTGATGGGTTACAGCTCTTCGATGAGAACCTACGCCGAATGGAGTATCCTTCTCCACTGGACTCGATCCTGGGCCAATCGCTTCCAGTCGCCCTGAACATTGAGCGCCCTCAGGTCCTCTTCAACTCCAAACAGCCATCGTGTACGCGGCCTTCCACGATACCTGCGGCCTCTTCCGGGTTCTCTACTAAATATTATCTTCGCTTGACGTTCTTCCGGCATACGAACAACGTGACCAGCCCACCGTAGTCTGCCGTGTTGTATAAGCTTAATAATATCCAGCCCTTTATACACCTGGTACAATTCGTGATTCATGCGACGTCGCCAGATACCGTTCTCCTGTTTACCGCCGAGTATTGTTCGCAGCACCTTACACCTCTCCGATCATTCTCTTTTAACGTCCATGTCTCATGGCCATATAAAGCCACCGGAAGAATCAGAGTAGTATACAGCGTTTTGCTTTCGTTTGCAGACAACGGGACTTAAGCTTGTTACGAAATCCGTAATAAGCCCTATTTGCAGATGCAATACGCCTTTTCACCTCGCGGTAACATCATTATCGCACGTCACAATTTCGCTACCACCACTTATGAACCCACGTTGATTGCCAGCGACCATGTACTTCGTTTTGCTGGTATTGATCGTGAGTCCAATCCTCGCTGTCTCCCTCTTAAAAGGCACAAAAGCCTCTTCCACGGCACGGCGATCAATTCCGATAATATCGATATCGTCCGCAAATCCCAGGAGCATATGCGATCTTGTGATAATGGTACCGCTTCTTAGCACACCAGCTCTCCTAATCGCTCCCTCAAGCGCTATATTGAACATCACCCTGCTTTAATCCATCTAAAGTAACAAATGACGTCGACATTTCATCCGCAACCCTTACACTTGATTTCGATCCGTCCAACGTTATACGAATCAGCCGTATCAGTTTCGCCGGAAAACCATGTTCAAGCATAATTTGCCATAATTCATTCCGTTTCACTGAATCGTACGCCGCCTTGAAATCAATAAACAGATGATGTGTCTGCAAGTTGTAATCCCGGAATTTATCAAGGATTTGTCTCAGGGTAAACATTTGATCCGTCGTTGATCGGCCCTCACGAAAACCTGCTTGGTATTCACCGACGAAGGGCTCTTCAAGCGGTCTCAATCTGTTGAACAGAATACGGGACATAATTTTGTATGCCGAATTAAGGAGGGTTATTCCTCGATAATTGGCGATATCGTTCTGCTCCATTTTTTTCCTGCGCCTCACTAATAACTTGTTCTTCGTAATCTTTTTTCTTCCTGTGGTGGGTTCGTTTTTCGGCTGCTCTTGCTTCCTTGTATCGATCTCTATTCGATCGGGTACCTGACACCAAAATCCGGCTTCTGGCAACGTTCTTCTCGTCTGTCACTCTCTGACACTCCACATCGAACCAACCCGTCCTGGGTCGCCTCTGTGCAGTGCCTACCACTTCTTGTGCTGTCGTGCTCACCGCTCTATGGATCGACTCCCATAGATCGTTGATGTTGTCGCTAACGTTGATTGCACTTATCCGTTCGTCGAGCTTCTGGCGGTACTCAGCCGATACTGCTTCCGCCGACAATCACTGGATATTGTAACGCATCGTTCGCTGTGATCTTTTGTTCGATACAGTTGACAACCGTGATCGAATTCTATTGGCAACGAGGTAGTGATCAGAGTCAATGTGCGGACCTCTGAATGTCCGAACATCGATAACATCCGAGAAATGGCGCCCATCCATCAGAACATGGTCTATCTGGTTGCAAGTTTCACCATTTGGGTGTCTCCAGGTGTGCTTTCGGATGTTCTTTCGTGCTACTGATGGCCATCCCTCTGGCAGCAGCAAAATTTACTAGCCGTAGGCCGATATCATTGGTAGCGGAGTGAAGGCTCTCCCTACCGATTATGGGACGGAGAAAGTCCTTTCTACCGACCTGAGCGTTAGCGTCTCCGATAAAAATTTTTACGTCATGCTTTGGGCACTCTCCATAGGCTTTATCAAGACATTCATAAAACATTTCCTTCACGTCGTCGGATTTATCGTTTGTCGGTGCGTAAACGTTGACTAGGCTGTGATTGAAAAATTTGCCCCGTATCCTCAACACACAGATTCGTTCGCTAATGAGTTTCCACCGCATCACTCGCTTCATCTGCTTGCCCATCACTACGAAAACAACTCCTTGCTCTGCTTTTTCACCGCCGCTGTGACAGATGTTATACTTGAATGCAGTGTTGGTCGTGGGGTCCACGGCTCGGAACTCACGTTCTCCGGATCTGGGCCATCGGACTTCTTGAATAGCGGCCACGTTCACTCCAACCTTCTGCAGTTTTCGAGCCAGAAGGCTCACTCGTCCAGGCTCATTTAGGGTCCTGACATTCCAGGTTCCGAGTTTCCAATCATAGTCCTTATTTCGTTGTCGGGTCGGTTGTCAAAAATAACGTTCTCTTTTTCTTCTATCTCCATGTTTCGTGGTATTTGAGAGGCTTCAGTAAACTACCTTACCGGGGTCGCGTTACCGACATCGCGATGATGGTTCTGCCACCTTAGGTATAGCGGATGCGATACAGCATTTCGTTAATCAGCCGCTGGGTACCAGGCAGACGCTGTTTGAGCCGCACCTCCTGGTGAACAGACGCTACTTGGATAGCTTATCGAATTGGGAAGTAACCGAAAAGATCTCACACGAAGTCGAAACAATCCTTCAGAATGGAGGATTCCATCTTAGAAATCGGCTGTCGAATAGTGCCGAAGTACTACATTAACTGAACGAGGAAGTTCTCGAGGGTAACAAAAATCTCTGCTTGAGTACAACAGACGTCAGCGACCGATTGCTTTCCTACACTGGCAGACGATCAACGAGGAGCTTCGGGTTTCGATGAATGTTAAGAAAAATATTCAGCGTGTTTTGAATGAATGACGGTGAATTACTGTTCCTTAGTCAGGACAAACTGAGGAATGCGAAAAATTCAATTCTACGGATAGTGCAGTGCAGGAGATTCCTGAATAGATGGTCTTGCTCACGAGAGGACAAACAGGAAGGAGCAGCTTATATCAGTCAACGACGATGGTGGATGAACGAACATGGAGTGATACGGGTCGATGGAAGAATCGGTGCTGCAATGCAGCGTTCGACACCAAGTTCCCGATGATTTTCCCAAGAAAGCATCCAGTCCAGTGACAAAACTGGTGGTGCTCGACTTTCATCAAGCTTGCTGACATGGAAACTCGGGAACGGTGGTGAACGAAATTCGGCAGTTCTACCACATTCCCCGAATTAGGACGGTGGTGAAGCAAGTTTTTGCTGCCTATCTGTGGTGCAAAGTAACGAAAACGCATCCTGAAGGTTCCTCGAATGACCCCGCTGCCTGTGGCTCAATTGTTATTGTCAGTCGACCATTTACCTACACTGGCATACATTTCTTCGGGCCGCTTCTGGTGAAAGTGGGAAGGAGTGCTGCTGAACGCTGGATTTGTCTATTCCCTTGCTTCACTACGCGGGCTGTTCATGTGGAGGTAACTAACAAGTGTCCTATGAAAAGCG
Organism: Armigeres subalbatus; assembly: GCF_024139115.2. Lineage (NCBI taxonomy): Eukaryota > Metazoa > Arthropoda > Insecta > Diptera > Culicidae > Armigeres > Armigeres subalbatus. Next base: position 404,218,059 of record NC_085141.1, read on the forward strand.
AAAACACGATAGGCGGAATGTGATCTGTTGGGTCAAAATGTCCGCCAAGTTAACACAGCCCAATACAATTCTGCCTCTCGTGATTCTCCTTTCTTTATAATAAAATATCCTTTGGCCTTTGCTCGAACAGATGCATGCTTTTTGGTTGTTTAGTGGGGATGAGACTTTTCGTAGCTCAGCGATAAGGCATATGGCTTTGTACGAAGCATACCATGCTGAAGGTGACTGTTATCGAATCTGTATACCGGGCAGATGCGAGACTTCAAAGAATAAAATATGTCCTCCCTTACCTCAAGCAGACGCCTGTGTAAAACTAAGAAATGACAAAATTCTGCCTTTTGAAATTCCGCCTTTTGTATTACTACTCTTTTATAATTACGCCTTATGATGTATTCTGCCTTTTGTTATATGTATAAGAAGGTCTACCTTTCGAGATTCTGCCTTTTGTGATTCCGCCTTACGTTATAGTCCCGGAGGAACTGGGAAGGAGTGCTACTAAAGGCTGGATTTGTCTATTCCCTTGCCTCACTACGCGGGCTGTTCATGTGGAGGTAGCTAACAGTCTATCTACACAATCATGCAAAAAGTGTATTCGCCGTTTTGTCTGTCGCCGAGGAGCGCCGGAAAAATTCTATACCGATAACGGCACCATCTTCCATTGTGCAAAACGTTTGTTACAAGAAGAGCTTGAGAATGAACTGTCAGTGACGTTCACCAACGAGGCTACAAGGTGGAATTTCATTCCTTCAGCAGCACCGCACATCGGTGCCGCTTGGGAATTGATGGTGCGGTCTATGAAAGCGATCATGAAAGCTGTATATACAAACGATCGGAAATTGGACGATTGGAGACATTAGTTATCGAGTCTGAGAGTATTGTCATTAGCCGACCACTCACATTTTTACCCACTGATGCTGCTGAAAATGAAGCCCTGACACCAAACCACTTCCTTCTTGGAAGTTCTGGAGGAGCTCGTCAGCCTGTTGTTACGTTAATTGTCCCTGCATTGGTGGTGAAGAATTTCTGATATCAAATACAGCATCAGCTGGACTCGTTATGGAAACGTTGGGTAAGGCAATCCCTGTACTCACTAAGCGAACGAAATGGTTCGGAGAAGCAAATCCGTCGGAATAGCTGGCTGCGTGGACGAGTCAAAGAGGTCGTGACTGCAAAAGATGGACGAGTTCGGCTAGCTATAGTCCAGACTGCTAGGGGGTTGTAGCGTCGACCGGTGTCAAAGTTAGTCGTGTTGGAGGTTGAGCCGGATAGTAAAACTGGGACCGGTGGCCAGTGTTTCCCTTTCTACAGAAGTGCATGGTGTTGAATTGCACTTTTCGTTTAAAATAGATTACTCTTCCTCTTTTCATCTAAAATGGATTAAAGTACACTGGGGGAAGTGCAAAAAGGGGATAAGGGGCCGTATACTAATAACGTAAGCATTTTATCTGGGTTTTCCAACCCCCCCTCCCCCCATGTAAAATTTTCCCCATATAAATCATTTTTTATTTATATGGAGCGTAAGAAAAGGCAAAATCATCCCTTCCCTAGCTAATACTCGAATTCCTTGGGGACATATTCTGTTCATCCAACGAAATTATTCAAGAAAAGATACTAAGAGTTATTACCGTTTTTAGCAATTTACCGAAAAACAACTCCTAATTTTCAAATCTATTTCCATACATTTCAAGCGCCCAAAATGGTATGAATTACCGTACCACTTGTACAAAATTGACTGTTTTTGATACCCCATAATGATTGATTGCATTTAGAGCATACAAACTGGTTTTACATCTCCACTTCCCTCAGTGTACATTACAGAAGTTAAATTACAGTAGCAAGAAGTTTTGTGCAAAAGTAAACTTATCACAAGTTGAGTTAACTTAAATGATTAGACTAGCATTTCTCAAACATAACCTAAATCTAATATTACAGTTAATCGTGGAGAAATAAGCAGAGTTTTCTTGGAATTAATTATACGATCTGTAACTCAAATTTGTAATTTGATTGTTCCTACATTGTAACTTTAATTCTTATACCTGAATAAATTTTAGCTTCAAGCTATTTCGCACCAATCGTGAGTTTGCGACCGCTAAAAAGATTTCGGATGGAAACCGCCTTTTTGTTCTCTGAACACCTTCAATTATTAATTGTGGAAATTATAAAGCAGATCAAGGTTCAGTTGGAACGAAAAGCAATTGAAGACTATATGTAGAATAAAAGAAAGTAATCCCAAATTCCAAACCGCTGTCTTCTGCCTTACCTTAACTTCGCTTCCGATTGCCGCAGAAATTTGTAGATCAACCGGAACTCCAGCCAATTGGTGGCTCCGCCCGATCCGCTCAGTCCGGCACCGCTGCCACTGGGGGGCAACCGATCCAACCGTATGCTCACGTTAACGGACTTGGTCTCGCTGTAGTAGATCGTGTAACCGGAAGCCGTCCCGCACCACTTTCCGTTCAGATTGGGCAAGCCTTGCTCCCGGATTGTCATGAAGCCCTCCAGGCAGGCCTCGTGGCGGTGCGCAGGCTGATGCTCCTCGTGCTGCTGCTGATGCGATTGGTAGCCCTGCATCAAGCCGCCTCCCAGGTTCATACTGGGCACAAACTTTCCGATGCTAAATTTAGCGAAATTGAGCTGAAACGAACGAAAGGAAACATTAGGCCATTAATATTGCGTGTCGGTTCATTATCGCTGTTATATGGAACTTAGTGCTCCCCTCGCACCAGCACCACCCGCTGTGCATTGAAGCTCATTTGTCGGGGCCACCACGAATCGAATTAAAAGCCGGTTTTCCGGCGCCGAAATAACATGTGCTTTGATTTCTCGCATAATTATTTTTGATGCTATCAATTTCAATGAATTTAGCATATTTTTGTAAAATTCTCCAATTCAGGGTGACACTGTTCGATTATGATAAATTTATTTCACATGATGTGTTGGCAAAAAATATTATTATTTTTTTGACTATCTGTTCTCAATTGTAGGCATATTGATTCCAGTATTTCAGTTAACCATTTTACGATTGGAATCTACCTCGTCTGCCGATCACTCGACCTCACCCTGTGCACATTTCTGTGACGACCAAATTTAATAATCATCCCCACAAATCCCCAAACCTTTGAGCCAGCCGGAAAGCCGAGTCCATTCATCGCGAGTCTCTCTTCGAACAGCTTATATTTGTGAAAGGATTTCTGTTTGCATGCCCTGGATTTGGCGTTCAGGCATTCACTAGAAAAGGCCCAACCCGGGCCCGGCCCGAATGCGTTCACTTTGTTATCGCGCTGTGCTATTATAATTGCCGTAGCATTGCGGGATGATGGTCCTACGAGTAGGGTGCTTTTTTTTAAGTTGCGTGCTTTTTCGTCCTGTTATTGTTGTTGTTGTTGCTGCTGCCGCTGTTTTGCATTCCGAAACGGATCCATTTGGAATTTAAATTCACTGAATTTCAAATGCAAAACGTGGCAAGGGGGCTCAACAACTGTAGACCAGTCCCCACAGAGTGCACCATGGCGATAGCGGGGAGTAGAGATACATGCATGAATACAAACCATCAAAGTTATTTTCTACGAATGCATCGTCCGAGTTCGCTTTTCGATCGATGCGGGTTAGGGAGAGAGAGAAATAGAGCCGGTCGTTATTTTTTATTGTTCATTGAAAATATTTTTATTCAGGAGAGGGACAATACTGCGAAGATTAAAATAGAACAAAATGATTTTGCGAAATCAGAATTATTTGTCGAGTTCAAAGTAAGTTATTTAAAAGAGCTTTTTCGCTAAGCTGCACCGATTTTTACTGAGATATGTGGAAAATGTTCGTGCCTGCACTAGTTATCTGGTTAAAAAGCTATGAGATGAAATTATTTGGAGATGCCTGATATATTACTTATACATTATGCGACATTTGCAATGAACCAATCAAATGTGTTTGTCGAACCAAGATTTGGATAAACGATACGTATCATCCACGCTGGTTAGGACGTTGGGAGTTATATGGATCTCTTTATCCATTCCTACCACACAGCTATTTATTATCATCGACATCCCCGTTCCATTAAACTGTAATCCAGAGGAAACTAAGCGTTCCATTGGCTAAAACTGCACATATCATGCTTAACGATTAAAGTAGAAAGTCACCGATATGTGTCCTTCAAGTATCTTAAAGTGTGTACTGCTTCATGAAAAAATGTTTTATGCCTCAGTAGATCTAGCCCAATTGCAATAGGACAACATTTCAAATGGTGAATGTTCGAAAAGTGACAAAAATCCTGCATTCTCACAAAGATCACCTTCAATACACTTAATCACTGCATACGCCTAATCTGATGTCAACAGATAACTAGAATTGTGTATTCAGTTGAAGCAATAAATAAGTATTTTTGCGACTCTTGGTTACATGGTACAGAAATTAACTCCAGGCATAAAAGGAAACCAATTACTCGTGAAGCAATAATTTAAGTCAAAATACTGTACCAAGTTGACACCGAAACGTATTCCATTGGCTGGCAACAACCCGTAACAAGTGCTTCGTGAAAATAAATAAACTGCTAAGTTGTTATTGAAAAACAAAAAAAAAATACCGCGTAATTATGTAGTGAATACCAATCAAGATTTATGGGTGTGATAAACGTGTGCCGCAGAACCGAAAGCCGTAGCACGCACTTATAACCAATCCAGAAACCATAGCACCGAGCTGTTATCCGAAATCCGATATAAATCAATTATCGAAACAAAAGAAGCGTACGGTGTGCATTTTAACGTGAATGGCTGTTTTGGTTACGCTATATTGATTGAAATTAATAAATCGGATACGGTTATGGGTGGCGAAACGTTTCCATGTTTCCCGATTCAAAAATAGTCAACGTTTTTATACAGAAATTCCACGCCGACCGGTTATGAATAGAATGTTGTGAAACTAATCCACATCTGCGCTCCGGAAATGGCATAACATTTATAGTATTTTCTGGTTCTCTATAATGGATGTTTGTGCAACGAATTGAATAGGGTACGATAGTTTCCGAACATATGATTGGTGCTTCATTAAGTGTTCGATTGGAAATGGCTTCAATGAAACAGATTTAATCAGTTCATTAAAATTGGCGAAAAGTGCAACCAAAATTTATTTATTTTTTTTTATTTTGAATTTTCCAAATTAAAATACATGACATGTATTTGTATATACATATTTTGCATTGCTTCAAATTCCGTGTCTCCAGATCTAAACTAGTGAGAACTACGAATATGACGTGTTTGGCGATATTTGTTGTCATATTCTCAGTTTCAATCCAAGCAAGGTTTCTGATGGAGAACAAAATTCGACAAACGCCATTCTGGCTTAATTGTCACAGACCATTCCGGGACGCGATTTCGATAACAAATCGACAAAAAATGTTATCTACATTCTGTGGCTTGAGAATTCATCCACCTGTCGTTGCTTAAATCTTTGTTTCCGATTAGTTCAGCGAACAAAGAACTGCCGGACAACCTCTTAAAATCTCACACCTCAAACTGGGACCGGACGGTCGTCCATTATCCTTATCGTGCATAATTACAAACTTCCACTGAAGCAAATCCCTTAAGTCCTCTTAGGGCACTGCTACTTACAGCTCTGTCGGAGAACCGACTGCTTTCACTCACGTAAATCTTCCGTCGTCGCTTCGGTGTGTGTTCGTTCCGGCTCCGATCAAAGTAAGATAGGATTCCAATTCTTTTACACTTTTTTTTGCTTCGTGTACATCACCCCCAACAATCTCGATAGGGATGTGGGCAATGCCTTTTGGAGTGATGGTAGGAAATGCATTATGCTCTGATTTTATAAAACGGTAGAAATATTCTAAGGCTTCAAATATTCCAAGCTCATAAAAAAGTGTATAAAAGATTGGATTTGGATTGGATTTGGATTGGATTTGGATTGGATTTGGATTGGATTTGGATTGGATTTGGATTGGATTTGGATTGGATTTGGATTGGATTTGGATTGGATTTGGATTGGATTTGGATTGGATTTGGATTGGATTTGGATTGGTTTGGATTGGTTTGGATTGATTTGGATTGGTTTGGATTGATTTGGATTGGTTTGGATTGGTTTGGATTGGTTTGGATTGGTTGGATTGATTTGGATTGGTTTGGATTGATTTGGATTGGTTTGGATTGGTTTGGATTGGTTTGGATTGGTTTGGATTGGTTTGGATTGGTTTGGATTGGTTTGGATTGGTTTGGATTGATTTGGATTGGTTTGGATTGGTTTGGATTGGTTTGGATTGGTTTGGATTGGTTTGGATTGGTTTGGATTGGTTTGGATTGATTGGTTTGGATTGGTTTGGATTGGTTTGGTTGGTTTGGATTGGTTTGGATTGGTTTGGATTGGTTTGGATTGGTTTGGATTGGTTTGGATTGGTTTGGATTGGTTTGGATTGGTTTGGATTGATTTGGATTGGTTTGGATTGGTTTGGATTGATTTGGATTGATTTGGATTGGTTTGGATTGATTTGGATTGGTTTGGATTGGTTTGGATTGGTTTGGATTGGTTTGGATTGATTTGGATTGGTTTGGATTGGTTTGGATTGGTTTGGATTGATTTGGATTGGTTTGGATTGATTTGGATTGGTTTGGATTGGTTTGGATTGGTTTGGATTGGTTTGGATTGGTTTGGATTGGTTTGGATTGGTTTGGATTGGTTTGGTTTGGATTGGTTTGGATTGGTTTGGATTGGTTTGGATTGGTTTGGATTGGTTTGGATTGGTTTGGATTGGTTTGGATTGGTTTGGATTGGTTTGGATTGGTTTGGATTGGTTTGGATTGGTTTGGATTTGGTTTGGATTTGGATTGGATTTGGATTGGATTTGGATTGGATTTGGATTGGATTTGGATTGGATTTGGATTGGATTTGGATTGGATTTGGATTGGATTTGGATTGGATTTGGATTGGATTTGGATTGGATTTGGATATGGATTGGATTTGGATTGGATTTGAATTTGTGTTTTTGTTTAAATTTGGATTTTATTTTGATGCGATTTAAGGCAGATTTTTAATGTATTACGAAAGCTTTTGAACATTACTCGAATTGGATTTCAATCGAATTCATATTGGAATGGTATTCTAAAATTGACGTACGTCATGGACAAACTCTCAAAAAAAAGTCGTTTCTTTATTCAACTTCAAGAAAAATCGTATCTTCATAACGTGGATTACTCTTTGATTTGCTGTTTAGGTACCGATAAAATTGTGTCGAGCCATGAAAGGGAGCGGCAAACAAAATCCGACAATGCCGTGAGAGTGAGAAAAAAGAAAAGTCCGGAAAAAAGATTTTTTTTTCCTCTCAAATCAGATAGCGTGATGAGAACCGTTGCAGAATGCCATCACGATGTAACCAGTGACAGCGATACTCTGCCGGTGCGAAAAGTGTAAATTTTAATCATCAGATACAAAGGCGTATACAAGCAGGCCGGAGCTTCCAGTGGATGCGCAGGTGGGTACACGGACAACTAATCTGGACAAAAAATGTTGAACTCATTTGCTCAAAGTTATCTTAGAATACATGACTAAGGTTGACCACACTTTCCTTAAAATAAAAATGTTTTTTTTTTCTAGTCTGCCAACGACAATCTTGAAATTCGGTTTTATCAAGAGGCTTCTGAGAAGCGTATCGCTTAGACAAAATAATTACGATTTGTTACATTTACAAGGAAATGTTTTATCTTTCTACAGTTTTTTTCCAAACACATTCAGCATTCTATCCAGAAAAAAAATCCTTGAAATCCGCTAAAAACACAAAGTCGTACATGATGATCGTTAGCTGTTGGCGTCAGTTTGAGGAATTTTTGCTGAAATCAGATCATCATTGAAACAGTGTGGCTCAAATCTTAATTTTTTTCTTGTCAAATTTTCAAGTTCTTGCAATCGCCAAAACTGGGTATAAACGCTCATACCGTAACCCTCTCTATCTTCTACCCTAAACTTGACTAGTTCTGTCCGTTTATTGTCCAGCATGCTTTTGAAGTTTGAATATCATTATCTATGTTTTGTGTTTCTATCTCGTATCTCAGCTTCTTTCCCATGAAACTCACTTATTGCTAATGATATTCAAGGCAATTGAAATTTCCAACGATTGCATAAATTAATCGAGTCAGGTTAAAGCAATACCCCACCTTGTAATGTTTGTAGTAACATGAAAACAGCGTACTCAGTAAGCCTAAAAGCAGTAATAAGAAACAGTTGATACAACGACAGCAGTACAAAAACGCGGATCTGGTGGGTGGTGAAGGCTGCCGTGGCAGGATTCTTTTCATTGCTGTAAATTTTGCACCATCCATATGTTGTCGTTCCGGTTTCGCTTCATGTGCGGTTGTTGGCGTGAGTCCTTTTAACCACACACCGCACCGCTTGCTGATGGAATGCTTTGCCGTAAAAGGATGAAGGACAATGCTGCTCCGGCAGCTGGAAAATTGGAACCAGGATATTAGGACGAATGAAGCAAAATGAGAGGTGTCCTAGTTTACGGTTTCAAGTTTTGAAAATTTTATCCAAACTAGCAGATGTTCGTCGGTTACGACGATGGTTTGGCGGAAATGGAATCACTTGTAACAGTTCAGGCTCATCCAGGAATAAAGGCGAAAATCGCAATTGATTATTTTTTGTTGATTTCCCCTTTAAAAAAAAGTATTTTCAGAACGATAAAAAAACGTAGAAAGAACAAATGTGTTATTAGCCGCATGAATTCAGTATTCGCGGACGGTTGGAACTCTCTTGCGCCCTTGTTGCTGCACGTGCTTGAGCTTCAGCATCCACGATGAGCATTTGCAAATGGTGGAGAGCGTGCTGCCATAAAATGAACAGCATTACGACGGAAGTAGCCTCGCAATTGTGCATTTTGTACACCCAGCAAACCATTACTGCAACGAATTGCATACATTTTGCAACAACCGTAACCGTAACCTTTGATCCCAGACGTTTTGCCTTGGCTTAATCACGAAGGTTTGCCAATACGGCAGTGCAGTATGGTTCTGTAGCTTAAGTGCAGTGCCATGTGGAACAAATTGACTTTGTACCGGAATATATAAATGCATTGCTCTTAGTTAGAGTGTTAAAGTGCATTAACTTTGTGTTCAATATGGCGTTCAACACAACTCTCCTCTCAACATTTTTTTTAATGAAATCATTTTTGTATACATAGGAAACTATAAAACTTTAAAAAATAAAAAAAAACTATAAAAGATAAACATTCGCATAATCAAAGTGTTTTAATGTACATTTCCCAACACTGTCTGTGTCTTTATCAAATGAAGTGAGGAGCAGGGTGCCGGTTTGCTCGGAGAAGTATTCAAGAGAAGGTGTAAAAACTTCTCTTTCTCGATTTGTTAGCCAAGTGTATCGTGCAGAAATACACTTTCTCTAAGTATGAAAGAGCGTGCCTCAAACCCACTCTTCATCACACAATTGTAGGCTTGTTTTATTTATTTGTTTTGTTTGTTAAAAATTTATTCATCTGTCCCAACGTTTTATATTATTAACTAATTTAATAATTATTAATAATTATTAACTAATATTAACTAAATTAACACTGAATTGTACAGCTTGTTCGAAAATCTACTAGACGCCAACCAGCCCACCAAACCCAAACAAGTTTTCCACCTACGTAAACATTCGGATGGACACTGTAACCGGCTGATATCCAAATGACGTTCTGTGGAATCTAGGTTGTAGCAGATTCGTGTAACGCGGCAGCCTTGAGGGTGTACGGAAATCCAAAAATGACAGTAGTCAGTTTCTCCAGTTAGAAGCTTCCCAACAAACAATGCTTGCTGGATCTTCCTTCGGCGTTGTAACGTGTCCAGTCCTAGAAGTCTTCACCGGTCAGGATACGGTGGAAGATTTTAAGAATCTCGCCAGGTCAAGTTTCGCAGGGCTAGTCGAATAAATCGCTTTTGCATGCGTTCAATCCTTAAACGCCATGAAACCTGATATGGGGCACAATTAGGGCCGGATTTAGCACAATCAGGGCCGGGGGGGGGGGGGGGGGGGGGGCCCCGGGCCCCCCCAAATCTTATGTACCAAAACCAACCTTTTTTTGTACATTTTGGGGCCCCCACAAGCTGTCGGCCCCGGGGCCCCCTTCCGGCTAAATCCGGTCCTGGGCACAATGAATACATTGAGCAGCGCTTGGAAGAGTTCCAGTCTTCAATTGAACGTACAATAAAATACAGCTTCAAGTCATCCGAATATACAAGCTTAGAACCACTTCGAAGTAGCTACGTCACGTCGTTGAAGAACAATGAGAACAAGAGAGGACCGAGATTGCTTCCTTGCGGGACTTTATACGTAGCGGAGGAGGTTCGGTAGTGGGCACCGTTCGGTTATGGGCACCCCTATGTATCTTTTGATAGATAAGAGATGCTGTCATAATGACAACCGTCATTTGTTTGCTATAATAGCATGATGTTTTGTGCTCAATATCAAACCGGATGGGCATCTCTACTTTGAACTAGAAACAAATATTTTTTTTGTACAAGAAAAACAACACGAAAGTTTTTATTTGCCTTTTCAAAGTGTCATAAATTGAAGTGATTTAATTCAAAAAGTGAGTTCATATGCGTATTTACACAGTAAATTTAATCTATTTTGAGGCCCAGTGTTGATTGCCATCAACATTTTAGCGGGGAATTTTTTTTCTCCACATTCCAGAAAGGCTGCGAAATTCGGTTATGGGCACCCTAATTTTATTGATAAATCATTCAATATCGTTTTAGTTGTCCCTTAACTTATTTTTAATAACGTTTTTATGCAGTTTTTATAATTATTTTGACATAATTGTTCGAAATAAGGAGTTTATTTAATATTTTTGTTCTTTGGGCATGTCTATCTATCATACACACACTTTTTAAAACAAAGCGTTGACCGATTTGCTTGCAACAAGTTGTATTCGACGGGGAATGTTTTCCAGTGTTTTCTATTGAAAATTGGTCAGATCGGACTATGGGATCAAAATTTATGGCCAAAATATTATTTTTTGAAATGAACGAGAAAGGCACTATTGCCGCTAGGGTGATCAATCAGGATTTTTTTGACTGTGATGCATACCAATAAAACGTAAATCAATGTAAAATTGAAACCCATTCACCTAAAGTGCTATTTTAGACCTTTCTTATGTGATTTTTTTCAACATCCTCCTTAATTCACCGAGAGAGACATCATCACTGCTAGGTGAATTGATTTGAGTTTTTTAGTGTCTCCTGGCTTTTAGAATGAATAAACTATTCCTTGTCTCTAAATCTGGGTGGTTTTTATTCATGCTTCTTTGTTTTTAACGAAGTTTTCAAGGGTGCCCACAACCGAACCACAAAATGAAAATGTCCAAAAATGTCAAATTTTCTAAATTGTCAATATTTTTTCCAAATCGATGAAATCATACTAATTTCTTTGCTAGTAGTAAGGTTATACGTTTAGCTTTCTATTGCTATGCAAATGTCGACATAAGATCAACCAGGGCCAAAGTTATGGACAAAACAAAAAAGGGTGCCCACAACCGAACCTCCTCCCCTATTAAAAAAGCCCAGATTAATCCACCTAACGGTGATGGCGCCTTTCTCGCGCAAAAGGTAATAAATGTAGCCTTTACGCTTACACCTCGATGATGTACAAGAAAGGCAAAACAGTTACACCGTCTAATGTTATGATAGAAAATTTACACTACTAGACGACAGATGGCGCTGCCAAAAGTTTCTCGAATTTCCTATGTTCGAATTTTGACTTTCGGTCAATTTCATAATACTATGAAACTGAACGAATAGCATACTTACGCCTAAATGCGTGCAACACGAGCATCTTTATAGCAAGGATGCCAGATTTGAAGACATGTCTTCAATTTGAAGACATTTGAATCTCTGTGAAGACATTTATTTCATGAAGACATTTTGAAGACTTTTCAAAATATTTGAAGACTTACCTTCTTATTTAAAGATACTTGAAGACAATCAATAAGCCAGCAAATATAAAATATAATTTGACTACTAACTTATAAATTTTGCGACTTCTAAATGCAGATAATATAAATATTTCAAAAGTTATACATAATAGAATGATGTTTCGGGCTTAACATTTCAAACGTAAAAACACATTTACACTAGCCGGTTGACATTTTTTAGTGATGTGCTGGTAAAATTCCCGATGGCAGCATTCGTTTAAATTTTCCTTGGTAGCATGGCGTTTTCAAAGTGTCTGGTTAAAAGGTATTGCGATCATTGTATCAGAACGCAATGACCGATCTAATTTATTTCAAACGGCAAAAACAAAATAGAATTCTATTATGACTTTTTTGGCTGAATCAATTTTTTAAAATTTTTATAATTCATCTGATCTTTTCGGTATTTCCAAAATACCCGTCGAGAATGAGAATAAATTTTGAAAAACTCGATGAATTTTCCGTGGATTTTAAAAATAATTTTCAGTGAAAATTCATTTAAAAAAATTAATTCGTGTAAAATAAAGAGAATTAACCATGAAAATTTTGAGGATTTTTTGATGAAAATTCAAGAGAATTGAAATTGAAAATTCTTCTTAAATTATCTTGGAAATTTATAACAATTTCAGTATGGCCAAATAAAGGGATTCACCCAAGGATTCACCCAAAATTGAAACGGGAAATTCATCTTTATTTACACAAACAAATTTCTAAGTTCTTGTGGGAAAATCATCTGAACTCCCACAAAGAATTCATTTTCATTTCCACAAGAAATTTGTATTGAATTTTCGTGGGATGTACTCTGGATTTGTATTTGAAATTTTTGGGATGTCTCTTCGGATTTTCTATGTACCACATTTTACGGAAAGTTCTTAATTTCCACAGGAAATTATTTTCAATTTTCTCAGAAAATTTTCTTTAGTTTCCATAGAAAATTCTTACGAATGTCGACAAGAAATTGAAATTTTTCTGGTTTTAAATGGATATTTCTCAAAATAGCCACGGTGAATTATTTTTAATTTGTACAGGAAAATCTTTTGAAAAAAAGTTTATAGAAATTTCATAAAGAAATCCTTTACACTTTCTTGTTGAATTCTTCCTTGAATTCCTTTGGTGTTTTTTCAAAAAATATCTTTGAGCACTCTTCCAGTATTTCAACTGGAAATCCCTCTATGAATTTCTCCAGTAAATCCATCTCTGGAATTCTTTTTGAAATTCCCCTTGAAGTTCCTCCAGGAATTCGTCCAGCAATTCTCAGAGATTTTTAAGAAAATTTCTCCAGAATTTCCTTTGGAAGTACATCTAGGAACTACTCCATAAATTTTTCTATTTTTCTTTCCATAAGTTTTCTCCGTAGGAATTCCTCCGCAGGAATTCCGTCGGAAAGTCCTCCAGTCGTTCCTCCAGAAATTCCTTATTTTGTTTCTTTCCCGACATTCTCCAGTAGTTCTTCCAGGAATACCTCTCGAAGCTCCTGCAGGCATTCGTTCGGAATTTCCCAAGAATCCTCTCGAATCTCCAAGAATCCCTTCGGAAGTTTCTCCAGGAATTCTTCTTGATGATGTTCCAAGAATGTTGCCGATAGATTCTCCAATAATACCTCTACAATTATACTCTAATATTCCTCTGTTATTTCCTCCAGGAATTCTTTCTCAAATTCCTGCAGCAATACCTCAGGAAGTTCCTCCAAAAGTTATCCAGAAATTCCTTCAGAAATTTCTTCAGGAACTACACTGCAAACTCTTTCAGTAATTGCTCAGGAAAACCCTCCCGGAATTCTTCCTGAAAATCATTCAGAAATTCCTCAGGAATTCCTCCGGAAGTTCCATTAGCATTTCAGGAGTTTCATTAAGAAGTCTCCGAAAAATTCATCAGGAATTTATCCTGAAGTTTCTGTAGAAATTCTTCCGGAAGTTCTTTCAACAAATCTAGTGGAAGTTTCTTCAGAAATTCCGAATCCTTACAGGCAATTCTTCAAAAATAAATTCAGAAGAATTCCACAAAGAAATTTAGTTAGAAAAATCCGTTGGAATTATAAATATTTAAAGACTGATTAAAAAATCCAAGGGAAAGTGATTGTCCTTACTCATGAAGATTTAAAGAATATTCTTTTCAATTCTAATAATTTGAGTGTTAAAAAATAAACGATTCATAAAACAAGGAGATGATTCAAATTATAAACTTATTGGATTTTGATTTTTTTTTCACTGATAATCATTATTTTGATATTGAAGACATTTGAAGACATTTTTACTCGACTGTGAAGACATTTGAAAATATCCCCTGGCATCCCTGCTTTATAGTGCGATGAAACTCTTAATGGGAAGCCACGGATAAAATATTCATAGATGCAAGGCATTTTTCATAACACATTATTGTTCTATGTGACTATGTCTCATCACTATTTTAATATTATCTATTTTTTGCAATTTGCAATTATTATGAAATTCAATAGTGATCAACAGCGTTTTAGTCTCAGTCGGATGCAACTTGTTGCAAGAAAATCGGTTAAGAGTTTCTATGTGAAAATTTGGCTAATGTTTTTTATGGCATTTTGTGCACACACACACGCACACACATACACACACACACGCACACACGGACAGACAGACATTTGTTCAGCTCATCGAGCTGAGTCGAATGGTACATAACACTATGGGTCTCCGGGACTTCTATCAAAAGTTCGAATTTGGAGTGAAATTATAGCCTTTCGGTACAACTTAGTTGTACGAGAAAGGCAAAAAGTCATCGAAAGACAGGAGCAAATTTTCACACGCAATGCTCTGCCAGTTAAATACGAATTCAGCCAGAACAGTAGTTGTACGGAGAATCCAAGTCGAGATAATTAACAAAGGTACGGTTGTCAGTGTAGAGAGCAAAATGACAATTTGTTGTTAACCAAAATGCCTGCATTAAGCTGCATTCAAAATCTTTTATGTAAATAAGTTGCTGTGAGTGCCTAAACATATTTTTATACACAACAGCAAAACACATGCGACCGAAAATATTCTCACTCTTTATCGATCATGTGGCCTAATTCACACGCACGTGTAAACGCTCTCGAGTGTGAATCAATACACTTCTCTTTACTCGTAAAATCATTACACATTGCAAGACGATGTGCGAGGAATAGCCAATCCTGGTGAACAGTGGCGCCGAGAGTGGGTGGGACAAGTAGGACATGTCCTACGCATGAAAATACCTGGGTAGGACAGTCGAAGCATTGTCCTACCCATGATTTTGATAAGAACATACCATATAGATAACTAAAAGACCTAATACTGTTTAATTTTCTTATTATTAAATTATTTTTTCGTTTCGTCATTCTTATGCCTCAATAATGTTTGCGAAAATTTCCGGTGGGCATTTATATAAAAAATATGATTGCAACGGAATTCAAACCCAGAACACCAACAAAAATGGCGCTGTGTTGCGCTCACTTTAGCCTGCTCAACTGCTTATTTATTAGGAAAAGATTATATCTTCCATAAAGACTAACTTTGTTGGCAAATGGGGAAGGCACGAAAAGGATGAAACGGGCGAGAAAACGAGCAAATCAACTTTTCGTTGCACTGACAGTGAGTGAAAAATAGTTATCACTCATCGGGCATTTTTTATTTCCCACAAAACGATTTCTCGATGAAAATTTGCGTGAGAGAGCTCCCTTTGCTCGAGAGAGTGAGTGGGCATTATAATCCCTGATCTTCACATATCACTTCTCGCTTCTAGCTTTTCATTTCTCACGTCTCATGCCTCATAACTCACTGCTCACTTATCACTACTCTCTCTCACATCTCACTTTAGACTTCACACATCCCACTTCTCACTTATAATTTCCCAATTCTAGCTTCACTTCACTAAAGTCAATTCTCACTTCTCATTTTTCAGTTTTCACTTCTCACTATTATTTATCATTTTCACTTCCCACTTCTCATTTCTCACATTTTATTTCTAAGAAATGTGAAAAATGCCTCATTCCTTACTCCGAGCTGTACACTTCATGTAATTCTCACTACTCACTTCTCAATACTCACTTTTCACTACTCGCAACCTATGCATTCGTTTTTCAAATATTCGGCCAAATGGAATATAGAAGCTTGGACTTAAAGCCTGATTGCAAAGGTAAATAAAATTCAAAATATTTGTTGTTGATTTAAGCTAGAAATGAGAAACCTAATATGCGACCCAAAATCTAAAGATGCAACGGGACGGGGACGGGTATACCCCGGTATTTTCTTCAGTGGTATTTTAATCAAACAACTCGGTTTTCTAGTGTTCGATTGAAATGTAGTCGATTTATGAAAGTTGGGGATATGATTGGTATGATTTATTTTACTATTTCCATCTATTTACATATTCATAAAATTCTCATTATTTTTACGAATCAGGCTCATTCGTAGTATAAGCGAAAAGCGGCGAGGAAGTTATTAAATTGGCTAGGTACAGGTTAGTTTAGCTAAGTTTAGATTGACTGTACATATCAAATATCGAACTGAATGATTTTAGCTCCGTTATGCATTTCTGTTTTTTTAGCCTTTTTTTTTTTTTTTTAATGGCCCGCCACTTTCCCCCACACCAAGAAGCTCTAATTTGAACTTCCTGGTAATGGACGCAACTATCTCAGCTTATTAACTGGCAACAAAAAAAGCAAAAATATAAGAATAATTTAAATTTAAAAGCTGAGAAGATAAACAACTATGAATCTAAATACGAGAGTGAAAATTACTAATCAAAGTTTCATAACAGAATCCCAGTGGAGATAGTCTCCTTTTAAGGGATCCAGATGAATGAAAATAGCAAACGAAAAACTAAATCGTAAATCAAAATGAATACATCTACAGAGAAACTAACTTGTTCGTAATGGCTTTAACATTTAAATTAAGAATTCATTGATTTTTCCTTTAAGATACTCCTTTGCTTTAATTTTAAACAGGTGTGGATTTGAGACATGTTTCAATTCATTAGGTAAAGCATTATATTTAAGAGGTGCTATATATGAAAAACGACGTTGGCCTTGGGTGGATGAAGCTCTTGCAAATGCCAAATTACCAGCTTGTCGCGTAGCATGAAGTTGAGTGACATTGCTGAGGATTATATTACAATGAGTAGTGTTGTGCAATATACCATGAACCATAATTATTGTTTGTAACTCGCATAAACCAAGAAGTGGTAAAATGTTATGAGAAGTGTTGGTATAAAGGGCAGAAGTTGAGTGTAAGTATGGCAATTTAAAAATAATTTTAAGGCATCTATTTTGTAACACTTGTAGCCTGACCAGTTTAGATTTGCATGCACGACCCCATTCTGTTATAATGTATTGCAGCTGGGAGTGAATATGAGCATAATAAAATTTCAGTAGGACATGTTGGGTTACGAAGCTTTGAACTTTACTCAGTATACCACATAAACTAGCAACCTTTTTTTTATATTTTATATGAACTTCCCATGATAAAATAGAATCTACATGGATTCCTAGATATTTGAAAGAGTCTACTTTGTCAATTGAGACACAATCTAAAATAGGATTTAAATGCTCTGGCAATCGCTTTTTAGATGACTTAAAAACCATGTACTTTGTTTTCATTAAGTTGAGGGACAGAAGGTTACTCGAAAAATACACTTTTAATAATTTTAAATCATGATTTATAGACTCAATCATCATATGAGGGTCACTATTTGGGTAAAATAGAGCAGTGTCGTCTGCAAACAACCTTGGTAAACCGTGCAGTGGCAAACTACTCAGATCATTGATGTACACTAAAAACAGTATTGGCCCGATATTGCTACCCTGCGGAACTCCATGGGAGATAACAGTTTCAGAGCTTCTGTTATTATTAATAACAACGTATTGCTGTCTGTTAGATAGGTAACTAGCGAATAATTGTAATGCGATTCCCCTTATCCCGTAGGCATTTAGTTTCCTTAACAAAATGTCATGGTTTAATGTGTCGAAAGCCTTTTTCAAGTCTATAAACAGTGCTCCTGCCATTTTTTTTAGAGTCAATTTCAGAATAAAGTCAACTAGCTCTG
Organism: Armigeres subalbatus; assembly: GCF_024139115.2. Lineage (NCBI taxonomy): Eukaryota > Metazoa > Arthropoda > Insecta > Diptera > Culicidae > Armigeres > Armigeres subalbatus. Next base: position 404,236,042 of record NC_085141.1, read on the forward strand.
TGATCGCATTGGTCGTGCTACAGGCTTGCCGGAAGCCATACTGATACGTGTAGAGTAAATTATGCTTTTTGAAAAAATTTACTAATCTATTAACCAACAATTTCTCAAACACTTTATTGAAAACCGAAAGTGTTGAGATGGGTCTGTAGTTATCGAGTGAACCAGGATCACCAGATTTAAAAATCGGGATAACCTTGGCTATTTTTAAACAGTCAGGATACCTCCCACTTTCAATCATTTTAAAAATTTTAAAAATGAATGAAAATGCCGTTGAATTACATTTGACCAAACGTGTTGGAATATTGTCTGGACCAGAAGCTTTATTAATTTTTAGTTCAGCAATTAGATTAATAATTTCATTTGGGGTACTCGGTCTCAAGTATATTGATTGTTGTAACACATTAGTGTTTACCAAAGGATCATTTCGTTCATTAAGTGGAATTTCATTAGCCAGTTTTTCCCCGATACTAGAAAAATATTTGTTAAACATTTCGCATTTTTCAACATCATCTACAACATGACGATTGTTCACCATTATCGATGGTTTGTTCGCAATATTTTTTCGCCCAAATAAAATGTTCATTTGCTTCCACATATCTTTATGAGTTGTATTATTTAATATATTTTCATAATATGCTTTTTTAGTTTCTCTTTTGGATTTATCGAGCTTTTTAGAAAGATGGTCTAACATAGCTTTTATATGAGGATCATTTGAATTATGTTTGAATCTCTTCAGATAATTATTTTTTAATTTTATTAACTGCCATAGATTTAAGGTCATCCACGGACATTGCGTGCCTTTGATTTTGACTGTCTTATTTATTGTTCTCGTGCAATTTTGCAAAATGTTATTGTAATTCTGAATTATACTTTCTATGCATTGATTGACATCGTCAACTCTATCTATACTGTTGATGAAACTCGTGAACTCATTATTGAGTTTTCTATTGTCCACTATTTGTTTCGAAAGCTTCATCCGGTTTGTTTTAGCTGATATATTTAAACTAGATATGATAGGAAGATGGTCACTAACAAGGCTATAAATGGTGTCATTTTGAAGTGATGAGGACTGTTCTATACCACAAATAACATGATCCAAAATATTTGAGCTGACTGGTCTAGTAACATGGGTGTTCGTGCATATGAAACCATACGACTCCAAAAGATTTTTGTATTTAGCCACAACATTATTATTTGATAAATTTATTGGTATATTCAGATCACCTACTATAAGTTTAGGACGATTAGGAGTTGGATTTGATAGCCAAGACTCAAGTGTTGAATGAAAGATGTTGAAATCGAAAGATGGTGGACGATACATGCAATGAACATCATAATATACATCCACCTTCAGTTCTATATGAATGTGATGAAATCCTTCGTGCATCACATTTGCAATTGTCCTAAATTGAATTGTGTTCCTAATAAAAACAGCCAATCCTCCGGATGAGGATTCTCTACATGAAAATATTGGGGTAAAACCTTGAAGATTCAATAACGCACAATTTTCATGTTTGAGCCACGTTTCACCTAACACAAGAACATCAATTGGCACACGTAAACAATCAAGAAATTCCAGAACATTATCAACTTTTTCCATATTATTAAGACCTCGTACATTCCATTGTAGTATTCTAATTTTTTTCGAGTCTGTTACCGAAGTGCAATTGTTAAACTCATCAATGTTATCATGAAATAAATTTTTTATGTTATCCACTAATACTTTGAAAAACAAACACAAAAAACAGAAATACAAGTTAAACTATTTTTATTTAAACAAAAAAAGGAATCTAGCCAAACGTTTTTATTAATGCTTCAAAATCATTCAAATTTTTTATCACATTCAGTTCTGAGTTTTCGTCTTTTTTTATGTTGATATAACCATTTCTACCAGGCCAAATAAATTTAACGTTTAGCTGTTTTTGCATTGCACGTATCTTTTTCAATAAATCAATCATGGGAGGAGTTAACTCATCACGGATAACTATAACGCTTGGCTTTCCGTCAATAAGAAACGATTCGTTTATCAAGGTAGACAACATTGGTCCAAATTCTCTTTATGCCTTTCTCGTACAACTAAGTTGTACCGAAAGGCTATCATTTCACTCCAAATTCGAACTTTTGATAAAAGTCCCGGAGACCCATAGTGTTATATACCATTCGACTCAGCTCGATGAACTGAACAAATGTCTGTCTGTCCGTGTGTGCGTATGTGTGTGTGTATGTGTGTGCGTGTGTGTGCACAAAATGCCATAAAAAACATTAGCCAAATTTTCACATAGAAACTCTTAACCGATTTTCTTGCAACAAGTTGCATCCGCCAGAGACTAAAACGCTGTTGATCACTATTGAATTTCATAATAATTGCAAATTGCAAACAATAGATAATATTAAAATAGTGATGAGACATAGTCACATAGAACAATAATGTGTTATGAAAATGCCTTGCATCTATGAATATTTTTAAAGTTTATCCATGGCTTGCTCCCATTAAGAGTTTCATCGTACTATAAAGATGCTCGTGTTGCACGCATTTAGGCGTAAGTATGCTCTTCGTTCAGTTTCATAGTACTATGAAATTGTCCGAAAGTCAAAATCCGAATATAGGAAATTCGAGAAACTTTTGGCAGAGCCATCTGTCGAGTGTAAATTTTCTATCATAACATTAGACGGTGTAACTGTTTTGCCTTTCTTGTACATCATTGAGGTGTAAGCGTAAAGGCTACATTTATTACCTTTTTGCGCGAGAAAGGCGCCATCACCGCTAGGTGGATTATTCTGGGTTTTTTGCTTAAAATCAATTCCTTATCCGAGTTGGAGCGGAATACTGCCCTTATTGGTACCAAGGTATTCGGTTTATTGGGTTTAAACAATCTAGTAGCAGACACCAATGATCTAGTACTTAGGTTGACCCCAATTTTCCCTACAGTTGACTTTATTAGTTCTGGGACATTTTCTCCAGAGGTAGAAGGTAATCCGAAAAACATAACATTATTAGAGATAATTTCCATATCAGCACAATTCATTCCACGTTCCACTTCTTGAACAGTTGATTGCAGGGTTGTTTGTGACTTTTTTAGTTGATCAATCTGTTGCTTGAGATCTTCATTTTCCGCTTTCAAAGCGTTGAACTCAGTAACAATCCGGTCAAATTTTGAGGCCAGGAATTCCTGGGACTCATCTATTGCCATACATACCGTTTTCACTTCAGATTTGACACAATTCATTTCAGAAACCACTTGAGAGACAAAGTTGTGTATTTCAGCATTTACCATAGATAGCATTGATGATTTGTTAGATGACATTTCTGTAATTCGTTTGAATAATTCGGCGCATTTGACAGCACAGAAATATTTGTCTCGTTTTATTTTGTGTTTTGCTTTTCCATAGATATCCTTGCATTCAAAGTGGAAACTAGAGAAGCAGTACATACAAGTTATCATGTTCTTAGGATCAGGTTCTGGTTTTTTACATTGCATACAATTTACAAGATCCTTATCCATTGTACAACAAATTAAAAGAAAAATAAATAATACAGCACGGTAATAAAAAGGAGATTAAAGGAAAAACCACTGAATTCGAGAGAGAATCAAACAAATATTCACATCAAATTTGATAATTACGAGCGAAATACAAATTAAAAGAACGCATATAAATAAATAAATTAAAAACACAGTTTAAAATTTGCGCCAAACTTTGTTGAGTTCAATCCCCTATATTTGAAGAGCATATAATCACTTGAGAAATTCGAATCACTCTACTTATTCATGACAACAGCAATCAAACAAAAAAAAATCATTCATTACTTCACATGCATTTGCGGCGCTGCTGTGCACCGACCGTTTACTCAATCAAAGGTCCCACCGCACTACTAATCACACGGGTCGCTGTCTTCACTCACTTCTCTTTCCATCCAAAAGTCAAATCTATCTATTTCCGACCACAGCTGATCAATTGCATGAAAACTGTTTGAGCTCAGCCGCATAGGGGAACTGGGGGTAGGACGCCCACGTTAAGGAAAATGCCATTTTTATCAATGAAAACCACCATTTCAGCCAGTTTTCATCAGCGCATACTAAAGAACAGCATATCTGCGACTGACTACCGATGACAGATATCTAGGGGAAGTGGGGGTAGCACGCCCATAGGGGTTAAAACGCGCCACCCCTGAATAAGGTTAAATATCCCCATTTTGATTATTTTCAATAGTCTATACGATAAAGCAATGAAAAATATTGCCATTGGATACATATATTTCATGATTGTTCTCTAGTTATACATGAAAAACTCGAAAAAACGATTTTTGCGTGTTTTGATGCAATTCTATACATTGTTATACATTGATAAATTAATAATTGAGCCATGAGCCATGCTGCTTACTCGTGTTCTTTATGTTCCACACGAAATCGTCGTCAAAAATGGTTTTAAAACGATTTTATGGGCCTTCAAACTTCTGAGATCGGTGTGGGGCATTACGCCCATGCTCATTTTGTATGACCGAAACAGCTGAAACATTCGGTTAATTGCCTTAATGTAGGCAATTAAAATGAAAATCAGTACGATAAGCACATGCGCGTTTTAACCCATCCACTGGCGCATCTCACCCGGCATGGTTTCAAAATCATTTTTTTCGGGTGCTTTTTAAAAATCAAATTTCTGTGCAATAAAATGGACAATTAGATATCTGTTATCGGTAGTCAGTCGCAGATATGCTGTTCTTCAGTATGCGCTGATGAAAACTGGCTGAAATGGTGGTTTTCATTGATAAAAATGGCATTTTCCTTAACGTGGGCGTCCTACCCCCAGTTCCCCTACATTTTATTGCACAGAAATTTGATTTTTAAAAAGCACCCGAAAAATATTGATTTTGAAACCATGCGGGGTGAGATGCGCCAGTGGATGGGTTAAAACGCGCATGTGTTTATCGTACTGATTTTCATTTTAATTGCCTACATTAAGGCAATTAACCGAATGTTTCAGCTGTTTCGGTCATACGAAATGGGCATGGGCGTACTGCCCCACACCGACCTCAGAAGTTTGAAGGCCCATCAAATCGTTTTAAGACCAATTTTGAAGACGATTTCGTGTGGAACATAAAGAACACGAGTAAGCAGCATGGCTCATGGCTCAATTTTCAATTTACCAATGAATAACAGCGATAGAAAGACTAAATTTCACCGAGCTAGAATTGCATCAAAACACGCCAAAATCATTTTTTCGAGTTTTTCATGTGTAACTAGAGAAAAATCATGAAATATATGTATCCAATGGCAATATTTTTCATTGATTCATCGTATCCAGCTTTTTACGCTAGCCATAAATTTACAAGGGGTGAATCAGATTTGACATATGCCGTGAACTTAATTTAACGTAAAATATCTGGGTAGCCATGAAATAGCTCTACCAACAATCTGTCATATTTGCTTACATCAAAATATTTTCGAAAAACGAGTGCAAGTTTTTGATGATAAATTTGTAGCTTTTATGCTTTTGAATATCAAACTAATTACAGTATTTCTAGGGATCCGGTGGCGCGACAGTGCTTAAAACGAGGCTTAAAACATGATTTAATGGCTGTAACTTTGAAACTTCATTGAGAAATGGGAGTGCTCGGAAATCGTGTGGAAGAATGATACCTCGGATATATTGTACCATGATCTCACAGTGAACGATTTGAATGTCCACTTCAAAGGTTGCACAGGACATATAACCGCCATAAAGCCTGCTCTGTACTACAGGAACAAGCGGGCTTCAGAATAATGATTCATCAGCGATAGGTTGAGTTGTGGTTTTTAGGCGATTCCATTATTCTTCCCATGATTTTCTCCTACATTGGAGCTTGAGATAATGTAAGACTGTTCCCTAAGACGTTAGTTTAAATACCAACAGGTCTATCAAATAATTTTACAGGTAATCCCTCAGTAATAGAATGATATTCATATACTTGCTTGTTCAAATCGATTCTCAGTCGATTATTACTAAAGGCGAATGACAAATAATTGATGATATAAAACTCCCATCATATGAATGCATCAGAGAAATAAAGGTAATCTATCGGGTTGCCACCCAAGGTAATTAATGTGAATTACTCTATAATCCTACTTCGAAATTCAATCGCAAGCCTATAGAACGACAATTTAACTTGCAATCTTGTATTTATGTGAGAACATCATGTGGTCATAGAGTTTGGGTTTTTTTTTGTCTCGGTAAGAGCAAATTTTGTTTTGTCTCATTTAAGGGCTTTGTGGGAAACAACTTTTTTTTTAATTTCCAATCGCTGGCCTTGGCCAAAATCCTGAAGATTATATAACAAAAAATATAGGAACAAACAACTTAACGCAAATCATTTTGCAGCTATAGAATGTCATGGAGTTGTATGTAATACACTTGGGCTTGCATTATAGATGATGCTATGCTTGTTTATAAAAGAAAACCATTAAACATTATCGAGATTCGTACACTAGGAACATGCCGAGCTTGCCTTTTTTATGAACACCTGCAATAAGTAAAAGGAATGAAAATATGTTTTGCCTTTTCTGTATTAGATATAATTGATTAAAATATTCAACCATTTTTGGAGCATACTTGCACCTCGAAGAAAATTATGACAGTTAAATGTTTTCATTGAAAATTTTAACTACTCATAGATTGCTAAGATCCATTTAAAAAAATTATGGTGAAAAATTATAGTGTACACAGCATGTGTCAAGAGGGGTTATTCAAAGCATTATGGCATTGTTGCGTAAAAAGCTGGATAGACTATTTAAAATAATCACAATGGGGATATTTAACCTTATTCAGGGGTGGCGCGTTTTAACCCCTATGGGCGTGTTACCCCCACTTCCCCTACAAATCACAGCCCTTGCCTGCAAGACAGAACCACAACAATATTGCGTACAATTGCGACGTACTAGATCTACGGCAAATCGAGCAGATTCCCCATGTATTTTCGCGCCACGGAACAGAGTAAACCAATACTCGCGATGAGAGAGCTATCGATACAGTACAACAGCAGCAGCAGCAACAACCATACAACAAACACACACTTTGAACGCCCAATGAATAAGATGTATTTGAGCGTATATCGAAACAGTCAAATGAAATGCTTCTTTTAAATAAGTATTTATAAGTTGTTATAAAATTTTCTTTCAAGCACTACACCCTTAAATCACTTTCTAGCTTTGGCTAAAACCTCCAACCGGTTTTTATGAATTTATCTGCGTTTTTCACTTCACATAATATGTTATAAATAGAGCAAACAAAAAAAAAAGTTGTTAAAGCCACTTGAACAGTGTTGCCATTTTGAATCAAGTTTACAATACAGTCGACTCTTTTCATCTCAATGTTCTATATCTCGATATCTCTCCCTATGTCGATGGTTTACTCGGTCCCTGCGATCTACATAAAGTTTTGCTTTCTACATCTCGATATCCTTCCTTTCTCGATATCTCTCTATCTCAGGGCTGGTAACGATGAATGCCATTCAAAATAGTGACTTAGTGACCAACGATTAAAAAAGTGACCATATAAGGTAAATGATCCAATAGTGGAGGAACTAAGCACGTTCCAACACTATTCATTTTCCTAGAATTAAACAAAATTTCATTTCGCTTACCTGTATATATTCGAAAGCGTTCTCCATCTATTTTATTGGAAAAATGCTTCCGTCACATGTATTCCATGTATTCCGTCTTAAAATATCAACTCCAATTATTGGTTCACTGTTCCAATAGTTGTGGTGTTTTTTAATTCGTGTTCCTATAGTTGCGAATCCCATTGTTTTCTTACGGGACTCGTAACTATAGGAACACTACCGCAACTATTGGTGCACTTCGTATATTGACATATCGTTTTATCATTAGGCGTAATGGGTTGCTGCGTTTGATTTGTAGATTTAACGCACACTGTACTACCGCAACTATAGGAACACCCACGACTATCGGATCGTTTGCCCTAGTGACTATCAGTTGCAGAAAAAGGGACCAAATAGTGATTCTTGTATGAAGTTTATAATCAGATAATGAGCTACAAGTCGAATTAGCATTGATACGGCTTATTTCGTAGACTGGAAACTAGTGATTCTCATGTTTTTCTATTGAAATGCTTATCTAGAATGCTATCAGAAATCAAGAAAAGATCTAAATTAAAAAAGCATGAGGATTACTGCTACTGGCTACGCCTGTCTTCACGGTAACCAGCTCAAGTGACATTTTTAGTTTTATAACGCTCTTGAAGACCATTAGTTACTCTACAAGAGTGCCTTAAAACCATTATAAAACCAAAATGTTACTGGGGAGGAAGAGGATGGAAGTTAGCAAGGAGCCTGTCACTTAGCGACACCCTATTAAGTACCATGGAGTTGGATATTGAGGAAGTTGTTCGTTGGTTCAACCAGAAACTGGCAATGTTATCATGATAAATCATATTAGTACTACCAGGGGCAGCACAGTAAAAACGAACTAAGCGAACACCCGTGTTAGTAAAAATGAGCTGTGCCGTGTCTCTATCTGATTTTTTTTAAAGGAGCCTGTTATCAAGCAACTTTTTTTTCTTCACGACCTCCTGCACTTGATCCACAACTTGAAACTTTTTTTTTTCGCACGGTCCAAACGCTCTCTAGCCTGGCCTGTGCCAGAATTATTTCTGACAACAATCATAAACGATTTTAACGTACTTTCCATCATTATTTTCACTGACCTCCTCACTCGGCATCGTCGTTGTCATTGTTATGCAGCTAAAACTGTGGTCACTATCTTACCTATAGTAGTTTTTTTTAATAAAAAAACAAAACTGGTTTCCATACTCCTTAATTCTGTACTCTGCTCTCGAGGTCTGCAATTCGCATTTTAACAAATTCCATTCGTGAAGAGCAAGATCATGGTTGACCTGAATAGAAAGTAACCTGATGATTTTCACAATATACGCCCCTGGAAGTAATTACACAGCATTCGCTGATTTTCATACAAAATGGTCATGTTTGAGGACGCTGGTTTTGCTAGTTAAGCAATTTTAAGCGGAAAATAAGTTTTACGCGTTTTATAAACAATATAAAAAAAAAAATAAAATAAAATTGAGTATTGTGCTGCCAACATCTAATGGCTTTGTTGCCAAAATCGAATGGGGCTATATTTAAATTCAACAAAAAGATCCCGCATCTGTTTTTAAACTATTGCAATTTCGATTCAAACACAGTTCGTCATATGTTTTTATATGTTCCTTGTGCTGGGACCCAACATCTTACAATAGAATCTGGAACTGGCAATTTGCGATTGATTGGTATTAAACATTCATTTTCCCACATTTATTCCCTTCTCCCCGCATCCATTCGTCAGGATAAAACTCGTTCCATTTCATCGCAAATTAAACTTCCTTTCAAGACTTTTACAGTCTGTCTGTCGCCTTGCTAGTTCCTTCTTCCACCCCTCTGGATGCACCCGATCCGTCCCCCCCACCATCATCCCACTTGTTGACCCACAAAAGCTGGGGTGATTTCACACAAAACTCGGACATCATCCGAAGCGTCAATACGAAAGCTCGTAAAATTGTATCATCGAATCCATTTAGGAAATTGTTTACTTTTAATTCAATTCCTTTTCTCCAATTTCCGCCCTCCGTTCCGTCCGAAGTTTTCGCTTCCTTGGACGACGACCGTTGTCGTCACCTCCGGCCCGGGGTCGGGCAGGACTTTCATTTTCGATTCTTATGCTAATGTCGACTCTTGTGCCTCCCGGAACATGACTCCGGCGTTATCCCGTTCGACAAGCTGTTTCTATTTCGATTATAAAATTTGTTAGGTACCTACAACTCCCTCCGGTTGGTGGTGAGCTGCTGGCTGTTCGTTCGGTGGACGACGGCGGCAGGTGGATGGGCGGAATTGAACTAATTTTTCAGCAGCACTGTCGGTCTTGAAACTCCAAAAGAATATGCTAATGAAGTAGGTACATTGGATAATGGAATCCAGGAGGGTGGAATCGATGGAAGACGAGGTGGGAGGAAACGAGCAAACAAATGTATTCCAGTATTAATTTTTGACAAAACGAACTTTTCCAGCGGGGAATATTTGGGGAATGAGATTTGTGACACAGGTGTTCGCTGCTGCTGGTGGAGGTGGTGATGACGTTCGGTTCGATGTTTATGTTGTTACTCAAGTTGCAAATCCCTTCACGTCAAAACGGCAACGGCGGCGACGAAGGAGAAGTTTAATTTGCTTTCGTTATTCTGAAATTTACAATTGAATTACTGATCTTGTTCCCAGCTCACCTGGGGCAAGGGTACGGCACCGGAAGAGGCTGAATTACGACGACTACACTTAATTCAATATGCTAATTTAAATAGTATTTTGTTAAGCTGTATTGGATTATGATATTCAATTGAGCAAAATACGAAAGTTGCACGGTTGGCGAGACTATGGGAGAGTAACGCTGTGTCAGATTAGCAATTTGTGATATCAATTAACTTTAATTTATGAAAATATGCATCGTTAAGAGAATTGAATTCATAGCTCCGAGAGAAAATGTTCAATATTCAGATTAGATAAATGTGATACAATCTACGTTGCCCTAATTTTTTTGAAACCAAATGAAATGCAGAACGAATCGGTGCAAATTTTCATCGAGCATTCTTCGAAATTGAAAGATTCAAACTTGAATTAAATTTATTTCTATTATTGTTAAGCTTTCTAAAACTTGTAGCTATTTTGTTTAAATAAGAAGTAGACATTCTCGAGGTATATTCAATTCACTTTCCTACCAAGCTGACCTAATTTTCATCATGAACCATTAATCAATTACCAATTCGCTAGATCGAAAATAGCTATTTCAAACTTCTGAACGGGAAAGCAGCATCCCCGTTCCATTGCGATCAAACTCACTATACTTCTTTTCCATCTATCAATTAGAAGCCACTGGCGAAACATGAAAATTCACTCACCACCACCATTCCTGTTATCAATGATGACATCCATTTCGGTTCTCAATCCAACATTCCGGCTCTCCTTCTCGTGAGCCAACCCGAAGCCGGAGCCCGGGTGCTGTATATTTCAATTTCTTTCCACAGTTTTGTGCGTTGGCCCTCGCTCTGGACTGGGAAAACACATTTTTCACTTCCAATTTGGTTTGTGACCGCCACATCCATCCATTTATGCCATTACAGAAGCACTCCTGCTCCAAGACATGTTGATTGGAAGCGTGGCAGCGAAGGAACTTACTTACGGTGATATTGATTTGTGACTGCGATTGAATGGATGGCCCAAAAGTGAATATATTTCACTTTCGGTAAATGGGCGACCGTTAAGGGTCGAGTTTTCTGGCAACGGGACGGACTGAAGGCGTTCCAAGGATTATAGCTGAGCAGTTAGGTGTATGAATAAAATTTATTTGCTTCTGGAAAGCCTTATTGAAGCCATTTAATGTCCAGCCCAAAATCTACAACCAAACATTAATCAATAAGCATGTTTGAGATTTAATCAATTAGTGTGAATTTCACTGACAACGTTTTCCAAAAGTTTTGCAGCATACGAAAATAAAAGTACCTACATTGCCTATTATAGTGTAGCATGACAAAATCTTCTCTCCATCTATAATGGAATGCTTTGTCAAAAAAACATCACATTTCTATCCATCAATCTTTCAAACCCCAACCCGCTAGAAGACAAAATCCCACCCAAACCCACACCACTCAACGCTCCTCGCTGAAAGTGGCCCAATTAGCTCATCAATCTTCCCACGGTCCCCCCCTATACAGAAATGATTCCCATCGTTCACTCACCTGCACGATATCGCCGTACGCCCCTCCGGGAGCCGTGAAGTTAAGATGGCACAGGAAGGGATATGCATTTTTCACATTGCCGTCGTCCTGTTGCTGCCGGTGCTGCAGGAATTGCTGCAACTGGTGGGGCTGCAGCTGGAGCTCGTACGTTCGCCCAACTTCGCCGTACAGCGTGCGGTTGCATGCTGAAAGGACATAAGAAACAACAAAAAGTGCACCGTTAGACAACGAACGAACGAACGAACGACCGAACTACCGGTTGTTGGTCGTCGGAATGGATGTAAGTCAGTAGGAAAAACAGTAGTTCGGCTGGGTGTAGCATGATCCGCAGTCAACATGTGCAAGGGGAGGGGTGGGGGGATGAGTTTTCCCAGAGCAAAAACAGCAGAATGGAACAGTCGTGTAACTTGCTTCCAGGCGCTTCGCAGCGACGGGAATAGCTAAATGTGGGTGGTCACGAAGGAATCGATATCTATGCAATCGCCGCGTCGTCGTGCGCCGGTAATAATTGAGCAGTTTTGCTGGAAGTGGCAGCGAGTGATTAACTGAAGCACACAGTTGATCTATTGCTAACTGTAGCAGATGGTGGGTATCGTGTGTTTGTTTTATCGAGAATCAAAATAGTTTTCTTCTATCACATATTATTTTATAAACATGGATTTCAAGAACATTAATAACTTGGAATATCTCGGATAAATAAAAAAAAATCCAAAATAATGGACAAAGAGGGAAAATTAAAAAAAAAATAACTAACTCGATTATCCGGAGGCTCGATTATCGGGAGTCATATTTTAACCCATCATACAAAGATAAAAATATTAGTCGTGTTTGGCACAACGTAACACAATCATGGCAAACGTAGCCGCAACATACCCAATATGCACCAGACTTATATTTAGAAGCCAGATTAATCCACCTAGTGGTGATAATACCTTTCTCGCTTTTCTAAAGGAAACATTCACAGAAATGGCAAACTTCATTTCAAAGCACCGAGATTTTTTAGAAACATTGGTAAGTTCATCCTGACTACGGCATTGGTATTGTGACTCATGACCGGATCGGAAGCGAACACAATCTTTACAGGGTTGTTGTCTGGCATTCTTGCAACATGATCTGCCCATCGTACCCTTCCGGCTTTAGCTACCTTCTGGATGCTGGGTTCGCCAGGTGGTGAATCTTTTTTGACCGCAGCTCTTCTGGAGCCCGTATTTAGTAGGCCCGACTTTCACAGATTATGCGCCTCCGTATTTCACGACTCACATTATTATCAGCCGTTAGCAAGGATCCAAGGTAGATGAATTCATCGACCACCTCGAAGGTATCCCCGTCTATGGTAACATTGCTTCCCAGGCGAGCCTTGTCGCGCTCGGTTCCGCCCACAAGCATGTACTTTGTCTTTGACGCATTCAGCACCAGTCCAACTTTTGTTGCTACACGTCTCTGGCGGGTGTTACAGGCGGGTGCTCGGCCGACAATGTCCATGTCATCCGCGAAACAAATAAATTGACTGGATCTGTTGAAAATCGTACCCCAGCTGTTACACCCGGCTCTCCGCATGACACCTTCTAGCGCAATGTTGAACAACAGGCACGAAAGTCCATTACCTTGCCTTAATCCCCGGCGCGATTCGAACGAACTGGAGTGTTCGCCTAAAATCTTCACACAGTTTTGCACACCATCCACCGTTGCTTTGATCAGTCTGGTAAGCTTCCCAGGGAAGCTGTTCCTCGTCCATAATTTTCCATAGCTCTACGCGGTCTATACTGTCATATGCCGCCTTGAAAGCAACGAAAAGATGGTGCGTTGGGACCTGGTATTCACGGCATTTTTGAAGAATTTGCCGTACAGTAAAGATCTGGTCCGTTGTCGAGCGGCCGTCAATGAAGCCGCCTTGATAACTTCCCACGAACTCATTCACTAATGGTGACAGACGACAAAAGATCTCGGATAACCTTTGTGGGCGGCATTAAGGATGGTGATCGCTAGAAAGTTTTCACAATCCAGCTTGTCACCTTTCTTTTAGATGGGGCTGGTAGCTGGTCAATTTCCCAGATTCTGACTATCAGTTTGAGCAGCCAAGTGATCAGCTTTTCCAAGGCCCATCTTGATGAGCTCAGCTCCGATACCATCCTTACCAGCTGCTTTATTGGTCTTTAGCTTTTGGATGGCATCCTTAACTTCCCTCAAGGTGGGGGTTGGTTGGCTTCCATCGTCCACTGAACTGACGTAGTTATCCCTTCCGCTGCCTTGACTTTCACTGTCTGTACTCTCAGCGCAATTTAAATGTTCTTCGTAGTACTGCGTTCAACTTTCGATCACCACACGTTCGTCCATCAAAATGCTCCCATCCTTATCCCTGCACATCTCGACTCGTGGTACAAAACCGTTGCGGGATGCGTTGGGCTTCTGATAGAACTTGCGTGTTTCTCGAGAAAGGCACAACTGTTCCTTCTCTTCGCACTCCGCTTCTTTCAGGCGGCATTTCTCCTGAAAAGGCGGGTCTGCTGGTCTCGCTTCCGTCTATAACGTTTTGAACAACTTCTTGTGGAAAGGCTAAAGAATTTCCCTTGAAAAATTTATTAAATCTTCTGTGGAAATTCTCAAGGATTTTTGAGAATTTTACTATGAAATCAAATTTTTGACGGGGAAGGGCCGCTTGGTCGAAGGCCACAAAGCCCAAAGCTGTTCAGCCGAACATGTCATTTGTCCGAACAAATCATTAGACCGAAACTCGTATGATCGAAAATCATTTGGGTGAAATATCCATATGGCCAATAATGTCGTTCGGCAGAACAGGTCATTTGGCCGAAAAAGTAGTAGCTTAAATGTCGTTTTTACGAAACGGTCGTTTGGCAAAAAGGGCCATTTGGCCGAAAGTATTATTTGACCGAAATGGTTATATGGCCAAAAGTGTTGTTTTGCCGAAAAATTTGTTTGGCCGAATAGTTCATGTGGCCCAAAAAGGCCGCTTGGTCGAAATGCCCGATAAGCAGAAATGGCCGTTTAGCCGAACGAGGTGTCCATATTACCATATGGTAAATGGCCCGTTCGGCCTAACGACATTTTCGGCCAAACGCCATTTTCGTACAAACGATCTGTTGGGAAAAAACTTTTTCGGCCAAATTAACAGGCCAAATTAATTAACCGTATGACCATTTCGCCCGCATGTCGCTTTCAGCCAAATGACATGTTCGGCCAAACCGTTTTCGACCTTATAATCGTTTCACTCAAATGGAAGTTGTCTAGGTAACACTCGCGCTAACATTCGGCCAAGGGGCTTTAGAAAAAAGGAATGTTGAGAAGGACCGAAAGGCCACAAACCCACGAGTTATTTGGCCAAGTGGCTTTTACCCAAATGGTGCTCTGCCGAATGACTTCCGGTGAAACGATCCTTCGTCTTTAAAAAAATAGTGGAATTTCAGATGAATGTCTTATGCACTAAAAAGAACTTTCCGTAGAAATCACAAAAAAAATCCTATACAATTTTGAATCAAAAATCCACTTGAAATTGCGTTGGAAGCAGTTTACGTGAAACTTAAAAATTTCACGTAGAAGTTCTGATAAAAAATAGTGGAATTTCCGAAAAACTCATTCTAGAAATTCCGAGCAATTTCCCATATGAATATTTAAAAAATCTGTAAAATTTCTATGAAAAATCCAGAGAGATCCTTGTGAAACTTCTGAAGAATTTTCTTAAGAACATTCTGAACCATTTCCTGATGAAATCCAAAGAATTTCTTGTGGAATTCTACACTTCGAACAATTTTCCGCGAAGACTCAATTCAAGGGGAATTCTCATAGATTTTTTTTAGAAATTCTAAATATTTTCTTGTGAAAATTAGAGACATAGGACAGGACATTCACACAACACCCAGTGGACCAGTGGAGAACTTTTTCGCTTTTTGGAAATCTTTCTCCTTACCAGGGCGGGAATCGAACCCACACTTCACAGCAATTGCGTTTAGACGATTGACGTCGCTAACCGCACGGCCACAAAGCCCACTAGGGGCTTTTTGAAGGGCATCCCTCTCGATTCGGGAGCAACGCACAACTGTCTTTTTTATTACTTCACGCACGCTGAAATCAAGTGCGATGCCCTTGAAAGTTTTGGATTCCGGGAGGCTTGTCCTTAAAGAACAAGAATTTTTAAAGGAATTTCTAAAAGAGTTCTGTAAGAAATCCCAAAAAAGAATTTGTAAAGGAATTCTCGAAGCAACTCTTAGAAGAATTCCCTAAGAAATTTCTGGAGGACACTTCGAAGAAATTTTGTAAGGTATTTCCGAAAATAATTCAGACTTTCCGAGGAATTCCTAAACACAATTTCAAAGGATTTCTCCTAAATCAATTTCCGAAAGTATTCCAAAATAATATCCTTTGGTATTCTTGAAGGCATTTCCGAAGGATTAACCATTGGAATAGGCAAGAAT
This sequence comes from Armigeres subalbatus, assembly GCF_024139115.2. Lineage (NCBI taxonomy): Eukaryota > Metazoa > Arthropoda > Insecta > Diptera > Culicidae > Armigeres > Armigeres subalbatus. The sequence goes on from NC_085141.1 coordinate 404,252,235, forward strand.
TTTCCAATATAATTCCTAAGAGAGTTTCCAAGGGAATTTCTAAAAGAATTCGTAAAGGAATTTCCTAACGGAATTTCAAAATTGAATAATGAAGGAATTTCCGACATTCTTAAACTTCTGCTAGAATTTCTGAGGACATTCCCTCAAGAATTCTGTCGGATTTTCTCGGGATTTCTTCTGAAAACCCTTCGAAAATTACTTCGGAGATAAATCCCGAAATTCCATTGGAAATCTATATAATAAAAATGAGTTGAAATTTCCTTCCTGACGATGTAACTCGCGAACAGGTTGTTCGATTTGCAAGATTTTACCCCTAATCGATTCGTTTTTGTATCCGCAAGGTTTGTATATACAAAAACTTAGTGATTTTTACGGGGAAATGTAACAAAAAACATTAGAATACAATTTTGGGTCAGCTGTTGAGGAAAACAAAACAATCACACGGGAATTGATCTAGAGTGCAGTGCTGCAAATAGTTCATTGTGACATTTGCAACACCCGGGCAAAGTTGGGTTTCTTTCGCTAGTTCCGTATAATATTCCTTCGAAAATTCAAAAAAGAAATTAAAAGAAGAAATCAATAATTTATTCGAGAATTCCTTTCCAAATTATTTATGAAAATCTTCAGTACCTACATCTTCTTCTTATTATTATTGGCATTACATCCCAACACTAAGACAGAGCCGCCTCACAGCTTAGTGTTCATTAAGCACTTCCACAGTTATTAACTGCGAGGTTTTCAAGCCAGGTTACCATTTTTTGCATTCGTATATAATGAGCCTAACACGATGATACTTTTATGCCCAGGGAAGTCGAGACAATTTCCAATCCGAAAATTGTCTAGACCGGCACCGGGAATCGAACCCAGTCACCCTCAGCATGGTCTTGCTTTGTAGCCGTGCGTCTTACCGCACAGCTAAGGAGGGCCGCCCCAGTACCTACAATACCTATGGGAATTGTTTTAAGAATACCTTCGGAAACTTGTTTAGGAGAAAACCTTCCGAAATTTCTTTGATTTTTTTTTGGAAATCGATTTAGGAATTTCTTCGGAATATTTTTTAAGAATTCTGCCAGTACTTTCTCAAAAAAAATCCTTTGGATACTTCAGGAAGAAAATTCCTCGAAATTTTCCTCAGCAATTTCTTCAGAACTTCCTCCAGACATTCTTTCGAAAATTTCTTTAGGAATTTCTGTGGTCATTCCTCCGTATTTCTTTAGCAACTCTAACAGAAATTCCTTTAGACCTTCGGAGACTAATGTCATAATGCCGCCGGAATTTCTTTCAGGAATTTCCGAACGATTTCATCAAGAAATTTCCGAAGGAACTCCTGAAGGAATATCCCAAATTTTCTTTCTCTGTGCATTCCTCCAAGAATTCCCTCGGAATTTCCTCCAGGGGTTCTATCGGCAAATTCTCAGAAAATTATTTTGGAGATCCAGCAATTCTTGTGAAAATGCATCAAGGAAAATTCCTTAACGAATTCTTAAATTCCATTGGAAGCTTGATCGGATTCTTAAGGAAAAATCTTTAGAAAAACCTATGGAAATTGTTCCAGGAAAACCTTCCAAAATTCTATTATCCTTTGGAAATTTCTTTATGATTTCTTTTTGGTTTAGAAGTTTATGCGGAAATTGTGTCGGAATTCCTTTAAACTTTTCTCTATTTAATTGCTGATGCAATTATTTCAGGAATTTTTCAGAAATTATTCCAGTATTCCAAAAGAAATTTCTCCTGACCGGAGACGAGCCAGCCTCGGGCTGAAAGTCTCTTTAATAAAGATACAAAAAAAAAGAAATTTCTCCGGAAACTCTAGGAAAAAAAATAGTTTCTGAGTTTCTACGAAATTTCTCCAGAATTTAATATTCTTTCGGAATTCCTTCCAACATTCCTCCTCCAAATTTAATTAGAAATTCCTTGAGGCCATCGGATATTCCTTTAAGTTTTTTTTTTGGGAATTACTTCGTATTTATTTACGGATCATAAAGACGTTACTTTGAGAGTTCTTTCGGAAATTTCATTTACCAAATCTTTGAAATATCTGTTGAAAACTTTTTTTTTTTTTTTTTAATATTTCCTATTTTATTCTTTTTGAAATATCAGAAAAAAAAAATCATCCAACACAATTTTCGGAATAATTTCTGAAGGAATTTCGGAAGACATTTCATATGGTTTTATTATAACAATTTCCGAAGGATTTCATGGAGGAAGTTTCTAAGGTATTTCCGGAGAAATTTACAAAGGCCTTTCTCGAGAATTTTCTGAAGGATTCCCTGAACGAATGTTAAAATGAACTTCTGGCGAATTTGTCCAAATTATTCCTAGTGTAAATTCCAGAAAGATATCTCAAAAGAATTTCTGAAGGATTTTCTAGAACATATTTTGAAGAAATTATAAAATCAATTTCCTAACAAATTCCTGAAGGAATTTCCGAAGGTATCGCTTAAATAAATTTCTTTAGGTATTTATTTATTTAGGCATTTTGAAAGGAATTTCCCAATAAATTTTTAAAAGAATTTCCCAAGGAATTTCTATATTTATCTCCGAAATAATTTCCGGAGGAATTCTCGGAGAAATTTTAGGATGTCGTAAATGTCTTTGTGAATTACGTTAGGAATTCGTTCGGAAACTCTTAAAGAAAATCCTGAAATTTTGTCCTAGTTGCAGTAGTAGTTGTAGTTGTGGAAAGGATTCTTACAGAAAATTCCGGAGGAATTACTGGAGAAATTTCAGAGGTAATGAAATCTCCGATTGTATCCGAGGGACCAACTAAAATAATTTTCGGATTGAATGGGTTTTGAAAAAAAAAACTTCCCAAAGAATCCTAGAACCCTTTTAATAAATTAGACGATTGCCTTGTATTTTCTAGACGATAGAATGCAATACAAATTTAGTAATATTTGCCTGACATTTCAATTAAATAGATCATCGCTTGAATTAATTAACGCCCTCAATTATTGTTCTTACTACTGACGCAAAATAATAAATGAATCAATTACGCCAAAAATGCTGATGCCCCACCATTTTCCAAGCTCTGGCACCGCCAATGTTAATGAGAAGATCATCAACCTCATTGAGGCACGGCACCAGGCCTTTTCGTATTAAGTGCTGCACAGTTGGGTCCTTCCTGACCCCATCCGAGTCATAGCTGGTGTGAGGCAAGGATGTATTCTATCACCACTACTGTTCCTCATCGTGAACGACGAGATTCTGGTAGGTCGGACCGTGAACCAAACCGCGGACTGCTATGGCACCCTATAACCATGGAGCACCTAAACGTCTTCTAATTGGCTGCTGACGTTGCACTCCTCGCTCAACGGCGCTCTGATATTTATGCAAAGTAAACTCAACGACCTTGCCGTGTCAACAACGTCAACAAATCCAAATCATTGGATGTAAACACGGTGACCTTTACCAGTTTCACAGTAGCCGGGCAATCAGTGGAGAATGTTGAAAGCTTCCAATATCTTGGCGTCAGACGGCGGTACTAAGATCAACATAGGCGCACGAATCAAGAAAGCAAAAACTGCTTTTGCGAGTTTACGAAGTATTTCTACAGTATAATCTGTGCTGTTATACGTATTGTAGGGTGCTGTCAATACGATACACCGTGCGCTTGTTGTAATGTTTCCAAAAGCACGTTTGCACAAGATTCCACGCGGCGTTCCACATTCGAAAGGAACAACCGCACCCTAGGAAACGCCACAATGTTATCTCCCCATAAGAATCGTGTATACGGACAGAAAAAAACGCGGTGCGCCGTTACCTCTGGAGAGCGCCACGTGTACTTTTGGGCAAATGCGTTAATAGCGAAACATGGTGTGTATCAGTGGACAACACGATTGCAGGTGTTTATCAACAGATGCCTGCGGTACGGTACTTGAACCAAAATCAAACTACTTCGATTTTTTCCAATCGAGCTGACAACGATTGTTCGAACAATTGCTTCACACACGGCCATACCTAGCAGCTATCGAACCATATTCTTGGGGCAGAATCAATGTTGTCCCAACTGGTTTAAGCGTGTGTATGCTACATTACACTGAAGTGAAATCAACTTCTGCTACTCGAAACAAACTCAAAAACTCCAATAAACTCCGCATGAAATTGTAGCAAGTGCCATATTCGGCTTACAGTGGGCGAGTGATTGCATCATCGTTTCTCTTTTCTCCCCTACATTGACTTGCATTCTGACATGGCAGGTGCCAGTGAGACCAAATAAATGGTATCACCAGAACTTGTAGATTATATCACAAATTAGAGCCAAATAGTGAGATTTATTAAATTTTTAAGAAACGAGTAATCAAAAGAACTACAAGTGAGTTTAATTCAGAAACAGCTTCTATAATAGTCCAAACACGTTACCTAATTAATTCGAATTTTCCATGGGCTCGTTGAACATGTTCAGAAGAGTGAAATAAGAATAAGATGTCTTGATGATCTGAAACGAAATTATTTTCTTTGAAAAGTAAAGTAGTATTAAAATATCACTCATCGTTACTGCCATGAAGCATTCCAAGTTTATATCAACAAACTTCATTGCCGTTAGCTTGTGCACTCGTTGTCCTCGTCCAATCATCATCAATATTGTTTTTTGGAAAGCTAAGTTTGTCGAGTACCACTCTGATCCATAAGCGTGATCGGATACTTCAAGGCCCTGTAAAAACGAAAACATGATTCCAAACCGCACGGCACTTTCATGAATCGAAACCTTCTGCATCATAAGATCCCCAAAGTAGCAAAGCAGATAAACTTCCACCAAGTGCAAAATCAGCAAAGATCCGTGTGGTATTGCGTCGGTCCAACTATCCTGCGCGAACACTTGGAACCCTGTGCAGCATATGATCACTGAACTAAGCAGAACGTTACCCAACATAGCCCGAGAATATATTTGTTCCACCCGCAAGCACAAATCAATCAACTGCCAATGTCTCTTCACGCAATATTTTAGCTCTTCCTCATCGTTTTCTTTGATTTCAGTAAGCCGACCACCGAGCAAATCAAACTGCATGGTCAGCTGCATTATCAAGGAGCAAAGCAAGGAATCGCTGCTCATGATCGCCGACAGGGAAACAACTGATGCTAGCATCTGTTGGATGAACGTCAGCACATACAGATGCGGTTTGCGCCAATCGTACCAGTAATAGAGGAAAAACGGTAAAACTTTGTTGAAAACTCCCGTAGCGAAGTATTCCTGTACAGACGGTACCAATGGGAGTGAGCTGAACAGGGTGAGAGTGATAATGTAGGAGATGGCAAACACTTTCATGTAACGAATTTTCTTCGAATATTCTCTGGTTTTCTCCTGGCTCATCGCGTTCGGGTATATACTTTTGAGACTGATCATGATGTCAGTCATCTCTTTTTCGTAATACTTCTGAACCACCAACTTGACTATGGAAAGCATGGCATGCCCCATGGTGGAAATCTGGCCCATGATAAACACGAAATTTTCGTTTTGTTCGATCGATTTGACCAAGTACACTATTTGCAACGGTGGAATGATCAGCATATGTACGGTGGAAACCCAGTAAAGGATGGTGTTTGCCAATCTGGATTTGGAATTTGAATGTTGATAAACCACGCCATAAACACGGCCAAAGCTCCGGGTCAATCCAAAGAAGCTATCGAAATCCAATAAGTTACTCGGGCCAACCTTATTCCTGACCATCTTGAATGTGACTGAAACTTTGAAAAATGTGCTTTACGTATCCATCAAAAGCGTTGACGATGTTATGTCATTAGGGGAGACTGGGAAGATTTAATTCCTATTGTTTAACGTCGATACATAAAAAATAAGTAATATCATGTAATTATTATATGCATTAAGCATAATTTTAAATTTGTGTCGTAAAAAAGTATGGATTAGTCAATCTTGCGGAAGGTCATATAGTCTTGAACACCAATTAATATTTCTAAAAAAGCCAAAACACGAACTACTTTACAAAATTACAGGATGGACCAAATTTTTCCAAAACATCGCGAGGGATCAAGTCTACCCACATCGCTCCTGTTCCTCTATGGTTTCGTTATGAACTCCATAATTCAAACGATATGTTTTACGCTTGGGACCTTAAGAATAATTAAGAATAAATATCCTACCCAATTAAGTAAATGACAATTACAAGGGCGATTTCAAGTAACAGACAATGTTGATAAAATTAAACAGTGAGGCTCATCAATAAGCAATGGCAACAGATACCATTTTCAATTCTGAGTGTTCTATTATTAATTACACGATTATTTAATCATCTGTTTCTTTCTGTTGGCAAGCGTGCATACTCACTGATGGATCATGACCAACTCTTGCGGTGCATTAGGCCATCGGAAAGATCTACATGCTGGGCCGACTAACTGGTTTAGCCTTGACCGTTAAATCATATTGAATTCTTTCTCTGTTAGATTCTTGTACGGTTTGTTAGGAAACTAGGAAAACTAGGTTGTTGTCCCAAGGTCTCTATCCGCTGTGCATCCATTTTAGGTGTGAGCGTGGAACAAATCAAAATTTAACACCTTTGTAATTTAATGACTGTTCTTCTTCTTCTTCTTCTTATTGGCATTACATCCCCACACTGGGACAGAGCCGCCTCGCAGCTTAGTGGTCATTAAGTACTTCCACAGTTATTAACTGCGAGGTTTCTAAGCCAGGTTACCATTTTTGCATTCGTATATCATGAGGCTAGCACGATGATACTTTTATGCCCAGGGAAGTCGAGACAATTTCCAATCCGAAAATTGCCTAGACCGGCACCGCGAATCGAACCCAGCCACCCTCAGCATGGTCTTGCTTTGTAGCCGCGCGTCTTACCGCACGGCTAAGGAGGGCCCCTAATTACTGTAATGCTGTTATTTAATTACCTCCAAATAATTTCAATTTTTCGTTTGTGTTGTTCCTTACATTCCTAGTCCTGAATATAAATATGTTCACAATCCATCAAAATTTACTAAATATTAACTAATTTAGAAACAGCAAATCATCGGTACTTCGTGTACCTGAAGGAATAAAATAGGTCCCGTTTCGTGGTCCTTGGCCTCTCACCCAGCTGGTGTTGGTATAATCATTCGCAAATCTCAATCATATGGTGCTCTTCCGCGTGAGCAAACTCGTTCGCGAATTTGAAGGAATGCATCACGGCTGTGTTTTTCTTCCTTAATCACTCATTTGCTAAAAAAATCATTTTGCTCCAAATAGCGTTTAAAATCTAGTTGAAGCCAATTTATGTCTTCAACCAACCAATCACAGTGAGAACTTTGGTCGTATGTTAAAAGGGTAAGGGGGTTTGCTTCTTGTTAAGAACGGCTTACAATAGCGTCAGTTCCCCATGTTAGAGGCGACTGATCATTATGTCAGCGAGGAATGTAAGAACTTTGAATAAACCCGGACGTGCTGGGCTCCTGGTTCGTGAGCAGCAGAAGATCGTTATAAGCGTGTCAGCAATATAGGAAATACGGTAGCCCAAAACCGTAGAACGTGACCGTGCGACGGCTTCCATTGCAAACACTTCATTGAAATGTGTCTACTGTAGCTTCGGCGACAGAGCGGAACGTGGAGTTGGCTTCATGGTGATCAGAAAGCATATGAGGCGAGTTTTCCCGTGAAAGTTAGTTGTTGAGAATGAAGGGTAAATTCCTCAACTACAGCCTGATCAGCATATATCCCAACGAAAGATAAGCCTGATGTCGTGAAGGATCCGTTCTATGAGAGCCTTGATAAAGCCTACGCACATGCGCATGCAAACGCTCATATTCAAACGTGCAGTTTGGGGGAGAAAGCTTCTTTTCCCTTGTCATTCGTACAACAGTCTCCATTCCACTACAAACGATAATGGTTTGCGATTTGTGACCTTTGCTGCTGCTAATGGGATCAGCAGTACCTATTTCGTACGTAAGAATATGCTTACAGATAAACCACGAGCTGATCGACTGACGGCATTTCTCGGAAGTTATAGATATGAGGTCCTTCAAAGGTCCGAACATTGACCCGGATAACTAGGGGGTATGACGGCTTTGGCAGGTTTTGATCTATTATTGGCAGGGGGTTTTTATAACTGACTATGCTCAAATTTGGCATAAATATTCTTTGCATATCAAAGAACATTGTGGCCAAATTTCATAACATTTGGTCGACAAAAACCCCCCTGACAATAATAGAACAAAACCTGCCAAAGCCGTCTTTCCCCCTACCTTGTATTTGCAAAAATTCGGTCGCAACTATCCAGCTTCACGAATTCATGAAATAGCAAAGCGATGCGTTTCAATAACCAACGTTTGGTAGATGTACGGATCCCGGTCGAGCATCTCAAACTTGGAAGTGAACTTCTGCATCATTCGATGCACCACATTATTTAAAAACTATGACAGGATGACGAACTGCTGGATGGTATGTATAAGACAGGGCACAGACTGGAGTCTGTCAAATACAGAGGGATCACCATTCTGAACTCGATGTACAAAATTCTGTCGCGTATTCTTTTTAACAGATTGAGACCGCTTGAGCAGTCCTTTGTCAGTGAATATCAGACAAGTTTTCGTGAGGGCCAATAATCGAAAGTATGTACTTCCAGTGTGTTAACCACTAATTTGATTTACCATCTATAATACGGAATAAAAAAAGTCCTATTCTCGTTTCAATCGAACGAGAGGGTTAGAAGCAGAGGGGTGTCAGTGACATTTTGGTCAACATTAAATTGAATTGGTTTGGTTTGGTTTTGAATTGGTCAACAATTAAATTGAATTGGTCACCAAAAAATTGACTGCTGCAAAAAATGCTTTGCTTCTTGATATTTGCAGCAATATGTTGATAGAGTTTGTACGTTATTCACAAAAAATGTGAAAATTAAATAGAAAATCAGTTTTTTTGAGCTTCCATACAATTTGTATGAAACGAAAAAATATTGAAAAACTTTGCACCCATTTTTCTCAAAAATAAAGTATTTGTCATTTACACCCCTTAGCGGTAATTTTTTTTTGCAAATTTGTCGTATAACAAGTTGATGTGCGCATACAAGGGGGAAGGGCCGTTTGGCCAATGCCACTCGACCGAAAGGGTCATTTGGCCGAAATGGTCGTTTGGACAAAAGGGTCATCAGGCCGAAAGATCATTTCCGAAAGGGTCATTTGGCCGAAAGAGTCATCTGGCCGAAAGGGTCATTTGGTCGAATGTGTCATTTGGCCGAAAGGGTCATCAGGCAGAAAGGGTAATTTCCGAAAAAGTCATTAGGCCGAAAGGGTAATTTGGCCGAAAGGGTCGTTTGGCCAAAAAGGTAGTTTGGCCGAAAGATCATTTCCGAAAGGGTCATTTGGCCGAAAGAGTTATCTGGCCGAAAGGGTCATTTGGCCGAACAGGTCATTTGGCCGAACAGGTCCTTTGGCCGGAGTCTGTCTCAATAGGTCGAAGGTCAAAAGGTCGAAGGACAAAAGGTCGAAAGGACAAAAGAAAGAAGGGACAAAAGGTCGAAGAGACAAAAGGTCGAAGGGACAAAAGGTCAAAGGACAAAAGGTCGAAAGGACAAAAGGTCGAAAGGACAAAAGGTCGAAAGAACAAAAAGTCGAAAGAACAAAAGGTCAAAAGGTCGAAAGAACGAAAGGTCGAAAAGATAAAAGGTCGAAGGAAAAGAGGGTAAAAATAATGACAGTAAGTTGAGGGGAAAGATGGTTGGAAAAAAATAATGGATCAAAAGGCCGAAAGGACGAAGGATCGAAGAAGAAAAGGTCGACAGAACAAATAGTCGAATAGACAGAGATTGGATGGAGGTTTCATTCTATTAATCATTGACTGTTCTTACGAATTATGCCTTATTTATATTTTAAACAGACGTTATTCTTTACTTAACCCTCTAGTTCCAAAATTTCTGTTTTCGCTCAAAATCACTATTTTGCTTTCTACAACCGATCTGAACACATTTCAGGCAAAAAATTAAGAATCGTGATTTCATCAATATCACCTTTTTGGAATTTATAATTATTATTTTTTGACCAGATTTGAACAAGTATTGAGTTTTATATTCTTGATCGATATCAAAAACTTTTTGAAATTTACGATCTTTTTGAAATTTACAAATATGTATCAAAGTACCCCGTTTAAAGGAAGTCTTGAACGTTAAAGGATTACTCGTTGACTTCATGCAATGAAAAATGATAAGGGTCTGTTCACAAATTACGTAACACAAATTTGGGAAAATCCATACTTCTCCCTACTTTACAGCGTAACGTAAATATAATGTTTATTATATATAATGATTAAATAAATTTATTATTATACACAGATTGATATAAATACGCGTAACCAAAAAAAGCCATATGATCAGAATATAGAAGAATTCAACAATAAAATATATTCAGGTGAAACACAAATAAATATTAATATGCGAAACCTGAAAGAGCAGTCTATGAATAAAAGAAGGAAAAATTCAACAATGAAAATCAGATTAAATACAAATTCAGGGGTTAGACAAAAAGGTTGAGATAGGCGAAATTTTGTTGAAGTTCAAATCAACAGAACATTGTGTAGAGTGATCCGATTTTGATGAAACCGGGACCATCGGACGCGGACACTCTTCTAGTATACTGTTCCCATGAAAAACCTGAGATAGTCCTTTGGCCACCGGAGATGTTCCGGGTTTTTCGAGGCTATGTTACAAATGCATTTTTTCTTCTGCTTGTCATTTTATGTGACGTTTACTGTCATCATGTTTCATGCTTTCCCCAAAAACTAGAACTAATATGCTGACCAATTCTGGCTGCAGATTAAAAATCCGTTGGGTATACGCAGAGATATGGCCATTTTCGTGAAAACAGTGCGGAATTGGCCATACATCCCAAACAAATGTCACTTTGCCAGAACACCCGGAACCTGTTACAAATTGGCCAAACAGTCTTACAGTTCTTTGAAATGTATCTTTAATAAAGATCCTATATTCATCGTCTTGGGAAAACATGAATTTTGACACCCATATATACGTTAGGATCAGAGTTGCCCACGTGCCATCCCATCAGAACGAGCCATCGACCGGCCCATCGATCGATGCAACGTAAAAGTGATGACCCAGGGAATTATACAGCTGAGGTGGCAACGTGCGCAAAGCCAAGCGAACGACAACGGATCGGACGACATCGATGCAGACTTTGACCGGGACCGTTTTTGCTGAGTTGATAGATTTAGTTAATAAAAGGTTTAGCGGTAGGAAAATTCAATCAGTTTTCGAGTGAGAAGTGAATGATACTTATTGTAACTTATAATTAGTGGAATAAAATTATTTTTTTATTGAACTCTGATCCTTCAGAGCATTTCTTATACATGGTTCCAGATGGTGCCAGAACCCGCCCCTCCTGGAAGGTCCATGGAACCTGCTATAAGGGTGGCAGTGGACACTATTATTTTGGAAATGTTTCTGTGATCATCGTCTCGCAAAGCCATGAAGATAGATACCCATATTTGCATTATTCCGATCTGTTACCATTTCATCATGAGTAAATCTTCTCAAGTCAAAGGACCTGAAAAAAAATATATATTTCTAGAGCTTGAGCTCCGTCTTTATTGAATCTTAAGGAATAACTAACTAGTACAATTTTGGGATGCAAGTATTTATAATTTCGTATGCACTCGCGAGCGTGGGATCGATCTTTGATTATGCTGGATGATGTGATTGTTTATCTTTGGGATGACGGTGTCGCATGATGCTGTCCGTTGGGATGTTTATTCCTTGATTGCGATAACGATGTTTAGTCTGGATGCTAAGTGGTTCTGTCGTGTTAATTCTGGGTGGTCCAGAACAAAAGTGCTAATATTTATGATGCTAAGTGTCTGGTGCAGGATTTGTGTTAACTCTTCCCCTCTTAAGAGTCTTTGTCCTCAAAGTTTACGAAAAGGCGAAGGCATATTGATGAATGATTCGATTTCCTTTTTCCGTTCGTCGGATAGTTCTGATGACGGGAATGGTCCAATCTCCTTAAGGGCGATGTCTTCCTTTTCAATGGAAGGGATGGTGATTTGGGCGTTGACAACGGTTTTTCTAGAAATATAAATGTAAATTCCAAGTATGGCTACAATAGATAATACGGTAAATCCTCCTAGTGAGCCGAATAGGTTAATTTTCCATTGTAGAGAGTTGTTTTCCAGCTGCAATACCTCTAGTTGATCTCGATGTTCCAATGTTAAATTCTGTAGGTAATCTACTGGTGGTGAATCGATAGTGTCGATTTCTGCTACTATCAAACCTGTGGTGGGGTGATAAGGTCTTCCAGGTATAACTGTTTCGAAGTTAGAGAAATACTCTCCGTTAACTTGTAAACTGCAATCTTCGAAATGGATTAAAAATGATCCGTTTAGAAATTGGTTGGAGTTGGTGCAATTTGATGAAACTGTGATTACTGCATCGTTGATAAAAATCGTACCTTCGTTTATTCTCTTTACTAGTCCTCTCGAATAGGTTTTTCGAAAGTACAATTAGAGTGTTGACCCCTAAGTATACGATCTATGCATTCGGTTGTAGGGATTAGATTTGAATGTTCGCACAAAAAGTATTCTCCTTGATCAGTACATGGCTGGATTAGTTCGTAAATGTGTGTCGCATTTCTCATTAGGTGATTTTGCTTTAATGCGATTCGTTTATTGTATTTAATAACTGAGTCCATGAAATCATATTCATATTCATTCTTAGAAAACTGCGGTACCTTAAGAATGTATGCAATGTGTGTATGATTTAATGTTACCTGTGCTGTTGATGATGAGAGTAATTCTTCGAAGGATGTGACAAAGACGTCGTGTCGACCAAGGAAGTTAGATATTGTATTGAAGTCTTGCATAGATAATAGTTTACTACTCGGAATACCGTGTTTTGCCATTAGAATAGCTTCTTCAAGCGTTTCTATTTGATCTTGAAGGGAGTCTAGGTTGGATAAAACCATAAGGTGGTTTATCTCAATTGAATGATTTTTCGCCATTTCCCTTTCCATTGTTATAATCTGGTTAGTGATGTCAGTTACCTCTTGAATCCTTTTGCTTATTGCCTGGTTGATCATGATTTGTTTGTTGTTTTGTTCTATGAGGGAATTCATGGTTGCGTTGATGATGCGAAGATCCTCTGCGTCTGGATTTCCTGCGACCCATTTCCAAATGGTTCCGATCGTGTCCCATCTCTTGTGTCTAGTTACAAATGGTCTTATTTTCATAAATGTTTCATATAATTTATTATTCTTTATTTGCATAAGTTCGTATAAAGGACTTGTTGAAGGGTGTGATTGGATTTCTTCATTGACATTTGCTATTGTGTTCCCTATTTGTATTAGATCGATTGGGTGTATTATTCTAATGTATCCTATTCTAACTTTGGCGCTACCTAGTGGAATGACAGCAAGGGGATTGTTGGAAAGGTCATGGACTTGAATACTGGATAGTGTTGATGACACGCAGATGGCGAGTCTGAAAGGGATAAAAGGATAATCATTAGTTAGATTTTCTTGTGGAATTTTCGCAAATGAGTTTTGTGGATTTTCTATTATTTGAATCTATTACAAAGGTGTCATGATCTTCTTTTATCTTTATCATGTTGAATCTGCTTTTTCGTTTATTATTAGTACAGGCTCTTTCATATGCGTATGTGTTTGGTGTATAAGACTGATATTTTCTACAGGCATATTTTCTTCCTTTTCTTTGAAAAGTTGTAATATTTTATCATTGTTCTTATCTCTTTGTTCGGAAAATTCATTGAAAGGTAAATTATTCGGATTGTCTCCAGTGTAAATACATTTAGGTGTTTGTTTCTGTAAAGGAGTGAATGGTATTATTGTATTTATGAGCTGCTTCTTGAATTAAATTGTTTACTGTAATGTCGGGATTCAGGGCCTTGATACATCTTGCAATTTCCCTAATGGTAGAGTGACATCTCTCTACTTGTCCATTTGTTTCTGACCTATGTACTGGAGTTTTGAAAATATCGATGCCAAGATTTTTATTTGTTGTTCGATTACATTTGAGACAAATGAGCTTTCGTTGTCGATAACTATTTGTGCGGGTAAATCCCAATCATACAATAGTTGGATAAGAACGTCTCTAACATCAGAAATAGATTTCGATTTGATTGGTCTTATTTTAAGAAATTTCGAAAACTTATCAAGGGACGATATATACAGAAAACTAGCATTGTATAGAAAGATATCTATGTGAATTATTTCTCCAGGATACTTAGGCATTGGTGTCTTTACTGGAATATATTTTTGTGGTTTGCGATCATATTTTTCCATTTTACAAATCTCGCAATTATTCACATAATTTTGTATAGCTTTGTATGCACCTGGGAAGTAAGATTTTTTTATTAATTGAAGGGAGTTTTCCTTTGCATTTCGATGGGCGAAGTTATGGATTGTTTTTATTTCTTCGAGTTGCTGTTCCTCATCTTCTATATCTTGTACTATTTTTTGGGAATATCTAGCTCTGACAACTTTAGGATTAAAAAGTTCTTTGTAAATTTCTTGTATCTTACCCATAGTAGGTTCATCTGTCATAATTCCGTTAAGTATCCCTGGTATTAAGAATTCTTTTAATTTGTTTTTGAGAAAATCGTTGCTGAACTGTGGTTCCGAAAATATGTGCCTAGTATATTTTTCAAATGGCCTGTTTTGTTCATAACTAGAATTTTGATCGGTTTTGAAAATAAGTTGATTACGAAAGACATTTATAGGTGCTTCTGTAGAAGGGATAAAGGAACTGTCATCATCATTTGCTGAATGCTGCGTTGGGGTTAGGGAGTTAATTTGGATGCGGGATAGCGCGTCTGCTACAACGTTGGATTTTCCAGGTTTGTATTGCATTTCGTAATCATGCTCTTCCAAAAATGATTTCCATCGTTTTAGTTTCGCGTTATTGTTCTTGGGTGAAAGGGCAAATGTTAGTGGGAGATGATCGGTATAGATTTTGAGTTTTGCTCCGTAAATAAAATTTCGAAGCGTGTGTAAGGCCCATACGACAGCGAGCATTTCTTTCTCGTTAGTCGCATAGTTTTCCTCTGTTTTTGATAAGGTTCGAGAGATAAATGTTATTGGTCTCTCGCCATCATGGAATGTTTGGGAAAGGACAGCTCCTAATGCTTTATCAGAAGCGTCCGTGGTTAAAATGAATGGTTTATCGAAATCTGGGAATGCCAGAATATCATTGGAGGATAATATTTCTTTAAGAACTTGGAAGGCTTGTTTTGCTTCTTCGTCTAAAGAAATCGAAAATTTTTGGAATTGTTCTTAGAAATTTGGCGATGGCCATCTTCCTCTTAAAAGCTTTGTTAAGGGTTTTGCAGTTTTGCATAATCCTTGACAAATCTTCTATAATAGCCTGAAAGTCCTAAAAAGGCTCTTAAATCTTTTAAGTTCTTTGGCTCTGGGTATTTTCGAATGCACTCGACTTTTTTCATATTTGGTTTCAACCCACTTTCAGAAACAATAAAACCGAGGAATTCAACTTCGGTTCTCAAAATTCGGATTTATCTGGCTGAATTTTGAAGTTGGCATTTCTGAGAGTTAAGAGAATGGTTCGTAAATTCTTCAAGTGCTCTTCGAATGTCCTTCCGAAGATAATTATGTCATCAATATAGACATGGCATATTTTACCTAAGTGATCTCTAAGAATGTCGTCCATGACTCTTTGGAAAATAGCTGGAGCATTTTTCAGTCCAAATGGTAGACGAACAAATTCATATTTACCATTATTGATTGAAAAGGCTGTTTTTTCAATGTCCTTTTCTGACATTGGGATTTGGTGGAATCCTGAAGCCAAATCCAAAGTCGTAAAATATTTGTTTTTACCTAAATTGGCCAGAACTGTGGAGGTATCGGGAATGGGATACCTGTCACTAATTGTTTTAGAATTTAATTTTCTATAGTCTATAACCATCCTATACTTTTTCTCATTGAAGCATCCATTTTTTCGGCACAATCCAAACTGGTGAATTGTAAGGAGACCGAGATGGTCTAATAATCCCATCATTCAACATTTTTTCTGTTTGCCTGTTAACTTCTGCTTTCAATGCCTGTGGATAGGGATATGATTTACTATAGATTGCATTGTCATCCGTAGTTCTAATGTCAGCTTTAACCTTCGTAGTAAATGGCAATTTTTCGTCAGGAGGTTGAAATAAATCTTGAAACTCCTTCAAAATTTTATCAAGTTCGCTCTTTTGATACTCTTCCAAATGTTCGTTGCGTATATTAATTTTGTTTACTTCTTGTAGTTTATATTGAAGCAAAGGAATAATGAAGTTACCTTCTAAAATCAATTTTTCGTTAGAAGTATCAATGACCGCTTTGAGTTCTTTCAAAGTGTCATGACCTATGATTGCATCAAATGACTTAAGTTTATCCATATGAAAAACTTTATATTCAAATCTGAATAAGGTTGAAATAATTTTCCCATTGAAAATTTAGTTACTTTTAAATCTCCTCCAACGGAAGAAACAGAAAATGGTTTTTCACGTCGTGAGATATTTTTGCAAATTTTGGGTGAATAAAATTTTTATTCGAACCCGTGTCGATAAGTATTTTTAAAGGGTTTCCAGCTCTACCATAGTATAAAAAATATGGTAAGGCAGAGTTCATTCTAAAAAATTCAGTTCAGCTTCTTCTGGTTCCTGGAACTCGTTTGGTTGATCCTGTTGTGCTTCAATCGCTCTTAGATACCTGTCGAAAGTGTGGCTTGGTTCCGGATAGTATTCTTCATCATCGGATGGGATGAAGTCTGATCTTTCGTTCACCGTGTCTTCTATTTCGGGGTTTTGATATGATTCTGTGTGAGTGTGAAACAATCTAGGACGTTTTAGTGGGGGATGTTGGTTGGAATGCTGGGGTCTGTTAGAGTAGTTAATATTAGCAGTGCGCATAGATACGTCTGTATCTATTGGTGCGGGGGCTCTGAATGGATTTCTTTGTGGATTGGGTGGTAGCTGTGGTGCAAATGGTTGTCTAGGAGGTGCTGGGTGAAAATGAGGATAGTTTCGTTGTTGTTGAGTGTTATAGAATGGTTTTGGAGGGTAAAAGTGCATTGGAGGGTTATACCGTAATTGTGGAAGGTTCATCAATGGTTTTATGTGCATCCTAGGTAAATGGGCTGGTTTAGGCGGTATGGCAGGAATTAGATTTCTTGGCTTGGTATTGACCTCAGGAATCTTGTAACTAGTAATATTTTTTCTAAACTCAATATTTTGGAAGGAGATGCAATAAGAGTAGGCGTGAGCCAGAGACTCTGGTTCGTAATTCTTCAAAATCTTCAAACATCGCCATCTAGACCACGAATAAATGCGTCGATAGCTTTGCGGTTGTATGTGTATATCATAGCCTTAGTGGCTTCTGGATGAGAGAATCGTTCATCAGTTCTTATGGAGTTAGCTATCAATGAAAGGATACGGTTTACCTTGTCGTAATATTTTTCCAAAGTTTCCCCGTCTTGTTTGCAACACATTAATTGATAATCCAGTGTTTCTAAATCGCGTTTCTCACCATAGTAGGTAGTCAACGTTTTTCTAATCATTTTCCAGTTGATGTTGACGTTTGAGGCAACGAGTGCATCGTTGGCTTCACCTTTGATTTTACGACGAATAGATTTGCAGACGACATGATATTTATTCTTGTCGTCTACTGTACTATGTATATTTGGGGTGTATAAACTAACCAATGCTTCTGCATCTTGCAGGAAAAACTAAGTTCGTTAGGGTCACCGTTAAAATTCGGTAAACCTTTAACGATATCGGGTATATCTTCAATAGAATCGGGACTTATAGGGGTCCTGTCTGCCCTTATCAAATAGAGTGGAGGATCTGAATAATCCTCCTGAGTTGGTTGGCGGTTGCTTCCAAAGAAGCAATCCTACCGGTGAGTTGCCTGATTTGATCGATTACTTGTTCCATTTTATTTTATTTTACTAGATTCTACACTTACACTTGCAAAAAATAGGTTAATTGTGATGGTCTAATAGTGGATTTGACTGATAATAAACTTTATTTGAGTATTTTACTATTTCTATTTTTGTTTCGATAATCACTAATCACTTCACTTTTTCGGTTTCAATTTCACTTTTTTTTCACTTGATTTCTTTCTTCCTGGAAAATTAAATGATTTGTTATTTATTACTTACAAAATAATTCTGGACATTTTCTGGGTACGCCAGAAAACTGTGGGATCCGTGGAGGCACGTGTCCAGGCGGTTATCGAATCCTTTTTTCCCAACACTGCCGGGTGCAGTCGAGATCGTTGGGTCGGGACCGGAAGCTGTGTGTATTATCCCCTTCTCAGCACGGCTGCCTTCTTCCTTTTCACTGGGATCGAGTGGTTAGCTGCTCTCGTTACTCGTGGGGCTCTTCCGTGCGGCTGCTTCTTGCGATCAGGTGGATGTTCCAGTTGAAGTGCAGGAATGTGATACTTCTATCGGTTCACACTTCCTGGTGTAGGTGTTATTTGACAAGCGTTCACTTGGCTCTAACGCGGTGAATCGGCTAAGTCTTATCTCGAGGACACTTAATCACTTCACTGTACTTGCACTAAACTTCGGTCCCTATTCGGGCGCCAGTAAATCTTCTCAAGTCAAAGGACCTGAAAAAAAATATATATTTCTAGAGCTTGAGCTCCGTCTTTATTGAATCTTAAGGAATAACTAACTAGTACAATTTTGGGATGCAAGTATTTATAATTTCGTATGCACTCGCGAGCGTGGGATCGATCTTTGATTATGCTGGATGATGTGATTGTTTATCTTTGGGATGACGGTGTCGCATGATGCTGTCCGTTGGGATGTTTATTCCTTGATTGCGATAACGATGTTTAGTCTGGATGCTAAGTGGTTCTGTCGTGTTAATTATGGGTGGTCCAGAACAAAAGTGCTAATATTTATGATGCTAAGTGTCTGGTGCAGGATTTGTGTTAACTCATGTTCCAGGAACCGTTTTTACGGAAATGGTCATATCTCTGCGTAGTTTTTATGGATTCTCGATCTATAGTCAGCATTGGTCGGCATATTAGTTTCAGTTTATGGAAAAAACATTTCCATAAACTATTTTTTCTAGGAAAGTTATGCTGATTGGAATATCAACAAAATTTTGCTTATCTCAACCTTTATGTCTAACCCCTGTAAATATAAAGCTTAGCTTAGCTTAGCTTAGACTGACTGTACATATCAATGGTTGCTACTCCGTGATTGATCAGAGCTGGTGCAAATTGCACTTGGATCCACGTGAATAGTGGTTGGGGTTTACCATCTATTCTCGAAGTGCACGTTTCAGCAGCTCTCAAATATTGATCAATAACAGCGCCGGCCAAGTCCTTACAGTCAGTTGGGAAAGGGAGGGAATGTTAGTGTGTGGTTATTGTTGCTACTAGAGACCGAGAATACCTCTGCATCTCCACAACAACCACGGGAAGGAAGTTATGTTAATTGGGTAGGGTAATAAGACACATAGATCGGGATTCACCATGGAAAGTGATGTGACCTATGCATCTTCTATTTTACAGATATTTTTATATTCAAAAGTATTAGCATTTCCTTAAATTATCATTTAGAATAGGAGTTTAATTGTTCATCCATTGCGAGGACAAACAATCAATCGCTCAAAGTAAGCGAATGTTCATTTGATTTCAGACTAAAACGCCAACACCATAATTATTTCTTGAACGCGAAGGACTTGATGGCATTGGGTAGGTTTATTGTATGGATGATTTTAGTGAACGATTTGTAAAACTACATGTGCTAGAGAACTTTGTATGGTTTTTAATTGTTTATCCATCGCGAGAATAAACAATCAATCGCTCAAAGTGAGTGATTGTTCATTTGAACTGAATCATATTCACTACTGTTTCTTCAAAACTCTTTCATTGTTCATCCATTGCGTGTATAAATAATCTACCGTTCAAAATGAACGATTGTTCATTTAAATTTATCTAAGGTTCAGTTGACGTACTTTCTTCAACGCGAGGATATGTATGAATTCAACGATTTAAATAAAACAAATATAATAGGTAGATTTACAAATATAAACTACAAAGAAATATCTAGATATGAATAGTATTGCGTAGGAAAAAGAGTTGGATTTTCATGTGGATTATGTAAATAAAAATCAGGAAAATAATATTTACTTATACATTTTAACGTCTACTACTCATTTGACATTTGAAGAGTGACCAGAGTGTCTACTACTCATTGCAAGTGAATAATAATATTGATTATAGGGGAACTTTTTTGTTTTCAATCTCACTGAACATCTATCCATCTCACCGCAAAACAAACAAATACAGCACCAATCCCGTCGCCTCTCCCTGCCGCATGTTGCTCACTGCCGAAAAAAAAGCGCAGAAATAAGATACAAACCAAACTCCCTCTCACCGCCTTGTATTTGGAAAGTTTTCTCTTTCACATAATTTAGATTTGGTCATGGTGAAGCCAGTTACTAAATACGCAGAACACAAAGAAATTCAAAGAAAACGAATCTAATGACAAGTTTAAGGATACAAATGCTACAAAGTGATAGGTAGGAGGATAAAATGATGTTGAGAACAAAATATTTATTGAATTCTGGTTGCTTGCATTTATATACACAATCTATTTCAAAACTTTGATGATTATTGATGATTAAATATTTGGAAACTACAGTTTACTTTACCCTTTCACAATTATGAAATCAAGAAAACTTATGAAACAAACCTCGCGCTAAAGACCACAGGGGCACAACTGCACCGATCGACCTCTCCTCATGAATAATTTCATCTCATAGATGCAATGAATTTCAACAGTTTACCTTTGATTTTGTGGTTCGGGCGATAAAGGATAGTTGCAGCTTGCACCAGAAGCAACAATCACAGTTGTAACTTTTAATTCACTTGAGTTATTATCGAAAATAGATGCACTTATACCTCACAGAATAAAAGGACTGAGCTTTAGAATATCTATAATCTGGATACAGCAATTACCAAGGAGCTTATGTAGGAGAACTGCTCCCGGATTTCATCTCATGGCTCCGATGTTCATGCCATCAAAAACAAAGCAATGGAAAGGTATTTTGATTTATTACTCATTCCTGTGATCCCCCTCAGCAGTGAGCACGCATGTTGACATAAAGAAGCGACGAAACCCGTGCCACATCTCCCTGCTCTGCGATGAGATGAATATCTGAGAATGGATATATATTCAGTGAGATAAAGATCGGGGCGATTCCCTAATAAGGATAGAAGAAGATGGTGCTATATTGCTTTAACATTATTCCTCATGAAAGTAGTTGAAAAATTATCAAACTATTCCTACATATGAAGCTAATACGGATATTACTTCCATAGAACTCAAATGTTTGTCAAATTTTACAAAAGGAACGAACTTACAAGACTCTTGTTGGTATTTTAACGTCCTATACGGTCCCTTATTTCTTGATTCAACTTCAAATCACTGCTTGAAGCGAAAAACGGCACGGAACGCTGCAATGTTGGAATGTTTTCACTAAATAGTGCACCGAAAAGTTACGCACGAAATCAAAAGAAAACGAACGGGAGTCACATAGCACTATTATTGAAAAATAAAAATTCACATAAAATACCGCGTGTAAAAAAACTCTTAACGGAAGAAAACCTTTCATGACGCAAAAACACGTCCACCAGACGACGCGGGTTACTTCGATCTCTTTATGTCTAACCCCTGTAAATATAAATGTGCTAAACTCGAAAGAAAATCCTATGATCAAAAGAAGGAAAAAATTCTACAATAAAATATTATTTGGTGAAACAAAAAAAAAACATAAATGTGCAAATGAATGGTTGATTAATACTCGACGTTTTGCTTCATTTTTTTATAATTTCGACCTCTAATCCCTTCTCACCGTTGAACCCTTCGATCTTTTGACCTTTGACCTTTTGTCCTACAACCATAAGTTCCATCTTTTGTTCGTTCGACGTTTCGTTCTTTTGACCTTTTGTCCTTTGACCTTTAGGCTCAGATTTTTAGTTTCGACCTTTTGACCTTCGGCTCAGATTTTTTCAACCTTTTGTCCTTTAAACCTTTTGATCTTCGACGTTTTGACTCAGATGTTTTGTTTCGACCATTTGTCCCTTCGACCTTTTGACCCTTCGACCTTTTGTTCTTTCGACCTTTTGACACAAGTTTTTCCGACCTTTTGACTCTTCGACCTTTTGTCCTTTCAACCTTTTGACCTTCGACTTTTTGTCCTTTCGATCTTTTGTCCTACAACCATTAGTTCTATTTTTCGTTCTTTCGACGTTTGGTCC
Organism: Armigeres subalbatus; assembly: GCF_024139115.2. Taxonomy (NCBI): domain Eukaryota; kingdom Metazoa; phylum Arthropoda; class Insecta; order Diptera; family Culicidae; genus Armigeres; species Armigeres subalbatus. Next base: position 404,274,468 of record NC_085141.1, read on the forward strand.
TTCGACGTTTTGGCCTTTCGACCTTTTGTCTTTTCGACCTTTTGTTCGTTCAACCGTTTGACCCTTCAACCTTTTCTCATTTCGACCTTTTGTCCTTCGACCTTTTGACTCAGATTTTTTTTCGACCTTTCGTCCCTTCGACCTTTTGACCCTTCGACCTTTTGTCCTTTCGATCTTTTGACCTTCGACGTTTTGTCCTTCGATCTTTTGACCTTCGACCTTTTGTCCTACAACATTTGGCCGAATAGGTCATTTGGCCGGAAAGGTCATTAGGCAGAAAAGGTCATTTGGCCGAATTATACTATTATACTATTATATTGAATTCTATTCAATTTGTAAGTTTAGTGTATGCAAGTCAATGCAAGTACTAAAGATTTGTATTGTGTAAAGTGTATAGAAGTGTCAATAACAATGAATGTAAATAAACAAATGGTTAAATGCACATAATCTAGAATGACTGGTAAGTCTGGAAGACTGGAACGACTGGTAAGTGTATCACAATCATTATGTTTAATTGTTGGTTAATAATATGTTTTGTTATTGTTTCAGGTATGTTTTATGATGCTTCAGATGTGGAGCAAAGTATGCATGAAAAGGGGTAAGAATTTAATGAATTTTGGGTGTTGTTTTGATGTACGGCTGGTATGCTGCATCCGCTGGTGTGGTGCTAGAATAAAGCACCCCGGTGGCTTGCTGCTGGCCGCAACAGGTCATTTGGCCGAAAGGATCATTTAGCCGATAGGGTAATTTGGCCGAAATGGTCATCAGGCGGGAATGGTCATTTCCGAAAGAACCCATTGCATTGCGTTGTAACAGAGTATTTCGTAGATTGCATACTGATAGCTGTCATGTATGTTCTTTAACTTTCACACTCCAACTGCTTATGGATTACTATTTGGGAATTAATAGAAACTCAATTGGAGGTCCAAATTGATAAAGCATGAAAGCTACCATTGCTGGCCACGCCCATCTTTTCCGTTGCTAGGGAAGGGAAGGAAATGATGATATGACATCTACTTAACGAGAGGTCAGCGACTCACCGACGCCCTCATAGACATCAAGGAGTTGGATGGGTTGGAAGGGAATATAGTTTAGGAATATCATCATAAGCAAATGATATAATGTTTGAAGAGACGTTGGGAGTGAACATGCTAAGAAATTTATGTTACTCCATTGATGATTATACTGGGATGGGGTGAAGCTATTAAACTTGCCCTGGCTAATTAGCCTAAGTTTAAGCGCCATTGTTCGCTGTCTGAAACGAGAAATAAAGTGAAAAATATTACATGCCCCTTCCCCTATTTGTTTCTAATTGATAATAAAAAATCGTTTTGAGAGTGAAATGGTAGCCTTTCGGTACAATTTGTTGTACGAAAAAGGCAAAATTGGTTTTACAGAAACATCCTTTAAGAGGATTAGATTTGTAGATGGATTATTTAGAACTGAATTTCATTTGAGTTTGCATTTGTGACTTTATTGTTTAATTATGAAACTTTATTTATTTAATCATTGGAACACTGCACTAATTGGTAGAAATTCAAAATACACAACCACGAGTAAAAACACGAACGAGAAACAGATGGAACATTTTCAACGGTCCGAAGGTTGGGCAAGAAGTTGTCCCGGAAATTCACCCGTTGCGCTAATGATTGCGTTACAAACTTTTGGCCACCGATTTAATTACTAGGGGCGGATTTTTAACAAAGGGAATTAACCAGATTCGACACACGTGCGATCTAATTTGAGATATCCAAGAATCTGTTTCTTACCGTCTTCCACCTTTCTTTTATGAGTCAGTAGATTTTCCTTCTGGCTTGAACGTTTTAAACTAGTGAAAATAGTTGCAAATTACAGGGGAAAAATGACAGCAGCGAAAATTTTCAACTGGTCGCAGTCGCGGTCTACTTCGATCTCCTTCATTGGGCCGAAAGGGTCAATTGGCCGAAATGGTCATTTAGACGAATAGAACATTTGACCGAATAAGACATTTGGCCGAATAGGTCATTTGAAAAGTGAGAAATTAGGAGTAAGAAGATGGACGTCTCCCTTCTTACTCCTCATTTCTCACTTCCCGCTGTAAAAAGTGAGAAACGCGAAGTGAATAGTGAGACGTCTCACTACACATTCGCACTACTCATTTTCCATTGTGAGAAGTGAGAAATGAGGAGTATGAAGTGAGACATCTCACTTCTAACTCCTCATTTATTACTTCTAACTGTGAAAAGTGAGTAGTGAGACGGCTCACTATTCACTTCGCGCTTCTCACTTTCACAGCGAGAAGTGAGAAAGGCATGAGAATTGAAACGTCTCTCTTCTCACTCATAATTCATCACTTTTCAAATGACCTATTCGGCCAAAAGTCCTATTCGGCCAAACGACCCTTTCAGTCAAACGACTCTTTCAGCCTAATGCCCCTTTCGGAAATAACCCTTTCGGTCTGTTTCGGTCAAATGACCCTTTCGGCCAAACGACCCTTCCCCCAAATCACTATTTTCTATTCACGGATCATGTATCGCGCATTCAAGAAATTCCTGCAGTAAAGCCTTAAGTAACCAACAATCTATTGGATTTTTTAAACATGGTGCATGCTCTTTGTGATACATAGAATAGTGTTCCATAGGTTCTTGATCGTCCAAGAAATACCTGGAATAAGGCCTTAAGATCTACATGTGCAATCATAGGTCAATTGGAATGTTTCAAATTTGCCTTTTGTGATGCATAGAACAGAATGTGTTCACAGCCTAGATTATTGGTCGTCCAAGAAATCCTTGCAATAAGTTTAAGTCTACATGCCAAACCAAAGATTAATTGGATTGCTTCAAATAAGGCACATGCCAACCAACCAACATGTGTAACCAATCATAGATCAAATGGTTTGTTTCAAATGTGGTACATGCTCTTTATGATGCATAGAATAGAATACGTTCCCAGAATAGGTTCTTGGTTTTTCAAGAAATATTTGGAATAAGGCCTCTCACTATTCACATCCCATTTATTTATTCTCACATTCCTCTTCTTGCTTTTTAATTTTTAACTTCTCATTTCTCACACAAAGTATCTAACTCATTACTTCTCACATTTTACTTCTAACTTTTCACTGATCACAACTCTTTTTGTTATTGAAAAAAAGTTTTTATCCAGTGAATAAACCTTCAGGGAACGGAAGCTCAAGTTTTATCAAAAGGTGGAAAAATACAATTTGGTGATCTAAAAACATGTTTGGATTTCATCGGTCTTGTAACTCAATTCACTGCACGAGCAAGAATCTTCTTGTGAACCAGATTATGTCTTCAACGAATAACTTTCTGCAAAACAACTGATAATCCTTCCATTCAACTATGTATTTTTCAATAAAATGGTAGACGCATGAAATCTTAAATTGTTCATGCAGGGTGCATATCATTCCTTAGTTCGAAATATAAATATTTCCCATTGGATGCATCAATATGCAGCATAGAATTACAAAAGGCATCGTATCTTTTTGAATCACATCCATTCTTTCAGTCCATGAAGGACATCGATCGTGATGCAAACGAAGCTTCCCCCGCTCCGTGCACCTGTGAGTTAAACCATCCATTATGTGGGAAACTTGAACCTGGGCAAGAAATGCAACATTCCGCTCGATAAGAACTCCTTTTCTTCCCCACCCAGGCTGGCGACACAACAAACGAACATCAACAACAAAACCGACGGTAAGTATAGAATAGCGCACCTTGCTGGGGGAGGACATTGCACCGACCGCGCCGTGGCACTACTGTTGCATGTACGGAGATGGATCGTGCCCCGAAGGTAGTCACAAGACGATACGCAGGCAGCAGTGGCCAAGTCCACCTTTGTGTATGGCTGCCGGCAAACGAACACTTTTCCAATCGACTTAACACGTAAATGTGCAACGTGCATCTCGCCCAGCCGCACAAATATGCCACTGGAAGCATCTACTCTACATGTGAATACGGTTCCACCTTTGTGCGGCGGATGGGAGTCGTGATTCTGGAATGTTGTATATTTGTATCAACAATCAGGCCGAGTCGGGATTACCTCAACAGTAAGTTTGAGCAATGGTGCATTCAAAGAATGTTCATGCTCGATGAACATTGAACTGGACAATGGCGACGGTAATATCATCGAAAACGGAAAATGCGACCAGTTTGTGTCAAGTGAATTGGGAAGTATATTGCTATGAAACGTTATTCATGTTGTTTTTTCCAACCCTCGAAAAAAAAAGTTACCGAAAACGTTGTAAAAAATTGCTCTTGGAGGTTACCTTTTCGGCTAAATTACATTTTCGGCCGGTTCTTTATTCCTAACTATCATTTCGGTCAAACTGTTTTTTGGCCAAATGGCCAAATGGATTTTGTGCCAAACGAATATTTTTCCATAACAGCTCTCCCTGACAATAAACCATTTCTGCAAAACAGCATTTCCGGCCAAATGACTTCATTTGGCCAAACGACGTGTTTTCCCAATCGAGCTAAACGACTTTTTAGGCCAAATTTCCAGCTTGTCCGAACAACATTTTCGACCGTTTATCCATTTTGGGTGAATGGGTCTCTGCCGAATAGGTTTCGGCCTAATGTTTTTATTCGGCAAAATGGCATGTTCGGCCAAACAACTTTCGGACTGGTGACCTTTAGCCAGATGGCTATCGGCCAAACAGGCCTTCACCCTTTTAGGCACTTATCTTTAACCAATTCCAGAGGAATTCCTTGAGGCATTTCCAAACGAATTTCGGGAGGAAGTTTCGGAGGAACTTTTGGAAGAACTAAAAGCGAAATTCTTGGTGAGACTTTCGAAGGAGCTACCGGAATAAGATTCCATAATAAGAAGTTTCATTGAAGTAAGCATAGAAGTGAAATATTTCTAATGAATTGATTTGCCCCACATCTTTAAAGCACTATATTTACAAAACCTTAAAATGCAGTTCCGGCAACGATTTTCAATGATCACAACTCTACCCTCGACATCTTCTTCGTTTCGTTCCAGCGCTCTCTTGAATGGCAGAGTTCCGAAACGGTGAAACACCACCTTCGAGTAAGGAAGCACGTTATCGAAGATTTCCTCCCTACATTGCGTCTCACAGCTCCACCTTCGACCGCTCTCCGATTGTAAGGAAAAGCTGTGCAGCTGCCCGGCACTACCGGGCGTTGGAATTTTTTAATATTTTGGAAAATAAAACTATTTTCCGGATAAGTGATTCGGTACGGGTTTGTGCGCGCGCAATGCAATGCACAGCGATGCAATAATGGCGGTTCGCTTCTCAAGGAAGACGCAGGGAATCACTCTTTGGCCGCCGTGGATGGGCAAAGGAAGCACGAATTTCGGGCAGCAACAATAGCAACCACGAGAACGGCGACGACGGTACCTACAAATAGATGAATGCCGGCACAGGGCGAACCGGAGGGTGTGAAACGTCCAGCGGAAACGTTGTAATGGATATTTTATTTCCCGGAACGTAGACGGTTTGAATTTTAAATATTTTTCACAGCAGTTTATTTGGACTGGTTGCAGTTGGCGAAGTTGGAGATGGTTGAAGAGCATTCGGCAAGGATGCACGATTGTGCTATCGGAATTCGGTGAAATATTGATGACTGCTCGGGAGGAAAACGAAAAATTCTGGGGTTGAATAGGGTTTTTCTTTTGTTGGGATTCGTGTTACGAATCTCGATAAGGAGTTCTGTGTTGAATGAGAGTGGAGTGCTGGGAGCAGTGCATTTTGCACTTAGGCAACAAAGGCAAGTGAAGATTTGTGAAAAAGACAAGTAAAGACATGGATTTATTTGCGTTGGAAGGCGTCTTAAGAACTAATTGAAATTAAAACATATTTGGATGATTTTTGCATTTTGATTTTCTCAGTCATTTATAATATCAATATAGAACGATGAGGGTCTCTCCATTTGATTTAGATGAAACATACGGGATCTCATGAACAAGCGCAGTACTTAAAATCTACTTTCAAAACACTGGCATCGCCTAAAAACCAAATAAAAAATATGTCATGATCGCATATTCTCATGAACGATGTTCTGATGTGGACTTTTTTGACTTCTCACGGCCCCCCAAATTGGTGCAGATTGGAACGAATTGTACATAGCTAACGCAAGGCTCCGGCTTGCCATGAATAAATATCAACAAGGCTAATGAGCCTAAATGGACCAGAAAAGAAACGATAAGAAGACGAATGACCGGAGAATTATTCGCTCCTTAGACATGGTAATTTCGTTTTCAGATCTGATCCACTAGCCGGTAGGTTTGCTGCAAAGAGGACCGTGCATGTCTGCTGGTGACATTTACGACCAATAACCGCAGGATAAAAAATAAAACCCACCGTCAGCCTGTGCGACCGGTTGGCGTAATTTTATTAGCATTTTTCAAACTTTTCCCAATCAAACTTTTTCCACCTTGGCTGGCTTTTCGTCGCCGTATATTGGTCAGATACCATCGTAAACCGTTGGTCCTTTTGAGAAGGCAGAAGCGAACACTTCGAAACTTTTCACCCCTGTTTATCTTTGCAATCGGTGCGGTAGCCACATGATTGGTACTTGAGGTGAGAAACAAATTTCGACGAAAGTTTTCAGATCGAAAGGAGTGGGAGATGGTATCTAAATTTCGAAGAATTTCAATCAAGAGCGCAGTGGCTCGTTTGGTGCGCTTCGCGACATTATTGATGCGATTCTAATGCGGAATCATTAATTTTGTTTAGAAATCGAATATACAAATGACTCCAACGCATTATAGGAACAGGGGAGAACGAATCCGAATTACATTTTCTTGCTAGAAATAAATCTAAGTTTTGATTCAAAATCGTTATTACCTCGAATTCAAAAATATTAACTGTAGATATCTTTCAGGGCAATTGAATAAAATCAAAGAACCAATAAATTCGAACACTATTCGCGGCATGGAGTAGAACTTGTTGAAAACTTGGATACCGTTAATTTAATAAATTCAATATTTTCGATCAGAAGTTTATGCAAAAATTGCTCACTGGAATGATCGGGCCACGTTTCCTGGATTCGAGTTTAAAAACAATGGAAGCGAAAAAAATGTGTTCGAAGATATGCACGCCAGTTCATTGCTCAGGAGGATAAGCAGCACATGCTGGCTAGACTGAACCAGAAATGAAAACGATTTTTATGAAGTTGACGAGCTTACTAGTTAACAAACTTACGAAATAATGGTTAGATTAAGGCCGATACAAATATTTAAAAACTATTTTGTTTGCCCCTCCCCCTCGGATTTTTTTGCCAAAAAAATATTTTGAGGGGGAAACAATATAAAATTCGGATAATTTTGAGCTTCTGAGGTTAACGAGCCTTGGGCTAAAAACCTCACTAATAAAAATACAAAAAAAAATTGTTGAGGATTTTCAAAACATTCTTTAACAAATCCGAGTTTATTTTTTATTTTTTTAATATTAATATATATATTTTTTATTATCCCCCCCCCCCTTGACCTTTCGGAGACCAGTAGGACAAAATGTTAATTAAATATTTGTTACGGCCTAATTAGAGAAAAAATCGAGAATATTCAATAGACCTTAAGAGTTCTTCTTGAAATGTGAACGATTCGGTGAAATCTACAAGAATTTATCGAAATTCAAAACAATCTATTGGGAAAACTAAGAAAGTTTCCGAGGAAATATGAGCGTTTTTCCAGTGGAAATTCAGATACATGTTTAATAAAATATTTAGTAGAATTTACTCGACTGATATCACGAAAGCTTCCTGTTTCTAATTCAAAAGAGTTTCGCGTTAAATTCCTTTGGACTTTCTCCATGAAATTTAGTTTTTTTTGTCTTTATTATCGAGACTTTCAGCCAAAATTTAGTTGAATTTCCTGTGGAACTGAGGAAGAATGCAGTTCTCTCATTCGATTCTTTCACTTTTTAAAGGAAAACCTACCACATGAATCCACATTTTAAACGTTTTTGTTTCTATAATAAAATTTATGGAAAAAGTGGGAAAAAAATAGCATCGATTCAGTTTTCCATCAAGGTTTGGCAATATGTTAGCAAAAAAACAACTTGAAATACACGATAAAGTACTTCGTGATAAATGTACAAGTCATTCTGTGGAATTATTTTTTAAAAATCGCAAATCGTCTGTTTGGTTCCAAATGCTCCCAGCATTTACGAATACGAAATTTTATCATATTTATGTTGTCGAATCGTTTACTTATTTTATAAAAGTAACGGGCAAGTATAAACCAAAGGTTTTCTAAGGAATTAGAACGCGGAGGATCCATGCATCGCTTTACAGGAAATCCACCGTACAACTCCAGCGGCAATGGACCGGACTCTGGGTGCCAAGTACCGGTGGATCACCAGATGTGACGGTCATGTGACCGGATCGAACATCTACCAATCGGTCGCCATCGGAGTCTTGGATAGGACACTCCACTCCCAAATCGACATAGACGCCAGCTTCCCTCGTTGCGGTGAGGATAGATTGGTCCTTCGCCGTCACTATTGCGTCGGTCTACCTCCCCAATGGAAAAGTGTCTAACCTGCAGAGAGTACTTGCTGAAGTCTGCAAGGAACTGCCATCGCCGGTAATTGTGCTGGGAGACGTGAACGGCGCCACCAACATCAGAGGCACCACGGTCTTCAACGCCCTTTCTAAAGCCGGTTTAAAGATTTTGAATGATGGCTCACTTTCCATAGAGGAAACGTGGAGTCAGCTATTGACATCTCAGCCGCCTCGATGTCAATTGTGAACCGGCTGCTGTGGTCAACGGACGGTGACTCTCGAGGCAGCGATCACATGCCGATATCGGTGGCCCTCGACAGCTCCCCAGCTGAAGTAACTCGGAGACCCCGCTGGACAAAACAGAAAGTGTGGAAAAGCAGGCATCGAGCGGCTACCTTCTACCAAAGCTGTGACACCACCCACGAGCTGGGAACCGGCTTCATAGTGCTGGGTAAGATGCGCCAACGTGTGATTGGTTGGCCTTGGCAGCCAATCAGCGCAAGGATGTGCAAGCTGAGGATAAAAGACCGTTTCTTCAACTATAGCATCATCAACGTGCACTGCCCACACGAAGGGAGACCCGACGACGAGAAAGAAGTGTCCTACGCACAGCTGGAGCAGACATACAATGGTTGCCCACTGCGGGACGTCAAAATCGTCATCAGCGACCAAGGACGGAAATCTTCGTTTTACTATCAGTTGCATCGATGCTCAGTAGGCAGCTTCGTCATAGATTCGTGTTTGTTTTGATCAGACGCTCGGCGATGCAGGCACGAACATCTCGCAGCATGCTGTCAAACTTCCATACCAAATTTACCGCCTGATCTTCAATAGCCGATTGATAATCGAGCGCAAAAAATGAATATCTACCGGGGCTGAAATGAATATTTTGAATTGTGGTTAATTTGCACCGATAAATGATGATTATTTTAGTTTATATACTAAACAAATGCATATATTTTAGGAATCTGACTTCAAAATGTTGAATCCATGCACCGCAGTATGAAATGATATTCATATTTTGAGATTTCAAATTGAATATCAATGTGCCAAGCTGAAGATTCATTTTGACACTGCACAAAACCAGGGTGGTATATATCGGGTGGCCCAAACGGCCGAGTTTTGCGAGTGTTGGTGAGTGTTTTGCCGTTGCAACGGAAAAAAATCATCGAAAATTTGCCATAAAGAAACCGAATCAGCTGTTGTTTACTTTTTTTAAGTAACAAATTTGAGCAAAATGTTGAAAATTTTCAATGAAGGGATGTGTTGTCAGCATAAATACGACGGAATCTTAGTACTGCATGAGAAAAATCTTGTGCAATACTTCAACTTCGACTGAAATTTTTTCTTTGTTTTGGTTAGTTGCCATAAGGAAACCGAATCGTGAACATTTTGCCATAAGAAAATCGAAAAGTTCACTGGGTGAGTACAAAATTCACCGAGCTCGGATTACCAACACAACTACACATCTTCCCACCCGTAATGTAGAGCCCTGCACAAAACAACGCTGACACCGAGAGTCGACGCTTGCTGCTGTTCGTTCGCATGCCGTCCTATTCATTCGCACATTCAAATTCGGGAAGGACCAGGGTGGTATATATCGGGTGGCCCAAACGGCCGAGTTTTGCGAGTGTTGGTGAGTGTTTTGCCGTTGCAACGGAAAAAATCATCGAAAATTTGCCATAAAGAAACCGAATCAGCTGTTGTTTACTTTTTTTAAGTAACAAATTTGAGCAAAATGTTGAAAATTTTCAATGAAGGGATGTGTTGTCAGCATAAATACGACGGAATCTTAGTACTGCATGAGAAAAATCTTGTGCAATACTTCAACTTCGACTGAAATTTTTTCTTTGTTTTGGTTAGTTGCCATAAGGAAACCGAATCGTGAACATTTTGCCATAAGAAAATCGAAAAGTTCACTGGGTGAGTACAAAATTCACCGAGCTCGGATTACCAACACAACTACACATCTTCCCACCCGTAATGTAGAGCCCTGGTCACCGAGCAGGGTGGTATATATCGGGTGGCCCAAACGGCCGAGTTTTGCGAGTGTTGGTGAGTGTTTTGCCGTTGCAACGGAAAAAATCATCGAAAATTTGCCATAAAGAAACCGAATCAGCTGTTGTTTACTTTTTTTAAGTAACAAATTTGAGCAAAATGTTGAAAATTTTCAATGAAGGGATGTGTTGTCAGCATAAATACGACGGAATCTTAGTACTGCATGAGAAAAATCTTGTGCAATACTTCAATTTCGACTGATATTTTTTTTGGTTAGTTGCCATAAGGAAACCGAATCGTGAACATTTTGCCATAAGAAAATCGAAAAGTTCACTGGGTGAGTACAAAATTCACCGAGCTCGGATTACCAACACAACTACACATCTTCCCACCCGTAATGTAGAGCCCTGGGGAAGGACTAGCAACTTGATTGCGTGTTCAATGTCAGCTGTTTGAGTGTAGTTGAACTGACTTTTTCTGTCCCTGTCAGCGACATGAACGCACAGGTAGAAAGGAAGGAAATGTATAGACCGGTCATCGGACCGGATAGTCTGCATACCGTATCGAATGATAACGGCCAACGATGCATAAACTTCGCAGCCTCCCGCGGAATGGTAGTCCGAAGCACCTTCTTTCCCCGCAAAAATATCCACAAGGCCACATGAAGATCACCTAACCAAGAAACGAAAAACCAAATTGATTACGTTCTAATCGACGGTTCTTCTCCGACATCACGAACGTCCGCACTTACTGCCGTGCGAATATTAGATCGAACCACTACCTCGTTTCAGTAAAAACTCTCGACGGTGTACAACACGTGTCGAAATCGGACGCCGCAGCTTAACATTGGGCGGCTACAAGACGGTAGACTAGCCCAAGGATGCGTGCAGCTGCTGGAAGTGGCACTCCCAACGAAAGAGCAGCTAGGCGCAGCGTCTCTTGAAGATGGCTGGAGAGATATTCGATCCGCCATTGGTAGCACCGCAACCGCTGCACTTGGCACGGTGCTCGTCGATACCTACATTAATAACAGATTTACCCGAAATTCAAAAGCTCTCATAACCATCATTACTTTATCTTTCAGCTTTTGGCCAATTTTGACATCCAATTCTTGGTGCAGATTGCACAAATAGTATGGTCAATCACCAGGACCATCACTATGTGTACAGGGAACTCTATCTGACTCGATGTTTTGTAACTCCATATTTTCCCTTACTAGATGAAACTAAAAGTACCTTGAATCTAGCATATTGCAATCCCTCCGAAAGTAGATACCTCCCGTACTCGATATTCTCTTAGTCGAAACAATCTTCTAATGCATTTTCACCTTGCTAATTCGATTTTGTTAGAATCAGCCTACACTTAAATTAGTATGGGAAAAACTTTTTTCATTTTTTTTTATGGGCCGCCCTCTTATTCGATTCTATTTGATGTCTTGATGCTCTACACAAAGTTTCAGCCAAATCGGTCATCGTTTGGGCGGTGCTAAACTCGTTGAAAGTTTATATGCAAAAATGTATGCAGAAGCATCCAAAAACAGTGAATTGCAGTTAGACGGCACAACTTACGATGAAGAACTATGATACTCATTCAGATCTTGAAGAATTTAATACAGAATGTTATGCAGAAAACCGCGTGAAGATTAGAGTTTGCCCGGCTAAGTTATTAGCATTTCTCTGAAGTGGGGTTTGAGCAAATTTCGTTTCTTTTACCTTTGAAAAGAAATAAATTCTCCCCTACAACACTCCAGTAAAATTCTAATATCTTTGCCTAAAAAACTCTAATCTTCTCGCGGTTTTCAGCATAACATTCTGTATTCAATTCTTCTAGAAAAAGTGTTTTTGAGCCACCCTAGCCTACACATGCCCGATATAAACGATGTCAAGCCACAAGCCGCTTGACCGAATAGTTGATAAATAAATAGATTGAGAAGAAAGTAGTGAGAATGACATCAAGTGAACAGCAAAAGTGAAGAGTAAGACAGTTTTCACATCTCATAAAAAAATAGTCGTGAGATGTAGGAAGTAAATTTAGAAATGAAATAAGTTAAGTGAAAAGTTCGAAGTGAGAAAAGAGAAGTGAAAAGTGAGAAGTGAGAAATTAGATCAGATTTAGTCACAATTACTTGTGCTGCTAAGGGAAGTGAGTAGTAAAAAGTGAGAAGGAAATAAACAGTGAGAAGTGATGTGCGTAGTGAGAAATGAGAAGTGAAAAGTGAACTAAAAGAGAAGTGAGAATTGAGAAGTGAATGGTGAAAAGTGAGAAGTGAATAGTGATAAGTGTGAAGTGAGAAGTGAGACATGACAAATGAGAAGTGAGGACCAAGGAGAGAGAAATTAGATGCGACAAGTGAGATATGAGAATTGAATATTGTTAAATAAATCAATACCACTTTTTTATTTTTGCTTTTTTATTTTTCTTTTCTCTTCTTCCTTCATCTTTAATTTTTCTCTTCCCTTCTTCCCTTGTTCATATTTATTGTCTTCCTTTCTTTCACTTTTCTTTCTCCTCCCTTCTTTTTTCTTGCTTCTTCCATTTTCATTCTTCCGTTTTTCTTCTTCCATCTTCCTTTTTCCTTCATCCATATTCTTTCTCTTTCCTTCTTCCTTATTTCTTCTTTGCCCTTCTTTTTCTTTCTTTTTTCTTTCGTTTTTCTTTCCTTCTGTTTTATATTGCACCATTCACTTCTCAACATCTCACTTCTTACTTTCTCATTATCGTTTCTCACTTCTCTCCTATTGCTTTTGTTTTCCTCACTACTCACTCGCTTCGCAACTATCACATATCATTTTCATTTCTCACTGCTCACTAATCTCTTCAGCCCTAACTTCGAATATCTCATTTCTTACTTCATTTAATAAGCAAAAAAAATGTAACTATTCGGCCAAACGGCATTCTACCAAATGAGCCTAAACCATATTCCTACATGTGAGAAAAATATAAATGTGTTCCTAGTGGGGATTCTCATCGATTTGTTTTCGGCTTACATATATTGTACCTTTATCAAGGAGTTAACTTAAAGTCCCGTTTTATTGTTTACATTTGTTCTTAGCATAGAACGTTTTTGTCACAACTTTATGTTTTTTTTATAATCTTTATTAAAGTGATTTTTAAGTTTAAACAAAGTTCATCACTAACAATTTTATGTACGAACGCCCCCCTCTATTGCTTGGTAGGGGCTGTGAGATTTGAAACTATCCGGTTACCACGAATTATAGTGCAGTACTTTTTGGCGCCACTAACAGAGTGTTTGCATCATCAAGTTGTGTTCTTTTAGCGTCTTTTCTTATAGCTATATTTTATGACGCCTCTGACTGTGTTAAAAATGTTGATGAAAATATCTAAAAAGTGCTATAATTTAATTTTGGAGTACCTACCATTTGTCGATTTTTAACCAACATCAGGCCAACCCAGTAATCGTTTTTTGATTACACATTTTAGGATTGGATTATTCATGGTATCGTAGTAAATCGTACACTTAATTCACCATGAATAATTATGACGGCAGCCTCTACAAATTTAGGAGTTTAAATGATACACTGAAAGGGTCATAAAGTATCGTTACCGTTTGAAAATGACCTTCTATGACAGCAAAAAAAACTTAAAAATAATTATTGAGATTACAATTACTTTATCATACATAGAATCATCGTTTGGCGTATGATCACAATTTGTGTACAAAAAAATACATTCTTCTTCCGTATCATGAAAAACCACTATATTTAATATTTGTATTCCATGAATAGAAACTGTATATTTTAAGTTATTTAATGCATGGTTCATTTCTATTTGGCAATTCATCAGGCCACAACACTTTTTCCTTGTTGTTTGATACGAATTTTCAAAGAGTGCGGGTTTAATGAGGGTTTAATCTTGAGTAGCTTAAGGAATCCGTTGAAACAACAAAACGAAAAAGGGAAGGTCAATTACAGATACACGAATGAGTGTTCTATTCATATTGAAAGTTGACCTTTCTTATTATTTTTTTGACTTTAATTTGAAAATATTTTTAAAATCAAAACAAAAACTGAAAAAGTGTTGCACTTGTGAATCGGCCTGAAGAATTGGCTTGACGTTGATTCAAAATCGTCCAAATGTTAGGTCAAAGTTGAAAAAAACAGCTCTTTTTCCTATTAGATTTTAATTCGTAAAAAAAGCTTTGTTTATAAGTTTATAAAGTGTATTATACTGATTTTTTGATTTTTTTTTTAATTTATGAAAGAATGCTTTCTATTAAATCAGAGTTTGCAGATTTTGAAACCATTTGGATTTTGACTGATTTTTAAAAAGTATCGTTAGGATCATGTCATTATTATTTGTTATTCACTCAGTCTAACACCAAAGTGGCATTTGCAGGCCTGCATTAAAGTCGTCCCCACTCAGCTCGAGCATAATTGCGCGACACCATCAACGCAGTCTACGGAGAGTTAACTCGTTACGCACTTCGCCTTCTTGTGCTGCCGAGAGCCATTTCCATCGGATTACTGTGCGACATTCTGCCAACGTGCCCGGCCCACTGCAGTCGTTCGATTTTCGCGGAGTGACAGATAGATGGTTCTCCCAACAGCTGGTGCAACTGTGGTTCATTCGCCTCATCCACGAACCGCACAGAAGTGAGTCAAATTATGACTTTTTTGCTTCCCGTTAATTTTTAGCTCACTTGGATGTAAGTTGATTGTACACACGTCATTTGAAGTCTATCGGCAAATGAGCCTTCCAAATAAATGATAGTGAAAAAAAATTAAGTTTGTATGGAAATGACTATGCCACTTATGTGAAAGACCGTCTCGTGAAGTGGTCCATGAGCTATTTTAATCTGTTCAACACGTCAACTTCATAGAATACTTCCAAAATGAAAAGCAAGTTGTTATTGCGAAGCGATTCGACTTTTGTAAGAAAAGTTATAAAGAAATCAAACATTTTCATTATTAATAGTGATGTTATTCCTTCAGGGGATAAATTAAATTTCCAATGATTCAGTATTTTTCAAAACTACTTTTTTGCAAGCATCAAATCGTTTCGCAACACTGACAATCTGATTCCTTGCTAAATTTCCTATGCTGCCAATGTGTTAATATATATTTTAGAGCCTAATAAAAAGCGTTGCGGAACGGTTTTTTACAAAAGTTACTGTAATTTTTGGAGCAGTAGTAATTTTTATACAAACTTCAAGATGCGCGTGGTCACTCATATTATAAAAGAATTAACTAAAAAATTAAGGGTAAATATTAATAGATAAAATGTCACCGTTTGTGTATAGGGGAGCGGAAAAGATTAAACAATGTTTAGATTCATCGGAATCAAAATCGATTGATCTTACTTATCTCATTGATTACTCTTATTATTGATTTGGATCCGGATCCGATGTGGTCGGATAGTCAGAAGGATTCTTTACACAGAAAAAATAATGAAAACTAATCAGCGCGTAAAATTACACTATTCTGAGCATACAAGAATCCTGTACATCAATTTCACCCTAAATGTATGCAATTTGTATAGCAATATGCCACTTAATCGAATAAGTAGTGGCATAATGCAATACAAATTGCATACATCCAAGCGAAAATATCGTTTGAAATTACGCTCTTTTTGGCATTCCCTTTATGTGCATTACTTTCGTGTAAATTTCAACAACTTTTTCTATCTGTGTATGAGGAGGCGCCCGTTCTAGGATCAAGTTGAAATCATACGTTTGTCTTTTTTTGTGTATGGCCACTAAGTTCAAACACGTCAAATTGGTACCATATCTTATATCGGAGACTCGTATAATTAGTCACACCTTTGAAGTCCCATGTTCTGGAGCAGCGTGTCAGTGATTTTTGCAGGCTTTGAAGAATATCCTGGAGGTTTAATCCACCACGGTCAGTACATCATCGTGGATCTTTGAAGTTGCACCTAAGCCTGTCTATGATGATCAGTGAGAGAAGAGCTTGTCACGATACCAATATGTGCGTCAAAGAAAGCAATGTTGCTGGCGTCGATGGTCAAGCGAAGCGAGTACATAGTACATACATAAGCGAGGAGGACAACATGCATCCCCAAAGATGCAGGATGGGACTTTATTCTAAACCGAATCGGTGATTGTTAGATTTTCCACAAATTCGAAATAAGAACCTACAACTTACAGTTTTTCAAGAAACCACAAAAAAAATGTTGGAAGAATTTAAATTACAGTTAATTTGAAAAAAAAATGGAATTTAAAAAAAATTGCCCCGCTACACGCTACCGCCGATGGCTAAAAATACTTTCGGCGTAACGTCAAAATTGTATTCTTGAGAGAATTTACGAAAATTCAACCATGAACACATCTCTAATATACGGGCCCTCCTTAGTCGCGCGGCTACAAAGCAAGATCATGCTGAGGGTGGCTGGGTTCGATTCCCGGTGCCGGTCTAGGAAATTTTCGGATTGGAAATTGTCTCGACTTCCCTGGGCATAAAAGTATCATCGTGTTAGCCTCATGATATACGAATGCAAAAATGGTAACCTGGCTAAGAAACCTCGCAGGTAATAACTGTGGAAGTGCTTAATGAACACTAGGCTGCGAGGCGGATCTGTACTAGTGGGGGATGTAATTCCAATAAGAAGAAGAAGAAGAAGAAGACATCTCTAATATTATTTTCCTGTTCTTGTCCTTGTTCCACGAAAAAAGATGTTTTTTCTTTGGTTATGAAAGAAGGGCGCACCAGAAAAAAAATATTTGAGTTAAACTGAATCAGTCTAACACCGGCTTCGACAGAAGGAGTAACTATTCCGCCTCCGACTTTTCCACCCTCCAATCGTGAGAGTTCCCTCCGTCCCGTTCATCAGTTTCTGAGCTCGGGGGAAGAAGCTTATTCTGCAGTTTTGCTTTAGTTTATGATAAAGCAAAGTTGAATTTTCCGGCGT
This sequence comes from Armigeres subalbatus, assembly GCF_024139115.2. NCBI lineage: Eukaryota > Metazoa > Arthropoda > Insecta > Diptera > Culicidae > Armigeres > Armigeres subalbatus. Next base: position 404,291,822 of record NC_085141.1, read on the forward strand.
CTCCGCTGCTGGCACCGCTCGCATACACACTTGTGCATAATCTTTCCCTGCTCGCACGGAATCGCGCTCTATCGTGGCATTTTCATAGACTGAAGAAATACATATTTTTATTTTGCGAAGACGCGTTCTTTGAAGAACGAGTATTAAGCAGCCAAATCACTTACTAGTTTTTATTTGCATGAAGGGGCGAAATTGAATCAGCGAAATTTCAATCCGCTTTTTTGCAGCCGGCTGAAATTTGAATGTTTCAGGAAAATGCGCTCAATTTTCAAACGCCACCGGTTCCCGTTCACAGCTTGCGGGTTAGAAACTTTTTAATGATTTTTTCCCCGCGATTTGGGTACACGGTGGAAATAGTTACGGGGTATCGTCGAAAAAGTTCAAAGAGCAGTTTTGTCGAACGGATGCCTTTTTCTAATGGATGCATATTAGAAAATGGCAACTTATTTTCGAATTGGAGAATTGCTATTGAATTTAAGGGGAAATTTATTTTGAACTTCAGATTGCAACGAAGCGGAAGCGGTGTTGGAATAGTTTAGCTAAATCAAGTTTTCCTTCCGGTAGCAAGGTTTGAATTAGGTTGAGTGTATCCAGTAAATGTTAAATTGTAAAATAGGACTTGATATCTGGATAAACTCGCCTTGCACAAGCGATTACCCCAAGTAATATTATTCAAAGGTAATGGTAGATTAAATGACATATTTTTATAGTAAACATGAGTGCTCTACAATTAATTTAACATAAATAATCATTTGCAACGAAAATTAGATTAGCCTGTTTCTTATTCTTGAAGTGTGAGTAGTTAGTATGACTGAGATATAAAACAATGAGCCGTGATGTGCTGATACAAATGTTGCATTTTAGATTAAATTTATTGCATTTTATTGCAAACATCGGACAACCATCACTGCGTCTATATCTTTTGAACAGTGTGACAGCATGTCAATCAGTGATAATACGCACCTATTTGGAATAGATTTTGATTTGCTGCTAAGCAAATTGGGGCTTTTACTGGCACCATGCCCAATGCTGACCATCACCACTTCAACATATAACGTGAAATCTTATCGCCAGCATGCCATTCCCATGTCATCGTTCTGATATGCCACGTCTTTACAACAGATATCGCGTTAGAATTTCACCGTCACTTACATCCGCGTTAGAAAACCGATCAACGCCAGCAGGAAATTGCCTCATCATCAAATTAGCGATAAATTAATAAACTCCCATCACACCGACTGGCTGCGTCCTGTGCCCCTTGGCTGACGCCCGGCCCGATCTGTTCTACGACGAAGAAGCCCGCTCCCTTCCTGGCACTTTTCGACGAATCGAGCCTACCGAAGCCGCGGGGCTCTTCCACATGCGTCAGCGAGCGACAACGGGCGAGCCGAAAGTGTGAAATAATCAAAATCAATCCCGGAAATTTACGACCATTATCTTATCCTGGCGGTCGTAAAACCCAATTTCTCTTTCTCTTGCCACCACTCCAGTTCCTGGGACAGATAGTCAATCGCTTGCAAACTGGCAGTCTTCTGATAAGTTGACGTTGTCATGTAGGGGGGCAACGTCGGTGATGGCTTTAACTGTATTTGATCCGACTGTTTTATAGGAAGCAGTACAAGTCCATACGAATGGAATTTTGAAACAATTTTGAAAATAAAATATGACTTGTTTTTGTTGGCCCATCAAAATGGTTCATACAGGATGTGACTACTTTCAGAATAAACCGATTGCAAATCTCTAGCAACTATCAGTGTCTATAACCGATGGACTTAAAATGTTGCTCGAGACGGCACTTCATGTATAATATCGGCACAAGGGAAATGCCCTTTGGCCCTAAATGAGCAACCGGCATTCGCCTTTCGCTTTGACTGACATATGACATGTCGGCTCCAGGACGGGGGTGAATAGCAGACATTCGGTATGTAAGTGCTTATTACGGAGATTGATCCTGGGGCGGTTCCACACATTTCGTGATATACAATATTGATTATGTGACTTCCTTCTCTAGTGATAGACATGTATGAAGTAGATAAATTTGATAACTACAACAAAGCTCGACAGAGGCTTGTGAAGCTATTGTGTTCGTAGAATTATTCATAGACTCCGATAAGATAGGGTTAATGGAATATAATGAAATTGGATTCATAAACATTTTTTTCGTCTAAAACTAAATAATAGGGGGAAGGGCCGTTTGGCCGAGTAATGTTCGGCCGAATGCCATTTGGCCGAAAGTTATTTGGCCGAATATACCATTTGGCCGAACAGACCATTAGGCTGAAAATCATTTGGTCGAAAGAGTCATTTAGCCGAAAGGGTCATTTGGCCGAAAGGGTTGTTTGGCCGAATAGGTCATTAGAAAAGTAAGAAATTGGGTGTGAAAAGTGAGACGTCTCACTTCTCACTACTTATTTACCACTTCTCAAAAGTGAGACTTCTCACTACTCACTTCTCACTTCTCATTTTTCACAATGAGGAGTGAGAAACCTGGAGTGAGAAGTGAGACGGGTCGAGTCATCAAGCATGTCCTGGTTATTTTTTTTTGTTTTTGTCCTTATTTAAGAGACTTGCAGCCCGAGGCTGGGTCGTCTCCGATTTCCTGTTGAAGTTTTTGTGAATGTCAGACAAAACTAAATACTCCTCACCTGTCATAAGACGAGTTTATACAATCCCATTGAATTCCACCACTTAATTGTATCTTGACAGATACGTATTTCGACCTCAAAAGTAAGGCCGTCTTCAGTGTCTCGTACTTGACTCGACTAAGTCGAGTAAGTCGAGTCAAGTACGAGACACTGAAGACGGCCTTACTTTTGAGGTCGAAATACGTATCTGTCAAGATACAATTAAGTGGTGGAATTCAATGGGATTGTATAAACTCGTCTTATGACAGGTGAAAACATTCCACTAAAAAGCTCAAAATAATTTTCTTAACTAAATACTCATCCTACTCGGTTGGCATTGCACAAAACAATACGTGTGAAAAAGTTGGTTTTAAAAATAGGTTGCGAGAGCTCGACTATGTGCCTGGTGTTGGAAATTTGATCTCATCAGTAGCCATCTGAGCTGCGGATATCGATGAAGTTCCTTCGTAGCTTAGTAGGGAAAGCACCTGTCTAGCGTACTGGTTTCGTGAGATCAAACCCCACCGAAGGAAGTGGTTACCCTCCAATACATTTTCGAACTAAATCTTTCACATGTTGTGCAATCGGACAAATCGAGATTCAGACATTGTAATTAACTTCCACTCCCGGAGGCTTATACCCGGAATGCAGGCCATTAACTATAACCCCTTGTTTTTTTGATGCCATAATGTGCATTATTGACGTAGAACAGGTTCTTATTCTGATTTCTGTGCAATGAAGTTGATTGCAATTGCAATCATAATCGTTATACATTAAACAAAAAGTGGACTTATTCTTTCCCAACTCGTACCGTATTGATTCATATTCCGAATACTTAAGCACATTCTTCACTCCGGAGGTATTTATGTCACACGAATTGAATTATTTTAATAAATCAATTTGTTTCCATCGGGTAGCGAAAGTATAGAGCTATAAGTGCATGATATTCATTTTTTATTGATGGAACTTTCAATTCTGAATGATTTTGTTTTGTCAAATGCCAAACACGCATAGTAAAAATTGTTTCAAATTCCGAACACTTTGATTCAAACACCACCAACACCACCTTCAAAATTGCAAAATTTCAACGTTATCTCAATATTGGACAATTATGATGTCCTACATCGTCATGCCTGCCGAAAAAAATCGTTTATTTATACAATGAGCCCGATAAATCTCCACGTGACGAGTGTTTGTAATTTCAGTCTGATCGACATTTGAGTCAAAACAGTATATGATTTTGATGATCCTTATCCTTTAAAAGCATTCATTTTTACATCATCGTGCGCTCCCCTGTTGCTAGATTCACAACAAAGGATTTCATTAAATTGCAATTATCCTGGCGCTGGGAAACGCTAATTATTCCTTTGCACTTGCGGGCAGCTATCACTTAAATAGTTCATCATGATTTTCATCAGCGTTGACGGTGATGTATCAACCAAGGTTCAAATGCGAAAAAAAGGTGATCACACAAACAGGACACCGCCCTTTTTTGCGGTTCAATTATCATTTCCTGTTGGATTAACCAGAATTGGGCAGCCGGTGGATTCTGCGAACATTTTCATCTTCCGTTTGTTACTTGATGTGAAATTAATGCCTCGGAAACCGCTGCACGAATTGGCAAATGACAGTGGAAGGTTAATATAATTGCAAATTGGTACATTTTTATTAACCCCCTTGGTTTCCGCGCGGATGACTGACAATATTCAATTAACCTCTTTATTTGATGAAAAAATTTAATTGCATGCATCGCGCTCAAAATTTAAACCCAGACCTCGCGAACATCGAAAGCACCCACCCACCGGCTTTAAAATCGAAAAGCCATCAATCACAGCAAAGCCATGAGTCATCATCATCATCGTCAAAAACCAACCCGGACTCGCAAAAGTAGAACAGTAATCACTTCCACTCAACCATTTAATCGATTCTCAATTCCATTCATCTCCGGCCAAGATTTCGAGAATCCCAGCAAATTGAGGGGAACTAATTAGATTAAAACAGCAGCTCACACTGGGGCGGCAGAACATTCGATCAGACATACATACACACGCACACATATACTCGTCAGTCCGAAACAGGAGAAGCAGAACTCCGAGGGGCCGATGAAGAGCCTCCCCATGCTGGGCGCGTTCGCTTTCGATTTAGTTGGACACTTTGCTGGATGTGATGGTTCGTGGCACAGGCACCCACCAGCGCTACGCGCTCCTTCAATTCCATTCCCATTGTCGATTCTTCATGTCATGTGTTTGATAGACGTTCGAGCAATCATGGCCGGGCCGAGGAATGAGCCGAATTACAACTATATTCCATCGCGTCGGCCTATCAGGGTGTGACATTGATGAACAATAAGGAAAAATTGGTGGATTTTCTCGCACTGTACTACGGAAGGTATAAGCACATTAGTAGCTTTCTTCTTCTAGGGTGTTTGCAAGCTCACCCAAGCAGGAGCGACAACCTCGATAACAGAAGTTGGTACGAACTTGACTCGCATAAAAGAACCAAACATGTGTGAGAGGAAACGATGGCAGATGGTTCGAATATGCGGCGTTTTTGGTGAAACTGATAATATGATGTCCCATACTCCTAAATCTATGACTCAAGCTACACGTATCAAGGTCTGAGAGATAAAACAAATGGTGGGCCGCCAACGGAACCTGTGGGGTATTTGGTCACCCTCCTCAGTTAATGTCCCTTACACAGAGCTCTGACTTCCAGACTTCCAGTGCGAATCAAGGGACTGAAATGACATGCCATGAAAAAAAAAACTTGTGCGGTAGAAATGTGATAAAAAACCCAGAATAATCCACCTAGCGGTGATGATGCCTTTCTCGTGTACTATAAACCAAGAAAATTCATAATAGTAACAAGAAAAGCACATAATAGAGGTCAAAATTGCACTTTAGGGGGATAGATTCAGTTATTTCCATCAATTCACATTTATTTGCGTTTATTTGAATGCAGCGCAGCAGTTTTTGAAAAAAAAATCAGTTTTGAAACTTTTTTTCCAAGGGGGGACCCTTGGGAAAAATGGGGAAAAAAACAATGTTTTTCTAATAACTCCGGAACGCAATTGATTGCATCAGAACTGCGTCAGAATAGTGTTACGATCAAAATTGGTTGTGCATTAAATATTACTGATAGGTAGATAAGTCCTAGTTTTACGTTCTAAGAGTTTATACTCAATTTCGTGTCGGGGCAAATTTGTTTCGAGCTAAACGGATAAGCAAAAGCACAAAAAAATAAGACTTATTAACCAGACTAACAGACTTATTAACCTGATTAATCGGCAATAATTCGAAAAATGATTAGCGAAGAATTGGATCTTTTCACTAGACGTATGTATGTATGTATGTATGTAGTTTTCCACCATCCTGGCTTGAGTCTTGCTCTGCGTACGGTTCCACCCATTAGTACACTCCCATTATCATTCTGCCTTCAATGCACTGCTATAAGAAGGGCCAAAAATGGGGGTGGCGGACCCGTAAGCAAAAACACTTGCGCGAAACCCGCGGGATGAGAGAATCTCCTTCCAACAGTGTAATCGAACAGACTAAAAATGGGATTTGAAATACTTGTTGGACTTTCCGAGGGTTTGGTTTCTTCAAAGAAAGACGCGTTAAATCCATTACAACTTTGGGAAAAGTACCCATCTACATGGATGTTATAGTACAAGTTTCCCCTCGGCTCCGATAGACACTCCAATTCCATTGTCTTCCAGTTGCAACTTCAATGATGCCCTTATGCTCCATCCTAACCCATTTATACATTACAATATTCATTTATATGAATAATTTAATATAATATGTAAATAATAAGCAATATTATGATATGGAAGCAATATTAACAATATTAGTTTATATGTGAAGCAATATTTATGCTTCGTGTCATTTTTCCATGGAAAAGTATTTGGAAGCTGGAAACTCAATATTAGGTTGTAATTGGATTTCCTCATACATGCAAAGAGGTAAGATTTTTCTTGTGAATTTAGATGAGTGGTTTTTAATAAATGTTACTTCTGGCCAAGAATGATTTTGATCATTTAGTAATTTGGTCCAGATCACTCAGCAGTCCGCCATCAATAGGCTGAAACCCAAAATGTTTTGCATCCCGGGTAGAAGCCGATATATTGATAACAAAACATGATATGAACATGTTTGAAATAAAAGTAAAAATAGCAAGCGAATTGAACAAAAAATTAACAGGAACAAACTAAATAGCTCAGTATATTGATAAGTTCTTGTTAATAGCAAAACCTGATATTTTTACTGCTAATGAGCTATTATCGTCTACCCAGGATGGGCCCCTAACACGATGGTACTCAAACAACTCGCCACTTGAACTCCATCAGCTGCGAAACCAAAGCGCCAACCGTATTAATTAATACTAATAGAGGAAATAAACCATAAACCATAAACAAAACCATCGCTCCCAAGCATTCTGCGTACGTAGCTTGCTGCCCGAGTAGACGAAAATAGCTCAATAATATTAAATGTTGATAAGATAGTAAAATAGCAAAAGATCAGGCGACAATATCAATATTTTGCAAGAAGAAGTGATGTGTAAGAAGTGATCAATATCATGTGTCATTAGTTTGTTCTTATTCATAGCATATCTTGATATTTAAATGATATTTCGGTGCAAATTTTTGATATTGTTGCCTGTCATTTTATCTCTTAAATCAATCAAGTCCATATGATGTTTTGTTATTCTGTTCATGGCTTCTGCCCGGGTGGTGCAGCTTTATGGTGCAGTTTTATTAAAAAAATCTTTCAGCCTTCTAGGGTTAAAAAAAATTATACGATTTATTAATCGTTTTTAGTTTAGAATATTTAGTTTAGTTTAGAATAATAAAATGTAAAATGATAAGCTTGGAAAATAATATGTAATAAGATGCTCTTAAACTGTTTATATGAGCCAAATTCAATAGTGTCATCGACCCATAAAAATGTATGACAGGGACTACTAAGAAAGTTGTTTCACAAATTGATATAACGGTAACTTAGAAACACGTTTTTAGTATGAGCTGGTATAAAGTTACGAAACTCGAAAGGAAAGGTAGACCGAATTGAATAAAAATGAACATGAATAGAAGCAATAAAATGAATATAAAAGATATCTAAATATTTGAATTAGTTTGTGTTCGAATCAGCAAAGCAGTATCAGAACGGCTGGATTTTTTGTTTCATTCCTTCAGCAATTTCAGTTCGGTGTAATCTTCGACAGGCTTAATATTTATTCATATGAAAATAACTTATTAAATACAATTGTGCAAATGGTGAAAATTTAAATTACCTACGATTTGTTTCGATTCTCGACTAGAATCGGGCCAGACGATACTTTCCGTAACAGCTAGTAAGAAATATATTGTATCTAATGAAGTTTCGAACATCCTCTGGATCTGTTGATGAAGATCTCAACTCTCAGTCCGGTTTTGGATGATTTGAGGTTGGCAGAAATTAGCAAATTATCATATATGATGATATGAGCACAATGACGACTATTTACTTAAACAAAACCGACAGTAGCGAAAACTGCAGTTAAGTAAACATAATTTCATTCATCGATTATAAACTTTGTAGTCTGAACAGACTACAGCTCATACGATATGAACTTGATAAACATTTTATCATTTTCACTGAACGTTATGAAACTTTTGTTCTGAAACTATCCCGATAAACGTAATGACATGCATGAAAAAAAAATTAAGCCAGATCTTACAATACTGATGAACAGACTGCGTCATTCTCATCATGTCGTTAACCATGGCAGCTTACTGTGCTAATTTTGTTTATTTTTTTGTGATTTCATGGTACAACAAATCTTAAGCAACGAACAATCAACAAGAGAGTACGGACCGAAACCATCGGCGAAGACCACTGCGACGAGAAGGGACTAGCGATTGGAAACTCGGTTCGTGGAACTGCAAATCTCTCAACTTCATCGGGAGCACACGCATACTCGCCGACGTGCTCAAGGAACGTGGATTCGGCATCGTAGTGCTGCAGGAGGTTTGCTCGAAGGGATCAATGGTGCGAACGTTTAGAGGTAATCATACCATCAACCAGAGCTGCGGAAACACACACGATCTGGGAACAGCTTTCATAGTGATGGGCGACATACAAAGGCGCGTGATCGGGTGGTGGCCGATCAATGAAAGAATGTGCAGGTTGAGGATCAAAGGCCGGTTCTTCAACTTCAGCATAATCAACGTCCATAGCCCACACTCCGGAAGCACTGATGATGATAAGGACGCATTCTACGCGCAGCTGGAACGTGAGTACGACAGCTGCCCAAGCCACGACGTCAAAATCAGGAGGAGATTTGAACGCTCAGGTTGGCCAAGAGGAGGAGTTTAGACCGACTATTGGAAAGTTCAGCGCTCACCGGCTGACGAACGAAAACGGCCTACGACTAATTGATTTCGCCGCCTCCAAGAATATGGCCATTCGTAGCACCTACTTCCAACACAGCCTCCCGTATCGGTACACCTGGAGATCACCACTGCAGACAGAATCACAAATCGACCACGTTCTGATTGATGGACGGCACTTCTCCGACATTATCGACGTCAGGACATATCGTGGCGCTAACATCGACTCTGACCACTATCTGGTGATGGTTAAACTGCGCCCAAAACTATCCGTCATCAACAATGTTCGGTACCGACGACCGCCGCGGTACGACCTAGAGCGACTGAAGCAACCTGATGTCGCCACTGCATACGCGCAGCATCTCGGGGCAGCGTTGCCGGAAGAGGGTGAGCTCGATGGGGCCCCTCTTGAGGACTGCTGGAGCACAGTTAAAGCAGCCATTAACGACGCAGCGGAGAACAACGTCGGGTATATGGGTCGAAGTCGACGGAACGATTGGTTCGACGAAGAGTGCAGACAGATTCTGGAGGAGAATGACGCAGCGCGGGCGGTCGCGCTGCAGCAAGGTACCCGGCAGAACGTGGAACGTTATAGACGGAAGCGGAGACAGCAGACCCGCCTTTTTCAGGAGAAGAAACGCCGCCTGGAAGAAGCGGAGTGCGAGGAGATAGAACAGCCCTGCCGTTCTCAAGATACACGCAAGTTCTATCAGAAGCTCAACGCATCCCGCAAAGGCTTCGTGCCGCGAGCCGAAATGTCCCGGGATAAGGATGGGAGCATCTTGACGGACGAACGTGTGGTGATCGAAAGGTGGAAGCAGCACTACGAGGAACATTTGAATGGCGTTGAGAGTACAGGCAGTGAAAGTCAAGGCAGCGGAGGAGATGACTACGTCAGTTCAGCGGACGATGGAAGCCAACCAGCCCCCACCTTGAGGGAAGTTAAGGATGCCATTCAACAGCTAAAGACCAATAAAGCAGCTGGTAAGGATGGTATCGGAGCTGAGCTCATCAAGATGGGCTCGGAAAAGCTGGCCACTTGCCTGCACAAACTGATAGTCAGAATCTGGGAAACTGAACAGCTACCGGAGGAGTGGAAGGAAGTGGTTATATGCCCCATCTACAAGAAAGGCGACAACCTGGAGTGTGAGAACTTTCGAGCGATCACCAATACCGCCTACAAAGTGATATCCCAGATCATCTTCCGACGTCTGTCACCATTATTGAATGAGTTCGTGGGAAGTTATCAAGCCGGCTCCGTTGACGGCCGCTCGACAACGGACTAGATTTTTACTGTACGGCAAAACCTTCAAAAATGACGTGAATACCACGTCCCTACCACCATCTGTTCGTTGATTTCAAGGCGGGATACGACAGTATAGACCGCGTAGAGCTATGGAAAATTATGGACGAGAACAGCTTCCCTGGGAAGCTTACCAGACTGATCAAAGCAACGGTGGATGGTGTGCAAAACTGTGTGAAAATTTCGGGCGAACACTCCAGTTCGTTCGAATCGCGCCGGGGACTAAGACAAGGTGATGGACTTTCGTGCCTGTTGTTCAACATTGTGCTAGAAGGTGTCATGCGGAGAGCCGGGTGTAACAGCCGGGGTACGATTTTCAACAGATCCAGTCAATTTATTTGCTTCACGGATGACATGGACATTGTCGGCCGAACATTTGCAAAGGTGGCAGAACTGTACACCCGCCTGAAACGTGAAGCAACAAAAGTTGGACTGGTGGTGAATGCGTCAAAGACAAAGTACATGCTTGTGGGCGGAACAGAGCGCGACAGGGCCCGTCTGGGAAGCAGTGTTACGATAGACGGGGATACCTTCGAGGTGGTCGAGGAATTCGTCTACCTCGGATCCTTGCTAACGGCTGACAACAACGTTAGTCGTGAAATACGAAGGCGCATCATCTGTGGAACTCGGGCCTACTACGGGCTCCAGAAGAAACTGCACCGCACCAAATGTGTCATGTACAAGACGCTAATAAGACCGGTTGTCCTCTACGGACATGAAACATGGACAATGCTCGAGGAGGACTTGCAAGCACTCGAAGTATTCGAGAGACGGGTGCTTAGGACCATCTTTGGCGGTGTGCAAGAAGACGGTGTGTGGCGGCGAAGAATGAACCGTGAGCTCGCCCAACTGTACGGCGAACCCAGTATCCAGAAGGTAGCTAAAGCCGGAAGGGTACGATGGGCAGGACATGTTGCAAGAATGCCGAACAGCAACCCTGCAAAGATGGTGTTCGCTTCCGATCCGGCAGGTACGAGACGGCGTGGAGCGCAGCGAGCGAGATGGGCAGACCAGGTGCAGAACGACTTGGCGAGCGTGGGGCGTATCCGAGGATGGAGAGATGCGGCCTCGAACCGTGCATTGTGGCGTCAAATTGTTGATTCAGTGTTATCTGTTTAGATGTTAACTAAATAAATGAATGAATGGTACAACAGTCAGAACCTAGACAGCATCAATGCAATGTTTCAGACGGTCAGACGGACAACGTGATGATATGTCACATGGTTTTCTCTTGTACAGTGCTGATACACACTATACTTGAGAAACATGTCAAGTGTTACATCGATGTTGATCAACATGGATTCATGCCTGGTCGTTCTGTAACTACAAATCTGCTAGACTTCACTACGACCTGTTTTGAACAGCTAGAAGTAGTGATGGGCAAAATGGTTCAATTCAGTGAGCAGCTCTGAGCCAAGCGTTCACATGAATGAGCCGACTCATTTAGGCGGCTTGTTGACTCATTACAAAGTTTTTTTTGCAAATGGAGCAAGCACACTGTTTTATGATATTTTGTATATTCAACTGGGTTTTACTGATGTTTAGGTGCTTGTTTAAAAATTCAAATTCGTCCAGTTAAAAATTTGAATAAATCCTTGTTTATTTAGAACTGTGAGATGGTGAGTTTGAGCGAAATTCTTGTCACCTTCGATAACTGCAATAATCGATGAATCATTTGAATCTAGAATTTTGCTGAGCTCATCAATTATTCGCAGTGACTGTCGCTATTTTTAGTTTCTAAATTATCTACAAATCTCCATTGCCTAATCAAGCCTGCAAGCAGTTCATAACAAAGTTTCTAGATGATTTCCGGTGTAAATGTAGCATCACCAACCGCGTAAATGTAGCATTACACCATGGAAATCTTGTCCTAAGATTTTTTTGCCATATTTTCAAAACGGCAGAATAAAGTCTTTTGTTTGGGGATCTCCGACACAGAAAATCAAAATTTCGGTCTGTATTTTCACATGGGAGCCAGAAGTGCCCGAGGTGTAATGCTTCCTCAACGTACAAAAAAAGCATTTAAGAATTGTCTCTACTTTAGCGCATGTAAAAATTACCAATATTTCTTGCATGTTAATATTTACGAGCTATAGTTACACATGTCAAACAATCAGATCATGAATCCCAAATACGACGGAGAATTAAGTTGGCCACCCATATTTTCAAAATGGGCAGAATTTACGATTCCGAAAAAAATCCGTAAACAAGATTCTCAAGGTGTGAGGCTTCCTTAAACACCAAAATTAAACAACTGAACAAGGGAACCAGCTATCGATATTTTTGAGTCATTGTTTCATATCTACAGCGACCGTTCATTTGAGAGCCACGACCAAAATTATAGAGTCGTGGTTCGTTCGCTCTTTCTCACGAACCGGCTCAAATGAACGGCTCGTGAGCGGTCGCCCATCTCTAGCTAGCAGCCGGATATCAAGTGGACGTTATTTACACGGATCTCGCAGCTGCATTTGACTCAATCAATCATGATATTTTGATTGCAAAGCTTAAGAAGCTTGGAGCCTCTAATAGGTTGTCAAATTGGTCATACTTATATCTGTCAGGAAGAATACTGCGAGTTAAAATTGATGCCTGTGTCGTATACGCACTCGACTCAGCCGAAGAGTCATACAAATCGCGAACACGAATGAACAAAATACATCCGATCGATTGAAACATCGTCAATAGACTGACCCTCTCATGCACATTTCTGCTTTCTCTAGCTGCCGTCTGTCCGGCTCAGATCCTTACATTTACATTTCCTCTCTTTCATACCTTCATTCTACTTCCCTTCATTCCTTCATTACCAAGTCGCACCTCTCACGATTGAATGACGTTTGTCGCATTCGTCAATCTGTGCATCAACGTATGCGCTTTCTGTCTAAACTTTTCAAAATTGAAAGCTTTGAAACAGTGGACTTTCTAACACTCAGAGAAATTCACATAAATGATCTAAACATATATTAAATAATCAGATGGTCTATCGTATTCACTACAGTCTGCACATCCTTATGCTTCACCAACTCTCCGAGTGTGCCCCAAGGAAGTAACCTAGGACCACTTCTTTTTCTCCTGTTTTTCAACGACGTGTTACTACTGCTTGGTCCAGCCTGTAAGCTTGCCTATGCTGATGATTTGAAATTGTACATCGTTGTTCAAACCATCGAGGATTGTATTCGTCTGCAAACTTTGCTGGACATATTCGTCGATTGGTGTTTCAGAAATAAGCTGACAGTGAGCGTTGCAAAGTGTATAGTGATGTCTTACTTTTGAATCACTAGGCCAGTATTGTATGATTATGCGATTAACAATTTTACCTTGAAGAGAACGGATAAATTCAGCGATTTGGGAGTGCTGCTCGATCACAAGCTTACATTTAACTTGCATCGCTCCAATGTGATCTCTAAGGCCAATGGTCAATTGGGGTTCATCTCAAAATCTCAAAAGACTTCACCGATCCCCATTGCTGGGAAGCTCTGTATTGCTCTCTCGTACGTCTAATTTTGGAAAATGCCGTATTAGTTTGGATGCCTTATCAGGTAACATGGAGTTTGAGAATGGAGAGTGTGCAACGTAAGTTCAGGATAGCATTGCGAAATTTACCATGGCGTGACCCATACAACCTCCCACCATATTCTGATCGCTGTGGCTCTCTTCAACTAAATACGCTGGATCGACGCCGAAAAATGCAGCAAGCAGTCTTCATTTCTAAGCTCTTGAACGGCGAAATTGATTGTTCTAGGCTGTTATCATTATTGCACATCCGAGTTGCACCAAGAATTCTACGAAGTGGTTGTCTACTGCAACCGAGGTTTCACCGAACTGGTTTTGGATATCATGAGCCGATGACTTCAATGATTCGTACATTCACGGCTGTCGAGGAACTCCACGATTTTGATGTGTCTTCTAATTGTTTCATGTCCAGATTGAAAAGATCCACGTGCTTATAGATTAAAATTTTTAATTCATGTAGACAACAGTCAGATGAATATAGTTACCAAATAAAGAAATAAAGAAATGAAGAAACAGCCACAATGCTTCTAACAAAACATTTTCGCCAGATGCGTCCTGTCAGTTTATTTTGTATTTTTCCGACGTTTTTCATCTAAACGCCAATTGGATTACTTCATATCTTCCTTATCAAATAATTTTAAATTTTAGGTAGTTTGGATAGAAGTTTCTAAATTTTCGGAGACATCAATTCATTCATTAATGCAAGTTAAGTCCTCTTGAGATGGCTTGAACTTCTCCACATGTTCATTTGATCACCACGCGACCTTCAGCAAAATATTGGCACTGGCAATTAAACACTTTACTTGACAATTGCACTTTTATATTTTCCTCGATTTCTTTCGACATTTAAAAAAAAGTTAGACTTGACATCGCAGTAAAAAAATATGTATCTTTTCGCTAGAAGTGACCTTAAAAGGTTTCCCCGAAAGGTTTCCGATAGTTAAAACCTTTGTTGGTCGGATGAACTACCTGTCGATATTAAGATGGATGGGTCTACCTTACCGGGGTTATCAAAATGGTGAAACAATCAAGGGAACAGTGAAAATCGATGGTCAATCAACTGCTGCACAATAGACGGCCAATGAGAATAAAACGTAAACGTAACGTATGTATGTACAGTAAACGCCAATTTGGGAAAGCGGACGGTATCATGCTCAGGAGATAATGATTCCGATTCCGATGATGTGTCCTTTGATTGGCAAAAATGAACGGGGTTGTGAAAAGTGTAATATTTACCTTAGAATCATATTCAATTAAAGCCTGTCCACGTTAAATTTCGGACACCCATCTTATAAAGCGATTTTTCAAAATTTTCACAAACCACTGAGACGATCAATTTACATGACAGCTGAATCTTTCTGCTTTATGTGCTGCTTTCAGCATGTTTTAAACACGCCCAAATTGATAAAATGACGACAAATCAATTGGACATTACCTAAGTGTCCGAAATTTAACGTGGACAGGCTTTTATTCAAATCTGGTTTGCCTTTAATCACAAAACAGATAGAACATAGAACAACAGCAAAATTCAAAGTGAACTCTGTGTAGAAAACATGCGCTGCTGCTCTGCCTCATGCTCGTTGTTGAGTCAAGCTTGACTTCCACCGCTAGGTTCGCTAGCGTATCAAAATCAGGAAAGGACCACATTCCACGGCAAAAATGCATATATGTTATGTGCTTTAATTCTACCACAATCATAGAGTCTTCATCTACTCGAGCCTACCAATACGTTCCCATCCCAAACAGCTCGATATGAGTATTTTAAATGTGTAAGCAAGCGATTCGAAACTAGATCTAAATTTTGAAGAGCACTAGAAGAGGCCAAATTAATCGATCGATCGTAAAATCTATACGATTATACCTTGTTATGCATTGTTACAACACAAATACATTTTGTTGGTGGATTCAAGGTCTGCCTAAAGCAGAAGCCATTTGTTATTCCAAATCACTTTTATTGGAGTGCTTGGATGATTCTACCAGTACCCCTTATGGACATGAAGCATGGACGTTAAAAGAGGTCGCCCGGAGAGCTTTCAGGGTTTTCGAGCGAAAAGTGCTGCGTACAATACTCGGAGGGAAACTAGAAAATAGACGCATGAATCATGAGCAGTATAAAATACGGCAGACTTCAGTGGGCTGGTCACTTGATACGAATGTCGGAAGAAAAAATAGCGAAAGCAATATTTAAGAGAGAACCAGATAGGGGCCGGCGACTTCGTGGAAGGCCACGAGCACGCTGGCTGCACGCGGATGGAACCGGGGACTGTGAACTTCAGGGGAAACTGGAGGAACATCGCCCAAGACCGACGATTATGGAACTCTACAATACGCCAGGCATAGGTGTATCGACGCTGTAGCCAACCAAGTATCAGGCAGGTAGGATAAACTAGTTCGTTTGTAAAACCGTTTTGGAAATCCAAAACGTTAATCACCTTTAAAGAAAGAAGCTTTCACGGCAGCCTAGTCAAATTGCCACCCTCCACCTGACGAAAAACTCGATAGCTCAAAGTTAAGCTAGATCGGCGGTTGATCGTAACCCTTCGTCAACGGACCCAATGTAACCAATTCGTGCACGTGTAACGCATTGAAATCTTCCTAGCCAGAACCTCGACCAACCTCAGGTGTCGCATCATCGCCCGTCTTTCCGCAGAGGGAAGCTTACTGAATGCATCTTTGTGTCAGTAAAACGTGTAGGTCAGTGATCACGGTGAACCAAAAAAAAATGCTCAATAGTTCATTTAGTTAGGCTGAAACAAATCCTGGGTAATATAATTAATGGATCCACTCGCAGATTGGGAGTTTCAGCCCGAGCAACCCTGGAAAATATCTCCGCCAACGATCTCCTTTAGGAACGGCGCCTAAGTCGCTTGTAGGTTCAAAACGAATGTTACATTCAGTTATTTTAGGGACTTAGTTTAGCTTTGCCCGCACTCACGGCATACAAAAACAAGGCGCTATCGACACGTATGTAAACATCAATTTTCATTGTAAACAATTGACGTCATTGCTATCGATGCTCTTGACGAAGCAAGCCAATGCTCTAAAATTTAGTTTGACCATCTTTTGCACTCGTTCATACTGCGATAGCAATCACGTCACATTTGAACTGCCATTTTCTTTATAAAACCTACCTTGATTCTGTATACCGTGGTCCGCACTGATGAAATTACCCATGCAGCATCAATCATAGTAACCCATGAGGCAGCAGACAAAATTTAACTGCTCTAGTAGTCGAACTCTAACCGTGATCGCAAAAACAGTGAAGCAATTCCGTTCAGAAGTATGTGCGTTCAAAAAACGGCACTCCGCCAAGTCAAAAAAGGAAAACGTACGGCACTTTGTGGACGCTGGATACGCCGTTCCGGAATCTACACAACATCCTGGCACTATTAGACAACAATCGGAGCATCAGAAGAAAGCCCGATTCCTGACGGGCAACGACCCTGAGCGACAAGAAGCTTCAGAGCAAGCTGAAGAAGAAAATCAGTGGCGCCGGAAGTGGGTGGAACAAGTAGGGGGAATGACGGCTTTGGCAGGTTTTGTTCTATTATTGGCAGGGGTTTTTTATGACTGACTAGGCTCAAATTTGGCCTAAACATTCTTTGCATATCAAAGAATATTGTGGCCAAATTTCATAAAATTCGGTCGACAAAAACCCCCCTGCCAATAATAGAACAAAACCTGCCATGCCGTCTTTCCCCCTAGGAAATTTTTTTTTAATTCTTTATGTGTTTTTTTTTAATTCTAGATTAAGTTCAACACCGACAAGTAGGACATGTCCTACGCATAAATTTCCCTGGGTGGGACAGACAAAGCATTGTCCTACCCATGATTATGGTAAGAACATATGAACTCATTTTCTGGCAAGAATTGTGTGTTGGTAAAATGTGATTTTAAAGTTAATCAGAGTCTAAACAATAATCACAGAGGTTTCAGTGATCCTAAAGCGATAGACTGCTAGTTTTTTACTCCTTTATTTATTTGATAGGCACTCTGTGTTACTTAACCGCTACTGTGCCGAGATCTTCTGTGGTATTCTGCAGCCAGAATCCACACAGAATCTATTTTTAGATTTTTCCATTATTCATCGTTGTTGTCGTTGCTGGTCCATCTCGTCGTGAGTCCATTGTGTTCGTTTTTGTCCATGTCGTGTATCCAATTATCGTTGCATTGTCCGGTTGCCATTTATCCGGGTTACGTTGGAGGAATGCCTCCGAGAAGAACAAGTTGTCAGTCGTCATCAGGCAGCCGTGACGGCGAGGCGTGCACCCCAATACGCCACCGCATAGGCTACGCATCCGGCGACTAACGAGGGTTTTGGTGGAGGGGCTGGGAATCGAACCCATGACCATTCGCTTGAAAGGCGAACGTGTAGCCAACTACGCTACGGGACCCCCCTAGACTGCTAGTTATTCTTTGGGACTTCAGGCAATTTATAATCCCGAAAGCACTCGATGATGTCCAAACTTTATTACTTTAACTCTTTAAGGTCTTCAGAGTTGTTGATATCTACAAATGCGATCAATAGATTTTTTTAGAAGTTGGCTTATGGATGTCTTGTGTGGTGGCAAAAGGGGGAAGTGAGGACAATTCAGTCTAAATTAGGCCATCTTCAAAGGATGTGCCTAATGGCAAGGACTGGTGCGTTCTCTTCAACTCCCACGGCTGCTCTCGAAGTTCTCTTCTACGTGGCTTACTTGTACGTGGTAGCTTGTACTTACCGACTATGGCTTCTCGGTTTTATGGAAGAGAATCCTGTAAACCGCAGTTCTACACACACTTCGTTGTTACCGCTTATGGTTAATTGGGACTAAATTTTTCTTGCTCCAAGTGATCTCACACAAGTTAGTAGTTTTCCTTATAGGACATTTTCGACACAATTCCCCTCGCGGGATGAGTGGACATCTGGCTATTTGGAGATAAATATGTCGGACAGCATTGTTTGTTACACTGACGGCTCCCTCCTCGAAGGTAGAGCAGGTGCAGGCGTCTATTCGCGTGAGCTGAGATTGGAACAGTCACACTCACTGGGTACACACTGCACTGTCTTTCAAGCGGGAATATTTGCCATCCTGTGTGGGGTGCAACCTGCACTGCAGCAACGCATTATGGGCAATATACTTCTGTTCAGATAGCCAAACAGCTATTAAAGCTCTCGCCGCGGCCAACACAAGGTCGAAGTTAGTAATCGCATGTCGTACTCAAATTAAGGAACTAAATTCAGTTAATACTTTACACCTTATATGGGTACCTGGCCATTCTTCCATAGCTAGAAACGAATTGGCTGATGAGTTAGCTCGTAATGGAGCATCGCATGACTTTATTGGTCCTGAGCCAGCTATTCCAATATCCAAGTGTTGGGTGAAGCTTTTGATCAACTCTTGGGCTGTCACTCAGCACAAATGGCATTGGAGTAGTCTGGATTCATGACATCAAACAAAATTGTACTTCCGGGAGCCATCTCCGGTAGTAGCAAACTATTTAGCTAATCTGTCTAAACAGAATTGCAGTGTCTTAGTCATGGCCTTGACAGGTCACTGCCGACTGAACTATCACATGGCAAATATTCAACACGTTGAATCATCTGTTAGTGATAGTTGTGAATCCGATTATGGAACTTCTTATCATCTAATATGTAACTGTCCAGTCTATGCACAATTGCGCTTCCAAATATTTGGTAAACACTTACTTAGTGAAATTGACTTCAGAAACCTGAACCTTCAGAGTATTTTGTTGTTCATAACCCGTTGTGGTAAGGAGCTATAAGCTCTTGTACGCTTATGCGTTGCATGCCCTCTTCAAGGGCCCTTTTCCAAACATTCCCTTTGTTCTCCCATCCACATTCCTTTCCTTTTTGTTCACTTCCTTTTCCGTCAGGTGTGTGATGGAAAAGGCTGTGAAGGCGATGGCACAAATCTCCCAAATTGAGGTGATCGTGCCCCTGGAGCCGACGTTCTGATACCTGATACTTAGACTGCTAGTTATTCTTTGGGACTTTATTACTTTAACTCTTTAAGGTCTTCAGAGTTGTTGATATCTACAAATGCGATCAATAGATTTTTTTAGAAGTAATGGTAAATAAATAACGATTGATTGGATTATTAGAATTAAAGCCCACGGAAAAAGTGTTCTGCAAAACTAAAAAAATATATTAAAATCTGATTAATCAGAAACATCCCAAAGCCCACTCCAAATCTGGACTGTGATCCGTGACTTTTCTAGGCAGCTTGTAAAGATATTCGATAATCGTAAGAATTCCAAGATGTATGTCATGCTTCTTGGAAAAGTTTGTCCTGAAAATCGAGGAAAATTCTGTGAGTATTCTGGCCACAATCAAATGCTGATTATTTTTAGAATTGATTATATTGCAAGCATAACTATCCTATTTTGAAATGGATTTTATATCAACATGGTCGGTGTAACCGACCAAACAGTGAAAAAGTACCTGGCGAACATGATCATGGGAAATTAAATTTATCAAAAGCAATTATGAAATAGAAAAAGCAATAAAACGGAGTCAATTTTCCATTAATAATAAAGTCTTTAAAAACAAAAGCTTCGAAGGAGCAAGATCGTCAGATTTAATTCGTCACCATTAATTGCCCTCCATTTGCTTCAAATTTACTTCTATATAAAATTTCTGCATGTCTGCCTGTTCCTGTGTTGTACGGAATTACTTTACCGTGTACGCCACAGTTGAGTCTGCTAACGCAAACGCAATGTATATTCGTTACAACATCCGTCTCGAAGGACCATATGTTCGTTCGGGAAAAAAATGGAGTTTTGGTGGACACAAGGTGGACTGTATAATTTCAAGATTTCTGAGACTTCTGACTATTCTTACAGAGCTATCAAATCTATACTTTCGCCTCTAATTCCATCATGAAAAAGTTGGGTAAGGGCCGTTTGACCAAAAGGCATTTGGTAGAAAGCCATTCGGCCGAAGGCCGAATGTTGATCAGCTGATTATGTCATTTGACCAAAAGCCATTTGGTCGAAAATGTTACTCGGCCTAACGAGTTACACGACCGTAAAAGTCGTTTGGAAAGTGAGAACAAGAAGTCAGACGTTATAAGTGAGTAGTAATAAGTGAGACATAGGTTGTGATAAAACTCACATTTCACTTCGGACTCCTCATTTTTATCAGTGAAAAATGAGAAACAAAAAATCTTACTTATCACTTCCCACTCCTCATTTCTCACTTCTCCTTTCTCCAATGCACTTCTCACTTTTCACAGTAAGAAGTGAGAAATGAGAAATGTGTAGCCGGAAAGGAGAAGCGAGACTTTTACTTTTAACTAATGATTAGGATGATTTCGGCTTTCAGTCACGTGAAAATGTTGATAATTTAAATTATTCGATATGGAAGTTTTGAACTTCACCAGGGCCCGATATGATTACCTGTTTAGTAGTGTGTTGGTCACACGATGGACTGTCAAAATTTTACTGTAATATGAACTCGACAATTAATTCTGCTGTCTATGAAAGCAAATTGAAAACGTATTTTGATGTTGTTTTTTTGCTAAACTGAAAATTAAATATGCGATTTCTATTTGATGTTATGGGCTCACGCATGTCCAATTTGAATTTAAAAAGAAGTTTCCATACTACAGTTGCTTAAGGTTAGGAGTTAATTCTCATGAAGTATTTATTGGTTTTCTGTCGAAGAACTGCTAGCCCTAGTCAACTGCAAGCCACTTGTTACGCACCTACCTCTAAAACATGCGGACATTCATACATACCTGAAAGAAGAAAACATAATTTGAATTATAAATCTAGTTTTTAAAGATTACCGTTTCTACATCAATCATATCTTAGTGGGTATGCTGATTGATGGAAAATGAAATAATAGGGGAACAAATCCATTTGAGTTACAATCTGTTGTTTTTGATAAAATTAATACTGGAGCTACTACCGTAACAAAACAGTTACCCCATTTATAAATCATTGATGATTTTACGTAAGCCAAAATTTGTGTTATCGATATGCTGGAGACGTCTGTATGATGTGTCATGAGATATCAGCATCCTGAATCGTTCTCATGTTTTGCTCGAAATGCCGAATTGATTGCAAACTTAGTAGCGACAGTTCATAAATTAGAATTAACAGAATGATGAGGTTATGTTTTGAAAAACTTTATTGAATCCGTTAAATTTGACTCAGGATTTGATTAGCTCAACGATAATTTACGTGTTTTATCTTTTTGAACATCTTACAGCGAGTCTGGGCCACGAAATGCGCAAACGACATCTGGAGAGTGACATCCAACACGACGTCCGACGGCTACAAAAAAAGGAATTACGCTATGAAGCTCAGAACATGGAGCTGCAAATCGCTCGGGATTGAAAGTTACAGCAATTTAGGTCTCCGAATCTTTGTCAGAAAGCGGATTGTTAGGAATCGACTTCATTGACGACAACAAGAAAGAAGCGATGAGTGCCCTCAAAGAACCTACGGAAGAGAACAATTCCGTTTGAGTATCATTCGATGGCTCTTTTTTTTTTGGTTTTCCATCAGGAAGCGAATCATGAATATAAGATGTTAAGAAAATTATTTTGAGCTTTTTAGTGGAATGTCTTTACTTGTCATAAGACGAGTTTGTACAATCCCATTTAATTCCACCACTTAATTGTACCTTGACAGATACGTATTTCGACCTCAACAGTAAGATCGTCTTCAGTGTCTCGTACTTGACTCGACTTAGTTGATCTGTTGTATCTGTCAAGGTACAATGAAGTGGTGGAATTAAATGAGATTGTACAAACTCGTCTTATGACAAGTGAATATAAGATGGTTTATTCTCGATTCTTACCGCTCCCAGGAGCTTCGGGTTGCCCAAAGAAACCTGCAGAAGGGGCCATTTCTGTTTTAGTGCCTTAATCAGCCGTCCTACGACTCTTTTCTCACGGCTTTCCACAAGGAAGTGAATCATAAATGTGAGATGGACCATCGACGAAACTAATCACTTTCAGGAGTTTCGAATTTAAGTGCTAAAACCATCTATCAGCTTAGTTTTTCTTTACAATTTTCCATCTGGAAAGACTTGACTGCGAAACAGCCATTGCATAGGAAATTCTACAATTCTCCCTCCAAGAAACACTACAAAATGCTTTATATTTTATTCACACCCTAGTGCACATTCCACTGACCAGTGGATCCACTCAATCGTTCACGAGCCGAAACATTTTACTCGGCCAAAAATAAAAACTCATGCTGAATCCATTCAAGGAACGGTCCATCCAAACCGAAACCGAAGATTAAATGAGCCGTTCGAATTTCCCGCACAGAACCATGCACACACGCACGACCCACCGAAATGGATGATACGTGTTTACTTTTGAAGATGAAGGCTCTATTTTTTCATGCTCAACTGCTTCCAGCCACCCCTGGGGCGATATAAAGTTTTCCCGGATCATCTGCCACCGAACTAGCCACGGGCTGAAGAAGTTTTCCTAATCCCAATCGAGGAACGACGACGAACGAGGCCCATTCCGGCCGGACTCATTTCGCAACCACGCCATAATAGATGAAGTCAATTGGCAAATTAATTGGAGGCTGTTTATTTGGGAAGTGCCGCTCGCTCTCTTCTCGGCGTTTGGGCTGCCGTCGACGAGGGGAAGGAAGACTAATGGCATCCAGAGTGAAAGTTTTATTTAGCTGGTAAGGAATTGCTACCGATTCGAGATGGGACCAGCGCATGCGATTCCTATAATATAATTGCAAACGATGGCTGCGCGGGGAGTTTCCGGACGGTTGCCGATGCGTTAATATTTTATCCACCGTTAATAAATTATGAATGCTGATCGGTGTTTTGTCGACTGTTTACTTTCGGGGAGAAAGTTAGGAATGAAATGAATGGAATTGATCGTTTATCCGATCTGAAGGTGTGAGGGAGACGTATTTGATGTGAATCTTTATTAATTATTTATGCCGACTAGATACTTGTTAGCTAAGTGCCATCAAATTGGCGTATTTTATATACATCAAATTACGAAACCATTGACAGTGGAATAAAAGTTTCCGTTATTTAGTAATTTGGGAATGACTTTCGGAATATAGACGTTCGGACTTGCAATTAGCCATGAGATTATCACACAGATATCGAGATCAATTCTAAAATTGTTTTTTTGTTTAAACTGTTTTTGAATTGTAGAACAAGTCATTTCACAGAAGTAATAATGTTCAATTTGCAACATTTTATTTAAAAAAAAGTGACGCATTGAACTTCAAACTCAAACAAGTCCAGTAAAGTTTCCGGCGGAACAAAATTTACCCCACCACCAACGACCTGCTTAGACAGTCTGCACTCACAATAACAATCCTCATGGAAAAAAGGACAGCGCAGTAAAACTTTAAACTTTTACACCAACTGCAGTGTCCTTATTTCTTGTTCCGAAGAATGGAATAACAACCCAGCACAGTAGTCCCCAGTTCCATTCAAATCCAACTGCTGGAAAGTACCCGATAAAGTTTTCAGTTCCGGTGACAAACTTCGCCGCTTGGTCCGCCCGGGCTCCACTTCACCACCGATCATCGAAACCAACCAACAGGGTTTCAAGTAGCAAGTGGTGAACCGATTCTATGCCTCCAAGTCATTCGCAAAACCCACACACACACAGAATGGAATAAACTCCATCGTGGACCGTTCACACAATAGATACTGAGCCGAAGCAGAACATAGTAATAACGAAAAAAAAGGACGGTGATTAGAGTGTTCCTAGAAAATGTTTTAAAATTCATTGTGCAATATAGACATAATAAATGTAATAAAAAGAGTCCATAACATCAAGAAGAAAGTGTGCACAAAATGTCAGATAGGGCGAAAGTTAACAGATTTGAAAATAAATATATAAAAAGAGAGATGGCATCCAACTGCAGTGCTTTTCAGTGGAGAGATGTTGAGGATTTGGATTGGATTTGGATTAGATTTAGATTGGATTTGGATTGGATTTGGATTGGATTTGGATTGGATTTGGATTTGGATTGGATTTGGATTGGATTTGGATTGGTATTGGATTGGATTTGGATTGGTTTTGGATTGGGTTTGGATTGGTTTGGATTGGTTTGGATTGGTTTGGATTGGTTTGATTGGTTTGGATTGGTTTGGTTGGTTGGATTGGTTTGGATTGGTTTGGATTGGTTTGGATTGGTTTGGATTGGTTTGGATTGGATTTGGTTGGTTTGGATTGGTTTGGTTGGTTTGGATTGGTTTGGATTGGTTTGGATTGGTTTGGTTGGTTTGGATTGGTTTGGATTGGTTTGGATTGGTTTGGATTGGTTTGGATTGGTTTGGATTGGTTTGGATTGGTTTGGTTGGTTTGGATTGGTTTGGATTGGTTTGGATTGGTTTGGATTGGTTTGGATTGGTTTGGTTGGTTTGGATTGGTTTGGATTGGTTTGGTTGGTTTGGATTGGTTTGGATTGGTTTGGATTGGTTTGGTTGGTTTGGATTGGTTTGGATTGGTTTGGATTGGTTTGGATTGGTTTGGATTGGTTTGGATTGGTTTGGTTGGTTTGGATTGGTTTGGATTGGTTTGGATTGGTTTGGATTGGTTTGGTTGGTTTGGATTGGTTTGGATTGGTTTGGATTGGTTTGGATTGGTTTGGATTGGTTTGGATTGGTTTGGTTGGTTTGGTTGGTTTGGATTGGTTTGGATTGGTTTGGATTGGTTTGGTTGGTTTGGATTGGTTTGGATTGGTTTGGATTGGTTTGGATTGGTTTGGATTGGTTTGGATTGGTTTGGATTGGTTTGGATTGGTTTGGATTGGTTTGGATTGGTTTGGATTGGTTTGGATTGGTTTGGATTGGTTTGGTTGGTTTGGATTGGTTTGGATTGGTTTGGATTGGTTTGGATTGGTTTGGATTGGTTTGGATTGGTTTGGATTGGTTTGGATTGGTTTGGATTGGTTTGGATTGGTTTGGATTGGTTTGGATTGGTTTGGATTGGTTTGGATTGGTTTGGATTGGTTTGGATTGGTTTGGATTGGTTTGGATTGGTTTGGATTGGACTTGGATTGGTTTGGATTGGTTTGGATTGGTTTGGATTGGTTTGGATTGGTTTGGTTGGTTTGGATTGGTTTGGATTGGATGTGGATTGGTTTGGATTGGTTCGGATCTGGTTTGGATTGGTTGGATTTGGTTGGTTTGGATTGGTTTGGTTGTGTTTGGATTGGTTTGGATTGGTTTGGTTTGGTTTGGATTGGTTTGGATTGGTTTGGATTGGTTTGGATTGGTTTGGATTGGATTTGGATTGGATTTGGATTGGTTTGGTTGGTTTGGTTGGTTTGGATTGGTTGGATTGGTTTGGATTGGTTTGGTTGGTTTGGATTGGTTGGATTGGTTTGGATTGGTTTGGATTGGTTTGGATTGGTTTGGATTGGTTTGGATTGGTTTGGATTGGTTTGGATTGGTTTGGATTGGTTTGGATTGGTTTGGATTGGTTTGGATTGGTTTGGATTGGTTTGGATTGGTTTGGATTGGTTTGGATTGGTTTGGATTGGTTTGGTTGGTTTGGATTGGTTTGGATTGGTTTGGATTGGATTTGGATTGGTTTGGATTGGTTTGGATTGGTTTGGATTGGTTGGATTGGTTTGGATTGGTTTGGATTGGTTTGGATTGGTTTGGATTGGTTTGGATTGGTTTGGATTGGTTTGGATTGGTTTGGATTGGTTTGGATTGGTTTGGTTGGTTTGGATTGGTTTGGATTGGTTTGGTTGGTTTGGTTGGTTTGGATTGGTTTGGATTGGTTTGGATTGGTTTGGATTGGTTTGGATTGGTTTGGATTGGTTTGGATTGGTTTGGTTGGTTTGGATTGGTTTGGTTGGTTTGGATTGGTTTGGATTGGTTTGGATTGGTTTGGATTGGTTTGGATTGGTTTGGATTGGTTTGGTTGGTTTGGATTGGTTTGGATTGGTTTGGATTGGTTTGGATTGGTTTGGATTGGTTTGGATTGGTTTGGATTGGTTTGGATTGGTTTGGATTGGTTTGGTTTGGTTTGGTTGGTTTGGATTGGTTTGGTTGGTTTGGTTTGGTTGGTTTGGATTGGTTTGGATTGGTTTGGATTGGTTTGGATTGGTTTGGATTGGTTTGGATTGGTTTGGTTGGTTTGGATTGGTTTGGATTGGTTTGGATTGGTTGGTTTGGATTGGTTTGGATTGGTTTGGTTGGTTTGGATTGGTTTGGATTGGTTTGGTTGGTTTGGTTGGTTTGGATTGGTTTGGTTGGTTTGGATTGGTTTGGATTGGTTTGGATTGGTTTGGATTGGTTTGGATTGGTTTGGATTGGTTTGGATTGGTTTGGATTGGTTTGGATTGGTTTGGATTGGATTTGGATTGGTTTGGTTGGTTGGATTGGTTTGGATTGGTTTGGATTGGTTTGGATTGGTTTGGATTGGTTTGGATTGGTTTGGATTGGATGTGGATTGGTTCGGATCTGATTTGGATTGGTTTGGTTTGAATTGGTTTGGATTGGTTTTGATTGTGTTTGGATTGGTTTGGATTGGTTTGGTTTGGTTTAATTTGGATTGGTTTGGATTGGATTTGGATTGGTTTGGATTGGTTTGGATTGGTTTGGATTAGATTTGGATTGGTTTGGATTGGTTTGGATTGGTTTGGATTGGTTTGGATTGGTTTGGATTGGTTTGGATTGGATTTGGATTGGTTTGGATTGGTTTGGATTGGTTTGGATTGGTTTGGATTGGTTTGGATTGGATTCGGATTGGATTTGGATTGGATTTGATTGGATTCGGATTGGATTCGGATTGGATTTGGATTGGATTCGGATTGGATTTGGATTCGGATTGGATTTGGATTGGATTTGGATTGGATTTGGATTGGATTTGGATTGGATTCGGATTGGATTTGGATTTGGATTGGATTGGATTTGGATTGGATTGTTTGTTTTGGAATATTATTTCGATTTCATAATTACAATATATCACAAATGTGTATGAAACCTTATTAGATAGTGAAGTTGTTTGAATCTCACAACAATGTACTTTTTTAAATTAAATGAAACGCCCTATTTGTGAAAATAAAACAGCAGAAAAGAATCCTGGGCCGGTCGACTGAAAACTTGGGTAAAAAGTTGTGATTGAATATGAACATGCAGCCAGCACCCGGCAGCCGCAGCGTCATCATCGTCGACTTGGTTTTCCCCATTGAAGGCGGAACCACCCGGCAAAGGCAAGTTACTTGTGCCTTTCGGGTTTCTCCGGTTCATCATATGATGAGAGGAAATCAACTGACTGGACCCTTCTTGGCTTCTCAGGCAACTGCATCAAGTGCAAGCTGGGGGGGTTTTCTTACACATAGTTGGTCTATGTTGATCGGG
Organism: Armigeres subalbatus; assembly: GCF_024139115.2. Lineage (NCBI taxonomy): Eukaryota > Metazoa > Arthropoda > Insecta > Diptera > Culicidae > Armigeres > Armigeres subalbatus. The sequence goes on from NC_085141.1 coordinate 404,319,961, forward strand.
AAGTTTGCATCAGCGGAAACTCGCACATTTTTTTTTTCTTGCATCTCGGTTCACCAGTTTTGCCTTGCGGGAAAACCCGAGATACCGACCGAATTTATATTCATGACATGACTATCAAAATTTTATAGATAAATATAATAAATTTTGCGAAGACACCGGTTTTCCATTCTCTTCGACCGACTGGCTGGTAAGAGTTTGGTTGGATTTTTTTCCAACAAGTAGCTGGGAAATGAATGTTAGTGCAATTCTGAGAACAATAATTTGGAGAAGTTGCACCTGGGAGAATCGTTTCCGGTGGAACTAGTTTGGTGCAAAATAGAGAATATTGGATTTTTTTTCTATTTCTGTCTCATCGGTGTAATTTATCATCATTTCCATTGCAACTTTGAAACTCTTTTTATCATGCTGTTATTGTTACACCAGATGGGTCGATTCGTGTCATTTTCATCATGCTGCAAACAGTGTTTTTTTTTTATTCAAAAGCCACATAATTAGGATTTAATGTTATGCAACATTTTCTAAAAACAAAAGCTCAAAATAGTTTTCTTAAAAAAATATGCCTAATAAAATTGTTTACTAGGTGCCTGTTTCTATTTTTTTCAAATCAATTTAGTAACTTTTTCCAATAGCTATGTTCAATAACATCACACAGGTTTCTGCGTGATTTTTAAACCTTCGTGCATGAAAAAAAAAAAAAAAACTTTGTGGCAATGAATATATAATTCTCAATGATATCGAAGAGTTCTTCAAAACAAGTAATCCTGTCCCTTATGCTCGCACCAAAACAGCATTTGCAACAGCCCACTGGGGGTTGGTACTTTCCACATCACTATACGAGAGCAGCGAAAATCTTATGAAAAGTGACAGCTTACTTCGCCCCACGACGAGAAACAATGTTTTTCATTAGATTTGCAACGTCGCCAGCGTCCCACCGCACACTTCTACCGTCCTAACACGGCGGTGCTTCCCTCTAACGCAAGGATAATGCTTCAAGATCCTGCCAAGATGTCTCGGAACAATTTGTCTCCACCTTCCTTCACCTTGATGGTCCCCGGTGGGTTTCACTTCCCAGCCGGAGTAACACTTCCGCAGCTTCCCAACCCACACGCACTCGTATGCCAACGCGATGTCGGCCCCCGTTTTGATGAATGAGAATTTTATTTGGGAACAAATATTTTGCCATCTTTCGGCATCTCTTGGGAAGCACGAGACACGGTAAAAGTGGCGAGCCGCTTCGGAGCTTAAAACAGAGCCATCGCATTGACATTGAGTGACACATTCTGCTAGTGGATAGCGTCGCGCGGAATTCCCCCGGTCGGCACATTTAGAGCACGAGAGGGACGAGAGCAGTATCAAATTTTATGAATTTATGAGACGGAGGCTGTGGAGTGTGCAATCGAGGCGAGCTTGCGGTCGGATCGGAGCTCTGTCTGTCAGAATGGATGGCTCTCTTCAGGACCGAATATGGCGAACTTGTACCCTGGCAAATGGCGAATGTTGCAGATGTTGGGGTTTATTTTACGCATAATGGTAGCGGCTTTGAATGATGATCGCTTCCTGAGAGATAATAAGAAAGATGTGTGACCGAATGTGGGATTTGGATTGTGATGAATGATTGTTTCGGGATGCTTTTAGTTGAATAAGTATGTGATGAATTGTCATATGGCTACCGTTGAGGTAGACGAGAAAGGTACCATACAGACGACGACGAAGGTACATATCACCACATTAGGGAAAACATTTGGATGTTTTTGGTAAACGAGGCCTGCCAAATATGGTCCAGGCTAGTAAATAGGAGGTCATCAAATGATCACACCGACCTTAATTTTTATACAATTAAAAAAATGTTTTTCTGTTGCCGATCAGAATTGATACATTATAAAATTCAATGATGATATAAAACAATTTCACATGAAAATTTCGCCAGTAATGAATATACGGTACCTCCGTGTATTTGATCTGAGGCCGGAAGTTGAAGGCGAGAGTTTATCCCGGGTTCTTGAATTGTTTGGGAAAGTTGATCGCCTTGTCCGGTAAAAGTTCCCCTTGGAATCAGTTCTGGGGCACCTATGCACAGGAGTCCGTGGTGTATACATGGAAGTTGGGAAAAGTATTCCGCCGTCAATAGATGTAGCAGGTCTGAAAGGAAGAATATTTTACGACGGACTCCAGGACACATGCTTCCTTTGTCAAGCAGTAGGTCACCGGAGGGATTATTGTCCTCAGCGGAAGAAGCCCGAAAAACAAGTACAGTGTACTTCATGTTCATACGCTGCCCTTGTTTCTGGAAATGAAAATAAGCAGGAATCGTCGGAAACCTCGGATGAGGACTTCATCGAAGTTCCGGAAGAAAATCCGAAATCAGAAAACCAGAAGCAGTCGGTTGTTCGTGAAAACACACATCAGGGGAAAAAATCGAAGGAAGACAGACGATGTTACTTTGGAGGAGGTGGTAATCGGGATAAAGGAAGCTTCTTATTCTTCTTTTTATTTTTAATTCCCTACTTCGCGTTTCTCGTTTCTTACTTTTCGATTTTTATTTTTCACTTCTCACATTTCTCACTTTTTCTCAATTATTCCCATTCATTCTTCCTTCTCACTACTCACTTCGCACTTCACATTTCTCACTACTCATTTAATACTTCCTGGTTCTCATTTCTTCGCTTTCTTTGCTTCCTTGCCCTGATATAAGGTGAAAACCAGCAGGTTATCGTACTCTAATAAAATTACAAATACAATTACAATTTCTTGCGTCTTGTGTCGTTCCTCACTTCTCACTTCACGCTTTTCTGAGGATCTTTTTTCAACTATTCGGGCAAATGAGTCATTCGACCAAACGGCATTCGGCCAATTTGCCTGACATCGAGATTCAGATATGGACAATGGAACGCAATGTTACGGAATACTGACATGTAATGCTCTGCAAAATTGTAGCCCAGCTTATTCCAATAATTTTTGCCAAATAAAAACTATTTTTTTGCATTCGATTTTTTGGAAAAGTCGTCTTCGGGTGACTTTTAGAGCTCAAAAAAATGCAACTTTTGATAGATAGATATGCTCAATATCTTTTGCCGATCAAAGTTATAAACATTTTTCTACCAAAATAACTTTTTTTTTCAAAAGTTGATATCTCCGGCAAACAAAAAAAAATATGTTTACACGGCATTCGAAAGAGCAACTTATATTCTTAATTATGTCCAAAAATTGGAGATATGTTATTTTTTCATCTCAAGTTTACCCAATTTTACTTATGCCATATATATATATTTTTTTTTTCAAATGAATTGATTTAACTCGACAAAGGAAAAAGATACAGACGACGTTCTTATAGGGGTCTGGGTCATTTGGCATAAAGTCATTTGGCATAACGCCATTTGGCATAAGGTCATTTGGCATAAAGGCCATTTGGCATAATGATCATTTGCCATAACGGACATTTGGCATAATTTTGAACTGCAAGAAAAGAGTGGGTCATTTGGCATAACGGACATTTGGCATAATTTCGAACTGTGAAAGCGAAAGGGATATTTCATGTAATGTTTAGCGTAGATAAAGTAGGTCGAGGCTGTTTTCTGATAAATTTAGACTGATGGTAGACATTTTCGGGAGGAACGAAATAACAAAACGGCAGAATTACTTCCGAGAGAGGGATCACATCCATCATTGACTTATTCCGGCCACATGCCTACTTTTAAAGTAGGGATTACATCCACCATTGCTTCAATCCGGGCATGCGCCTTAAGACCGGATCAAATCCTCCATTGCCTTAATCCGGGGAAACGCCTAACTTTAAAAACTCAAGCAACACACTTGTCGTAGACGAGTTACTAAAACCAATCTAGTCACATATGAGTTATTGTAACCAAATCAATCTGAACTGTGCTTTTCGGGGAATCTATCATTGATTTATTCCCGACAAGAGCCTACTTATAAAGACGGAGTCACATCTACCATTGCCATATTCCGGGCAGGGCATACTTTTAAAGAAGGGATCACATCCACCATTGCATTGCCACAATTCAGGCCACACACCTACTTTTAAAGAAGGGATTACATCCACCATTGCTTCAATCCGGACAGGCGCCTACTTTTAAAGAACAAATCAAATCCTCCATTGCCATAATCCGTGCAATTTTTAAAGAAGGGATCACACCCACCATTGCCTCAATCCGGGCAAGCACCTTCTTTTAAAGAAGGAATCACATCCACCATTGTCATAATCTGGGCAAGTGCCTACTTTTAAAGAAGGGATCACAACCACCATTGCTGCAATCCGGACAAGCGCCTACTTTTAAAGAACAAATCAAATCCTTCATTGCCATAATCCGTGCAAGCGCCAATTTAAAAAAAAAGGATTACATCCACCATTGCCTCAATCCGGGCAAGCACCTTCTTTTAAAGAAGGAATCACATCCACCATTGTCATAATCCGGGCAACCGTCTACTTTTAAAGAAGGGATCACACCCACCATTGCCTCAATCCGGGCAAGCACCTTCTTTTAAAGAAGGAATCACATCCACCATTGTCATAATCCGGGCAAGCGCCTACTTTTAAAGAAGGAATCACATCCACCATTGTCATAATCCGGGCAAGCGCCTACTTTTAAAGAAGGGATCATATCCTCCATTGCCATAATCAACGCAAGCGCCTACTTTTAAAGAAAGGATCGCACCCACCATGGCTTAATCAGGGCATGCGCCTACTTTTAAAGAAGGGATCACTTCCACCGTTGCCTCAATCCGGGCAAGCGCTTTCTCTTAAAGAAGGAATCACATCCACCAGTATAATAATCCGGACAAGCGCCTACTTTTAAAGATGGAATCACATCATCCATTGCCATAATCCATGCAAGCGCCTACCTTTAAAGAAGGGATCGCTTCCACCATGACTTTAATCCGGGGAAGCACCTACTTTGAAAGAAGAGATCATATCCTCCATTGCCATAATCCGGGCAAGCACCTTTTTTTAAAGAAGGGATCACCACAGATAACAGATATTTAGGCTAGAACACATTTTATTGAAAATCATGTGTAAACTTTTGAATTGATAAACGTTGGCCATCTACTGCCACCTACTCAACTGATTACGGCAGTACATATGGATGCAGCTGAATAAAAACCGTCGATTGCAGCCAATGCATTTGACAGCCACCTTGGGGCTGCGTTTTCAATAACAATGATCCTTGCGCCATCTCCAATCAATTGCCAAACGCGGTTAAAATACATTTGAATTAACGGTTGCGGATGTTTACACACGTATCGGATGCCAGCCTCAATATCAGTTATCTGTGAGATCACATCCTTCATTGCCCTAATACGGCCACACGCCTACTTTTAAAGAAGGTATCATATCCTTCATTGCCATATTCCGGCCACACGCCTACTTTTAAAGAGGGGATTACATCCACCACTGCTCTCATCCGGGCATGCGCCTACTTTTGCATTGCATTGCAAATGAATTCTTTCCACGAGATGTTAATGTCTTTTTAATATTGTTATCGACGGGTGTTATATTTACTATTCCGGGGTGTTTCCCGCACCACTTAGTCACAATTTAGACACGCAAAGACTAATTATGCCAAATGTCCGTTATGCCAAAAGACCCTTACTTTTGACGTTGGTTACAATTATGCCAAATGACCGTTATGCCAAATGGCCTTTATGCCAAATGACCTTATGCCAAATGGCGTTATGCCAAATGACTTTATGCCCAATGGCCCGCTCCCTTCTTATAGCAAAACACGCGTTTTGGAAAGCCCCAAAATTCTTCAGAAGGTGACATTCGTGAAAAATAAAAAATAAAAAAAAGTCAGATATAAAATATTCAAGAACATTATTGTGCTCTTTTTCAGTGGAATATTATCACTGTCATAAGACAAGTTTAGCACAATTCCATTTAATACCTTCTACGTATACGTAGTCAAGTACAAGACACTGAAGACGACTTACAGTTGACAATATTGTTTTTAGAGACACCCTGACATGGATCAGTAAAAATGTTCTAAATCAGTGAGCTTAAGAGCTACAGAAAAAAAATACGCCAAAGGAAAGAAAGTTCAATGGCTGTTTGGCCACATTGAGAGTTGACGTAAAGTCAATGTCAACTTCTCTCCACGAACAGCCTAGATAGCCGTGTGGTGTCGGCAGCTGGTTATCTGGCTAAGAATAACATTACGGATTGCCTGTTCCAGTGGTAAAAGTCCACCATACAGGTGACCCCGGTGTGATGCGGCTTTATGCTTACCGTGCCTACGAATGAATGGTTAGGGGGGTCTAATAAGAACCTAACCGCAAACGGAGCCTGTGAAGCACCAGGGCCCCCTTCACAGTATTTTAGCCCTCGCTGCGCTAACCGGAGCTATGGCGTAGTTGACTTTTTATTTCTCCGAGATAATGGGCTACTCTTATTCAACCTCATCGTGAGGTTAAATAAGAGTGGGGTTATGAATATGTGTTTTACTTAGTTTTCAACAAATTGTCACCTATATGGATTCGCATTATGCGTTTTTCACAGTATACTCTGTGTCTCGTCTTTGACGTTCGGCTTTGGCTACTCTTGTTCAATCTCAACGTGAGTGTGGGGTTATGAATATGTGTTTTACTTAGTTTTTCAACAAACTTCCACCTATATGGATTCGCATTATGCGTTTTTTTTACAATGTGCTTCGTGTTTGTCACCTATATGGATTCGCATTATGCGCTTTTCACAGTGGACTCTGTGTTTCGTCTTTGATGTTCGTCCATTGTTACGTCCTCTGTGTTTTTGTAACACCTCTCTTTAGTCCCTAGCTGAATGCGTGTGAGTCTCCATAATAGGCTTTCCTATAAATGGTTCCATTCTCCTTTCCAACTTCACTTCCTCTTCCTTTCCCCTTTTTACTTCATTTTCCGTCAGGTAAATGATGAGAAAGGCCAGTGATGGCGATGGCACAAATCTCCTAAATTGAGGGGAACGTGCCTCCTGAGCCGACGTTCTGATACCTGATACCTGGATCAGTAAAATTGTTCTAAATCAGTGAGCTTAAGAGCTACAGAAAAAATACGGCAAAGTTCATTGGAATTAGGTGCGCTACAATTTTGGAGAACATTTCATGTCAATATTCCATCGTGTAAAAAAATCTCTGGCATTTTCAAACAAATGGGTCGCTCTATTTTTCGATAACTTTATACCAAGGGCCCATGTATCCAGAACAACTTTGTAGAACTTTTTTTTTTTTGAAGGAAAGTTTTGGCCGAAAATGCATCTTTTCTCGTTAATCTTGCAATATGGTGATAAAGGTAGAACGAATAAAAAGTGTTAAAGCTGTAGATTTATTATGTTTTATTTTTCACGAGAGTAACCTTCTGAAGACTTTTGGGACTTTTCAAAGCGCATGTTTTGCTACAAAAAAACATTGACTTTTTTCTCTCTCTCTTTTTCTTTTTTATTTGAAAAAATATGACTTTAGGCCGAAAGGGTCATTTTGCCGTGATGGTCATTAGGCCGAAAGGGTCAAAGAGAAATCTCACTTTTCACTCCTCATTTCTCACTTCTCACTGTAGAAAGTGAGAAGTGCGAAGTGAGTAGTGAGACGTCTCACTACCCACTTCACACTACTCACTTTTTACAGTGAGAAGTGAGAAATGAGGAGTGAGTAGTGAGACGTCTCACTTCTCACTCATCATTTCTCACTTCTCGCTGTCAAAAGTGAGAAGCGCGAAATGAGTAGTGAGACGTCTTATTACTCATTGTTTACAGTGAGAAGAGAGAAATGAGAAGTAAGAAGAGAGACGTCTCAATTCTTATTCCTCATTTTTCACTTCTTACTGAAAAAAATGAAGAGCGCGAAGTGAGTAGTGAGACGTAACAGTAAGAAGTGAGAAATGAGAAGGGAGAAGTGAGACGTCTCACTTGATATGGCTCCTCATTTTTTACATTAAGAAGTGAGAAATGAGGAATAAGAATTGAGACGTCTTTCTTCTCACTCCTAATTTCTCACTTGTCAAATGACCTATTCGGCCTAATGGCCCTTTCGGCCAAATGGAGTGCGTGTTTTCTCTTGTTTCGGACAGCAGAAAGATCGCGCGATCTGCCGAAATATTGTGTTCTGCATTGCGCGGCCGGTAATAAAGTTAATCAATTCAGTGCGTGTTTTTTCGTAGTAGCTATCAAGCAAGCGTTGTGCAGTGCATGTTTTAGTCGTCGCGAAGTAGTTAAGATATCGAATCAGTCTTCGTAAAATACGTAAGACACGCGTTGCTTTTCCGTTTTTGTGCCATCATGAATATGGCATCGTTTAAATGAAATAATTAGTCGCTTACCAAGGCGATTTCCAATATTTTTCCTTCCCAACTAACATACTATTCCTTCCCATTGCGCTCATGGAGATGCAGAGGATTCCTCGGTTTCTTGTAGCAATGAGTGTTGAACTAATTCTCCTCCCCTTATCCTTATTGACTGTGAGGACGTGGCAGGCATCGTTATTGGTTCTGTATTAAAGAAACTTCGAAGCATGTACAACGAAAATAGCTTTCTAGTCCTGAGGAAACTTTTCAATGATGAGCTGCGCATTATTTGTTGTTTCTCGGCCAATCACGACTAGCAACTACGATGGGTACAGTCAATCAAGCTAAGCAAATGGCCCTTTCGGCCAAATAACCCTTTTTTCAAATGACCTATTCGGCCAAATGGCCCTTTAAGCCAAACGACCCTTTCGGCCAAACGACACTTTCGACCAACGGACCCTTTCGGCTAAACGGCCTTTCCGGCCAAACGACCCTTTCGGTCAAATGATCCTTTCGGCCAAATGGCCCTTTCGGCCAAGCGACCCTATCGGCCAAACGACCCTTCCGGCCTAATGGTCTGTTTGGACAAACAGCTTTCGGCCTAGTGGCATTCGGCAAAATATTGTTTCGGCGTAATATGCTTCTTTCCACGTTAATCTGTATTCTGGACCATAGTGCATTGCTACCTCGAAACTTGGTGTTTATCAGGCACTTCCATTTCAGCATGGTCTTGCGTTGTAGTCGCTAGTCTAAGGAAGGTCAATCTTACCATATGAAAGGTTTGAAACTGGAAGGCTCTTCTTACCATCGCTGGTGGAGTGAAGCTGGGGCACAATGGGGCACGTGATTTACCAAATTGAATATTTTCCTCGAAATTGGAACATATTTTACGCCAAAACTGTTCCCAAAAAAATAAACAGATTTTCCGCCGATTTCATTAAATTCTAAAGAATTTCTGAAAGAATTTCCTTAGGAATTTTCGGAAGAAGCTTCTTTAGGAGAGATCCAGAAAATTACGCAGGTATTTTCTTCGGATACTCTTTCAGAGATTTCTTTATTCAGTAGATCCTTCGGAAATACTTTGGAATCTGTTTTTATTTTTTCCGAAAGTTTTTTCGGAATTTTCTCCAGGGATTTCTTTGATTTTTTTTTTAATTGAAACCATACACAATTCATCAAAGAATTCTTTTTAAAATTGTTGCAGGCGTTTTTTCGAAATTTTATTTTAAATTAACAAAAAAAATTACCGATAAAATTCTTAAAGAGCTTTCCGAAAGAAGTCCTGAAGATATTTCCGAAAGCATTTCTTCGGAATTCCTGAAGTAGTTTTTAAAAACTTATTTTTGAAGGAACTTCTGACAAAGATTCCAAATGCCAAATGATAACTGTGGAAGTGCCGAATGAACACTAAGCAGCGAGGCGGCAATATCCCAGTTGGAGATGTAATGCCAATAAGAAGAAGAAGCTAAAGGAATTTCCGAAGGAATTTGGACGAAATTTCGAAAAAAAATCCCAGAGAGAATTTTTGTTCGGAAGATTTTTAATGGAATTTTTAAAACTCTTCCACAGAATTTCCGAAGCATTCTTTAAAGGAATCCCTTAAAGAACTTCAGAAGGTTTCATTGGAACAATTTCCAGAGGAATTTATCAAAAAAAATTTAAGAGTGTCAGAGATTCCTCCAGGAAGAAGTTCAGAAAACAGGTGTGGATCGGTTGTTAAAATTAGTGCTTCAATAGAGTTTTCCTATGGAGGGATAGGCATCAAGGTAGCGGTGCGTCGAAGCGGCTGGTGGACTTCCGAAACAACGATTGCGTTTCGCTCGTCCGGCAGAACTAAGTTGGAGGAGATTTTCTCGGGAATAAGCCGCCTTTCAGTACATCACTCGGAGGGACCCCATCCAGTTATGCGGTGGAACTGGACGGACAGATCAAGGGATCTTCAGCATAGTGATTGCGATGCGTTTTAAAACCAGCTCTTTCACACATATTCTGAGCTGCGGAGGAGAAAGCTATTAGGGAAAGCACCTGTCTAGCGTATTGGTTTTGTGAACTCAAATCCCAAATATAGTTCTTACTGCTGACGCAAAATTATCAAAGATTCGAATACGCCAAAAAAAAATACTGATACTATAACCAGAACTCTGGCTCCGTCAGTGCTTATTTTATGACATTTTAAATAAACATTAGCAAGTTGGGTAGATTGAAGCAAAATCGATGATAAATTGTGATCATTGAAAGAGATTTGGTACATGCCTTTGTTTTAATGAAATTGTTACGAAACTGGTCGAAATATGTAGAACCTAGAAATGCAAAGAGATAAACGCTTGATAGAAGTCACCTACCAATATTGTATCCACAAACGTGACCAATTCAATTAGTATCTTTAGACAAATCAAAAAAAAACTTTCTATTCATGACATTTGCCAGATAGCGTGAAGGGTTTTCGCCTATGGGAGGGACACATTTGACGCAAAAAAATAATCTTCGTTTTTTTCCGTTTTTGCATACCAAGCTTCTGTATTACGACAGCCATTATTTGACTCATGAAGATGTGGAAAGTGTGTGGCTTCTCCCTCATTACAGTAAGTGCTACCAAACCGTTACGCCAAAACATGTAACATCGAAATACGTTTAAGTCCTTTGAAATCGATGAATAATTAGAAGATCACTTTCGTAAAAAAATGCGATTAAAGAAAAGCATTCTTTCTAGTTTAGGAAGGGCAACAGTGATATGTTAGTTGGTAGTTTACGAAACAATTTAAAATTATACAAATACAATTTCCTACATAACCAAACCTTAATCAAGTTGACAAATTGACCTTCATCCTTTGTGTACTACACTCCGAACTGTGCAAGTTAATAATAATAAAAGCTTCCGAGAAACATTCTATGCAGCCGCCAACGAATGAATTGCTTCGGAGTCCACTATTCATGGGATTAAATAAAAGTTGCATTATTTAGGCCCCTGCCTGGGCGCTGCGCGTTCTCGGACAACTTAATCAGTTTTATACACAACTAAAAGCTTTTTCTCCTTCATCGGATTTTGCTAACAGAAATGAAATTTCCTTTATTTTTCCAGCACTACCACCGACCGACCGTCTCCGTCCGTCCGGCGTTGAAAACACAGGCCCAGAGCGCCAGCCCAACGAACGAACGGGGTAGGGTCGCATTCGCTCGGTGCACCGCCGCCGCGCCGGTCTGCTACAGTCGGGCTCGGCACGCTTCCTATTCCGCAGTTAGCTGTGGGGTGCAGCAGAATGCAGCGTCCGCCGGAAACATATAACTAAAACCGGATCAAGCAAATAAAATGGCTTTCATCATGTTGCCTTAGCCCCGTTGTTCACCTTCGTCGCCCCGGTACCCAACAACGGTTGCATTGGCTCGCTTAAACAACGGAATCATTTCACGGAACGGTTCTCCGTTCGTGTGTTGCAATTTCCTGGGCGGTTCTTGTCCGGCGGATTCCACGATTTGGCTTGCCATCATCAGCTATGGAAACAATTTAGGTTATTTTTTTCTGGAGCTGTTTGGCGATTCTGTCTGCAAAGCGTCATAGTCGTAGACGTCGGTTCAACTGTGGGCCACACAAACTGATGGGGACCCGTCCATGGCGAAGTCATATAAGCTCTAATGTTAAAACTATCCGCTACTATCTACTACAACAGATGTCAAATTTTTGTTACAATTATGTATAAGAACGATTCAAAATCTGTATAAAA